>NW_023425427.1:10902754-12102754 GCF_014108245.1 Pipistrellus kuhlii
TAGAAACTAGAATTCAAAATCTCTTAAATACCAGGACCTAGGTTAAAACATTAACAGTTTTTTTGCTCTACTGTTCATATTTTTATACCAAACATTCCGCTAAACAAGGGAGCTACATTTTCATATTTTAATAAAACGTTCCATTTCTTAAGATAAAAGATTAATAAGAACTTTAGTATCAAGATCTCACTAAATTGCAGTGCTCATCTGCATCAAGTGATGATGTTTACCAATCAGCTCAGAGAAAGGAATTCAAAACTAGACTTTATATTTTTTTTAGACTTTATATTTTTTAGATTAAGTCCAAAGTTAAAAGGGAAAATACCATTTTTTTTAAAAATCAAAACTTTCCTTTTTAAGTGGCTTAATTTAGATTTTTTGGTTGATTTTTTTGTACCTTTGAAAATTCTTCAGCCTCCTTTATATCTAATGACCGTGTTGCAAATTCTAGCAGTTCTTCAGAGTTCTCCAGGGCATTATTACATTGACTAAGCTGACTCTAGAAAAAAAATTAATCATTAAAATAAAATTTCCTATTGCCATCAGAATCTTAAATATACAGTACTGTTATAATGAACTTACAAAGAATTTTAATAGAATAACTGAACAAAAATATTGTAGAGAGTTAATGAAGCAGATAATCACAAGTCATATTTTAAACAAATTTTTATTATCTTAATACATTATACTTAACATCATAAGCAAAAATAGACAAAGGGGACTATACCGAAACTTCTCCACTGCTAGTGGGAATGTAATATTATAGCAGCATGGAAAACAGTATGGAAGTTCCTCAAAAACCTAAAAATAGAATTGCCCTATGAACCAGTAATACCACTTCTGGGTATATAAACAAAAGAATTGAAAACAAAATATCTTAGAGATATTTGCACACCCATGTTCACTACAGCATTATTCACAATAGGCAATACGTAGAAGGAACCCCAAATATCCACAGACAGACAAATGAATTAAGTGTGGTATGTACATACATTGAAATATTATTCAGTCATAAAAAAGAAGGAAATCCTAGCACATGCTAAAGATGGACAAATCTTATGGACATTATGCTGAGTGAAATAAGCTGGTCACAAAAGGGACAAATGCTTTATGGTTCCACTTATAGGAGTTACCTAGGGTAGTCAAAATAATGAAAACAGAAAATACAATAGTGGTTGCCACGCAGTGGAAGGAGGGGCAAATGGGAAGTTGTTCCAAGGGTATAGAGTTTCAGTTTGCAAGATGAAAAAGTTCTAGAGATCTGTTACACAACTATGTAAATATAGTAACACTGAACTGTACATTTTAAAATGGTTAAGAGGGTAAATCACACATTGGTTTTTATTAGAAATTTTAAAAAATGAGATATTAATGACCCCAAAAAAGGTAAGAATCATTCTTCTACAAGATAAAAGCAGTTATACACAAGAATTCACTAATTTTTGCTTTCAATAAATCAAGAATTAGATTAAAATTATTCATATTTAAATAGTTTTATGATCTCACCTGTAACTCTTGTGATTTACGAGCTTGTTCCTGCTTGATACTATTAATCATACTTTCTTTCACTTCATCCAATATAGAGTATAAACTATCAAATTCTTCATCTAGCTCTGAAAGTATGTTAGAAGAATTTTCCTATTTAATAAGCAAAACAAAATTATTTTACTGAAGAGCTGTCAGACATTAAAAACTAAGATATATTTATCAAAAGAGAGAATAGATACATATTATAAAATCTCAGCCTAACATCATCAAAATAACAGAATTCTAATATTTGATACAAGACTTTAAAAACACAAAAAATCGAAGAAGCTGGTTGTTAATGCTGATAGTATGTGTTTCAGCTGTACTATGAGTTAAGCAACCTTTTATGGAATAGCCCATACTCTCTTCACCTTTTATAATGCTGTTTCCATAGGACAATGTGAAAGGCTGTCTTGAGGTTGACAAGTTATCTAGACCTTCAGGCTCAAAGGCAGACCCTAAGTCAGTAGTTCTCAACCTTTACTGTGCAACAGAATCATTAGTGAAGCATTTTAATAAAACATTTCAGAGATTTTTATACAATTTATTGTAATATCATAATTCAAACTTTTGCTTATGTTAATAAAAACCAGTCATCATCACACCAGAGTCTTACCAAAAGTGGTATTAATCATTTTACTAGTTTATTTACAATGGTAAAAAACAAGCTGTGGAAGAAAAAATATGCAGTCTAGAAGGCAGAAGACTTAAATCCCACATCAATCATTCAATAATAATACAACTTTGGACAAACCACGTAAATTCCTTAACTTCAATTTACTTATCAAAATTGGACTACTCTTTTTCCCCTCAATAACCAACTGACACATTCTTATAGTGTCTGGCTTACTCACTCCCTTGTATGCACCCATCTTCAGTGACCAATCTAGTTTAATTACCCTTCTATTTTTTTTTCTGGATGCCAAGGTATAGTTCTATTAATCTGGCAATCAGAAAAATATTTTGGGCTAGTTCTATCTTTTGGTCTCTTTGTTCAGATGTCAAATGTCATGATTCTCTTACCCATAGATCAAGAGTCTTAGAACTCTGAGTTTTGCTTACTTTAAAAAAGTGGATTTGTGAATTCACCAAATTTTCCATTAAAATAGTTTGTAGTTTGAGAAAGACTGCTAAAGTGGTGAAGTGAACTGACTTTAATTACAGTAAACTAAGTAAGTGAAATACAATCACTATTAAGTCCAACAGGCCAAGGACCAGGCAATTACCTAGGTTAAAACAAACAAAAACCATAGAAAAGAATTCACTGTTGACAAAAAAACAAACAAAATTGTCCTTTAAATTCATTAAGACACATTCATGGGAAAGCATCACCAGCTTATTTGATTATTTACAGTATGGATTATCTCCCCAAATCCAGGACCATTTCCTTACATATTCCTCTTCTTCCTGTTAGACAACTATGTAAATATAGTTAACACTATATTGGGCACTTGACCTTTTACTTTTATGTTTTACATTCATTTGATTTTATGAGGAGACTTTTACTATCTACATTTTCCTTCCATTATTTACTGTAAAGAATGTTTAGCTTCTCGGTACTTTTGAAAGATACAATTTGCTTAGTTAGAAATAGAAAAGACAAAAATAAAATGGAAAATGAACACTACAGTATTCCTAGAACTGTAATTCGTTTTCTTTTTTCCTTACTACTTGATCATTCCATGGAGAATGCAAGAATAGCAAAGAAAGTATTTTTATCTGATGATTAAAAACCCTGCTCTCATCTCCACTAGTTTATAATCTAGAGCTGATAGGGTGTTTTTATACTTCTGATTTGATCCAACAATCATTCATTATAAAATATTTACACAAACTTTTAATAGAAATTCATACCTGAACTCCTTTTAGTGTTTGATTTAGTGTATCAATAAAGTTCTGAATTTCATCATTTTTATTTGCCAGAGTTGAAATGATCCTTTGTAAAGCTTCCTAGAATCAAAAAAAAGAAACATCTTGATGTTTTAATAAGATAAAATTATAACATTCATTAACAACAACCCTATCTAATCTAATAATCTAATAAAAGAGTAATATGCAAACTGAACATACCTCTGCTACACTCACAAGCCACGCCCACCAGTCAATCAGGAGTGAGTATGCAAATTAACCCAACCAAGATGGCTGTGGCCAAGGAGCAAGCAAAAGGCTTGGGTTTCCCTGACAATGGAGGAAGCCAAGCTTCCTGGCTGACGCAGGCCTCTGCTCTAGGCTACAAAGTTTCAATTGTAGAAGGTAAATAAATCCCAGATATCAGGGCCTCAGCTTGGGTCACCGGGGGGCATGGCCAGCCTGCAAACCAACACAGGCCCCTCACCCAGGCTGCCACATGTCCCAAGGGAACTCCCACCCTGATCCAGGACAACCTTCAGGACAAATCAGCTGGCCCACACCTGTGTACCAGGCCTCTATACTATCTAATAAAAGAGTAATATGCAAATTAACTGTCACTCCAACATACAAGATGGCTGCCCCCATGTGGTCAAAGATGACTACCCTAATGTGGACACAATATGGCTGCCACAAGAAGGCCAACAGGAGAGGGCAGTTGAGAGGGACCAGGCCTGCAAGGGAGGGCAGTTGTGGGCGATCAAACCTGCAGGGGAGTGCAGTTAGGGGTGACCAGGCCATTAGAGGAAGGAAGTTGGGGGCAACCAAGCCTGCAGGGAAGGGCAGTTAGGAGCAATCAGGCTGGCAGGGGAGCAGTTAGGCATCAATTAGGCTGGCAGGGAAGTGGTTAGGGGGTGATCAGGCTGGCAGGCAGAAGCAGTTAGGGACAATCAGGAAGGCAGGTAGGCGAGCAGTTGGGAGCCAGCAGTCCTAGATTGTGAGAGGGATGTCTGACTGCCCATTTACACCTGATTCTACCGGAAGGCACCAGGCAGTCGGACATCCCTTGAGGGGTCCAGATTGGAGAGGGTGCAAGCTATGCTGAGGGACACATACCCCCATGCACGAATTTCGTGCACCAGACCTCTAGTTCTCTAAATAAACCCTTTATTTAACCCTTTATTTAAGAGAATATATATATATATATATATATATATATATATATATATATATATATATATTTATTTATTTATTTTTAAAGCCTAATCAACCATTTGACTGGTAGCTATGATGCGCACAGACCACCAGGGGACAGAAGCTCAATGCACAGGCATGGAAACTGATGAATTTCAGAGGGGAAAGGGGGAGGGCAAGAAGAGATTAACCAAATATCTATATGCATACTAGAGGCACAGTGCATTCTGTGCACAGTGCATCAGTGGGTTCCCTCAGCCTGGCCTGCGTCCTCTCACAATCCAAGACCCTTGGGGGATGTCGGAGAGCTGGTTTCGTCCTGGTCCCCGGAGGTCAGGCCAAGGGATCCTACCAGTGCATGAATTTGTACACCAGGCCTCTAGTTATACAATAAATAGGTGCAATCTAAAGCTTCTTGTTCAAAATTTTCTAAAACCTAAAATTAAAAAGATGGGATATGTACATGTACTGTTCTAAAATATTTTATTCATAATAAACACATTATGGGATATGTACATGTACTGTTCTAAAATATCTTATTCCTAATAAACACGTTAATCACCATACCTTTCACAATGAAGATGATCACTATTAATTAATATAAATTGTTTTATTTTAGGTTATACAGCTGTGGCAAAGAAATAGAACCAAACCTTAAATGCTGCAAAAACAAATGGAAATTTCTAATACAAAATCAGGATACTAGGAATAAAAACAGAGATAATTTGACATTTTGTTTATTTATAAAAACATAAACATATTTTAGAAATATGAAAGGTAATACACGTGCAACTTAAGTTACAAAAATTCATTGTAACATTTATAGATATTATAGAAGCATAACAAGTATGTAATTTTAGTAGCAAATACCTCAGACTTTTTGGTAATGCTTCCTACTTAAAAAAACACTTGGTTATTTCTCATACACTCTAGTTCAGTACTATCCAATAAAATGTTCTGCTATAATGGAAATGTCTTCTACATGTGATGTCCAATATGAAAGTCACTAGCCACATGAAATTAATGCACTTTTGAAATGTAGATAGAGCAACTGAGAACCTAAATTTATTTTTTAACTTTAATTTCACTTTTTTTATAGCATGTGGAACAAATAATGTCATATTGGACAGCACAGGTATAGCTGTTTAATAACTCTCCATCGGTAGTAACAGCAAGACCCAAAGTATTTGTATTCCCAGTAAAAAATCAAATAGAAGTATTTATATTTTATAATTTTTCCAGACACACAAGCCTTGTATTTGTAAACATCTACAAGTGTAAATATTTTAATAACTAGAGGCCTGGTGCATGAAATTCATGTGGGGGCAGGGGAAGGAGGTGTTGCTCAGCCCAGCCTGTACCATCTCCAACCTGGAACCCTCAAGGGATATCCAACTGCCCATTTAGGCCCAATCTCACAATCTAGGACTGCTGGCTCCCAACTGCCAGCCTGATCATCCCCTAACCACTCCCTGCCAGCCAGATTGATGCTTAACTGCTCCCCTGCCAGCCCAATTGCCCCTAACTGCCCTCCCCTGTTGGCCTGGTCACCCCTAACTGCCCTCCCCTGCCAGCCTGGTCACTCCTAACTGTCCTCCCCTGCCAGCTTGTTCCCCACAACTGCCCTCCCTGTAGGCCTAGTCCCCCCAACTGCCCTCACCTGCCAACCCAGTCATCCCTAACTGTCCTCCCCTGCAGCCTCATTGCCCCTAACTGCTCTCCCCTGCTGGTCTGGTCCCTCCCAACTGCCCTTTCCTGAAGGCCTGGACGCCCCCAACTTTCCTCCTCTGCCAGCCTGGTCACTCCTAACTGCCCTCCCCTGCAGGCTTGATCGCCCACAACTACCCTCCCTTGCAGGCCTGGTCCCTACCCCCCAACTGCCTTCCCCTGCAGGCATGGGTCCCCCTCCCCCAACTGCCCTTCTCTGCAGGCCTGGTCCCTCCCAACTGCCCTCCCCTGCTGGCCATCTTATGGCAGCCTTCTTGTGTCCACATGGGGGCAGCCATCTTGTGTGTTGGAATGACAGTCAATTTGCATATTACTCTTTTATTAGATAAGAGGATTCCCATAAGATTTTGTTTGATAAAGGTTCTCCTCAAAAATATAAGCAAATATTGATAAAAGGCTATAAAAGGAGCTCAGGCAGTAATCTGATAAAGAAATAACACTTTATATAAATGCTAATAAAGCATTATGGAAGTGAAAAATTAAAAAGAATTACTACAGTTCTTATTTAATTCTCTCAACAATCCCTGTAGATAGTCTTATCATCATCCCTTGGGCTGACTAGGGCTCTGTGCAGTATTCTACTTACCTATACTATTTCTTCCTATCCTCACCACTGGTGGTATTTTAATACAATAATAGCACAATAAAAAAAGGCCCATATCAAGAGTTAGCTGTTTATCCTGTTGCTGTAACTACCAGAAACAGGTGTACCAAGATTTGAATACAAAGATGCAGTATGGAGCTGAACTTGGGGGAGGAGTGGGCACAACTGGAGAGACATAGAAAAGGAAGGCAGAGGACTTAAGAGTCTTCCTAGTAACCCTGGCCAGGTGGTGCAGTGTTGCCCTGTACACCAAAAGATTGCAGGTTGGATTCCCAGTCAGGGCACATACTAGGTTGCAGGTTCAATCCTAATCGAGGCGTGTACGGGAGTGTCTCTCTCTCTCTCTCTCTCTCTCTCTCTCTCTCTCTCTCTCTCTCTCTCTCATCAATAAAAAACAAATCCTCAGGTAAAGATTTAAAAAAAAAAAAGAAGAAAAAACACACCAAGTACCAAACAAGTATTTACAAAATTAGTCAGTCCATTATGACATATATCTGACTCATTTATTAGCAAAATCTGATGGTGAAAGAAAGCAAAGAAAACTTTCATCTGCTCCATGGGATCCTATCAATCTGAAAGGATGCCTACAAGGGTCTCAGATTTCATCTCAGATCTCAAGTCTCCTATTACCTTCCAACATTGATGGACAAAATGATAAACAAAGATGGATAAAGGCAATATACATTACACAAAGCTCGTCTAGATAATTTAATTGTATTTTGCAAGATGTCAAGTAGCCATAACTAAAAATTCTAGGTGATGTACATCTGAAGATATGCTTTGACAAATACCAATTCTGCTGGATCATAGTAAAATATATAGGGCAAATGTCTTCAGAGAAGTGTGCACAGGCAATCTCAGACACAATCTTTTGGTCACATAACCCAATCACTAGGGAAAAAATTCTGATTCCAATTCTACATTAGTATTTCAGACAGTTGAGATATACAAACCTAGAACCATTGCAAATATCACTAATTACTAATTGACCTACCACTTAAGAGGGTCAAACTATTATTATAGGCATTTCAATTAGTATAGTTTAAGCACTTTATGTGCCAAGCAATGTGCTAAGGTTTGAACAAGAATGTCTTTTTTAATTTTCACAACAGATTTTTGAAAAGTAATATGTTAGTCTTTGAATTTTATGGTTGAAAAAGGGAAGGCTAAACAAGTTAAGAAATGTTCTTAGATCACACAGCTATCAAATGGCAGCTACAATTCAAATACAGGAAGCTGCTTCAAAGCCTGTACAGCTGTACTATTTAATAATGTGGATTTTTTTCAATGGATGGAGTTACACATATGTTGATACATATACGATTTGATATGTATGCTATTTTGTTGTATTGAAAACAAGCTTCAAAATTTCACATGTCAAATTTGCTCAAGGTATTAACATCATAGTTATTTTTATGCTTAAAAATGTCAAATTTTGTGCCCCAAAAAGTGCATTTGTGGGAAGTTTGAATTCATTATTTTATTTTAAAGAAAAGTGCTGCTGAGTATTTTGTAATTGAAATGCTCCATCTCAAGATACTTGTGAATGCTGGTTAAAATGTTTTAAAAGTGATGATTTCAATGTGAAAGACAAAGAATGTCCAGATCAACTGAAAAAGTTTGAAGACCAACAATTACAAGCATTATTGGACGAAGATGCATGTCAAACTAAAAAACAACTTGCAGAAAGATTAAACATTACTCAACAATTTCTGATCATTTATAAGCAATGACAATTTCTGATCATTTATAAGCAATGGGAAGGATTTTAAAGGAAGAAAAACGGGTGTCCCATCAACTGAATGAAAGAAAAATGGAAAACCTAAAAGTCATCAGTAAAATGTTGCTTCAATGGTACAAAATTTTGCATAAAATTGTGACTGGCGATGAAAAGTGGATTTATTTTGAGAATCCCAAAAGTACAAAATCATGGGTTGGCCCAGGTCAACCATCAACATCGACTGCAAGGCCCAATCACTTAGGAAAGAAGAAATTGCTCTGTATTTGGTGGGATGAGGAAGGTGTGGTGTATTATGAGCTTCTAAAAACAAGTGAAACTGTTGATACTGATCGCTACCAACAACAAATAATCAATTCGAACCACACTTCGATGGTGAAATGACCAGAATGAACCAGAAGACATGGCAAAGTAATTTTGCTTCATGATAACACAGCATCACACACTTCAAAACCGGTTAAAGACACCTTAAAAGATCTTTCCTGGTAAGTACCGTGTTTCCCCGAAAATAAGACATCCTCCAAAAATAAGACCTACTTACAGGTTTCCTTCTGAGTGAAATATAAGGCATGCCCCAAAAATAAGCCCCCCCCCTCCCCTAGGCTAAACATGAGAGATTTGGTCCACTGATTCTGAAAGAAATGGAGTCACAAGAAATTCACCAGGAAATTCAGGAATTGGATTGTTATGATGATGTTCCAGAAGATGAGGACATGATTGTCATTGAATACATGAGTAAATTCTTGATACTGTAGGATTCACAGTTTGTCTGGTTTGTGTGGACAACTACCGTACTACCGTACCATATACAAGTAATAAATTTCCTTTATTTTCATTTAACAATAAATGTGTACCGTATTCTTCTTCATGGAAAAATAAGACATCCCATGAAAATAAGACCTAGCGCATCTTTGGGAGCAAAAATTAATATAAGACAATGTCTTATTTTTGGGGAAACAGGGTATTAACCCACCCACTGTATTCACCAGACCTTGCTCCTGCAGATTACCACTTGTCCCAATTGATGGCACACGCACTTTCTGAGCAGTACTTCAAAACATACGAAGAAGTGGAAAATTAGGTCTCTGAATGGTTTGTCTCAAATCAAGAAAAGTTCTATTGGGATGGTAACCACAAATTACCTGAAAGATGGGAGAAATGTGTAGCTAGCAATGGACATTACTTTGAATAAAGTACTTTTGATGTTTCTCTTGAAATTATCATGTTTTCTTTTATTACAAAATCCACATTATTAACCGATACACCTAGTAGTTTTACACTATCCTAGACTGGTACTGTACAAAAAATCATACAGTTCCTACAACCAGAGCAAATGAATCAATGAAACAAACAGAATTCCTGAAGAATATCCTAATGTCACCAGGAATGATACCACTTGCATCACTCTACACCAGCAATTTTCAGGCTTTTTTAAATCTTGGCACAAATCAACTAATCTGCGGCACACCAAAATATATGTATTTTTGCCACTCTAACAAAAAAAGTATAATTTTTATTCATTCACACCAGGTGGTTATTGTTGTATTGACTGTTGCTGTTGTTTTTTTGACAATCTAAGGAAAAAGAGGTCAATGCCACTGACTAGACAGGAATTGCATATTTTAAAAATTCTTATGGCACCCAGTGTGAGTGTGTCTGCTGCAGCACACCAATAGAAAATCACTGCTTTATACGACAGACCTCTCCTTTGAATTAGGTAATGAAATCCAGAGAGCTCTATCCACCAGAATCTTAACAGCTGACCATACCTATGGCAACACAAACCAGAGTACTATGCTCAGATGTAATGCAAGGAGATGAAAAATGAGAAATATACCGGTATATTGTTGAGGAATACAGAAATCTGAGCATCATAAATAGCTAGTTAGTAGTAGAAACCATGCCCTCTCTAAGGATGAAACAAGCTGGAACACTATCTGTATGCAACTAAGGTGATCCTCAAGGAAAAAAAATCCAATTTTCATTTGATCTGGCAGGAATGCACATATTATGGTGAACATGCTCCATTTCAAGATACGGTACTTGTGAACACTGGTTTAAATGCTTTAAAAGTCATGATTTATATTTATAAATATTTATACTTATAAATATTAAATATTTATATTTATATTTAATTCTGCTGTATTAAGATTTATGTGAAAGACAAAGAACATCCAGGTCAACCGAAAAAGTTTGAAGACCAACAATTACAAGCATTATTGGATGAGCCCATTTGCAAGCTATCAGGGCAAAACAGGAGGAACTCTCCCATCTAAATTTAAGGAAATACAGTGTTTCAGAGGCTGAAGAAGTCTCATCCATGTACAGTGACCTGTGAACTGGCTATGCCATCCAGTCAGGTTTAGGAAGCTGATATTCTGCCAAGGAAATCAGGGGTCCCACCATCTAATTAAGGGTGGTGGAGTGGCAATAGAAGTAGGGGTACTCTCACATACTGCAATATAACCTGATAAAACTCTTCTGAAGGGCAATTTGGCAATACACACCAAAAGATTTTTTTAAATATATACACATTGACTCTCCAATTCTATTTCTACTAATTTTTTAAGTAAATTCTATTTATACTAACTTAAGTAAATAAGAGTTTAATCAGAGATTTGGCTACCAGGATGTTCATATCAATGTGATTTATAACATTAGAAGGTAGGGACCAAAATATATGTACAACAAAAGGGTCCTGATTAAAATTCAAGTAACACATCCATACAAAAGAATTCTGCTTAATAGTGTTGTAAAATTAAATTCACATGGTAAAAGATTCATAACATGTTAAGTGAAAGGCAAATTATAAAACAACTAGAGGCCCAGTGCACAAGATTCATGCACGAGGGAGGAGGATCCCTCTCAGCCCAGCCTGCACCCTCTCCAATCCAGAACAACCCTGTTACAATCTGGGACCACTGGCTCCGAACTGCTCACCTGCCTGCCTGCCTGATTGCCCCAAACTTCCCCCCCACCACCGACCTGGTCACCCCTAACTGCCCCCACCCCACCAGCCTGGTCTCCCCAACTGCCCTTCCCCATTAGACTGATTGCCCCTTACTGTCCCCCCTGCCAGTCTGGTTGTCCCCAACTGCCCCCTTACCAGCCTAGTTGCCCCTCACTGCCCCCCCATGCCATCCTGGTCGCCCTTCACTGCCCCCCCCACCAGCCAAGCCGCCCCCAACTGCCCCCCGCCCCTGCGGGCCTGGGCACCCCATGCAGCCTGCTGTTCAGTGGTTTGGTTGGCCCACACTAACCCCCCTGCCAGCCTGGTTGCCCCACGCAGCCTGCTGCTCAGTCATTTGGTCCACCCTCGCTGACCCCCCTGCTGGCCTGGTCACCCCATGCAGCCTGTTTGGTCGTCCATTCAGTTGTGATGGTCAGTTAGGCTTTTATATCTACCGTTTCCCCAAAAATAAGACAGTGTCTTATATTAATTTTTGCTCCCAAAGATGCGCTAGGTCTTATTTTCAGGGGATGTCTTATTTTTCCATGAAGAAGAATACAGTACACATTTATTGTTAAATGAAAATAAAGAAAATTTATTACCTGTATACGGTACGGTAGTACGGCAGTTGTCAACACAAACCAAACTGTGAATCCTACAGTATCAAAAATTTACTCATTTATTCAATGACAATCATGTCATCATCTTCTGGAACATCATCATAACAATCCAATTCCTGAATTTCCTGGTGAATTTCTTGTGACTCCATTTCTTTCAGAATCAGTGAACCAAATCTCTCATGTTTAGCCTAAGGAGGGGGCCTTATTTTTGGGGCATGCCTTATATTTCACTCAGAAGGAAACCTTAAGTAGTAGGTCTTATTTTCGGAGGATGTCTTATTTTCGGGGAAACACGGTATATAGATATACTGAACATGATACCATAGTTTTTTAAGTTTCTATATGCATAAAAAAAGACTGCAATGTAATACATACAAATGTTAAAGAGGTTATCTCTGGGTGGCAGGATTATGGGTTACTTATTTTTATTTATCTATATTTTCCTACAATAAACTTGTATTACTTGTATTTATAATGTAACAAAAATACACAGGTTGGCTGTGGTAACACTTTATTATAAATTTGTTAAAAATATAATTAGCTATCAATCTACAAGTATCAATAACTGAGATCAGATGCTATCAGAAACTTGTGCCTGGGAAAAAGTGCCAACTAAGGGTATAAAGCATAAAAAGAAAGATGGAGACAAAATCCACCGACTTCAAAATATTGTACATTCTAAGTTGAACACTAAGGGAAACATTCAATGTTTTTGCTGCATGAATGATTCTTTGTATATTCAGCTAGGCATTACAAAGAAGCATGATGTCAAAAAAATTTTTTAAAGGTCTGCTTCACTATATTTCTAATTTCTTAAACTGTCAAGTCCAATGAGAAATGAAAACATCTATATTTAAATATAGTGATCATAAGTATGTCATTATGGTCCTGTGAGGAGGGTACCTCATGCCTTGTATATCATCCCAGATTACTTTGATCCATTCCGTAGGAATGCTTGCAGTTGTGATTAGCTGGGATGTATAAAAACTCACTTATTCCTGTTCATAGGTCTACTTTAAAAAAAACAAGACCCTCGCTCAAAAAAGAAAAAGAACTGTCCAGTCTTATACAGTCAAGCCTCACCTGACTGTCATTAACCGTTTCCAAGCAGTAGAAATTAAATAATACACAAGAAAAAGTAGAGAAAAGCAAACAATTGACAATGTCTGCATTTGGTAACATCCTTCCTCTGGCATCCCTCCACCTTCCTCTCTACCTTTTTTATTGATACAGCATCTACCATTTCCTAGAAATAGCAACCCCTATGAATGTGAAAGAACTCCTGTACAAAATTTAACATAAACTATCAAATTCTATGCGCCAACATTCTTAAAAGGTTCACGTCTTATTTGTATCAATGGTTTCTTTGAATATACACATTTCATCAGGTAAAGAAACCTTTGGGATTTTATCTTAAAACCACTTACGGACATAATCAAAGATCTGAGTATCAAACAAAGCCACCTATCCATAACACATCCTGTTCACAAAAGTGTCCCAGAAACTCAATATAAACAAAATCCCTCTGTTTATTTCTAGGAGATAATACTGTGGTTTTCCGTATCCAACAGTATGCCTTACATACCCAAGGCAATTATGCTTTCTTCCTCTACTCAAACAGAGCATCTGTTGCTAACAGAACACTGAAGTCCAAGTTACTTTCACGGACAAAAGAGCAACTGGTCAAACTAATCCATTTGCTGACTTGCCACCATCAAGCTTCTGTAAGACTGCCCAGTTAACTTAATCTCTATTGTCAGATTGCATGAATCAGAACTTCCAAACCTCTTTCAAAAAGGATTTCACAATTCTTCTTTGGCACCACCATTTGAAATCATTTATAATAGATAATAAGACAGAAAACATACTTTAAAACTTAAGGATAAAGGTAACAAATGGCTGGATTGAATTAGGAAAATCCTATATAATAAAAGGCTAGTATGCAAATCGACCGAACAGTGGAACAACTGTCACTATGACGCATACTGACCACCAAGGGGCAGATGCTCAATGCAGGAGCTGTCCCCAGTGTTCAGTGAGCTCCAACAGGGGAGTGCCGTTCACCCAGAAGCCGAGCTCATGGCTGGCGAGGGCAGTGGTGGTGGCAGGAGCTTAGTTATTTAGTCACCCCTCACTGACCCCCCTGTAGCACTAAGGAGGTCTGACTGACGGCTTAGGCCTGCTTCCCTAAGCCATCAGTTGGGCATTCCCCAAGGCCTCCTGGTCTGTGAGAGGGCATAGGCTGGACTGAGGGACCCCTCCAACTGTGCACAAATTTCGTGTACCGGGCCTCTAGTAGTTACATAAATTATCAACAAAAGGAGGAAGTGATTTTAAAGGTGAAATCATGAACTTTATAACAATACTAACAGAGTTCTCATGGGTACTAGGTACCAAATGATTTTTAAAAATTAATAGCATACTTACAATAGCCCTTTGAGATAAGAACCATTATTATCTCTATTCTGTAGATGAGGAAACTGAGACACACTGCAAATTACCCATACTCATTCAGCTCATAAATAGAACAGGAGACGTGGCTCCAAAGCCATCCTCTTAATAATTTAAAGCCCAAATCCCAAAGCCTTACAAAAGGTATATATTTAAGCAATCCTCTCTTTTTGCCATTTGCAATATCTAACCATTTTCCTTATACTGCCACTATTTCATTGTAACATTTTATAATAGGAAAGAAAAATCATGCCAGAGATGTATTACTTACTGTCTTATTCAAAGAGAAATAAATATTCAGTTTACCTCATTATTAATTGAAGTTCAATGTGGGGCAAAAGTAGGTTTACAATTGCTTGTATGGAAAATAATACAATAATTAATATATAATAATCTGATCTAATAAATGAGTAATATGCAAATTGACTGTCACTCCAACACATAAAGATGGTCACCGCCATGTGGTCAAAGATGGCTGCCCCATGTGGACACAAGATGGCCACCACAAGATGACCAGCAGGGGAGGGCAGTTGTAGGCGATCAGGCCAGCAGGGGAGGGCAGTTAGAAGGGACCAGGCCTACAGGGGAGGGCAGTTGGGGGACCACAAGTCTGCAGGGGAGGGCAGTTGGGGGCAATCAGGCCTGCAGGGGAGGACAGTTGGTGGGGGGCAGGCATACAGGGGAGGGCAATTAGGGGTGACCAGGCCTGCAGGGGAGTGAAGTTGGGGGGAACCAGATTGGTAAGGGAGGGCAGTTGGGGGTGATCGGGCTGGCAGGGAAGCATTTAAGCGTCAATTAGGATGGCAGAGGAGTGGTTAGGGGGTGATCAGGCTGGCAGGCAGAAGTGGTTAGGGGCAAACAGGCAGGCAGGCACACAAAGCAGTTGGGAGCCAGCAGTTCTGGATTGTGAGAGAGATATTGGAGAGGGTGGAGACTGGGCTGAGGGACCCCCCACCCCAAGCATTAATTTCATGCTCTGGGCCCCTAGTACAAGAATAAACTGTTTCATATAGCCAAAACTGTAAATTTACTTTTGCCCCACCCTGTATATAATTGATTCTGTAGTAATTTATTATAACAATTTATGGTTATAAGTATTAACACCAGATACTCATTTTAAGCTATAAAACAAGAGTTTTTTAACTTAAAAATCTTATTTGATACCACCAATGAAATTCAACACATTTTTAAAAAAATATATGTTTTATTGATTTTTTTACAGAGAGGAAGAGAGAGGGATAGAGAGCCAGAAACATCAATGAGAGAGAATCATCGATTAGCTGCCTCTTGCACACACCCCACCGGGGATGTGCCCACAACCAAGGCACATGCCCCGACCGGAATCGAACCTGGGACCTGACACTCTATCCACTGAGCCAAACCGGTTTCGGCAAATTCAACACATTTTTAATATTGATAAATTGATTATCAAAGTTATCACAAATAGCTATATTTGTACCAGTAAGAAAGAGCAGCTAATTCTTTGCTTCCTCTGGGGAAACCGCACATGGTGACATACCAGGTATGTGTTGGTACTGAGACACATCATGTTTGGAATGAAACTAATTAAGTTCAAATCTTAGCCCTATGGCTAGAGATATGATCTTGCAGGAGACACAATTTCCTTGAGTCCTGATGAAAGTGAGGGATAATGCATGCCCTGGCAAAATAAGGTGATCCATATTAAAATACTTTTTAAAATTATATTTTACAGTCTTAACTGGTTTGGCACAGTGGATAGAGTGTTGGCCTGCGGACTGAAGGGGCCTAGGTTCAATTCTGGTCGGTCAAGGGCATGTACCTTGGTTGCAGGCAAATCCCCAGGAGGAAGTGTGCAGGAGGCAGCTGATTGATGTTTCTCCCTCATGGATGTTTCTAACTCTATCCCTCTCCCTTCCTCTCTGTAAAAAATCAATAAAATATATTTTAAAAAATAAAGTAATAAAATAATATTTTACAGCACATAAGAGTGTTTCAGTGCTTATTTTTAGAAACTTTAAAAACACTGTGTTTTCATAATGAATTCTTTTACCTGCTTTTTACAATGTCCCTACAAAATATTCTTACTTCTACTGCATAGATGAGAAAATAGATTAATCACAGTTAAGTGATTTGCTCCACATCACAGAGCCAGTAAACAGCAGCATGGATCCCAAGTCTCTGGATTCCCAGTCTTTGCCCTTCCATTTGCCCTGAACTAATAATATCTGTTCAGTTAACATACGACTTTTTTCTAAAAAGTTAAATAAGCTGTGAGATGTTTTACAAATTTAGGCAGAGCTGTTTTAAATGTATACATATTCAAAATACACAAGCTGTAGCTTTAAAAAAAAATAGCCATAGAAATAAAAACTGAGTATACCAACCTGAGTTTCAAGCGACAATGAAATCACATTCACTTTTGTGAAATACGCTAACGGCCAACATTTAACACATCCCTCCACTGTCCTCTCATGCCCCTAGTGCTCCTCGAGGAGGTGAGTCCAGGCCATTATAGGTCTTTATAGGTCTTTCCAGCGCTTTCTAGCTAATAATAGAAAAGAATGGCCGCTTGGATATGCCCTTGTTTTCCCCTGCTACATTATTAACAACTGTGTTTCCTTACGGTACTATATTTCAACTACCATCCTCTAACAAAGAGAACAGGGTGGGTTTCTATATAGGGATTATGGGTGAATAGGAACAACTCACTTCTAACTGTATTCAAAACATGGGCTATCTTTAAAAAAAAAAAAAAATTAAAATCTCCTTTCATTGGACCTGCTAGGTCTCTCTATCCTTCCCTTAACTTGTTCGGAAGGTATAAAACAGGCCACAAATCACCACTAAGGTAACAGTGATCAGCAACAGCGAACCGGCCAAGGAGGGTGCGACCGCTGCCCTAACAACTGGGAGTTTTTCCGTCAATTCAGCCACCACACCGGCCGCTGGGACCCGCCGGGGACTCGGCCGCGAGGGGGTGGGGACGTCATCTGGAAGGACGTCTGGTCTAGTTAGCATATCATTATAGATTAGCATGGGTATCGTGGAATAATAAAAAGAACATGGATTTGCAGTCAAATAGAAGTGGTTTCAAATCATAGTTCTACTTCCTAGGTGGGTAACTTCTACGTCTGGTTTTTTTTGTGTTTTTTTTTTAATCTACAAACTACAAACTGAGTAAGATTGGGGGCCCCTAGAGAAGCAAGGGCTGTGCTCGGAGTCCTGGGCCAGACTCGGTGGAGGGAAGGGCACTGGCTGGGCGACAGCAGGTGGACTCCCTGTGCCTTGGTTTCTCCACCTGCTCAGGGGACAACCCTCACCCTCATGCCGGGAGGCCTACAGCGCTGCAGACATTATTGATGGAGACAGAGGGACAGACGCCTCCCTGTTTGCTTTAAGGGGCCGGGGCCCAGGACCCAGTGGAGGGCAGAGGCCGGCCGGGGTCACCGGGCGCGGTCCCCGCAGCCGGGCGGGCGCCCCTTGGCTCCCGCGCCGGGAAGAAAGGTGGGATGGAAGGCTGGATGGCTTCCCCTCCGCGGCCCGGCCCGGCCCGGCCCCGGACCACGAGCCCACCGCCCACCGCACACCGGGCCCGGCGCGCCCCGCCCCGCCCACCCTCCGCCCGGCCCGGCGGGCCCGCGCCCCGTCCTCGCTCACTTTCTGGGAGTCCATGGCCGGAGGCTGAGTCCGCCAGGCCCGAGGCCGCGATCGAGAGCCGCGTGGGGAGGCGAAGGGAGGTCGGACACGCCGGACCGCTAGCCGGGGCGCTGTCCTGGGCCGCGCCGACGCCGCCGCAGCCTCAGCCTCAGCCTCCGCCCGCAGCGCTGCCGCCGGCCCCGCCCGCCGGTCCGCGCCCCGCCCGCGCGCGCGCCGTTGTTGCCGCGGTTGCCAGGGTGAGAGGGCGGCGGCGGGGGGCGGGGCCCGGAGCGCCCGCGCATGCGCGCTGCTGCCGGGCGGCTCAGGTTGGACAGCGCCGGGTACCAGGAGGGAGTGATGGAGAGGAGGGACTGTGCGCCCCTCTGCCCCGCGGGTCCTTTTTAAAAAATATATATTTTATTAATTTCTTTTGACAGAGAGGAAGAGAGAGGGACAGAGAGTCAGAAACATCGTGGAGAGAGAGAGTCATCGATCAGCTGCCTCTTGCACACACACCCTCCCTCCCCCACTGGGGACGTGCCCACAACTAAGGTACATGCCTCTGACAAGAATGGAACCTGGGACCCTTCAGTCCACAAGCCAACGCTCTATCCACTAAGCCAAACCGGTTTTGGCCCGCATGTCCTTTGAAAGAGGCTCTCCTTCCCCGCCTCCCTCCATCCTCTTTCCATCGCTGCAGGCCTTGGAATGGACCAGGGGGAACCGAGCAGCCGGCCCATAGGAGGGATATGGGAGGGAAAGCTCTGGCCCTGGCCTGAGATGGGCCCTCTTCCCATCTTGCACGCCTCCTCACACTGGCGCTGGAGGAGTAGCCGGGCTAGCCCAGGCCCAGCTGTCCAGTGAGAAGGAAAGGGCTGGGATGGGGGTGTAGTGGAGACATGGGAACGGCCTGTAGGGACTTGGCCAAAATGTGGGTAGACCTTTTCCAGAGAACCCCACCCCCACCCCACCCTGGGCACCTCTGCTATTTGTGATTTTTGAGCATGTCACTCTCCCTGAGCCTGATTCACCTTAGGTGAAATAAGAGAAATAATGCTGACTTTAGAAAATTCAACTGGGCAATCACATATGACGAATGAACAAAAGGGAAATGTACACTGAGTGCCTATTAGGTACCAGTTCTATAGCTTACAATCTAGTACGGGAGGCTGAGTCTTTCCTCCTCTCCCCAATTTAAAAGATAATGTGAGGTGGCTAGAGATGTTATATTATAGAAAAAAAAAAAAACACACACACACACTACTATGGGGTGAAATGGGCTCAGAGAATTGAGGGGGCTCCATTTTCCATGGGAAAGTCAGGGAAGGCCTATCTTCCAGGAGTGGCCAGAGTGAAGTGAGAGAATGAACCACCCCCTGAGAAAAGTATTCTAGAAAGAACAGCAAATACAAAGGCCCCAAGAGGGCATGAGATTTATGTTTAAGAAACAGTATTCACTCTACAAGGTTTTGATTATCTCTATACAGGGGTCCCCCTGACTAGACTGATTTCCTTGACGGTGGAGATTACTTTACTGCAATCCTGTCTGTATCTGAAGTACAGAGCCACCAGACATCTAGTATGCACTCAATAAATCCTTTTTAAAATATATTTGTATTGATTTCATAGATGAAGGGAGCGGGATAGAAGCATCAATAATGAGAGAGAATCAGGGATCAGCTGCCTGCTGCACATCCTCACTGGGGATCAAGCCCACGACCAGGGCATAAGCCCCCAATCAGAATCAAACCTGGGATGCCTCAGTACACAGGCTGACGCTCCATCCATTGAGCCACACCGGCCAGGGCTCAGTAAGTCCTCATTTAGCTTAACAGATCTATAGAGGAAATGGGCTAAAGGCACAAAAGGGAAAACAGGAACTTGGCTCAGGGTAGGTGGGTAGTGCTTGAAGGCCAGGATCTCAGAACATAATTTCGTTCCTATAGGAATAATGGCATGCGGTATTGCGGAGAGATGTTCCCTTTTTTGGTACCAAGGGAAAGGAGCTGCCCAGCCCAGCTGACCCAATTCCAGGAATGGTGAGAGCCAGCCAGGCGCCCAGCCACTAGCCACTGCTGCAGCCACGGTGGCCCAGCGCTCCCCGCACTGCGCAAACACTGCAGCCGAGTCAGTTTCCCAGGCGGGAGAAGCACAGCCTAGGAATTGGAGAACTTCAGAGGTCAAACCACCAGACTGTGCGTTCCCCAGATTTGGCCCTGTCGTCTGCCCCTCTGACCACCACTAAGGGGAAGAAACAGCATTTACTGCTGTCTTCAGTTCTCTAGCTGCAAGAACATCTCTTCACTACTGTCAGAGGGCAAGTCTTGGGCACTTTATGACTGATGGGCAGAGAGAGGCTTTGGAGACAGGGAGTCGCAGCTGAAATGTGATCCGCAGGTTCTGTCACAGACCACAGTCCCCGGGAGCTCACTCCTGGCTGCTGGTGTCCTCCCTCCCCTGTTCTTTCCCTCCTGCCCAGGCAAGAGCCTGCAGCTTTTGACAAGAGCTTTACCCCATTTGACTTCTGCCCTTGCCAGATCTCTGTCTCTGTAGCCAGTCTGGCTCCCCTGCTCAGCTCACCCTGGCGTTCTGCGTCCCCTCATTTCCATCCAGGAATAGCTAGTCTCTTCTGGCTGTGCCTTCTCTCCCAACCCATACAGGCTTTCACTCTCCTAGCTGGCCACTGAGCCTGCACCCCCAACCCACTCTCGCTGCTTCTGGTTTATGGGCATGTCCTTTGCCTTTTCTGTACTTACCTTTTCATGGCCAAGTCAGTTTGGAGAAATCTCACAAGTAGCTTTACTACCCTGTTTCCCCCAAAATAAGACAGTGTCTTATATTAATTTTTGCTCCCAAAGATAGGCTAGGTCTTATTTTCAGGGGATGTCTTATTTTTCCATGAAGAAGAATACGGTACACATTTATTGTTAAATGAAAATAAAGGAAATTTATTATCTGTATACGGCACGGTAGTACGGTAGTTGTCAACACAAACCAGACAAACTGTGAATCCTATGGTATCAAGAATTTACTCATTTATTCAATGACAATCATGTCATCATCTTCTGGAACATCATCATAACAATCCAATTCCTGAATTTCCTGGTGAATTTCTTGTGACTCCATTTCTTTCAGAATCAGTGGGCCAAATCTCTCATGTTTAGCAATAGCATTCTGAGACAGAGCTTAGGGGAGCTTTATTTTCGGGGGGATGCCTTACATTTCTCTCAGAAGGAAACCTGTAAGTAGGTCTTATTTTCGGAGGATGTCTTATTTTCGGGGAAACACGGTAATAGACCAAAGCCGTTGTTCTCCAATGCAATCCTATAAGAAGTTGCATCAGCACCACCTGGTAGCTCTCTTAGTGCAAATCCTCAGGCTTCATCTTCAGATGGACTAAATGAGAAACTCTAGGAGTGGGGTAACCATCTGTTTTAACAAGTCCTCCAGTTTGAGAACCAAGCCCAAAACCGGTTTGGCTCAGTGCATAGTTGTGTCACTTTCATCTCTCTGTACCTCAGTTTTCTTATTTGCAAAATGGAAGTTTAACAGTACCCACTTGAAAGTATTGTCATGAGGATAATGACAATGTGTGTGAAGTGCTTGGACTAATGCCTGCCGTGTATCAGTTATCTATTGTTATTTTCTAAAGTAAATCATTGCTTCTCGCCAGGAAGCCATGGTGTCTGCGAGCCCTTTGGCATCGCAATGACTGCTGGTGGGTTCAGATGGTGCCATGTCAGCGCTTCCTAGGGGAGCAAGTGTCTTGAAATCCATCCCCCGTTCTGAAGGTCAATCCGAACCTTTCCCTAGAGGAAAGGTGGTGACAGAATGTGGGCAACAAGGGTAGGATTTACGCCGATGAGAAGGGAAGATGGGACCCAGAGCAAAGGTGGGAAACAGTGAGAACAACCCCAGGGAACGGAGAAGAAATGAATGGAAACAGCACCCTTCAATGCCCAAATGTCAGGGAAGTATTAGGAAAACTTTGGAACATATAAAAGATGAAATACTTTGCAACCATGAAAAATTATCTTTATGAAAAATACATAGCAATGTGGGAGATAGCTTACGATATTACAATTCAAAAACAAAACCTTAGAACTTGTTTTCCGAAATACAATTGGACCACATGTCTATGGCAGAAAAGTAAGTAATACATTCATCCATGTTTCCTTTGTCCATAACTTTTACCATAGGTGAAGTGGCATCATTCCTGAAAGTGTGGCCTGGTTTCCTATGGTCACATCCACCACCTACACATATGACATGTTTCCTTTTCTGCTTACATAGAAAAGAATCAAGAACAAGTACATTGGCTTTGAAATGTAAACTCGAATTTGGCATGACTTTATGATACAAAGAAAAGGATAAAGTGGGGGTGGAGAGCGAGATTAGTACCGGTCAGATTGTTAAGGTCTCTACATTCCAGGTTGGGTTTGGGATCTGAGCATGTGGTAAGTGGGAAGCCACTTACAAGTTGATGAGCAACGAGTTATTTTAGGAAACTTGACTTGGCAGGAGGAAAAGAAAGAATGAGTGGATGTGCCTGGGCTGAGAAGTTGGCTGGGGATCCAGAGGTCCAGACCTCTCCCTTCTACTCCCTGTCCCTTAACCTTCCCTGGTTAGATTCCTCCTCTCCCCATGCCCACTCCACCACCCACCACCATTCGAATACAGTGATTAAAGTAGCATTATAAATCTTTAACTAGTTTTTCAGTCAAATGGGGAAAATATTACATTGACCATAACGAAAACGGTTGGCTTCCTTCCTAAGTCATGGAAAACAGGGATCAGCAAACCGTTTCCGGAAAGGTCCCTAGAGTCAGTATTTTAGGCTTTGCAGGCCATATGGTCTCTTTCACAACTATGCAACTCTGCCATCATAGAGAAAAAGCAGGCATAGACAGGACATACACGATTGGGTGTGCCTGTGTGTCCATAAAACATTATTTACGTTTGGGGCTGGAATTGACTCACAGGTCATAGTTAATCAATCCCTGATCTAAAAGAACATTGTGTTATTTTTCTCAGAAAATAATTCCGTGATTCTTCGATGCCTCTAAAGCAGTGGTTCTCAACCTTTCTAATGCCTCGACCCTTTAATACAGTTTCTCATGTTTTGGTGACACCCAACCATGAAATTATTGTCCTTGCTACTTCATAACTAATTTTGCTACTGTTATGGATTGTAATGTAAATATCTGTGTTTTCCGACAGTCTTAGGCTTTTCAGCAGCGACCCACAGGTTGAGAACCACTAGCAGGGTCACCTAAGACCATCGGAAAACACAGATATTTACATTACGATGCATTAACAGTAGCAAAATTACAGCCTCCTTAATCCTCTCTCTCAGACACTTCCGCTGTACCGCGGCCTCACTTATGAGAGGAAGACCAGGGATAATACAATGGGCTCATTATCGCCAGAACAGTGATGGACGGAGCAGGTGTTAACGTGGAGGGGCTGTGAATTTCTACCTAGATTTGAGCCTTGACCCTGCCAACTGTGTGATCTTAGACACAGCACACAACCTCTCCCAGCCTCCATTTGCTCGGGGGCAAAATGGAGACCATAGGTGCAGCTTTACAGAGTTTTTGGAAGGATTAGATGTTTGTAAAGCACTCAGCCTAATAATTGGCATGGAATAAGCGCTCAATAAATAGTTACTAGCCCACATTGGCCCGATAAATGGCATTCAAACAGGGGAGGCACTGACTGAGTGAATAGAATTCCACTGTGGAGCCAGCCTGCAGGCCAGAACTGGCACTGGAGTGAGAAGCAGAGGGGATCTCTTTATTAATATACCCAAGGCCAGATGAGGAGGCAACACTGAATTTGAAGGCTACTGCAAGCCAGATTTGTATCAGAGGCTTCTGATTAATTATTTATGAGGCAGCCGCACTGTGCCAAATCCACTTGGCTGTCTGTGGCTTGGGAACATGGTCGCAGGCTTCCATTGCTTCCATTGAAGTAACAAGATCCTGCCCTTCATCCACATACTCTCAACAGCTGGTGAGTGGGAGAACCTTGTATAAACAGCCTCCTCTGGGTTCATTCTTCCTGGCTCATGGGACCAGTCACCTTTTCTTCATCTGGAAAACAAACACATCAAGGAAATGAATGCTTCTCTCCTAAGGGAACAAGACACAATGAGAAGCAATCGATAACAAAAAAAAAAAAAAAAAAAAAAAAAAAAAAAAAAAAAAAAGGGATGGGATCATCTTTAGAGAAGAGGCTGTGAAATGTAAGAAGGCCACACACACACACACACACACACACACACCACGAGAGAGATATCTGAGAGCCTAGGTTCAAATCCTGATTTTACCCCTTTTTGAGCTATTTATTTGTGGGCAAGTTAGTTACCTTCTGTGCCTGCATTTCCCCATGTTTAAAATGAAGGTAATCATGGCATGTTCCTCTATGGTTGCTGTGAGGGTTAAATGCATGTATTAATATAAAGTGCTTAGAACACTGCCTGACACATAGTTATTCACTAAACTCCATACTTTATACAGATTTCTTTCATGTTCCCTAATGCCATCTTCTGTACCAGGCTTCCATCCAGAAGAACATAGTTCATTTAGATTTCCTCCTATTTTAAAAGTCAAATGTAAATGAAGTATATAGTCTCCATTTTCCTCCCCTCAAATAGAAAGAAGAAGCAATCTGCATAACAAAAACCCTTCCTGTTCTCTTACCCCTCTACCCCCCAAAAGATATCCAGGCCCCAAATGATCCTTCATTTACTTTTGTTAATATCTCCCTCTTCCTACTCTTCTTCCTGTAAAAACTTCCCATTTTATACAACTCCTTTGAGTGCCCTTCCAGTTGCTACATGAGATGCTGCCCAATTCACAGCCAGTTAGGTATCCAGTGTACTCAATTGAATTTTGTTTTGTTTTTCAACACGCTTCTCAGAATAGAGGGTGGTATCTGGAGAACTTTATTTATTTTTTGTTAATCCTCACCTAGGATATTTTCCCATTGATTTTTAGAGAAAGTGTTAAGGTAAAAGGGGAAGGGGAAATAAAGAGAGAGAGAGAGAAACATCTGTGTGAGGCAAACAAATAAATTGCTTGCCTCCTTGCACCAGCCAATAGGATTAGGGATTGAGCCTGCAATCGAGGTATATTGGAGGCTTGATCCTAAGGTACCTTCATTCCTTGACCAGAATTAAACCCTAGACCTTTCAGTCCTCAGGCTGATGCTCTATCTACTGAACCAAATTGGCTAGGGCAGAACTTTATTCTTTAAATATACTTAAAGTGCCCAAATCTTAAGCTAATAAATTAATTTTTGGCTCATCAATGCATTTTCATTAACTAAGAAATGGCCAATGAATTTTTTATACATGTACAAATCCATGCAATACCATCCAGATTGACAGGGCTCCTGGCTACCATTCTTGTTCCAGCTGTCATCGAGGTTTAACGTTACCAGGCACAACACAAGTGATACCGTCCTGTCTTTGGGACCAGTGAAGGGGAAGAGAGGGAGCCATCTTGGGTTGTTCTGGTTGACCATATAAATATAAATTGTAATAAATCTTTGACTCCTAAAGCTTCCAGGCCCACAAAATCACTGTCTTCACCCACTTCTTTACACATTGCCTATCAATAATTGGAAATCACTTTGGATAAGTTTTATGCAATACTGCAGACCCTCTCCTCCCCCAACAAAGTGAAATAGAAAGATAAACATTCTGTTATGTACATCTGATAAAGTTTTATTACCTTTAATAGGGAGTGGTCTGAATAGGAAGTTGGTCTACTAGCTAATTATTGACAAAGAGAAGGGTTATAAATCCACTGTTCAAAAACTAGAGCTGCCATTCAACTTTTTTCACCTATAAAAAAAAAATAGTAATTTTTATATAATCAGCTTGTTGTTTTTGGTAACTTTGCAAACAGTTTATGCCAGAAAAAAAAATGTACTCAAATCGGAGCTGCTTTATTGTGCACAGGGACTCAATAAATATTTACCAGATTAATTTAAGGATGCTAAAATGGTGTGTGGGGTTCTATCTACCTAAAATTTCCTAAGCTTCAAATTCTTTTACTTTTCTTTTAAAAAAATATATTTTTATTGATTTTTTACAGAGAGGAAAGGAGAGAGATAGAGAGTTAGAAACATCGATGAGAGAGAAACATCAATCAGCTGCCTCCTGCACACCCCCTACTGGGGATGTGCTCACAAAACCAAGGTACATACATTTGACTGGAATCAAACCTGGGACCCTCTATCCACTGAGCCAAACCAGTTAGGGCTCAAATTCTTTTTCTAAAATAGATATTTTTATTGATTTCAGAGAGGAAGGGAGAGGGAGAGAGAGAAAGATAGAAACATAAATGATGAGAGAGAATCATTAATCAGCTGTTCCTGCCTGTCCCAGACTGGGGATTAAGCTTGCAATCCAGGCATGTGCCCTGGCGGGGAATTGAACCATGACCTCCTGGTTCATAGGTCAACACTCAACCACTGAGCCATGCTGACCAGGCTAGGCTTCAAATTCTTGAAGCCACACTTGGACTGGAATTTGAGCCTTATTTGTCAATTTGTCTCTAAGGAGACTCTTGCAAATGATCAGATTTCCACCCTCTTTTCAGATGCATTTTCTTCAATGATCCTCCTGTCTCAGAGGAGGATGTCAATCTCCTACCCACACCAGGTGACAGGTGAGATGCATGGGTCAGTGTTAAATATTCAATATGGGTCTCACTATGCATTATATAACAAAATTATTTCCAGTTATTAATAAATATGAAAAATGAAAGAAATAAACCATTAAAATGGAACATAAATTATACTCAATTTGAAAAAGAAAAAATTGGGGAGGAGTGGGGAACAGAAGAAAATATAGGTCTTCTATTGATTTAGGAGGTTAAGGAAAGACTTTTGAACAAAAAGGGGCAAAAAACACACAAATTATCAATTTGTTTATCATAAAATTTAATTCATCTCTAGATAAAATATTTGATGTATATTATATCAAATACCTCTGTGAAATATGTCTGTAAATTTTGTTATGTTATATCTGTAAAATATGTTATATCTGTAAAATATGTCTGTAAATATCCCTAATATATAAAAATATTTTATCCAACAGTAAGAAAATGAGCAATATTTCAATAGCAAAATTGGCAAAAGACCTGAATAAAGAATTTAGAGAAGAGGAAATATAAAGTGCTGATAAATTATTGCAAACTATTTAATTCACTAATTAAAAAATGAAAATGAAAATAAGGGACTGCTATCTTTAGCCTTTAGGGCTATCAAAGGTGAATGAGAATGATGTCATGAGTATCTTCCTGGTGTGGGAAAATGTGAAAATTCATAGACTTTAATGCAAATGGAAATTGGTAGAACATTTCTAATGATCAAATTGGCAATATGTATCAACCTTCATATATTTACCTTTTGCTCTGGTAATACCATTTCCAGAGTCTATCTTAAGGAAATAAGCCACAGTGTGACAAATATTTCTCTACAATAACAAAAACATTATAAATAATCTAAAAATTTAATTAATATAAGAGAATTAAATCCACTATTAAAACTCATATTTTTGAAGAATATTTAATGATATGAAACATGCCTACAACATATCATCTATAATGTTATATAATGTTAATTGACAAGAACAGGATATGAAAGTTTCTGAGTATGTATGTCTTATTATCAATTCTTTGAAAATAGGTATATATCTGGATACATATTTTATAAATATAGATATATAAATATATAAATCTAGCAGGAAAAATGCAAAAATCATAAATTAGTTATTTCAATTAAAGAAATACAGCATAGCTTTTCTCTCTTTATGGAAAAAAATGGTTTACATATTTTAAAATGAAAATTTTGTACTCTATTTTTGGGGTTTCATAAGTCATTTAAGTTCTAGGAATGTATCCTTAATAATGGGCAGAGATATATACAAAGATTTCTATACAGGGATGATAATTAATAATCCCCTAATTTTGGAGAAAAGTGCTATATTCAAAAACAGGAGAAAGACTGAATAAAATATAGTACATTCAAATGAAAGAATATTATAAATCTATTTCAATATGGGTCTTACTATCATCATTATATAACAACATATAGGTTATATTTACTATAATCTTTTCTCTTCTGTTTCCAAGGGACAGAACACAAGTGATATTAACATTATTAAGCAAAAATAATGTTAGAAACAATGCAGAAACCTTAATAACTATGATATCGCCACCTTGTGGATTTAGTGATGTATTACATATCCCAGGGATTTGGGGGATTTTATTTTAAAGTAATTTATATAGACAGGCTGAATTATACAAATATTCTCCTTTTAATTTCTAAGTTAATGTTATGCAAGTAGCATTTTCCACGCAGTGACATTCTTCACAATGATTTTTAATGGGTTTCTAACATTTTATTGACAGTTGTGCCACACTCTGGCTCAACATGCCGATACCACGGGACATCGAGATGGCTGCCCAGTAAAGTGACACGTTATTCACCGTGACGGTTTTGCATTGGTACATATGGGTGCATTTGCTGAGTTATAAACATTAAAATGTGTGCTTATTACAAAGATAATACAAGGTTCGCATTTTCAAAGAAAAGCAAAACTGAGAAAATAAACCGCACTAACAATTTCCCAAGACAGATTTTTTAAAACACACACATATACTATGTGTAATAGATGTGTAAAGATATATGTAGTATGTATTCACAATTTTTAAAACAAAAATAGGATTATATTACTATGTACCCTTTATTTTTTTCAATTAAAATTGTTAGGTGCAAGTTTTCTGTGCCAGTAATACCCATAGAAAACATTGTTTTTATTGACTAAGTGGCATCCCATTATATAGTTATATTAATTGCACACCTACTTTGAAGTATTAAGTTCTAATATATACATTATTAAACACAGTGCTTATAATTTGATGGGGCATTACTCGAATAAACGGGACAAGTAAACAGAGAAGCCTGTTTTGGAATGACGTGCCATGAAGGAAAAGAACAGGATACTAGCCAGAAAGTAATAGGGTGCACAAGGTGCTTGCAGAAGGTCTGTCTGACAGAAAAGAGAAAGCTTGGACTTGAAGGACAAAGAATCTGGCATGTGAACACGGAAGGAGCAGCATGTATGAAGGCCCTGAGGTGGAAGCATTCCTAGAAACAGCAAGATGGTCAGAGAGACTGAAGCTTAGTGAGGCTGAGGCAGATGAAGCTGGAGGACTTCAATGCCATGGCAAGTAGTGTGCATGGCATTTTCAGTCGCTGGCAGTAGCACGATCTGATTTACATTTTATTAAAGAGCTCACTCTGCCTGTTCTGAGCAGGAGAAGGGATTGGAAGGCAAGGGTGTAAGATGGGAGACTAGATAGGGAAGTACAGCAATAATTCAGATGAGAGATGGAGGGGCGGGGTTGGAGTAGTGTAGCAGTAATTATAGTTGGATATGAGGACGGTGTGGGGGAGTTGACTAGTTCAGAGAATTGGCAGTAAACATTGCATCCAGGATGGCTGCTAACACTGTGCGGAGCTGAAGCAAGAAGACGAATGGAAGGCCCTCCTTTTCCATCTTTTGCTCCAACCCACATGGTGAGCTGGAGTTCTCTCTCACACTCACCTGTGGACACTTCAGCCCACTGGTTCAAGCCCGAGGCCACACCATGTGCTACGGCCAGGATCCACCTAAGGAGAAAGTGCCTGGGGAAAAGACCTGTGTGGGTCTTATTGGAGAAGGGAGTTCCATGGTCCTGGGATTCTCCATGTGGTCTTGGAGAAAAGAGGTGGACCTGGGGTAGGCCCAGCCCCTTAGTCTCAGGAACCCCTTGCCCTTTGTAAAGGTTCAGAGGAGAAGGGCAAGAGTGAGGACCCTGATGCTGAGGTTATGAAGGTGGTACTGACTTCATCTAGTTAAAATTAATTTGGAAAAATCTCTTAAATCATCCATAAAGTATAGTACTATCTGCATGTTTTATGTGTACAACCCTATAGCATTGTTTTCTAATTCTTCCTTCCTCTATGGCTTTCAGTTAAATTAACTTCACCTTCCATGATGTTGGTGGAGTCATCAACACCCACTTACCTGGCTACTTAAATGATGCATTTCTTCTGCATCTGTGGGGAGTAAAATTCTTAAAAATATTCCTTTCTTCTTTATACATTGGCTTTTAGACTTGATGCCATCTATTGTCTGCTTAAGTTAATACATCTCTGAAATGATTCCCTGTATATTTTGGAAAATGATAGGATGTGGGATGATAGGTTGAAAGTGAGGGAGGGAAATATTTAAAGGACACTGCATCTCCAGCTTGAGCAACTGGTTCGACCTTGGTGCGATTTATGTAATGGGGAAGACCAGGGGGAGAATAGATATTGATGTACCATCATTTATTGACCTTACTCCCTATTGTTGGACATTCATGTTGACTGCAATATTTTACAATTAGAATAATACTCTGATTTACAGCAAAAATTTTTTTCACACATCCTTAATTTCTAAATACAGAATTGCTGGTTTAATGGATGTGCACATTCTTTAGATTTTTAATCCACATTGCCAAATAACTTCCCAAAGAGCTAGCTGTTTCCTCGCAATTGGGGTAGATTTTGAACACCGAATTTCTAAGTCTCCCTCCCTCTTTTTCTTTTTTCATTTCTTTTCATTTCTTTTCATTTCTTTTCATTTCTTTTCTTTTCTTTTCTTTTCTTTTCTTTTCTTTTCTTTTCTTTTCTTTTTTCTTTTCTTTTCTCTTTTCTTTTCTTTCCTTTCCTTTTATCTTTTCTTTTTTTCTTTTTTCTTTTTTCTCTTCTCTTCTCTTCTCTTCTTTTCTTTTTTCTCTTCTCTTCTCTTCTCTTCTCTTCTCTTCTCTTCTCTTCTCTTCTCTTCTCTTCTCTCCTCTCTTCTCTTCTCTTTTCTTTCCTTCCTCCTACTTTTCCTTTGTCCATTCAGTAACAAAACTTTTGTCAAGAATCTGCTATGTCCTACACGGGCCTGAGATTACTCTAGCTGTTTCTCGTTGTGGGCTGGGAGTTGACTGGGGAGAAGGACGACCTCTGGAAGACTCTGAAATTCGAATTGGATGACTTTAATATCCTTACCCACACACTTTTACTTTGTTTCAGGCCAAGCACATTAACATCCCTTTTTCATCTAGGTTGGTGATACCATGCTGAGAATTTGGAAGAAACAAACATTGACCTTTGTGCAGACCACAGATAGAACTCTGAGACCAGGCTTTGCTCCCAAGGAACTATAATTGTGAGGGTATGATTTTACAGCGAGCTTTTAAAATATTATGCCAATGTCACCCTCTTAGACAGTGGCTGCATTACCTCTCCAGGTCACGAGGCAGGATTGCCCTGGCCAGGGGTCTATCTCAGGGTGGCTGATAGAGAAGGTGGAGCAGGAGACCCCAGGGCAGAGTGGGAGTTCCCAGCATGAGGCCCCTTTGTGTACACTAGGGCCAGCCCCCACCCTGTTGGTTTGAGGGCAGATGTCATACTCCTTAGCTTATGCACCTACATTTCTAGATTTGACTCTGACTTTATGAGTGAAGCCAGGCACTGGTGAGCTTCCTTATTGTTGTAAGTCAGATAGGAGGGTCCAACCTGAGAACTATCACTTAATGAAGACTTCAGCGTGCACAACACCATTTACTGCGAGGTCCTGAAGACTTCCTAGTAGGACCTACCCAAGACTGGAAAACGGTGACAGGGCGCCTGTGTGCGGAAGGAAATAGAGATTCCTGGAGTATTGTGAACCTAACACAAGACTCCCTTACGGGTGTTGTTGCTCTCGTCTCTGAACATGGGCCATTACGTGAAGCCCTGGACTCCAGAGCTCTGTTAATGACGGTGGGTTAAATGCTCCCACCAGTAACTTACCAGAGGCCCTCTGCCTTCTAATAGTTTCCTGAGTTCTCCAGTCATTGTGTCCTCGACTTTAAATGGGAGCAACAATCCCTCCTCTCATGATGCTTATAAAGCCCACAATTCAGTCGCCTTCACTCTTGCGTAGGCCTTCAGTGCACGGAGCCATGGATACCACCCTCACACCCCTGATTCACAGGACACTGGTGCATTTCATTTCCCAGACCACCGCTCTGAAAGCCAGAGGAACCACTGCCAGGTATTGTTTTGGGATGAAAAATAAGGTCAAGTACAATTATTTCTAAAAGGCTTAAACATCTGCGTTTTAAAAACACATGATGTGGCCGAAACCAGTTTGGCTCAGTGGTAGGGCGTCAGTCTGCGGACTGAAAGGTCCCAAGTTCAATTCCGGTCAAGGGCATGTACATTGGTTGTGGGCACATCCCCAGTAGGGGGTGTGCAGGAGGCAGCTGATCAATGATTCTCTCTCATCGACGTTTCTGGCTCTCTATCTCTCTCCCTTCCTCTCTGTAAAAAAATCAATAAAATATATTTCAAAAACAAACAAACACATGATATGGTTCAACCCGTGGTTGGCAAACTGCGGCTCGCGAGCCACATGTGGCTCTTTGGCCCCTTGAGTGTGGCTCTTCCACAAAATACCATGGCCTGGGCGAGTCTATTTTGAAGAAGTGGCGTTAGAAGTTTAAGCTTAAAAAAATTTGGCTCTCAAAAGAAATTTCAATCATTGTGCTGTTGATATTTGGCTCTGTTGACTAATGAGTTTGCCGACCACTGGGTTAAACCTTTGGAACTTTAGCTATTTGTCAGTTAATTCAACATTTGCTGGCCCCTTTTTATTTACCAAAATCAGGCATGTGTCTGTGTCTTTCTGACTGGGCTCTTGCAGATCCTTGCTCAGTAGGATCAACACACCAGCTGATGGATCTAGGCCAGCCTCTGCAAACAAGCACTACACAGACTATAGCCAGCACGGCCTTCTGGCACTCCACAGACAGCCTTAGTTTGGAAGAAAAGAAAGAGATACCTAAAAAGGGATATGCTTTTCCCAGGGAAAGGAGAGAGTGTTTCTAACTCCCCCTCAGACCTCGCCATGCACATGTCTCCAGCAAAAATAAAAAACGTGATGATTTTCATTTTTGATTCTCAATAGGAAGGCCAACATTTCGTAAACAATAAAAGTCACAGATGACCAGGACTTTTATTTAATGAAGTGCTTTAACTTCCTCCCTCTTCCTAGGAATCTAACAAGAAATAAAATGGGCCGGAACCGGTTTGGCTCAGTGGATAGAGCGTCGGCCTGCGGACTGAAAGGTCCCAGGTTTGATTCAGGGCAAGGGCATGTACCTTGGTTGAGGGCACATCCCTAGTGGGGGGTGTGCAAGAGGCAGCTGATTGATGATTCTCTCTCATTGATGTTTCTAATTCTCTATCCCTCTCTCTATAAAAAAATCAATAATATATATATATTTTTAAAAGAAATAAAACGGGGCATTTAGTCTCTCCCCTTTCTTCTCACCAGAACACCAGGGTGCTGCAGGCAATGCAGTGCATTCCACTCCAATCAGGGAATCCTGGATGGGAAGAGCTCTGGAGATGAAGGTGTTTGTCCTGACTAATGGCAGACCAAAGAGACCTGTGATGAAAAGACTGAAGGGCTGTGTAACGGCACAGAGAGCTCTGTGGACTCTGAGCGGAATCCGCTCTCTAACCCTCAGAGCAGACAGCGTGGAAACACACGGTCTTCCCAGAGCACTTCTGAGCTGGTTAGAAGGGAGGCGTGACTGAATTCATTTCCACTAATTAGCAGGTGGCTGTCCCTGCAAGTGAGGAGATCCAGAGCAAACAAGAAGCTTCCTGGAATATAGGATGTTCAAACCTTCTAAATCCCAGAAATGGGACACAACCCAAAGGCTTTTCCTCCTGACTTGTGTATCTCCTGAAAAACACCCCCTTTGTAAAATGACAATGAAGGTACCATTTCTTCCCTGCCCTTTGCGCTTATTAAACATTAAAAAAAAATGATTTTGAACATCCTTTCAAAGTAAAAATACAAGGAAAGCAGGGTATATGTTTCAACATCATTGTTATCTCCCCATATCAGCCTCCAGTGTGGTCTTGCAGCCACGGCCTTAGACAGGCACTTAGGTTAGTGCTACTCGGAAGCACCGAAGTTCTGCAAACCAGCCTGCTTCCTGTCACACGTCTCTGTGCCAACTCTACGGTTTTCCAGCTTTTCCTTTTGTGGCTTTTCAATATTTTGTTACTTGGCTCTATTTTTATTGTCACTTTCACTGCCAAACTTTGTTTAGTAGCAGTTTGCCAACATCTGGGCATTTCCGGGTTATCCAGAGGGGATGAGTCGGGGACTGTCCCACTGAATACATTCTGTGGTCCCTTTAAGTCAAAGATTAACTTTGAACCAAGCTTTTCAGAGTAATGCCCTTTAGACTGTTGACTGATGAGCAAGATACTGTGGTCTGTTAGTTTAATATCTGCCAACTAGAGGCCCAATGCATGAAAATTTGTGCAAGAGTAGGCCTTCCTTCCTGCTGTTGGCACCGGCTTCCCTCTGGCACCCGGGACCCAGGCTTCTGTTCATAAGGATGTCTCAGTCTAATTAGCATATAACCCTTTTATTATTATAGATAAGAAACTCAGCACTAGGCACCCGTGACTAAGAGACCCTTGCCTGATTTGGGGCCAGGCCAGTCAGGCACAAGCTGCTTCTCTGTGCAGATGGGGCAACTCTGCCCACAGCTCTGGCTTTGGGATCCAGGGCCATGGGCCATGTCCAGCGATGAGCAAATATTGACAGAACTGGATTCTTCTCAAAACAGCAAGTGAAGAAGGAGGGTGGGTAGCTTATTCACGACCATCAGACGCCATATTTGACAGAGCTCAAAACCTTTACAGAGTGCCTGGGACAGAAAAATCTGTAAGCTAAGAGAAGATAGCTTACTAAATTAGCCCGCTTACGAAGTAAACCCCACAGGACAACCCAGAACAGCACGCACTAATGACCACTTAACACTGCTGCAGTCTGAAGGCTGCATGCTGCCTGGGGTTTTGATGACTCGCTCTCCTATCAATGGAAGGAGAGTCGAAGAAGGGAAAGGACCTAACATTTAGGAAGGACTTGTCTGTACCGGGCACTGGTCCCAGGCATTTTCAACATATTTTTCTCACTTGGTCCTCAAAAGATGGTATTATTCGCTCCTCTTGCCAGGCAAAGAAAGAGGAAAAGTTAAGTGACTTTCCAACATAATGGGGGATGGTGGGAGACAAGATTCAAATACAAGCCCATCAAAAGGAACCAGTTGCTCCAAATCCCACGCTTTCCCCACTAGCCCAGTGGTCGGCAAACTCATTAGTCAACAGAGCCAAATATCAACAGGACGATTGAAATTTCTTTTGAGAGCCAATTTTTTAAAACTTAAACTTCTTCTAATGCCACTTCTTCAAAATAGACTCACTTAGGCCGTGATATTTTGTGGAAGAGCCACACTCAAGGGTCTAAAGAGCCACATGTGGCTCGCAAGCCGCTGTTTGCCAATCATGGCCCTAGACCATGCCAAGCATGTAAGCAGAGTGTGGCTGCAAACCAAGCAGAAAGGGATGGGGATGATACCACTGTAACTAACTAGTTATTAATAACAGGAAGGGAGCAAAGGGAAGGCCAGACATCAGAGGCATATTCTCTGAAAAACACTGGGGGCGGTGGGGAGAAGATGGGGGGGCCAGTAGAGAAAACAGATGCATACCCAGAAAAGTGGAGTGACACAGGGAAGCTATTTGCCTGTCAGTCACACATTTGGCTCTCTTTTGGCTCTCTTGCATTTGTCCGTATGGCCCACCATCATGTGGACCCAACACGCAATGGACTAATGGGATTGCAGCTAGCGTGATGCCGAACTGAACCCGGCTACAACATGGAAAGGAAACTCTGGGCATGGCTCTGAGTTTAGCTCTGCTGAACCCCCAGCCACATTTTTTCTATGACTGAGGGAAATGGGACGTTGGAAACCCAGAGGTGAGATTCCACAAAAATAAAGCTTCCTACTATATCTCATCCTCCTGTAGTGACCTCCGGAAATGTTTATTCCAGCGGCACCCATGGGACCCCACTCCCACTAGCAGCGGGGGAGAGAAGGCATGCTCCCCTCTGATAACAGACAGATTCTGCTTGTCCTTATCTCATGAAGGACGGTCTTGATTGTGTAGCATCATCGTAAGGTGAGCATTTCTCCCCATTGTGAAAAGCAACATGGAAATATAGCCATTATCACTTATTATTTAAATATATATACACACATTATCATTTATTATTTTTAAAGGTGAAAAATTATGCACCAAATAATGAATTGATTTATTTCCTGCCCCAGGCACTGAATACGAACCAGTGCTCAGCTTTTGGGCCTAATAAGGACACTTGTGGGATTTTCCTGGTGACTGTGATGGGCAGTGCTGGGGGTTAGGGGAGAACCCTGTTAGGACAGAGATGGAGACAGCGCAGAAACTAATATATGCAAGTGTTTATATAAACTAATTCATGCAAGTGTTTCTCTTGGGTGATTAAAAATAATATATCTAGATCATGCTTTACTTTTTATTGTGACTTTTCCAGCTCCTGCCTGAATATTTCCTAAGGCTTTATAAACAAAACAAATGCTGCTATTGATTAGCTGTGAGAGAGCACTTTAGACATATTTGACAATTCAAACTTTCAAATTAAAGGTGTCAGTGGCTGGCCAATATTACCACTCCACAAAAAAAAAATAAATAAATAAAAAATCTCAGAAATAAAAGGCACAGAGCTTCAGCTCTGCCAGATATTGTACCTACAGATACCTATTATACATAAGCATCTCCTGTTACAGTGCACAGGCCAAATCTAATCACCAGGATCAAGAGACTTTCCAAATCAGCTGAGACTTTTGGTGTTAAATCTGCATGAAATTCTCAACTACTAGATACAATATATTTTTTAACATTTTGTTTTATCATTGATAGTATTACAGATGTCTCCCACAGATATAACCTTAATCAGGAATTTGGACTCAGGTTTGACCACCATCAGATGAAAAAGGAGGTGCTATACTTTGTGAGTTGATATTCCAACAGAATAAACAACCTGATAGAAAGCAAGCCTTAGGTTTACTCACACTCTTCAGGCGACGCTCACTACCTGTGGGATAAAATTCAACCTTGGCAAGGAGGTGAGGTCCAGCCTGACTGCTTGGCCCCCTCTCCTGTCACTTCCAGCGTCACACGTGGCAGGAACAAAGTATTTGGATGTCACTTTGTAAGCGCAGACACCCCAAGTGTCACTTTGCACCTCTGTATCTTAGCACATAGCAGTCTCTCTTCTGGGAACTTGTGATCTGGCAATGTCTGGGTAGACTGGAAGACTCTTCACCTCCCCTCCCCCGACCCCCACTGCTTCTGCGACTTATACACACCTGCCCCTCTTCCTTCCTGAACTGTGAGCTAGCTACCTGAGAGGAGGGCTGGCCTATAGGACTAATTGACTCAAGGAAAAGAGCCAATTGCTCTAAGATATGAAACATGTTTCGTTATTTTGCCCGGAGTCCTACACGAGAGACAAAAGTTAGCGCCTCATTATTTCCCTAAAACAACCCCAAAGAATAAGTTCCCCAGTGGAAGGGTTCAGGAAATCCTTTCAGAGGTCATCTAAAAGTTGGTAATGTTGCGAACCGAGTGTGAACTAGGAGCACGAATTCTAAGAAACATGCATGATAATTGAAGGACAATATCCTTCAAGGATATATTGATTCTACCTGCAGTGAGTGAAAAGAGAATACAGATATCAAAGCAGGTGTCCCACAGCTTCCTGGGGTGTTAGGTATGGAAAATATTACCGTTGGAGTTCATACTAAAATGCAGCACCCTCAATACCATAGGATCCATAAGAAAGAACACCTTTGTAGGTTGAGGGGTTGAGCATTTGCCAATTGCTATTCTCCACCAGTAGGTGTCATCAGAGATAAGCAAGTTTGTTACCGCTGCCCTCTCAAGGATGAACATCCCAAATCCTGCTCCAGCTGGAATGCGGCTGCATCTGAAGGTCCCGTCCCTCTGAGGAAGCTTCAACTAGAACATCCAGCATACACGCTGTGGTCTTCAAAGTTTATTATACAGGAGAATCATCATTTTGGGGGGTCAGGGATGTTCAAATGCAGATCCCGGAGATATTCTGAGTCAGTAGGTCTGGATGGGCCCTGAGTAATTTTCATTATAAGCACCAACTTTAATATACATATATATATATGTGTGTGTGTGTGTGTGTGTGTGTGTGTATTATATATATGTGTATATATATATATATTTTTTTTTCCTTTTTCTTTTCATTATTGATTTCAGAGAGGAAGGAAGAGGGAGAGAGAGAAACATCAATGATGAGAGAGAATCATTGATGGGCTGCCTTCTGCACGCCCCCCACCAGGGATGGAGCCTACAACCCAGGCATGTGCCCTTGGCCAGAATCGAACCTGGAACCCTTCAGTCCACAGGCTGACACTCTATCCATTGAGCCAAACTGGCCAGGGCAAGCACCACCTTCTTATCCTCCCTTCGTGATGCACTTTGAGAAACACTGATCGCACCCACACGGACTGTACAATATCATTGGAGAGACAGTCAGATGGAAAGGGACTCATTTGTTCCTTCATTCACCAAACACCTATTGAGCCTTTACAGCTTGCCAGTCCATTGGGTAGCTTTGCAAAGTTGTACAACTCACCCTCCTGTCAGTCTCAGGCGTGAGAGCGCCATCAAGGGATCAACACAGAGGTAAGCACTTAACCTATCCTTCCTTACGTTCACTCCATCAGAGAACCTGGCTTCCATTGTGAGAGGCAAAGAGCCCCATTTCTTCTTAAAGAACACTCACAGGTTTACAGAAATTCTGCCAATAAGCTGATCCCTTATGGTTAGCTTAGAGGGTGTAAACATTCCCTCAGATAGCTGGAAAGCAATTGTGTTACCGAGAATCAGTTTCAAAAACACAGACAAAAAAATAATACACCATGGTTTTAAAACACAGACAAAATAATAAATCCATTAGTATTTGAGTAGTAAGTCTCCCTGCCATGTTAACTTTATAAATTCAAGATAAATTAAAGTCCTAGTAGTAGAAAAAGAGGGATAAATTACATTACTACAGGCAAAACATAAACTGAAGTTCCATCAGAAACCCAATATTGCTATGCTATGGCTGAGGGCTTTCTTAGAAACTGCAATGAAAATAGCCTATTCCACTCCAGACTACCGCTGTTCAGTGACCCAAGCTTAGTCCATCTATTTTTTTTTTAAATGTCTGACCATTGGAAAAGTTTTTGTTCTAAAACGAAGCTTAAAGGTCATTGACTCTAACCTTAGACTCCACACTCAATGCTGCTTTACAACATCCCAGCTGCTAAGTGCCCCACAGCCCTCTGCGTGCATTCCTCGGGGGTCAGGGAATTCCTCCTTCCCCTGGAGCTCGGTGCATCTTGGGACTGATCCAATTATCTTACATATATATAATTTATTTCAGAGAGGAAGGAAGAGGGAGAGATAGAAACATCAATGATGAAAGAGAATCATTGATCGGCTGCCTCCTACATACCCCCCTACTGGGAATCCAGCCTGTAACCCCAGGCATGTGCCCTGACCAGAATCAAACCCGGGGCCCTTCAGTCCACGGGCCCACACACTATCTACTGAGCCAAATCGGCTAGGGCCTGTTCCTGTTTCTAGGAAGTTCTTCCTTACATCCTGTCTGCTAAGCAGGAAAAGGCAGTGGCTTCACAAGAAAGCATCGCCCCTGGGTTAGGACTGTATCTCAGCTTCATTGACAAGAAACCTGTCCCAGTGCCCTACACAGAGAAGGACTAATGCTTCTTACAGAAGAAGAAACCGAGAAGACAGCAAGCTCAGGTGAGAGAAACTGTGCAGGGAGGGCTTCCAGGAACCAAGCTTCTTCCATCTTTTTGTTCTACTATCGTTTGTGTGTGGCTTCTGTTCCTGTTTATGAGATGACTGCTGCCCCCCTGGGCATCACATCTGTATTCCAGACAGGCTGAAGGAGGGGAAAGCCAGGAGGATGGGCAGCACCTCTATCTGGAGGAAAAACCTTTTTGGAACTCCCCAGGCTATGTCAGTGCTGTCTTGCTGACAGAATTGTGTCAAAGGGCCACCTCAGCCTTCAAGAAGTATGGGAAGCCCACCTGAAGTGGCTCAGTGGTTGAGCATTGACCTATGAACCAAGATGTCACGGTTTGATTCCTGGTCAGGGTACATACCTAGGTTGTAGAATCGTTCCCCAGTGTGGGGCATGCAGGTTGCAGCTGATCAGTGATTCTCTCTCATCATGGATGTTCCTATTTCCTTCTCCCTCTCCTCCCCTGTCTGAAATTATATATATATATATATATATATATAATATATATATATATATATATACACACATATACACACACACATATATATATGAAGAAGAAGAAGCCAAAACCAGTTTGGCTCAGTGGATAGAGCATCGGTCTGTGGACTGAAGGGTCCCAGGTTTGATTCCGGTTAAGGGCATGTGCATTGATTGCGGGCACATCCCCAGTGGGGGGGCGGGGTGCAGGAGGCAGCAGGTCGATGTTTCTCTCTCATCGATGTTTCTAGCTCTCTATACCTCTCCCTTCCTCTCTGTAAAAAATCAATAAAATATATTTAAAAAAGAATAATAATAATAATAATAATAATATGGGAATGTAGGCATTTTAGCTGGGTACTTGGCTGACACACATCACTGAATGCCCACCCTGGGTCAGACACCACTCTGCCACTTTCTTTATAAGCACCCAGCACAAGACCCCAGGCCACAGGAAGCTCATTTGGCCACTGAAGGCTGGCTTGATAGATCCAGGGAAGCACTTTACCTTAAACTCCATGCTGTCCGAGTTAGTCCATTGCTTCCAAACTTTCTTTGTTACCCAAAGAACTATGGACAGCTAGTTTTTATTTATTTATTTATTTATTTATTTATTTATTTATTTATTTATTTATTTTAGCTACAAGTCACCTGAAAATATATCTTTGGTAGCGGTTAGGATTGTGTTCAGCTGAAATGAAAAAAAAAAAAAAAAAAAAAAAAAAAAAAAAGCATTTGCCAGCATAAGACAGAGGTTTGATTTTAACAAGTCTGGAGGGTCTCAGCCCAGAGTTGACAAGGTGTCTGGGGTCCAGGTACCTTTTATATTGCTGCTCCATCATGCATGTCTTCAAATCTCAAGGTCACCTTGCTGTCCAGGATGGCTACCGGACCTCTGCCCATCACATCCAAATTCCAGCCGGCAGGGAAGAAGAAAGGGACACTGGCTCTTCCCTTTAAAGACACATCCTGGTAGTTACATGTCATTTCTACTTACATCCCACTGCAAGGGGGCTGAGAAATGCAGTCTTTGTTCAGGATGAGTGGACGTCCATTTACAAATCGGGAGACTGACCATCAAAGACTGAGAAAATGGATACTGAGAGACAACTTCAGTCTTGGCCACAAATTTTATTTTTTAAAAATCCATATCAATGGTAAACATATTCAATTGTCCAGGACTAAGGCAAAAGACCAACAATAATGAGTTAATGTTTACTGAGCACTTCCTATGTGCCAGGCACTGCCTTATGTGCTTTATATGTAATAATGTAATCATCACAAAAAATACTCTCCGAGGTTGGAGTATGACTCCAACTATGACTCTATTACATTGTGGGCAAAGAGGCCTATTGAGGCTGGAGCCCAAGGCATACAGCTCCGGGGGGATGCAGATGTGCTGGCTTGGGAGCTCATGCTCCTAATGAGTCACTCTAATGCATTGCCTTTGGGCCATGTGTGAGAGACAGAAACCTTTGTCTTATTTTGGCGGCTGTTATTTTGGGATGTTTTTGTTACTCACATCTGGAGCCTGCCTCTTGACTGCAGTCCTCCCTTGGGGTGAAATTAATTAGCAAGCCTGAGGCTTTGTCCTTCAATTAGTGACTATTCCACTCATGTTTCTTCTCAGTTCTGCTTAGCTCCTAAGAGCCTTGTCCTTTGTTTTTTTTGTTGTTGTTGTTGTTGTTTTGTTTGTTTGTTTAAATATATTTTATTGATATTTTACAGAGAGGAATAGAGAGAAGAGAAACATTGATCAGCTGCCTCTTGCACACCTCCAACTGGGGATGTGCCTGCATCTAAGGTACATGCCCCTGACTGGGATTGAAACCGGGACCTTTCAGTCTGCAGGCCGATGCTCTATCCATTGAGCCAAACTGATTAGGGCAAGCCTTGTCCTTTGTAATGTGGATAAACAGGGTCAGGTCCCAGCACCAGGCTATGCTGAGAAGAATGGGAGGTCTGGCCTGAATGAGGGAGCAAAAAGGCAGCCCAGCAAACACCATGGCAGAGCAGTGCTTGGTGTAGGAAAGGTCAAGGGCTTTGGAGCAAGAAAGAATTCAGGACGGGTTCTGGATCTGCCATTTGCCACTGGTCAAAGGCAACTTCTTGGTCTCTCAGTTTCCTCAGATAAGACCTACTTTGTGCATTTGTTGTGACGGGTGAAACATGGCTGCACATGCATGCACAGGACACACTTATACACCATGTCGCCTCGAGTCTGGCTCCTGGTGGGTGCTCCTTGCCTTATTACTCTGACGATGGCCAGTGACCTGCCAGCCCACTGTTAGAGCTCCAGGCGCCCGTGAAGGAGAAAGAAATGTGAGAGATTAAAGGTACAAAACACAGGGAGGAAAAATAAACTGTTATTCTTAAAAAAAAAAAAAAAAAAAAAAAAAAATCCTTGCTGACTCCTGGGGATTTATCCAAAGGGACAAATCAACTGAAGCAAAAACAGAGATGCTAGATTTTCAGGGCTATCTCTTAACTGCTAAAACCTAAAAGCCACCACATGCCCACATCAGTGTGCTGGGCTCGGCCGTTCAATGGAACAATGGGTGGCCATTTGAGAGGAGAGGGATTGAGCTTTTCTTTGTAGCAGCACAAAGACATATTTAGGGTTTAACGTAAGTAAAGAAAAGGAAGACATAAGTAGCTGACATATGGTTGCGCATATATGAAGTATATATATATATTCCAACACAGAACTGAAGGAAAGTTCAGATAAAAACAGATTTGGCACAAGATGTGGGCAAGGGGTGTTAACTTTTTAAAAATATTTCCATACTGTCTTTCCAATTAAACAACAAAAATAGCATTCCAAAGTGGCAGTAGGTAGAAAGCCAGTTTTCTATATTTTCAATAATAGCTACATGATGCGTCCATTCAGTGCCCAGATCTTGATTTCTAAATATGGATTTCCATGAAAAGGAACCTGGGTTCCTTGAAGATCGAGAAGCCTGAGATGAGCCTGCTACATCCTGGTTTGTGTCAGCGAACAAGAAAGCACTCAGAGAACCACGGAGATGGGTCAAAAGTCCACAGGAGCCAGCATGAATGGGCTCTTATTGGCCAAATCTGAGACAACTTGGGCATAAAAAATAATGATGATAACTAACAGGGGAAAAATAATCCATAGTTCAAGGAATAAATAAGTAAGTGGGAGAGAAGGGAAAAGTCCTCCTTACAATAGAAGACCAACTACTAAATGCAGCAGGAAGGATGGTATCAGAAAATCACTGTTGCCAAGACCAGTTTGGCTCAATGGATAGAGCGTTGGCTTGGGGACTGAAAGGTCCCGGGTTCGATTCCAGTCAAGGGCATGTACCTTGGTTGCAGGCATATCCCCAGTAGGGGGTATGCAAGAGGCAGCTGATCGATGTCTATCTCGCATCGATGTTTTTAACTCTCTATCTCTCTCCCTTCCTTTCTGTACAAAATCAATAAAATATATTAAAAAAAAGAAAAAAGAAAATCACTGTTAGGCAAAAACCACATTAATTGTTGCTTCAGAGAAGAATCATGAAAAGGTGCTAGCACATAGCAATAAAACTGATTTTCCTGGGTTGATCTTGTAATTCCACAACAACACTTAATTTTTTTTTTATATTTTATTGATTTTTTATAGAGAGGAAGGGAGAGGGATAGAGAGCTAGAAACATCAATGGGAGAGAGACATCAACTAGCTGCCTCCTGCACATCCCCGACCAGGGATGTGCCCACAGCCAATGTACATGTCCTTGACCGGAATCGAACCTGGGACCTTTCAGTCTGCAGACTAGCACTCTATCCACTGAGCCAAACCGGTTTCGGCAACGTTTAATTCTTTTAAGTCTAATCGTATATGTGAATGATTTGTGATTTTTAAAAAATATATATAAGGTAATGCCATCTGAGAAGAAATATAATTTTACATCTTCCTTTCTAATTTAGGTGCCTTTCATTTCTTTTTCTAGCCCTGGCTAGAACCTTCGGTGCAGTGTTGACTAGGAATGACAAGAGTAGGCATTGTCTTATTACTGCTCTTAGGGGGAAATCTTGCCATTGAGTATGATGTAGGCTGTGGGTTTTTCATAAACATCTCTATCTGGTTGAGAAAGCTCCTCCCACTGCTGTCATAGTAATTTTTTTCTCCTAAAATTCTTCAGTGAGTCCCCATTTTCTTCGGCATAAAAGCAAGTCCCTTAGTATGGCTACAGACCCTCCAGTTCTCATCCCTGTTGACTTCTCCAATATCATATCTCTAGGACAGATTCAGACACATGCTGTTCCCAAGAGGCTTCTGCTTCTTACCACATCTCTGTGTCCCTGCCCCTCCCACCTGCAGGTGGTCTTCAGGCTGCTCCTGAGTTAACTGTTAGAGCAGCTGGTACGTTATATTACCTGGCACGATCATCTGCTTACCCCTTTGCCTCCTAAACAGACTGTAGGGTATTGGAAGGCAAAGACTGGCTCTCTCATTTCTGTATCTTTAGTCAACACAGGACTTGGTACATGTCTTTGGAATAAATGAAGACAGCCTTTCTATTTTATTTATACTTAAAATGTAACTTACAAGCACTAATAGCAGTAGATCTGAATAAACCAATTCAGTTAATAATCATATCAGGAAGTTGGAAGGAAGGAAGGAAGGAAGGAAGGAAGGAAGGAAGAAAGGAAGAAAGAAAGAAAAGGAAGTTACATGCTTGGACTCCACCAGCTCAGCACCCCCAAACCCCAATTTGAGAGCCATATGAAAATTATTTGTGCTTTCATAGTAACTTAAAGAATGCATATACCTTCTTCCATCAAATAAGAAAGTTCTATAAACATTGGTGTTTTCCTTTTTTTTCAAGTTGCTAGGAAGCTTAAAGTATTAATGTGTCATTGTACAGTATCTAGCATATTTGTTTCTTCCTGTTTATGTCTTTGCTTTTCTATTTTTTATTTTGATAATCTTATTATCTACTAGAGGCCCAGTGTATGAAATTCATTCACAGGAGACAGGGGTCCCCTCAGCCTAGCTTGCACCCTCTTCAATCCAGGACATCCCCCTCACAATCTGGGATGGCTGGCTCCTAACTGCTTTCCTGACTGCCTGCCTGATCACCCCTAACTGCTCTCCTGCCAGCCTGATCACCCCTAACTGCCTCTGCCTGCTAGCCTGGTTGATCCCAACTGCCCCCCCCCCCCCGCCTGGTTGCCCCCAACTGCCCTCCCCTGCTGGCCTGGTCACCCTAACTGGCCCCCCTACCGACCTGGTCATCATAACTGCCTTCTTTCCTGCCCCTCCCCTTCGCTGGCCTGGTTGCTCCTCACTGCTCCCCTGCCAGCCTGGTCACCTCTCACTGCCCCCCCTGTCGGCCTTGTTGCCCCACGCAGCCTGCTGTTCTGTCATTACTGTGAGGGCATCCTGACCAATTTGCATATAACCCTTTTATTAGCATAGATAAACCTGTTGGAAAAACTTGGAACATATAAATATACACACACTAAAAATACATAGCATGTTTATTGTTAGCTTGAAAGCTCATAGATGTTAAGGTGACAACGTAGAAAAGCAGATTGAGCCATTGGGGAAAACTTTGTGTTTGGTTACCTAAGCTGTCCGCGCCATTGTTAGACTGGGGTCTCTTAAATGAAAAATTATGTAGATTTGATTCATCAGGGGTTGGAAAAATGTTTTGTTGGCACAGAGAAATATTTTCAGACCCTCAAACTCTTCTCCAAAGGACTCCTTATCATTACAGATGATTTGCATCACGCAACATTGAGAAGAAAGGTAACTATTTCCAATATTCAGTGCACTCGAGAATCAGAGCCTGGATGAGTTTGAGCATCTGGCGCATGCCCTGGTCTTTGAATGAAGTGGCACACGTCATGCTGAGTGCAGGCCTCCATGATGTCTTTCCTCCTCTCCCAATCCAATCAGTCATCAGGCCAGTAGATGTCACACTGAAATCTTCCTCTTCCCCTGTCCTTCTCTCTCCCAAGCCTTCCTCTCTTAGGCTTCTTCTCCAATCCCATCACATGCACCCAGCACCTCTTAGTTTAGGTCTGAATGCACCTGCCAGATTTCTGTATCCTCTCCAGGGTCACCCTTTGCTGCACATCCACGTATTCTTGGCTCTGGGCATCCCGAACCACTGGTGTTTCCTCATGTTGTGATGATTGCCCATGCCATTCCTCTGGGTGAAACCTTCTCCCCTCTCCCGGCTCCCCCACCTTGTATCATCTGGCTAAATCTGCTCATCCTTCAAGACTAAGCTTCTCCCACTGACCCTAACACCTTCCTGTGTGCTTCCAAAGCACTCTGTACTGATCACAGCCCTCACGGCTCTATCACCTCATTAGGTTGTGAGCCACTGAAGATCAGGGAGTGAATATTTGTACCTGGCGTTCCCAGAATATAAATCTGGTTGACCAGAGGTGGTCTCGGAAAATGCTTGTTGAATGAAAGTGCACATGATTAGCTCACTGCCATAGAAGTGCATCTGAAATGGGCCTCACGCATCACACTTTCCAGGAAATGTGAGATGTGGATCTGACCATCTCCCAGCAGCCTATTGTTTCTATTATGTTTTTCTAATCCTTCTGAATTTAGTAAGTCCTCCTCACTCCTTCCCCTGACCTTTCCCTGTCTAATTAAAAGAAAATGCCTTAATCCATTTGGATTTGACTTAGATTTGTTTTTTAATCTGAAAGCTAATCATCCTAAGCACCATTTATTACATGGATTCTTTTCTTATTCATTTGAGGTGTATTCTTAACTTTTTATGTTACCCACATAAATACGTAACGTAATTTCTTTTGGGAACACTCTCTGCTACCCCATCGTCCCATGATCACTCAGGTTTAGTTACTGTCATTTTATTATACATACCTGGCTATTTTCTCCTAATGTAACTCTATTTTTTTCATATTATAAACCTACATGGGAATATTTTAAACATACAGAGAAGCAAAACATTTAAACTATTCATACCCGCATAATACAGAGATAATCACAATTCTTATGGTGATGGAAAAGGGTGGTTTTCTCAGAGGCTTGCCCTTAACCATCTTGCCAGGCCAGATGAGCTGACATCCTCCAGCCAGTCCTCTGTGGAATGTACTGGCTGATGCCAACAGTAGGCGGGCCTATGCACAGGGACCCATATACTGTTCTCAGCATCAGTGGACTGTGCTAAGCAGGAATCAGGTGCGTTTATTCCAACACAGCACGCCAGGTGAAGTTGTTAAATTCTCATTTCAATATTATGTATATAGCTAAAAAATGAATATGAAGAGAGTAATTTCTATGAAAACTAAGTTGAATGCTTCAGAAAGACTCTATTGACCCTAAAAATACCAGTCTCAAATTATTTATGCATGAGAACTATACACGTTGGAAAGAAATTATAAGAATCTGGAAGTCTCTACTCATCTGGCTTCATAAGCATTTCTAAATTCTTGTTCCCTTTTAAAGAAATCAGTATCTCCCATTATTACACAGGGTAATTGCATTATTGGTGTGGTGAGTGCAAAAAAGACAACAGGCTTCCGAGGAGCCAAAGAGCCACAGCAAAAGAACTGCACCCACGACGAAGACGGGCCAATGAATAGCTACTTGAACTTTAAAAAATGTTTCATGTATAATGATTTTCTCCCTTCACCAACTTTTTCAATTGACCCATCAGCTACCAGTGCCTACAGAATTGGTTAGTTAGGAGTACGTCTATGATACCTTTTATCATTTAAAAATGTATCCAGATATTGATTTTATATAAATGAGATCATGCTATAAAACTGCTTCATCCCATTTTTCTTTGATTATATTGTAGACATTATTCCAAGTCATTACATATTACTTACATCATTTTTAATGCCTCCCCAGTCCCTCCTGTTGAAGTTATACTCAATGCTTTTTATTAGACATAAAACTATGGGTTCCCCTTTGCAGGACTGACAGAAAAGGTAGAGTGCAGTCTTACACTCAGCCTAGGGTGTCTTATACAGTTAATCTCCTTTTCTCAATTTTCACTTGCCTTTTTATGTAATTCCATTTTTATTTTTGTGTTACAATTGTTTAACTTTGTGATAAACTGGAAAAATCCTTTCCAACTGATGGAGAGAGTAGACCAAACACATGCCCCTAATATCCTGTGTAAGGTTATAGGATGAGTTTGGATGGCTGAAAGCTCTTTTATTTTGCCTTGAAGGCAAACCTTACTGTTGTCTCTCTAGTCTGACATACCTAGCCGGGGAGCTTATGACTACCTAGAGAGCTTTAAGACTTCTGCTGAAACTGCTGATAAGCCCGTGAAATGGCCTAATAGCTGAGCTTTGCATTTTCTGGAATCCTAAATTTAAGCTAGGTGCACCTGCAAGATATTTTTCGCAGAATTTGGACAATAAATGCACAGTGTCAAATTAAAGGCACAAAGCATTTTTTATTTACACTGCTACTTGCCATAACAACAACAAAAATAATAATGTGAAGAGGCATGGTCTTGTAGGTTAGTCCCACAGCAAACATGATCAAAGATATAAGGCCAAATAGTCTCATAGGATGTTGGCTTCTTTCTGAACCTTTCAACACCTGTAAGAGGTTTGAGCTATAGAACAATTTGAACAAGCTCAAATGTCAATTATAATGATATCTAAACCTAGAAGTCACAAACAGTATTCTTTGTAAAAAAAAAACACAAAACAAAAATAAAAAAAACCCTCTATATTTTTCTTTGTAAATTTGAGGTTGAATATAGTTTCCATAGCCAAAAAGACAGAAACAAATTCTGGGTACTTTAGGAGATGTGAGGTTTTTCTACAAGCTCTTGCATCACTAGTTGGTCTGTATAACTATAAATTGTGCACCTCGGTAGCAGAATGAGCCCCCCAAGAAAGAATGAACAGTCCAGACTAGTTAATATTTTTCATTATCTCAAACACTTCTGCTTTTGAGGACACCTCACAAATATTCTATAACAACTTCTTTTGGCAAGATAGTATAGATACACATCCAGGGCTATGATCAGGGCAATACTCATATTTGCTAATAAAAAGCACTCTGGCCCAGGCTGGTGTGGCTCAACTGGTGGGGCATCTTCCCATGCACCAAAAGGTTGCCGGTTCAATTCCTGGTCAGGACACACGCCCAGGGATGTGGGCTCGAGCCCCATGCAGGAGGCAGCTGATTGATGTTCCACTCTCACATGAATGTTTTTCTTTCTCCCTCTATCTTCTGCTCTCTCTAAATTAAAAAAAAAATCATTAAACATTTTTAAAAAATAAAAAAAGCATTCTGTACAGCAAGAAAAACCCCAAATTATAAAACAACTCAGGAGAGATTTATTGGTATTGCCAAAAATACCCCTTCTTTAGTCCCCAATATCACTGAAAATAGATTAAATTTAATTCCCCCCAAACTTTAATGGGATACAATTACTGCCTAAATTATGGCCTACCGAAGTTTCACTAACTTAGCACATATCCAAGCTTCAATTTATGTGCAGGCCACTGCACCAGCAGGAGTGTTTTCCATGGTAAACCTTATCTAATAAGCTTTCCTACTGTGCCTGAAGACTGAATTCAGTTGCAACCTTAGCATTCACAGAGTGACTCAGACTCCAGCTAGGAAGTCTGGCCCGGCAGTGGGTGAACTTTGTACTTCAGAAATTAGTTTTCAGTACATTTATATTTCATACTTCAAGGACCCTAGGCCACACTGAGACGCTAGAAAGGAATATAGCTGGGAAATTCCAGGGTACCCTTGCAGTCGAGTGACTAAAATTAAAAAAAAAAAAAAAAAAAAAATATATATATATATATATATATATATATATATATATATATTTTTTTTTTTTTTTTTTTTTTTTTTTCCAGAGAGGAAGAGATAGAAACATCAATGATGAAAGAGAATCATTGATTGGCTGCCCCCTGCACGCCCCCTAGTGGGGATTGATCCCACAACCTAGATATGAGCCCTTGGTCAGAATCGAACCGGGCCAAACTGGCTAGGGCCCGAGTGACTAAATTTGAAGCCAAGATGTTATTCAGGATTACTTTCTATTGAAGAGTAGCAGAATATGCCACCCCCAAAATACGACTGTAGGAGAGCGGGATATGCCGCCTCAAAAAAATGATTATTTTGAGCTGTAGTCACATGCAGGGCGAGGTTTTCTCTGAACTCTCTTTACTTGCCTAATGACAGTCCCCTAAAAGGAACCCAATAGTCATCAATCCCTTTCTTGGGAGTTTCATCTGCCAGGGAAGACTGATTCTTATCACAGGAGAGGAGGCTAGAGGTTGAGGCCGCACCGGAACAAACCTTCTCACAATCATACCTCCCATTCATTCTTCTAAGGGCTCATCATCTTCCCTAAAGATCATTTATTCTCCCCCTCCCCTATAAAGACGGTATTTAAACTTGAATTCTAAGCCACCTCCAGGAGTTACCTACTTTCCCCTCGGCACCTCCCATGTATACATGACATTCATGTTAATAAATTCCTGTGTGTTTTTCTCTCATTAATCTGTCTTTGATTACAGACGTCTCAGCTAAGAACTCAGAAGGGCAAGTGGAAAATTGTTTTCCTCCCCTACACTATTAATCACCATCTTGGGCATGGGAAAGTGTTGCAACACAGTAAACAATGACACTCTTTCCTACAAAATTTTATTTATTACATAAAAAAATTCTGTACAGTTGTTAGAATAAAATACAGTTTTCATTATAATTCTGGCAACTGAGTCAGTACACAGAGAAAACTTAGCATTAGATCAGCACTTTTCCCCTCTAGTTCATATTTCTGCACAAGAAAGACATTTCAAAGCTCCATTTCATATAGGCTCATTGCGCTCTGAAGCCAGATGGAACTCCATCCCATTCAGAGCTCTTGGAAGTTGATTTTCCCAGCAAGATATGGATAACCCCAGAAAGTTAACTGCTCAATGTACATATTTTTAAAGTCCTCTGAGAGCATGAGGCTCTGTCTTGTAAAGTCTGCACTGTGTCAATGATGACAAGTCACAAATACTAGGGCTACAGCTGCGTCTGTGGGGCATGTTCAAGCACCTACTTGTTAGTTTCCCCACCTGAAAACATTGCAACAAGGAAAAACCCTAAATAATGCCAAGGTCACAGATCCTGAACTACAGAATTCATGGAAGGCTTCACTGTGATCCTTCAGTTCGTAATGGACTAAGACAGGATGTGATACAAAATTCGTTTTGACACCATGAAATAGAATGCACATGGGGATGGGGGGAGACCCAAAGGGTCTCAGAGGGAGAAGTATGCAGCACCACAACATACTTCTCATGCCAGATTCACAGCAGTGAGAAATGGAGACACACCGATGTGTGTTTTCTGTTCACATCATCCCATGTGCTGGGCTGGGCCTGACACTGGATGTGAAGGCTCAGAGCCTGAGAGGTCACTATTGCATTGACTGATCATAAAAGCATGGCTGCCTTATACTAAGAGCCCTATTCTAAACTATAGGAGCTCAGAGAGGTTGTGCCAACAAATATTTGAAATTGGACCTTTGGTCTTCGGAAGATATGCTTTGTCTTTGGTTGTTTTTCTAGGTACCTTCCACACTTTTCATCCCACTTTGGTGCTTATTGGCGGCAAAGTTTTTCTTACTCCTGTAATCAGATCAGCTAACAACCACTGAACCTTATTTCATTGGATACAGGGTCTACTTAAAGGGCAGTCAGGGGTCAAGACTATTTTGATAGTATAGTTGAAACATCTTTTCAATTATGGAGCTTCCAGCACCCTTTTATAGGAGGGAAGAAATCAGAAAACCTTAACGAAGGCAATAGAGTAGAAGAAAGGCAACTTTCCTCATGCGATGTCTCTGAAAAACCAAAACCAGCAAAACCAAGCAGGTCCAAAAGGGGAAGTTGACTTAGTCTCTGTCTCAAACCACCCCCAAAGCTGACCTCTGACTCTCATTCCTGTGGCAGGTAGAATGGCCTGCAGGAGGCTGGCAGTAGCTTCACCCCAGACCTGTTCCCATTTATTCCTCTTCTTGTCCAGGCTTCCTTTTCCTTACATGGAATAGCTCAATACACATTTCTACAAAAATAACGATCTCAAAGGAATTTCCTAACTGATGTGTGGATCAGATTCATGAGAAGGCCAGGACATTGTTTTAAAAATCACACACAAAAGGACATGTTAGATGTAGGGACTTATACTGCACTTGGGGCCCTTTTCCACCCGATATGGGAAGCTCCACCTGTGGTCCCTCCATTTGCTACCCTGGACAGTTTATTAAAGCTTTTTGGGGGGTTCGTGAGAGTGTTGGAAGCTGACCCTTTCCTTCACCAGCCAGTTAGTTTGAAAATGTAGGTAAAGGTTTGATGCCTGACCATAAGTGATGACCCAAATCTTAAAAGAACTTTCAACTCCTTTAAGGATGTCTGCTTTTTCAGAGGCTCTGCAGGTCTTCCCTGCAGATGCAGCACCCTTTCCTGACAGTGAGGTACAGATGCGGAGAAATCCATGTGCTCCCTCAGGAAGAAGAGTGGATGATGGGGGTTAGGGGGTGGGGGAAGGGAAGAAAGACAGTCCCATTGGCAGTGGTTCAAGGCTGCTCTAGTCACTGAAAAGCCAAAACAGGGGACACCTCCTTGATTTAAGAGGGAAAAACAACTTCTGAATGTCTACCCCTGGCATCTGCTCTGCCAACTTTGCACTGAAACTCTGTTAACTGCTAAGACTGCTCTGAGTTTGCTCCTCTATCAACTTTGACTGTTCTCAGCCATGCTGACTAATGTATTTTTACACATCAATCTACTGATAACAGTATGTTGTTTCATATCTGAAACTTACAAGGATTTCCTATCATTTCTTTTGGACTTTCTTGTCCACTGCAAATAAGGTGGCACCTTGCCAAAAAATCTGCCCTCCCTACCAGAGATATACACCCTCACATCTCCAAGGAAGTAAATCTTACTGGCCTGAAGATTAAGTGTTGACCATCTTGTTATTCACTCAGTTTCTATTTCCAAAGCTAGCACTGAGTCAAAGACTTCAAGTTTTAAAAACGATTGCAGATCAGATGTTGGTGGGTGCCATCTTAAAGAGCCCTTCAGTGGAGGCGTAATCACGACCTCATCTCAGAACACACCATCGAACCAACGTTAGAGAAACCTTTGACTTGTGCTCACTAGAGGGGAGGTGGAGAGGGGCTGGCGTATGAGGGCCCTGAAATTCTTAGTAGGATTTCAAATGTTCACAGATGGGCTACGTGCATTTGAGAGCGAGTCTGTTGCTTTCCTAAGCTTCTTTCTCAAGGGGTTCATGTCCCCTCAAATGATTAGGAACCTGCTTCTGAATGCCAAATATGAAATTCAGGTTTTAGCAAAGGAAAGTGAAACATTTCCAAAATCTCTGGGAATGACAATATTTTCACGTTCAGCTGGGTCTTGACTAGACCCTGGGTTACCTGGAAGCTGTACCCTTCTGAACTCCCTGGTCTGCAGAGTTTACTCCTCAGGAAATCACTTAAGTTATAAAACCAAGAATCAAAACTGAATAGAGTAGCCTAATATCTGGGTCCCTAATAATTTATCTTTTCAACACATTTAGTAATGAATTCCTTTGTAAAATGTCCGAGTTAAGTCCTGCCCACGTAATTTACAAAAGTGATCATTGACCATGCAATATTCAAATAGGAGCATCATCCTCAAGAAGAGATGAGGAAGAAGAGTACTATAAAATTTAGACAGAAAAGAAAGATTTTCCACAGAAATTCTCAAGTTTAAAAACGTGGCATTCAAGTTTTGTGTAAGAAATCCATTTTCAAAGATTTAAATCTTGGATTAAAATTTTCCTCTTAAGAGAATAAGAATTCAGCTCAAATTTACAAAATTTGAATGTGGGCAAGTATGCTACTTTAAGTTTATAAGTGTATACAACATGTTTAGCTTTTTGATTTTTTTTTTTTTTTTATGTCTGTTAGCTTTAGATTTTTTTCTTGGCACACTCAAGGTCGCTTTTTCATAACGTGGGCTCGATGCCAATAAACAGAGATGAGCTAATTCCGAAGGCCGCCACCGTATCTGAATAGGGCCTGCTTCTCAAAGGGCTGACACGCATCCGTGGTGCACAAAGACACACAGATATGCACTTAACGCTAAAGGCGTCGGTGCTAGGAATACCTAATACACCAATCTCAGCTTTATGCATTTGCTTCGGTACCCGCAATTTTCCAATATGTATTCACAGACCACATCTTTACCTTAGGCAAGCTGTTAGAATGCACTCCTGTCAAGTGGAATATATGAAAATAATACAGAAATTAACTGAGGCAGATGCATTGATAAGCCTCCCGACTCAGGATTTCTTTCTTTCTTTCTTTCTTTCTTTCTTTTTTCTTTCTTTTTTTTTAAGTTGCAGCACAGAAAGCAGTAGAGAACTCACTGAGAGGTGAGAGCTTCAAGATCCTTCTGAAGGTAACGTCTCAAAGGCTCTATTAAGGCCAATGGAAACTCCCAAAATTCAGAGATGGTTTCTGACCCAAAATAAAATAATGTTCAGGTCATCGTAATTAGTAGCTCTGGTAGTGGAACTGATCCCAGAATCCACTTTGTGGATGGGTGGTGAGGTGGCGGGGGCATTTCCGGAAATGGCCTTTATTAGCTAGTGCGGTTTATGTTGAAAATGGCTGCAGACTCAGGGGCAGTGATGTGGCCTCACAGACATTGGGTTCCTGCAGTAACCTCAGCTGTTTGGAGGAAGGGGGTGGGAGAAGCATCCCTCTCGTTAAAAGCAACTCAGGACCAGGATAAAGGAAGGGGCATCTCCTTGCTAGGCCTGGAACTGCCCTCGGAAGACAAAGGATCCCTTGGCGGATACCAAGGTCAGTGGTATTGAAAATGGGCAGATTAATGCCCTTTCCTAAAAAAAAAAATACACAAAACTATACAGAAGCATATCTACAAAGGAAAAACTTATTCCCAGAATGATTTTTCAAACAGACTCAGTGGGTGCCTCCTCCTCAACCATACAGAACAGGCTTGGGGACCAGCACACTACTAAGCTACTTAAATTACAGTGACTTAGGACTTGATTATGATATAGGATGGGCTAAAAGCTTTAATCCCAAACATTAAACATTGCATTAAGTGGTTTAAAGCGACGACCTGCTGTGGTCTCTGCTCACCCATGCAAGGATTATACAATCGCAATGCCCTGAATTTCTAATGTTTACCAAAAGCACTGGTAAGATTCCCATTGAAGATGGATCCCTTAAACGTATAGGGAAACGTAATCTTCCCCCTTCCATATTACATTACAGCAGAGTTCACTTTTGAGGCAGGAGCCTAGAAACTCCAAACTGTGCATCAGATCCTTAATCATCTGGTGGCAAACACCATAATGATGCTCCGGCCACCAGGATCCTCATGGACAGTTAAGAGGACCTTAAGATATGAGTCCGGAGTGCAACTGTGAAGATCCACCACAGAAAAAGACAAAAACAAAACAAAAACAACACACAACACAAAGTCAAATGTTCTATAAAATGGTTCCGGTAACCCCATTTGCAGATAAATTTTGTTTTTCATCTTATTTTTCTCACTTGGGCAGAAGATGGAGGCAGTGAGTGGATTGAGCAACAAGGCAGCCAGCCCATAGCTCGCTGAGGGATGACTTGCAATGGATGAAGGAAGCAGCGGGAACATCCAGACATAACCTCAAAACATTTCAATATTGCTTTAGGAAAAAAAAGGCCTCTGTGAGGCTTTCTAGAATGAATCCAAGAATGAAGCTCAGATGAAAGTGTTATTCTACACATCAAATGTCTCTCTTGCGTGTGCCTGTGGAGTACATATACACATCTGCATACACAAAACTTACTCAGAGGAAATAGCCTGGCAATTAATTTGGAACTCATGGTTCCACACAGATCACAGTTTCTAAACACAATGTTAGTAAAACAGAATTTATTTGTAAAACAGGACCTGTTATATAAAATGGCACACAATCGAGTTATACAAAAATACAAAATTTCTTTCTGATTACAGTGCTAGTTGCGAATGATAATTAGAAAGCATTCCTGGCGGTTTCCAAATAGTTGAGATTGCGAGCAATTGGAACAGGGAGCGGCAAGGGTCCGTGATGCCGGGATGTCTGAGCGAGCAGAACCCAATTTCCAAATTCAAGACTTCCGTCAGGTCACTCTGGAGCGACACCTCCTGAAATAGCTAGCTCCTCACAGGTCTTCTGTTTTGATACTCATCTTCCAGATTTTTGCCAATCATAAATTTAGCTCCCAATGTTCCTTAATGTCCCAAATCTATGTGGCTACGAAACAGAAGGTATTCTGAATTTTCTTAGATGATTTGCTCTCTCACCTATTTGGATAATTTTTGTTAGTTACATAATTATATTTATCCCTTTTTGCTGATATAAAATAGTACAATGATACAGTTTGTCAATGTTAGATGTTAACATCTGGAGAATTACTGTTTTCAAAATAGCGAGTTTCACAATGTTGGTTTCCCAGATCTTGCCAATACAGGAGCTCCTAACTGTGTGTTTTCTTTTTTTTAAATAAAATTTCTGATTCTTATTGCAAATATTCTGAAAAATCAGAAATATTACACGAGCTTTGAAAAGAAACCAAGGCATTTTAGCAAATTTTAGCCTAGCTAAAGAACACACAGATACTTAAAAGAAAAAATAAAATTTACCTTTTGCAGCAATTTAAGGTCCAACCCTTTGAAAGGAAGCACATTAGCAAACAGCTGCTTATTAATCCCTACTGACATTAATTGTATGCATTTCCATAATACCGGTCCAATTCACTGTCTAATTCTGGTAGGAGATAATGCTTTCTTTCAAAAGATTCTCCTTCCATGGAATGATAAAATGCTGAGGCTTTTCTTTTTCTGTACAGAGCCTGTATTTAGTGCAATAAGTTTAAAAAATTTGCTCTGAAATATTTACTTTACATTAACAAAAATAGCTTTTTTTAAAAAAATTGTAACAAAAAGGAGTTATCGCATAAACAGATCATGGATTATTCTTAGCAAATTACACTTTTTTTTTTTCTTAAAGCATTCACCATTACAATAAGCAGAACAATGGAATATTAGCCATTCATATCTGGTAAGCTTCAGGAATAGAAAAATCAAACAAACCAACCAACAAACAAAACTTTATAACCCAGCCCCAAACAAACAAACAAACAAACAAACAAAAAACGTTCAACACTTGAAGATCAGAACATTAACCAATTCTTCAGTTAAACATTGTAGAATTCTGGATGCTTCATGAATTGCCAAGGAGAGGAGCACCCTCCATTCTGTTTTCTAAGTTTACAGCATTTGAATAAAATGCTTATTTAGCCCTAAACCACTGGAATGGTCAATGCTTTGTGTTCAGTATTTCTCTCCCGTCTTTATCGCCCCCAGCATCACTTAATCTGCAAGTCAATTCACAGAAATTTGGAGGCTACATTAACTCATTGGGTGCTCCAGCTTCCTCTCAAATTAGGCACAAAATGTGTGAAAGGTGCTATTAAAGTGAAAAAAAAAAAAAAAAAGACAAACCATAAGAAAAAAGTTTGCATAAGAAAGATCATCTACCCTTTTCTTTTTTACCCACTCTCCTATAGAAGCATTAGGGTAAACTACAAATACCTGAGGAGTTGGTTACTTTTGAATGTTGGCTGACAAATGCATGAGCGATTATGAAACTTCTCACAGGGGGTCCTCTTATGTGGTTCTCAAAGTAAAATGACATGGCTTCTTTGATTGGGGAAAACTGGAGTGATTCCTTATTTCTCGGAAAGCACGGGAAGCATACGCCTAGTCTGGTCCCACTAGGACTTCATCGGGAAAACAAGATCTTGATTTTGATGCACTTGTCAGGGAAATCACCCCTGAATAAACTTTAGACAGAGAATTCGGGACAATCATCTTACCTAATTTAAATAACTAAAGTTAAAATCTCCTCTAAGTTATTAAAAATGTTAATCAGATATGAATCTCAACATTTCCATTAAGACAATTACAATTGAAAACATTAAATGACGGCAGTTGCCTTGTAAAAGCCACCCGTATGAAAGGAGTACATGTTCGACAAAAATAAGCATAAAAAAAGGTATTAAATCCCTGTTCCTTTTCTCTGATTTTGGCTGATTATGTGTGTGTGTGTGTATACATATATGTATACACACACACACACATGCATATACACACACCCACACACACTCACTCACCCACACACACACACACAGTTATGTGTATATATTGGTTTGGAATGTCAATGGGTTCCGTAAAGGTCGGCTGGGTTCAAGCGGAACTTGCTCCCGATGCCTAGAAAACAAAGTCACACAGAGCATCATCTTAGACAGTTACGGTGAGAAGGAGGTCATGAACGAAGGTACAAATGCATCGATGGTCACAAACAGCAACAAAGCAAAAGGAGCCGAGAGTCCTTCTCCCCCGAGCCGCTGTTCTGAGAAACCTCCGAGCTCTGCAGCCTCTCTGCCTATGCTGCTTGAGTGCCCGGCTTTTCCCTCTCCCTTTCCTCTGTAGATGCTTTCCTGCAGGTCACCAGATGTCTCTTGCTTAAATTTCTCTCTCACATTTGGTAAATTTTCCTAAAACCATTTCCAAAGATTTAGAGAGAGACCTCACAAACCTTCCAAGTTTTCTTCACTAGCTGAATCTCTCTCTCCCTCCCTCTCTCTCTCTCTCTCTCTCAAAAAAAAAAAAAAAAAAAAAAAAAGTCCAAGAGGAAAATTGGAGTACTTAAACATCCAGTTCAATAATCTCTTATCAAAAGGAAGATTTTAAACCTTATTTTTTTCCGAATATTATTTTATAGGCTAAAAATAAACCCTAAATTAAAATAACCCATAACGAGGGAGGTAGACAGTGAACTCAAACAGTAGCATTTCTACAAATATGACGAACTAGGTATGCCAGCATTGGAGAACTCTCATTTAAGGGAATAACGTCAATTAAAGCAAGCTAATACAAAGAAGTATACTCAATTGTACCAGTCCCCAAACTTCAGGCGGAATTTCTCAGCTAGTTCTTTAGGGATACATACAAGATGGTGGTGGTAGTATGGGGTAGACTCTTACCAGGCAAACCGTGGAAAAGAGGTAAGAATTAGAGGTACTGATAAGACTTTAATGACCCTGTGAGCACCATCTCACACTGCTCTCCTGAGGAGTTTTTTTCGCCACTTAAACCATCATTCTTAGGGACCAAATACTACAAAGTCCAAAGCGACAGAAGAACAATGCACGTAAAAAGATGTATTTGGGGACTTGCCATTAATTGCAAGCAATGAACTTATGAACAACAACAAAATAAAAGCAAAACTTGAATGAAGATTTGAATGCACTGTTTGAGTTAAGTGTCATTAATTTAAAACTGAAAGCAATTATAGGAAAACATTTCTCATTTTTCGGCTTCTGGTAGAATGCCACATAACCTAGTATTATTAATTATGAATAAGGGGTTTAGGTAAACTTGCATTCTGGTCTACCACAGCCCTTCTATCTTTCCCTCAAGAATACAATACTACATGCCAATCAATTACATGGTCAATCTAGCTAGTCCCAAACCTCCAAATATTTCTCCCTTTCTTTAAATGCTTATCACTGCACAATAATTGAATGGAAACTTCAACCACTGGGAAGACAGAGGGGGGAGAGGGGGAAAGGATGGTTTACATTTTAAGATTTTCTACACCTTTTAAAGTCTTAAGCTTGGAACCTTATTTCCTGAGTAATTAGGACAAGCAAGCAGTGGTGGAAAAATCTTCCTCACTTTTCCATGCCACCATAGGGCTGGCACAATCTTCACTGCCCTCCCCTTCGGCCTGCGTGAAGTAAGAGTGGTACAGAGAGAGGGGTAGGGAGGCAAGGCACCTGACTGGCGGGATTGCTGACTGGCATCTCTTGCCCATTCAATCTAGTTCTGGCTAATGCACACTTTAAAGTAAGAGCTATATAACCACTAGCTACATTCTTTTACTTATGATCAGAGTGATCTGTGCCTTGGGAATCTAAACATTGAAATTTTGCTTCATAATCATCAACGCTATTAAGAACATATCAAAATAGGTATTGGAAGGGGTTCAGAGAAAAGTGTTTATATCTAGATATTCTGCTAAGACTTTTATTTAGATTGAATATGTGATTATTTTATATATATAAAATCTTCCTCCACTCCTCTTAAATGAACCTATTTCCTTTTTTACTTTTACATTCTTAAATGGGCTTGTTTTATATTATATAGTTCTTACATTGGAAAACTATGAATCAACCCATTTATTAAAGTATAAAGAAGAAAAGAGAGACTTTACCTCACAGTTTTGGACACTATATGCAATTAGAAGGCAGCTTATTTAAAATTAGTTGCTTAAGACAATTATATAATATTTAAAATAAACATGCTATTTAAGAACAACACATTTGTAAAACACGTAGTAATTAGACCAATATATGCTAAGAGACATCTGTTGTTATGCAGTGGTGAGAACATCTTTCAGCTTAGGAGTCTCCTTACAATGATTAACTTTAAGGTGCCTTCTCCCATTCCGCCCCCCCGACCCCCAAATGACAGTAGAATGTCTGTATCACTGACCAGAGGTAACTTATCCTTCTCACAATTGAGCTGAAGTTGGAGAAGACCAGGTTGTCTTATTGGGTAGAAAATGTGGGTGTTGATGAAAAGAGACTTGTTTGCTACTGAAAAATAGCTTTAGAAACAAAGAAAAGTATAATCCAGGCAACAGAAGAAAAAAGTCAGCCAAGGGGAAAAGGCAGACACATAAACAAACTAATATTTAAAAAAAAAATAAAAAATGGAGAGTATGGATTTTAGCAAGCTGAAAGGAACTGCTCTTATCACCTTCCAGAATGACAAAACTTGAACTGTCCATTTGAATGCACCACCAAATGTTCAGTCCAATGGAAACTAGCCACTGACAGTTACAAAGAAAATTAAAAAAAAAAAAAAATGGAAACAGCAATTTCACCTTAGGGAGGAGACTAGGCCCTCCCCTGCCATGACCGCTCTTCCTTGTGACAATGCTGTGTTCCTTTCAGCTTACTTTTCCAGAAGGCGGTCTCAGGCGGGACAAGAATTCTGCCATCCAAGTGATGGGTAGACACACAAACAGAAAGAGCAGCACGTCCTGGGTGATGCAGACAGCAAAGGCTTCCCCCGAGGAGGCGCAGTCGGTGAAGACAGAGAGGGAGAGGAAGTGAAAGTGAAACTCGGGGAGGGCGGCCACCTCCTCCTCAGCACCTACCATCGGTTTCAGCTCTCTGGCGTCGGCAGCGCCCCCCTTACCAGCTTCCTTCATTGCTTTCCTACTGTTTTCCACAAACTCCTGCAAAACAGGGACCGAATGGCGAAACTCTTAGGTCCTTTCGCATTCTGAAGAACATTCACATTTTCGACTCAGTACTTACGAGTCAAGGGAGACCCTAAAATAATAGCCATCAATAATAGCAGCAGACACGGGAGTGGCTGAGTGTGTGAGGATGAACTGCAGTCTGTTGGTAGGTAACGTATGTTTCCATCCATTCACTGTGACAAGCTCACTTAGGAGAGGTAATGTTGGTTCTAGCCCAAAGAGAAGACACTTAACTTAAAGAAAACAAACTATTTTCCCATGTGGAGAATTTGTTTTACTTGTTGTTTTACTTTTTCCCTATCATGGTTAAATGGAATAGCAGAAACATTTTACTCCATAAGCCTCCTCTTTAAAACAAGCCTAGAAGGTAAAGGAAAGCACTGATACTGTAAGCACAGAATAATGTTTTTACCAAATCATAAGTCAGCTACTTTAAGAAAAGTCTACCTGGACTTGGCATTACTCCATGAAGCAGGAAAACGGGGCAACCATTAATTAGCACTCTTGGTCAGAGTATCTGAGATGGGATTGGCGCCCAATAAAACGCTCCTCTCCTGTCAAAGCACTTCCTAATACCCTCCTCAATCTTTCAGACAAAACTAAAAGGAGAAAAACTGAATTTTTTGCTCTGCTTTGATCAGTGGCTGAAAAACAAAAAATAAGCGCTCCTCCTAGATGCTATAATGACAAAAGAGATGCAATGATCATGGGCCAAATTCCACTTAGAAAATGTCCAAAATTTAGTTGATCATGTGCTCAGTAAAAGAGATAATCAGCACCAAATAGTGAGTTAACTCATTTGATAATCTTGCAATTAAAAAAAAATCTAGTTTATTTATTAACAATTTATTTTAAATGAATAAATTTAATTTAAATTCATTCTCCTGGAAGATGACTAGTTATTTTCAAGATCTAATATTGAGATAATCTTTAATATTATCCACTCTTAAGATAGGAACATTTTATAACTTAATAGTAAGGTGGTATTATTAAAAACCATCTTTAAAGCCCTGGCCAGATGGCTCAGTTCGTTGGGTGTTGTTCCATACACCAAAAGGTTGTGGGTTTGATTCCTGGTCAGGGCACATGCCTAGAATGTGGGTTCGATCCCCAGTTGGGGGTGGGTGGAGGCAACCAATTGATGTTTCTCTCTCATCTTTTTTCTCTCTAAACATCAATAAATATATTCTCAGGTGAAAATGAAAAAAAAAAAAAGTAAAAGCACCTTTAATTTTGTAGTATCTAGTATTTAAACCATTAAACATAATTTCTAAATTTAAAAAAAGGTTTCAATGAGGTTCTAACATAGGGAAGCTGCAGAGGCTATACATCTATAAAGAATCTGAATGTACCTGTGAAAAGGTTCAGATTTCGAATAATATAAAACAAGACAATCTAGCAGTCATGGGTCTGTTCATCTTTATTCATTACAAAATGCCTTTCATTTGGCCTGGCATACTTGGGATAATGAGTTTTAATGGTGTAGACAGCAATAATACTTAGGAAAGTGGTAGATAGAGAAATTCCGGGAGTTACTAACTTCCACCTGGGAACTAAAACGTTTTGTCTTTGAGCTCCACCCCACAGGAAAGTGCACTTATGACTATCAATGGTTCAATGTTTTAATTCTAATTCCAGGGCTAAAAGTCAGGTTTAAAAGTCAATTCAAGTCTGTCTCACTGCAGAGAGCGGGGCAGCAGAATGGAATAGTGCCAGCTCAGGCCTATTCATGGGTATTGCTCTAGCTAAGTGGATTTTTAATGGTCTCATCCACACCAAGAGGGTCTTCTTCCCTGCCTCCTCCAAGACCAACCTCATTCGCCAGTGTTCTGGGTTTAACTTTATCAGTCTTTTCATCCCTAAAGCAGTAGAGGGCATTCGAAGTACTTACCATCAGTACTTTATCCATATAGAACTCTCTGCCAGGGCTCCCATCATTGTATTTTGTATCAATGGCAAAACATAAGAATAACACATCCACTACCATTTCATAAATGGACAGGAAGCAATGAGCGACTAGGAAAGCAAAGAGGCAGACGATGATGAGAGGCAGCACCCAGACTGTGTAATCTTGCTGGTAGTTGAGCAGCATAATCCCAGCCAAGCCCGTGCTGCAGACTATCAGCACCTGAGGTAGAGAGAACAAAGACCACATGTAACACCCTGCAGTAGAAACCACTATTTCTTCATCATTGGCAGATGCAAAAGTTTCTCTGCCACTTGTATCTGATGGTCAGCATGAGTCCTTTCCATCCCAAATTTAGAAAGTATAACCCATAGGTACCACATACACACAGAGTTATACATGTAGATCACATAATACAAATTTAAAAAGATCATCCTTGTTGACATTAAAAATAATCAAGTTTTCCAAACTTGTTTCCAAGCTTGTTTTCTAAAGCTTCCCTTATTTGGCACCTGTGGCAATTCTTGAGATCAATGTACGCCTTTTTTAGGGGAGAAAATTATGCATGTTCTTAGCACTCAGAAAAAGAAAATTACCAACATTTCAGGGTACTGCTACAGATTTTTTCCCAAGCATTTTTACATTTATGAAGTAGTACTGTATAAACAAATCATTAAAAACTCTTCCTTAATATTTATAGTAGCATTATAAATGTTTCATAAATACTTATTCAGCTACATAATTTCATTTTATAGGTGACTTAAAATTTATTTAACAACAACAAAATAACATTTATTTAACCATTCTCCTACAGTTGGACACGTAGGAGAATTGTTTTCAGATATAAATAATCCTGTAATAAACATCACTAAGAGTCTTTTCATTATTTCAAATAGAATATGGGGCAAATTTAATATAATTTGCCATGATGTTTAAATTTGGACTATCTGTGAGAAAAGGGTTGCTAAAAACATTCATGAGAATAAAGGAAATAACCAATTTGATTCTTGTCAAGAACCACCTACTCTAATGCCTCACTACCTCATAGGCCACACTTTACATTTTATTTTAGTTGTGTTTTTTAAAAATATGTATCTTATTGATTTTTTACAGAGAGAAAGGGAGAGGGACAGAGTTAGAAACGTCGATGAGAGAGAAACATCGATCAGCTGCCTCCTGCACACCCCATACTGGATATGTGCCCTCAACTAAGGTACATGCCCTTGACCAGAATCGAACCCAGGACCCTTGAGACTGAAGGCTGACGCTCTATCCACTGAGTCAAACCAGTTAGGGCTCAGTTGTTCATTAACCCTATGAATGGTTGATGGAAAACATTATTATCTCATATTATAGACTGGGAAGCATGCTAGCCAACCTACCCAAGGTCAACAGATACCACTCAAATAATGGTCTTATGATACCAACTTCAGGGCTCTTTCTAGGTAAAAACTCTGAAAATATGTGGATACTGATACAAAGCAGGAATAGGTTATTTTGAATCTCAGACTCTTGCCCTCTACCCGCCTTCGCATCAAGCCTTAAACAACAAAGGAAGAGTCCTCCAGAACTACCTCAGCCTTCCTTTGTCTAGTACTGAGGACAGTCAGACCAAGAATTCTTCTTTTATCTCTTCTTTACTGTTTATCAACAACAAAGTGTCTCTCATTCACCATGAACTTAACCGGGAGTTATAATGCATTGAGTAACATACTGGTCAAGCTGTAAAGTGATCCTTCTATCAGATGACTTTAGGTAGCAAATCTGGGTCTGTCCAAGATTTGTAAAATAACCCCCCAATACACACACACACACACACACACACACACACACACACACGCTCCATCTTTGTGGCCAACTCTTTTTTTTCTTTAATATATTTTTTATTGATTTTTAACAGAGAGAAAGGGAGAAAGAGATAGAGAGCTAAAAACGTTGATGAGAGAGAGACATCGAACAGCTGCCTCTTGCACACCCCCTACCGGGGATGTGCCCGCAACCAAGGTACATGCTCTTGACAGGAATCGAACCCGGGACCTTTCAGTCCGCAGGCCGACACTTTATCTACTGAGCCAAACCGGTTTTGGCAAGAGACAGGATTTAAATCCAGGCAGTCAAGCTCCAGATGCAGTAACCCTAACCACTACACAGACTGTTACTTAATACTAATTCAAAACATGGAAGGAAAAACATAGACAAGTTACACTTAATCACCCCAGGCCTCAGTTTTCCCACCTATAAAATGATAATCACAATGGATCTTCCTTTACAAATCTGGTGTGAGGATCAATTGAGCACAATACATATATAAAGTACTTAGAAAGCTGCCTAGCACATATTAAGGAGTTTATACATGCTTGCTATATATTAAGTTACGTTCAATTTTTTTTTTTTGGTGGGCCAGATGTTTTATGAAATTAGAAAATTAACTGTACATCTCAGGTAATATACTTGGTCTTACCTTGCCCAGGAATAACATGAAATCCCCGACTGTGTTGATGGCAGCCACTCGCAAAGCATTCTCCACGAGAATGACAAAGGCGTCCTTCGCTGAGGTGCAGAAGTTGGTGCTGTTGATAGCGGTGGCTGTGTATGCATTCTGGGCAGAGGCAAAAACAATATTCTCATCAATAAATATAACCCTACTTTGTTAAGTTGTAATTAAACATAGCTTGTCACAATATTTCACTATTTAAACCCACGGCTTTGGTGAGGTACAAGAGTAAGATTCTGAAGCACAAGAAAATATGAGATATTAAAAAAAAAAAAAAGTCTGATATGGTAAAAAGAACTTTTCAGTAGATTTAGTTTTGGGCCTTTGAAAACACTGATATTTATGAAAACACAGACTACCTTTCCCATGTCCAGGAACTTCTTCTCCCTTGTCTGAGTAAATCAAACAGAATTTAACCTTGCCTAGATGCCTCAGGTCTGTCACTGGGAATTACCCATGATGCATTAGTACCATTTCAGTGATGTTGTGGAAGCTACACAAATTGTAAAGGCATCAGATTGCGGTGCTGTTTAATCTGGAGTGCCTACCACCTCCTCCTCGATGCTTTCTTCTCTGCTGTCACTTCTCACAGCTCTTGTAGTGATCGTGGTTTGCTGCCCACTATTTTATACCCCATCCAATCTGGAAGTGGGGTCTGAACTCTCATTTGAGGGAACAGCCCTTCCCCACTGTCTTAACATCTGAGTGGAACTGACACCACCTTCAGTGGTGGCGATGGGCAAGGATGGGTTCAGAAACTGGCATATAAATGAACCAGGGCCCCTGGATGTAAAGGACACTCCCCTGTGGCTTCTGGGAAAAAGAAGTTTCCTTCTTTATCCATAGGTGACCCTGACAGAGCAGCTCTCTCCTTTTCCTGGATGAGGAGCTCTGAGGGTACGAATTGCCATGGATTTTTAAATATATTAATATATATATTTCATTGATTTCTTTTACAGAGAGGAAGGGAGGATAGAGAGTTGGAAACATCGATGAGAGAGAAACATAGATCAGCCGCCTCCTGCATACCTCCCAGTGGGGATGTGCCTGCAACCAAGGTATATACCCTTGACCGGAATTGAACCTGGGACCCTCCAGTCCGCAGGCCGACGCTCCATCCACTGGGCCAAACCAGTTAGGGCTGCCATGGATGTTTTGCTAACATAATGGAAAGAGCCTAGAGCTGCTGGAGGTCACAGTGTGAAACTTAGGGTGAGGCGAACACCACGCAAGTCAGAGCAGAGAGAAATCAGATCCCTGCACTTGGTGACAATTTTTGACATCATTAGGAACTAGCCAGATTTCTGGGCTTTTCCGTTGCAGAAGCTCATACATTGTTAAGAATCTCTACCTCTCCTGCCGCTCCCTCCCCCTTTCTCACTCTCTCTCTTTTTTAGGTCAGACTGAGCTGGCTTTCTGTCCCTTGTAGCACTGAGTCCCAGATGACATACTTTTATTCAATTATACCAGCATCTGCTGCCCTGTGTCCTCTGTGACCCACTAGTCACAGACTGATTTCCTCCCTTCTCTTTTACATTACATTTGAGAAGAGCATTGACATTTTCTGGGAAATGTGAATGAGTACTAGAATGTCAAATATGTCTGAGCCTTAGGAAAGTCTATGAATTTTGTGACAAAAATGTTTGGTCTGAGGAATTGTTGGTTTAGTGCCAACTCAAGAAATCACTGGTGGGTCCCAAATGTTCCAGTGGCCAGGAGTTGGCTGGGCAGGAAGGAAGGGCTGATTCTATAATACACTAAGCGTGTCAAACTTGTGGCCCCTGGGCCACATGCCTTGTTTATTTGGCCCATGTTAGCCTTTGAGTTTGACATGCTTGCTCTACACAGTGCTGTCTATAAAGTTTCAACACTGAGCTAGAGAAAGACAGTCTTTAATTTCTGAATGTTTCAACTGAATGCTTGTTAGTTAGTAGGAACATGGTATGGAGATGAGGTTTGACTCATCAAAAATTTAATTTGCCATTATATGATTAAATTCACTGATTAAAAATGCAGAGCATTTGAGGGCCAAGGGAAAAGTACTGGACAGTGTAGAGGCTACTTGAGGTTCAGACACTTTTTTCAGAAATGGAGCAGTAGGAAATTACCTGCTTTTTTGAGAAACACAGTATGATTTTAACATATGAAATTCCGTTACACAGAATGGGGTAATTGCTTCTCAGAATATATGACCATATTATGTTTGCAGGTCATTTTATCTCAAAAGCTAATATATACAGTATGTTAAAGAAATCATTCCGTTAAGTTTTTCGTAGCATCCATTTGCTGCTTACTCTCTTCTATTGTTATCTCACTGTTTTTCTTATCAGTTAAGAGACTGCAGGCACCAAAGAGTTAACTACCTAACTGCAGTGGCCCACATTCCTTCATTTTTACAAAGCTCCCTTTGAAACATTCTGCTAAATGCCTCCATGATATCAAAATAACCATACGTCTGATCCTGTGCAATAGTAACTCTGCTGAAAAACCATGGAGAACTGCTTTCGTCTGAACAATTCTCAAAAAACCCCAAACTAGCTCTCAGTTCTCACCAGTTCCCTATGTCCTCCTTAAAAAAGCACACCCACTTAGCACTTCATTCTAAAGCAGGGGTCCTCTAACGATTGTGTATGGGCCAACTCTTGCCTGCTGCCTACTTTGTAAATAAAGTTTTATTGAAACATAGCCATGCTCATTTGTTCACATGTTGAATATGGCTGTTTTCATGCTATCATGGCAGAACTGAGCAACTGTGAGGGACTATATGGCCCACGACACCAAAAATGTTTAATCCCCTTATTGTAAGACAAGAGGAAGAGACCAATGAGCCAGTTACAGTCGTCCCTCGGTGTCCGTGGGGGTTTTGGTTCTAGGACGCCTCATGACACCAAATTCTGACCAGGCTCAAGTCCCTTAGTATTTGCATATAGCTTACGTACACATCCTCCTATATACTTTAAGTCATATCTAGATTTCTTATAATACCTAATACAATGTAAATACTATGCAAAGAGTTGTTTTACTGTATTGTTTAGGAAATAATGACAAGGAGGGAAAAAAGACTGCACATGTTCAGTACAGATGCAGCCATCACAGGACTAACCACATAGTACAGGTCAGCAACACCATAGCACCCTTCCCCCCCATGTGTTCCATCCATGGCTGGTTAAATACGCAGATGCGAAACCTTTGGATATGGGACACACAGATATGTGAGGTCAATTGTACTTAATGGTTTTTTCGGAGGAAAATCCCCTATGTCGTATTAAATATATAGATGATGAGATGCTTTCTGAAGTATAAAAAGCATTATAATGTCAAAAATCAAGGCCACTGAACAATCCATTTAAACCAACTCCGTCGTGTCTTAAATCCCACCCCCTCAAGGTCAGACAACTCTCTTAATTATGCAGTTCTATCTGCTGCAGTCAGAGCACGGTTTTCCTTGAAAAGAAACAGAGGAGAGGAGCCACTACCTGCAATTTCTCTCCTGTCATCACCAACCAGCTGCCTCCAGGAGCAGGCCCAACACCTCCAACGTAAACTATAAAAGCTTTCTCGCTGCCCTCATTAGTGTTCCGGAGAGTCAGTTTTCTTGAGAACTATTATTATTCCACCTCTGCTTCTTCTTTCTTCTCTCTGGAAGCTGCCCCACCCATTCCATCTACTTTTATTCGGAGCAGAAGGCCTTTTTATTTGTAGACATGGAAGGAGGCAGTGATTTCATTTCTTTACTTCTCAATTCCAGTGTTGGATGGGCTCATAGACATTTCCTAGAAATATTCCTGTAGATCTGTGCGTGCAACCTAACTGAAAACTGAGGGGGTGTTTTACGAGTTTCCTCCTACGCCTGCAGCAGTTAGATGAGCTGCATGTGATCCACACAAGTCTGAGATGATCTCTTCAGGAAGAAAAATGTGCTACCGATCACAGCAGGTCAATAGCATTTCCCTCCCCTTCTGTACTTCCTAGTCTCAAGGGATTCGTGCGATGGCTCTCAAGAAACCCAGAGTCCTTTGCAGCTTCCCCTGACAGCCTTCCGTATCTGGGCTAACCCCCCCAGAGGGGCATCACCGATTAACATTTCGCTCCTGCCCAACCTCAGCTCAGGCAGGACAGAGGCCTCCAACTAATGAACTCCCAGCACAAGCCAAAAGTGGATCACCCTCCAGGGATCTTTTCACAAGGATGCCTACTTGCCAAAACCAGTTTGGCTCAGTGGATAGAGCTTCGGCCTACTGACTGAAAGTTCCCAGGTTCGGTTCTGGTCCAGGGTATGTACCTTGGTTGCGGGCACATCCCCAGTGGGGGGTGTGCAGGAGGCAGCTGATGGATGTTTCTCTCTCATCGATGTTTCTAACTCTCTGTCCCTCTCCCTTCCTCTCTGTAAAAAAATCAATAAAATATATTTTTAAAAAAATGAGATACAAGGATGCCTACTAGCCCACGTGGTCATTGGTCACATTTCTGTGTGACATGATATAGTGAAAGCAGTGACCATGTGGAAGGAATATGAAAGGACAGAGGTCACCATGCAGGTAGCTCAGACCTGTGTGGCCATCTGTCCCAGAGCTCAGCTTCTACAGCCTCACACCTTCTTTCCTTTGTTCACTTAATTACCTAGAAATTCTCTTAAAAGTTTAAAATCTTACATAGTAACTCACGTGATAATGGCAAGCTAGTCAGCAATGGCAGGAAAAAGTAAATAGGATATGTGCACCTCTTTGTATGGATCATTATCAATGAAATAAGGGAAAAGGCAATTACAATGATCCCTTTCTTATTTCGAGTGAGGGGTGAAAGGGGCACAAAGTCAAACTTAAACCATAGATTTCATTCAGTTTGGTTGTAAGTTTTTATACTTTTTAGGGGTCATCAGAATTAAGCTGACGTTGCAAGTATTAGTTAAAAGAGATTGGCTTTAAAACCACTTGTCTTAGCTTATAACACGATTCATGAAAATTTAAGATGTTTACTTATTCTCTATAATAAACTATAACTTAGTGTTCTTTATGTTGCACAAAACGTGTGTATATTTATACAAGAGGCAGTGTAAAAATTAAGGGAAGAGCTGGGTGAACTTAGATTTGAAAACTTCCTCCACCTCTAGCTTATGCGATTATTTGTCATGAGACACCCAGTCTCAATTTTGTCATAAAAAAAAACAGGGGAAATGAGCCTTCCTTATGGAGTTATGGAAAGTGGTAATATACATAAAGTGCTTACTATAGTATCAGCTAGTGGTGCGCAAAAAAAATATTTTTAACTTCCACTCATACCTATAGAGAACAGCTTTATAATCCGAAGAGCTTATCAGCCAGAGCAGATGCTCTCCAGTGTGAAATGTACTACCTTCACACAGTGCCAGATAAACCAAGGCCTGCGCAATCCGATGCCCAAGAGAAACAGATCCTGGTTGTAACAATCTCTCTACATAAAGTGAGTCCTACCTGTTAGATTAGATATATAATCACCTTCATGTCCCATTAAGATAAGCACCTACAAAAACAAAGAGCAGCTCACAGTTCACTGTTTATTTGTAAAACTAACACCTATGCTGCAAATACTAAGTGGATCATTGAAAATATCTAAAGCTCTTTTTTGAAGCTAACTTAACTGTATTTCCCTGTGCGGTGTGGCAGTGGAGCATGGTTTAGGATTAGGAATCTCCTATTGTGCTGCAAAACGACTCTGGCCTACTCTTCCTCCATATTGACACTCTTCTTTACTATGATCCCCTAAACTCTTTAAAGCAGAGGCAGCAAACTGGTGGCCCATGAAAACTGACATTGTGTGTCCTAAAGACTTATTTGCTCTGGCCCACTCAGAGTTTTGTTGTTGTTTTTATAAATTAAAGAACCATGGCTAGAATAGAAAAATTCTTAGGGAAAATCAAAGATAAAAGGATACGAATTAAGGCATAAGAAATAAATGTCTTTCCTGAGATAGGAACCCTAATATTTTATCCATGTATTACAATTAATTAATAATGAGCTTTGGTAAGTGCATGTGCTACTTTTAAAAAGAATATGATTGAAATAGAGATACTTGATCAAGGCACAATGTACAGCACCATGAGAAAACCAACACCTTTCAAGTAAGCTCAATCCTTTTATCTTGGAAGAAGAAACGACAAACCTATCTTTGAAAGTGAATCTTAGAATTATTTTTAAAATATTTTACCTGATTTAAATAATTGAGGCACTTTTCAAGACACCAAAGGCAACAAATGCAAGATTTCAACACACATCGAGCACAGGCATTTTCCTGGAAAGGAGCAAAAGTTGAAATAATGGTTGAAAACTCAAAGAATTACACCATCATATAGAATACTCCAAATGTTAGAAAAATAAACAATATTAAAAGCAAAAACTATGTTTCCAAGCTTCCATACCCACCCACCTCTTCCCTTAAAATGTACTGATAGAATTATTTTTAATCAGGTCAACATTTATTTAGTACTTATTGCATATGAGATATAGTGAGGTACAGAAGACCAGCAAGAAATTTACAATCTAGAAGGAGGAAAAAAAAATGCTAAATACACAAAAAGATTAGAATCAGAATCTGACATAGGTACTAGTGCTATGAGAATGGACAACAGAGAGAGACATCATTTGTGAGATGGGAGGAAGCAGGGAAGGTTTCTTGGAAGAGGTGTCAATGAACTAAGCCATGTTCACAGGCATCTCATTTACACGGTCGAGGAGAGGGAAGAGGTCCTACGGAGGAAGGTGTTGAATTGACACAGAGGAAGGGACATTTTTGGAGATGGATTTTGCTTGAGCATATGGAGCGCAAGGGGGGTGAGGGCGAGGGAGGCAGGGCTGGGTTCCACTTTGTCAGCAATCTGAAGAAAACAATCGCAGCTTTGGATATGATGTCACTGGGTGCAGAAGCGAGGTCTGGAATGTACCCATGGAAAGTCCAAAAACGTATCTCCCCTTACCTTTCCTTTCAGCTGACTGTGAATGTACATAAGGATCATTCGTGGAATCTTGACTAATGTGATGATGAAAGATCCTTTGGCCACAGTACCAAGGTGGTAACGGACAAGGCGATTCACTGATGCCAAAATAGGTGTAAATGGCAAATTCCTCTTGTCCCTATTTTTAAAATGACCAAAACGACAATTAAAACAGAGCCTGGGCCAGGAGGGAAACACAGGAATGTTTGGAGTGAAAAACGGGTTCATTTTTCTTATTGGAGGTTTACGACAAAAATGTCAAAGTAATATAGTATAACTAATATAAACACATGTACCATATAAAATTAATGTGTCATTTCTCTACAGTAGTTTCATGGGTTTCTAAAGCTCTAATATTTTAAGTTATATTTAACTGTGCTTTGAAAGCTCTTGGTAGTAAATACTTATGATGTTAATTGTACAATCAGAAAATGGAACTTAAAAAGATGTTCAACCTGAACCTGGTACCTCATTACAACAGAAACAATAGGCCTACAGTGGGTATTCAGTTCTGCAGTCAGGAAAGGGAGCCACATAATTGCTTTGATCCAAACAAATTAAAGAAGCTTGTTTTCCTTTGATGGACTTTCATATAAAGCCAAAGTACATAAGGCCCTACCACAAGGTTCATTCTTCTGTTAAATATAATGTTATATCAGAGCCCGCAATTCTGATTCATTTTTTAGAAAGTTTTAGAAAAGTGCAAAGAATAAAATAGCAACCTCTCGTTTTCCTACCTCTCAGAACAATCAACTATCACATTTTGTCATGTTCACTTCCAATTACTTCTTAAAGAAATGACAATCTGACAAGCTTCAGTTCCATTCCCTTCAGGCACAGGCACAATTGCTTAGCTGATCTTAAGCTGTTGGACACGTATGAATTCTCACCTAGTAAAATAGTATGTCACCACCGCTCCAGCCACAGTCATCTGCTGACAGGCCAGAATGAATTCACTGATCCAAATCAGGCCCACCACATGGTACCACCACATGTACTGCAGAGGCCCAGAGACCTTGAACTCCACAAAGCCTCGGTCATTCTTCACAGCGCTGCCTGGGAAAAAGCAACGAAGGAAAGAAGAGTCACATAAAGCTGAAACCACAAATATGACTACTTAATTTAAGAGATTGATTTACTTTCCAAGAACAGATCCCTACACTCAAACCACAAACTTAAATTCACAGTGCTATTTCAGTAAGGGACAAATATAATTATCACTTGAAAAGTTGTGAAGCCAAATATTACCCAGTTAAGCATTTTGTTTTCCCCAAAGCCATGATATATCTATATCTATATCTATATCTATATCTATATCTATATCTATATCTATATTTATATATAGATATATATATATGTGTGTATATATCTATATCTATATCTCTAAATCTATATATGTCTATCTAAATCTGATAGATACACATATAAATATATGCCAATACACACATATATATATGCTCAGTGACTGAAATGATGGAATAACCGGAGCAACCAGAATGACTGGAATGACCGGTGGCTACAATGTGCAGTGTAGCAGCCAACCAGCCTGATCTGGGCCCCAATCAGCACCCTCTGACTGGCCCCCAACATCCTGATTGGGCGTGGGGCCAGCTGCCAACAGCCTGCAGCCCCTACCCCTAGCCGGCCCTGTCCCTTATTGGCCCCCTCACCCTGGTCAGGGGTGGGGCCAGCTGGCCAACTGCCCTTGGCCCCTCCCATATATATATATATATATATATATATATATATATATATATATATATATATATATATAATTTGTTCTGTTTTCCAAAGCTTTTACTTGTCTAATAATTACAGACCTATATTCTTAGCAAGGTACAGAAATTCATATTCTATTCAATTGAAAACGGAATATGTACTGAAAATTTCAGAGAAATTACATACAAGTGTACTAACCTTATACTTCTCACATTTAGATGTAGCCTTTGATGTAAAGCATGGCTACAAGCAAATCTGAGAGTCTATGAACTGAATCATCACTAGGAGCTCTAGCTAGGTTCTCGTCATTTCCAAATTAGAAAATCCCAAGGAAGCAAGTTGAGCTTTGGCTCTGAGTTTTAAGGCAATTCCAAAGTGACACTACGTTCATTCTTTTATCTTAGAATGGATCTGAGGGACTAGAGGAGTTTACTTCAAACCCATGACCGTCTCAAACCAGGATGCAATTTCAGGCCTTATCTGGCTGACACCCACTTGGCTAGGATGATAAAGCTCATGATTAGAAAATGGGTTATTGAAGAACCATAGCCCCTGCTAGTTCCGGTGGCTATTAGAACTTAATCAATATCCGAAGACTTACATCTCTTTGATGCTTTAAATACATTAATGTGAATCAGATTCATCCCTAAGAGAAAGAAGCAACATGTCTTCTTACCAGTAGTGCCAAGAAAAAGAAGTGTCATGATCCAGTACGCCCAAAACAGGACCAAGGCAAAGAAAGTCCAAAAGGGTTGGAAGACTAGCAGTGGCAAGTGAATGAAGACCTTGCCTGCCACGTGGAACAAGGCGATGGTGAGAGCAATGCGTTTGCGCATAAACAACATGATCAGGAATAAGATAACCTGTGTGCGGAGAAAAGAGGGAAAGGGTTTAGTTACTGTGTTGAACAGTGAAAACTGAAACTGGGCAATGTTGGAAAGTTTTACTGTAACACCTTCATTCTAAATCGTGGAATTTTCATTCTCTAAATCCCAGGAATACTTTATCGGTCTGTATCTCTCTTGCAGCACATACCATTTTCAATGGTATAATGAAAATGTCCTTTCAAGCTAAATAAGAAGATTTCTCAGTTTCTTATTAGTAAATCCTAGAATTTATCTTTTTCTTTCTCCACTCATTACCAGTCAAAATGTGTGGCTTGTTAGACAGGATGAGACACCTCCTTTATTTGCGTAGTGCTGTGCTTGTCACTTTGAAACACAGGGAAGCAGCCCTGGCTGGTTTTGCTCAGTGGTTAGAGCATTGGCCTGTGGACTGAAGGGTTGCAGGTTTGATTCCAGTCAAGGGCACTTCGGTTGCAGGCTCAATCTACAGTGCTTGTCAGGGTATGTACAGGAGGCAACCAATTGAAGTGTTTTTCTCACATCGATTTTTATCTGTCTCTCCCTCTCCCTTCCATTCTTTCTAAAAAATCAATGAAAGAAATATCCTTGAGTGAGGATTAACAATAAAAAACAAAAACAAAAAAAAGAAAAGAAAAAGAGAGGGCGGATCACATGCCATGAGCACAGGAGCACTAGGGGTATCTGGGCCTCATCTCCCACTTAAGGCAAAAGCTCCTTAAGAATGTGACCATGCCAGATTCACTCTGTTCACCAGCCTCCATCCTCCTGCCCTGGTATAGATAATTGAGCGTAAAAGATGATTAATAAATATTTGCATTATAATAACAAACATATATGTTTGCACCAATGGCTTTATTTATTTATTTTTGTTTCTAATGCTCAATATAAAGCTTGGGCCTAGCCAGTGTAGCTCAGCAGTTGAGCATTGACCCAGGAACCAAGAGGTCACCAGTTTGATTCCCAGTTAGGGCATATGCCTGAATTGTGGGCTCGATCTACAGTAGAGGGCGTGCAGGAGGCAGCCAATCGATGATGTTTCTATCTCTCTCCCTAAAATTAAAAAAAAAAAAAAAAAAAAAAAAAAAAAAAAAAAAAAAAAAAAAAAAAGCTTGGGATTATACCTAGAAGTGGAGGAAGATATCTTTTTTCTTTATTCAGAGAGGAGAAGGAGATGAACCAAAGATATGCATATAGATGATTTAACCCCATGTTAATTCTTAATTTTGTACAGGTGCTAGGTAGCAAAGCTCACCTATATTTTTGAAATAATGTTGTTAAAAAGAAAAGTTCACAAGGAAAATGGGAAATAATTAGTAAACAAGTAAATGAAATGATGAGGTGACATTTCTTATTATATATTTATATATTAAATATATATTAAATATATTAAATATATATTTTTATAAATATATATTTTTTATTTTTATTCTTTTTAATTGATTTTTTACAGAGAGGACGAAGGGAGAGGGATAGAGAGCTAGAAACATTGATGAGAGAGAAATATTGACCAGTTGCTTCCTGCACACCCCCTACTGGCTATGTGCCTACAACCAAGGTACATGCCCTTGACCGGAATCGAACCCGGGACCCTTCAGCCCGCAGGCAGACGCTCTATCCACTGAGCCAAACTGGTTTCGGCTCTTATCATATTTTTTATAGTAAAAAGAAAGGCTGTTTAAAAAGTAACTACATTATCTTGTGACAATAAGAAATATGTCCTACTAGTAAATAATAATGTAAATATTCTAGGTGAAAATCCTCTTAAAAAGCAGGCTGTGCAGTAGCACTCATCAATTAGGGAAGCCAGCTTGGGACAGAGATTTTTATCTAATGGAGATCGAGGTTAGGCATGCCATAGCTAGAGGTAAGTTTCTCCTCCGTTAATGATCTCCTATAAATAAAACCATAAAACTGAACCCATACTCACCGTGAACACTGTAGCTGAAATGGCATAGATGAGGAGGGCCCGAAGATTGTCTTCAGCTATCTGAAGCTGCTCAGGAATAATTGATTCTTTGGGAGACTTCCTTTGTTTTGCATATAGCCACCATAGTACACCTGTGCCACCTGGAGACAAAAAAAATAAAATAAAAAAAAATTGTTTTTGCAGTAATTAGCATCCGAAAATGTGTTGACAAATCCTCAATTTTCTGGATCCTTCCTATGTATCATCATGTGACTAGTGCAGCAGCAATCCACTTGGCTGGGAGGTGCATGGCTGTAACTTTTTTGCCAGTCTAGGGAGAGCTCTAATTACTTCACTGCACCTTCCATAGTAGACACTCACAAATCCTTCAGTACATCGAATACATTTCCTTCAACTGTAATGATTACTGACTTTGAAGCTGAGATAGATAGATAACCTAACCTAACCTAGTTACAAAGAGAGCCTCAGCATCGGTTTAAGCTAGAGATCCTGGAGGGAGCAAGTAAGGGTCATAGAAATCAGCAACGAAGACAGAAAGACAAAGATCTTCTCTGCGAACACATCGGTCACCCCAGCATCAAGTGATGCAGCGGATGAAATATTGAATTATGAATAAATGAAGATCAAAAAAGTAGTTCCCACCAAAGGTGAAAACAAATGCAGAAAATCTTTGATAATGGGGGGTGCTAGGGATGGAAACTTTTATCTCCATGGCTGGTTCAGAGATTCTGAGAACTGGACTGAAGACAGAGGCAAACCCTTCATTCAACCCATTCAGCAAATATTTTGAGTGTCTAACAGCATCTCCTGTTCTGGGGGTTGGGATAGAGCAGTAAACAAAGCCAAGTCCCCACCCTCAACCCTCATGAAGCTTCTTACATAGCAATAGGGAAACATAAAAATAGGGGGGGGGAAAGTAAAAATACAGCATGTAAAGTCCAAAAACAAAGTCATCTAGTAAGGGGGACAGAAAGTGCTGGTGTTGGGAAAGCACTATAATTTTATATAAGATGGATAAGCAAGGCCTCACGGGTGATGGATTTGAGCAAGAGAAAAACAGGAAGAGAAAAAAAAATCTATGAAACTAAGAAAAGAGTGTCCTGAGCAAGAGGTAAATTCTAAAAAAGAAAATATATAATGTAAAAATTAAGAGTTTTATTTTCTTCTCTATATTTCTACTTTCTACCATGGAAATAGTTAGATACCATGAGTAGTTATCACATTTATAAGTGGGAAGAGGGAAATAAAAAAAAAGACAATAAACACAGAAGGCCCAGAAAGTATCATGACAAACAATAAACAAAATAGAATGTCATTAGACAGAAAAATGATAATGAAATTTTAAATACACACACACACACACACACAAACACACCCCAAAACAAAACAAAACAAACAAACAAACACACACACACACACAAAAAAACTTATTCTGCCAGAAACACTTTTCAAACAGAAAGAACTTCAACATCTTACAATGGCTAATTCAGGCCTTTACAAAGTGCCAGATAAAAGGAAAAAATTCCTTTACTTGCTTGGCAGAGAACATTGGAAGAATCAAGTGAAAATTAAAGAGCTGGAAGCCAAACAGAGCCTCGACTGCTGTCTTTTCTCTTGGGTTCTACCCCCCCCAAAAAAACAAAAATTAGCTCTTTTAAAAAAAATACCGTATTTTTCGGACCATAAGACGCACCGGACCAAATGAAGAAAAAAAGATTCTGAAACAAATAGTGTCCTAAAATATTTTATGTGCATTAAAACCCAACATCACAGTCATAAACACATGTAATCAATCCTGTAAAGTAAACAGCAGCATTTAGAACCATTTTAGAGCCGGGCAAGCACACAGAGACCACACAGAGCCGGGCAAGTAAAAAAACTTTTTTTTAAAAGTATATGTGTAGGCTATATTTGGACCATAAGACGCAGGGACTTTCCCCCCCCCACTTCTGGGGGGAAAAAAGTGCGTCTTACGGTCCGAAAAATACGGTAATCTCCATTTGTCAACTACCTCATCTTTTTATTTGATTTATTGATCTCAGCATGATCTAACTTCAATGTAATCAACTTATCAGTCTTTTTTTACAGTGTAAATTAATGCAAAGCAGACATTAAAAAAAAATACTCAAAGTAGTTTCAAACTGAGGCAGTGTCAGAAGCAAGCTTTAATTCTCAGTTCTAATTACTGAAAAACAAAGAAATAAGCAGCTTACCAAGTGACCCCAGGATGACCAGAATTGTCACGATCCACACAAGTACTCTTGATATATACCTGATTATCACCATCAAAATCATGGATAGAACTGCAGGGAAGATAAATAGAGAACATGTAGAATATTATTTGGAAAACACTAGAAAATATAAAGATAAATTCTTTCGGTTGTTTTCTCCCATGGAAATCATTGGTTGCTATTGACAAGTTCGTGATCCCAATTTAGGTGACAAAGGGAACAGGTTGCTTTTGCACTCTGACTTTGGTACTTGTGCCACTTGAAACCAAAGGCACCTAACGGTGGGTGTATACACACAGAAAAGAATACATGCAAATGCACATGGTGACTCAAAAACAGCACACAACTGTTGTGGATTCACCATAGAAAGGCATCAGAACTCACATGCAAACACACATGCCAACACACAAAGTGCAGAGAATGACATGTCATGTTGGTGACCAGAAAAACTCTTACACGGAGAGAGAGAGAGAGAGAGAGAGAGAGAGAGAGAGCGCAATTAAATTAGGTGCTACACTTCCTTGAGTAATTTATACATTTTAGGACCAATTTCTCTGATGGTTGGTCAATAAACTAGATGGTATTTTATCTTTTTTTTCTGATTGTTTCTCCTCTGAAATTCCAAGAGATGGTCTGACCCTATGGGATAATATCCTGAAGCCAAAATTCCTCTGGCCTCATTCCTCAACTGGGGTTTGAGCAAAGTTTGAGTTATTTAGTTAACCTTTCTACCCATCCCCAGCTAAATTCCAACATGCTAAAATATTGAGTAAAAAATCTCAAAAAACAAAGTGGGGGGATTTAGCCCATTTTATGGGGAAATTTGTTGTTGAAATTATAGTTTGTTCACCTTTTAATAATCTAAAGGCCCAATTCAAAAACAAATGGACAAAGATCTTAAGCTTCAAAAGAGAAGCATTCTAAGAAAAAGCTGGAATTCCAATGACTTAACATTATTATCACTATTTTTAAGGTTTAAAATTTTTTTTTTCTTGGTGAATTATTCAACTATTTCAGAAACCAAATAATCTATAATAATAAAAGCATAATATGCTAATTAGACCAAACAGTTGAACGATGACCTTCCAGACATCCTCTGCATGACCTTCTGGACAAAGCCGGGGCTGAGGGCTGAGCCCCTTGCACAATTTTCGTGCATCGGGCCTCTAGTTTTTATATAAAACCAGGCTAATAGTCAAGCTTCAATGGGCCATTCTCAAAGCCAAAAAAATTAAGATCTGTGACTAGGTAACATTCTTAGGGTACTAACTTTTGCAATAAGTATACAGGAATCAAAAATAGATGGGAGCATTTCAGTATCATAGAAATAGCTTTTCATATGGACAACCTTTTTTCAACTTTAGTCAAGTACTACCCCTAAGCAAAAAGAAAAGAATCTCTAATGACAAGAGGGAAATACAGCTAGTCTTCTCGATGACTATACTTGTTAACAGGCATAAATATCGTTTTACGTAAAAAATGAAGTGGTTGTTTGGTTCCTACCAGTTTCCTTCTCCCTTATTAAAAAAAGTCTATACATTCTAATATAGCTACATATAGTTCTGCGATAATATATGGTGTTTACATCTTGAAAATAACAGATTTATTTGATTATATTGTCTACTTATTGATCAGAATACTCAATGGCTAACAAGTGGAGATTTTCTAATTTTCCCAGCAATAGAGTGATATTATGACCTGTTGCATGGGGGATGAGGAGGGTTAAATACTTCAAAAGTAATCAATCAGAAATCTATGTTCTTTGATGGAAATATATATAAAAAGATTAGATTCATAACTAAAAACAAAGGGGCACTGATTTTGTTAAAAGAAGCCTCCTGCTATAATGATAGAGGTTATTACAGACTTAGTAACCAAAGTTTGGAGAAAACACTAGTTTTCTCCAATGAGAGGAAAAGAACAGAAATGAGTTTCAGATATAAATATATATATATAACTATATATACAATCTGAAACAGTTATCTTGGCTATGGGAAGTGAAACATTTTACAAGTATCCCCAGTTGTATTCATATTTTTGGTTAAAAGACAAAACAGTCTTCTGCTGCAGTACTATGCAATAGCTAATAATGAGAAAAACAATTACCTAGTGATAACAAGCAAAGTCCCAATATAATTTCTTTGCTGGCCATTACTCCACTAATCAGCCTGTGTAAGACACTATTGTCACTGACAAAGGTGATCAGGGCCTCTGCAAACTTGGCATAGCAGGAAATGTTCACAGGAGCACAGCGATGGAAGAATGGAATAGGTGCACTGGTGACACAAGAAAAAAAAAATCAGAAAAAAAATTACTCCTACTTAATATAAATGCCACATCAAACACACAAATGAAAGGTGAATGTGACTGCAATACACTCCACCCTCCACACGTCATATGGGAGCTAAGAGCTGTGAGCTTAATGCTATGAAGATGGCTGTCATGGGCAGTGATGCAACTCTTACCACAAACCTTATCAAAGAGGGTGGAGTGCATGTTCCAACAAAAGACATTACCCTCCCCTTCTGAAAAGAAATACACACACATATACACACACGTACACACAGATACAACCTCCAGAAGCAAACCTAAACCCTTGAACTCAGCCTGCACATCTATCAATCAAGGGGCAGATGACAACACTTACAAAAGGTTTCTTCATTGAACTGAAAATGAATTTTTGCCATAAGCTATTTAAACATAAAGACACACATGGGCTTTTGCTTGAAATGTACCCCTATTAAAGGAATGGTCTCCTTTATCAGAATGACATACAAAACCTTAGATTTAAAAAGATGCTTGGGCACAAGCCTAGGAACTCATGTAAACTAAGTCATACTGAGGCATGAGCATGACTTAATCAGCATAATATGCAGCTATGTAAAACAATAACCATGAATACTCATGTATGGAAATAAGGATGATGTAAGAGTACAAAGGGGAAATATAACCAAAAATATACATCTACTGTGATGATTGCATCTCTGTATAAAAGATATACACATATGAATCAGAACAAAAATATAAACAAATGAAAAAATCTCTATTTGGTAGTATTATGGGATTTGGGGTTATTTTTTTTATTATTTTTTTTTTTTTTTATATGTTTTTACTTTAAGATCTTCAGGCTTGTATGGACCGCAGTTTTACTTGTGAAGGAACATAGCTAAGTGTGCACCATGGCATTAATCAGGTTTGCTATTAACATGGTTCTACTTTAGCTTCTGAGAGGATGGTGTATATCTACTCACTAAGAGATTTTAAAGAAAGCGCTATGAATATGCCCTCAGCTGAGATTTCTTTGGATTCTAAGACAGCTCCATGAGTGTATCAATGCATGAATACACACTTATGCGTGCATTAAGTTAGATTTTAGCCATTGCTAACGTAAATCCCACATCTTCAGAATTATTTGTAGGACTGTTAGTCACACTTCTAAGATACCATTTTGACTAGAATGATAGAAGTATGTCCTTATTCTTGGTTGGCACTGTATTTGAGTTAAATCAGTAGAAAAGAGTACATGGTTGAGCATCAGATTCTAAGATTTCTCATCTCAGCAAAGCAACTTTGTATGACCACAAGCAAAATACTTTTCTTTCTCAAGTGTTGATCAATAAGCAACACTGGGAGTCAGAATAAGCAACGTCTTCCATACTGGTAAACTTCATGGAATAATAAAAACAATATAATTTTAAAGATCTTGCCTTACTTTAGTTATGCTTCAGTAAAATGTATCCCAAAATGATGTGACAATTTGCCATGAATATTTATTTGTAAAAATTTGCCTCTTGTGACCAATGGGTGTATCTGTGTATACCTCTAAAATGGTGTTAGTAATATAGTTTTAGTGAAAGTTGATGCCAAGGATTTGATATTTTGGCAGAAATTGCAGAAAGCTAAAGCATTATGAGTAATGTAATAAAGTAATAAAGCATTCTGTATTACGGGTATGCAAATCATATTGTGTTTTTTTTTCACCAAAAGTTGTTTCACTAATGATATACAAAGATGTTAAATTACAGAATACTTTTAAATGAGATGGACTTATAAGAAAAAAGATCAAATAAGATTAACTATAAATTCCTAAGTCAATAGAGGCTGAGTTAGGGGAAAGAAACCTTTAAACTAGTGACTGTTGGGAACTACAACTGTTTTTCATTTTTGTGTGTATATATGCACGGTATTTTTTCCTGATGCTGTCTAGATACTGTTACTACCAGGTTAATGTCCCTAGCTAAGGAAGTCTAACCCTATGTTCAACTGAGGTTCTCTAGCCTTCAAAACTAAAGTCCTCTTGGGTCCATGATTATATACATCTCACTTGTCTTATTACCCCTTAATCTCTGAAGCAGCCTCTGTTTCACTCACTTGCCTCCAATCTTAAACATAAAATAGATCCATCTTAAGGGAACTACCGATGACTTTTTCTCATACTTAATTCCCATCACTTTGTTGCCCAGGCTTTTTTCCTGTCAGATAACCATAATGAACTTGATTCCCTGGCCAGGGGTGGCTCTACCTACAACTCCCATATCCTAACAGGATGTTTTTTAAAAACACATATTTTTATTGATTTCAGTGAGGAAGGAAAAGGGAGAAAGAGATAGAAACACTGATTGGCTGCCTCTTGCATGCCCCCTACTGGGGATTGAACCTGCACCCCAGGCTTGTGCCCTTGACTGGAATTAAATTTGGGACCCTTCAGTCCACAGGTTGATGCTCTATCTGCTGAGTCAAACCAGCAACATGTTGATGTATTTTTATACTCAAAGAAACACACACCATTTTTAAAAGAGAGTGAAGCCTGTGATAAAGGAAAGAAACCTGAACTTGGGTTCAAAAGCCCTGGGGGATTCTTCTAACATGACAGAGTTGCACCTCTCTCTTCCTCAGTTTTTCCATCTGTTAGGTGAAAGGATAGGAATAAGTCCTCTGTCTTTTCTGATATGAATAGTAATAATAACAATAATTTTATGCCCACTCAGAAATGAATGATTCTAAGTTCATAGAAGCAGCAAGCACAGTATCGCTAGTATGTTTATGCTTTTCAGACTTAGAATGAAAACAGATTACTTGAAAAGGGAAGGGTTCTTCTGTTAAAATTCAAATCCTTCATTTTTTAAAGAGGAAAGACTGAGTAATATCTGCTCTGAACGTACCCTTTCACGTCATTTTTATAATGTATATAAACCCATGGCAACTGAAGAGGGTACTTTTACATGTATCCCTCAATTAAATGAAGCACAATAACAATAGTCCCTGGCCTATCATTCAATCTATGTCAGTTAAGGAAAAAAAATCCTGACAGCTCTAAATTTGAAGGTTATAAAATTAGCACAAGCTGATTAACTACATTTTTTAGCTGACGGTCAAAATGGTCAAAATCTGTTCTCACTGGTACAGTGTAATAGAAAGAGAAGGCAAAGGAAAAGATAATATCTGGACAGAGGAGTAAGAAATGAAGTTAAACACAGCTTTACAGTAAAAAGCATTAGATCCCTTTATATGTCATTCTTTTTCTCAACTCTTCCCCCCAAATAATTCCACCATCCATGAGTGAATGCTTAAATTGTTTCCTTATTTTAAAATCTATGTAACAGTGGCATTATGGTTTTTCTTGTATTTTACTATTTAAATCTTATGTGATCTAAAGAATTTAGGATTAGATGAGTTGGCTGATTTCATCTATAATACCTCTCAGAAAGTAATAATTCTGAGAACCTAGTATTATTTCTGCTTTAGTGACTAACCTATATGACACATTCTGAGCTTCTTAATTAAGAGGACAAGCATAAAGAATTATATATTTGTAGTAAGTTTTTTACTACTTTTCTAAGCCCACAGAACATTAAATCTTTAAGAAGTCAATGTTGTTCCATTAGGAACTGTTGCTGTTTCACATTATTGAAACATTAGTGAACAAGAACAAAATATAATGAGTCTTTTAAAGACTTTTTAAAAAAATTAGCCACTCATAGGAAAATTGTATCTTACCTTGGCAAACATACTGTCCATTTGCCTTTCAGCCCAGACTATCACAATTAATGAGCTCCCTCAAAGTATGCCTAATATCTCTTCTCCATATGCCTTCAGAAGAGAAGACAGGTGTTGGCATCTCACACAATTATTTTACAAAACAAAAAAACACACACAAAAAAACCATAACCCACAGAGGCAGACAATAGATCAGTGGTTACCAGGGGGGAAGGAGTATGGAGGGAGGGTGAAATGAGTAAAGGGGTCAGTTATACGGTGACAGATGGAAACGAGACTTTTGGTGGTGAGCATGATATGCTGCACACACAGATGTCGAATTATAATGTTGTACATCTGGAACTTATATAATGTTATAAGCCAATGTTACCTCGATTAAAAAACAACAACACACCTCAGGTTATAAATAAACAATTACACCTGATTTCTACTTAAGAGGTTTATTTAAGAACGAAGAAAAAAAGTAGAGGATTCTGGCAATATCTCCAAAGCACAGAAAAGGGAGGAAAAGAGTAAGTCAAGAATCTAATGGCAATATGCAATGGTTTTCATACATTTTATTTTATTCTTTTCTCATCTCTCATTCCTGTATTCTCTCTCTTTAAAACACAAACAACGCCCCTCTCAAAAAAAACAAACAAACTGTAGGATAGACTTTACAGGATATTAGATTCAAATTCTGATTCACAACAATTAGTTGTGTGCCCTTGAATAACTCATTTAATCTCTCTTATCTTCTATTTCCTCATCTACAAATTGGAACAATATTCTTATAGGTTTTTGTGAGGATTAAATGACATAATACATATGAGTAGCTTAATATGGTAGCTGGCATACAGAAGATGATTTATAAATGTTAATTTACCTTGAATAAAAAAATTACCTTGAATCCTTCATTTTAAAAATAAGTAGTTAACTTTTTTTTCCCCTCCCTTGGCTGTTAGTTTATCATCTCCAAATTATGTTATTAATTCCCCATTACCCAGCATTCTTTCTGGTATCCAGAGGTACCCAAATCAATGTTTGATGAATAAACTGAATTTATGTAATCTGTTCCTATTACTTCGATTTTCTCTGTACCTAAACCTTTAAGCATTGTAAGTATACAGACTAGCCTGCCTCCTTATTGCTTAGCATGTCACCAACAGAGAGTTCTGAATTTGAGTAAAATATGATTCTTTCTAGGCCTTTGTTTTTAAAAGTCAAAAGTGCTTCAAAATAGCAACCATTTGGCAATTACATGGCACTAGTGTTTTATTGAAAATTAGTTTACACCTGCTTTTCTCTAAAACTGGCACTGCCTTCTGCTGCAGACGGTGCCTGGGTGCCTAGGAAGTCTGGGGGTAAAAGGGAGGCGGGGCGCTAGAGCAGGGATGGGGAACCTTTTTTCCGCCAAGGGCCATTTAGATATTTATAACAACATTCACAGGCCATACAGAAGGATCAGCTTAAAAATCAGCCTGCTCTACTTGGTCAAACATTTAATGAACTCACCCCTCACGCCTTGGCAGGGCCAGACCAGATGATTTTGCAGGCCTTCTAGGACCTCTGCGCTGGACATTGCCCACCCCTACTCTAGAGGTTGAGAGAAATAATACTACCACGCCAAAAGCCAAGCATAATAATGGGAGTGTAGCACATATTATTGCATTTAATTCTTACAATTCTATGGCAGAGGTATTCAATTCCCATTTCATGTATGAGGAAACTTAGTTTACAGAGGTTAAGAGACTTGCTCAAGCTAACCAAGAGAACACGGTGACAGAGAATTCACTTAAAAAATTTTTTTTTTCACTTCCAGGCCTATCTGAGCTCAAAGTGCAACTCTTTCTGTCCCATAGGGTGCCCCCAGGAGGACAGAAATATAAAATATGCTAGGGGCCACTTGCCTGTATCACAAGTTTGCCTAGAGCAATATATATACTACTACACTAGAGGCCCAGTGCATGAATATGTGCATGGGTAGGGTTCCTCAGCCTGGTTGGTGATTGGGGCCAATCAGGGCTGTCTCCTGCCCAGATTGGGGCCTGGAGTCCATCTGGGTGAGCAGGCCCAGGGGAGGGGCTGTGGAAGATTGGCCAGCTGGCCCCCCCTGATCGGGGCCATAGGGGTGGGCTGGTGTGGGGTGCCTGGCGGGGGTGCAGGAGGTTGGCTATGGGAGCACACTGACCACCAGAGGGCAGCTCCTGCATTAAGTGTCTGTCCCCTGGTGGTCAGTGTGAGTCATAGTGACTGGTCATTCAGTCCTTCGGTCACTTAGGCTTTTAAATATATTGTATATAGATATATTCATCATGTACAAAACAGTCCCTAATTTTTTTAAGGACAGGGTTTCTTGGGGACAGAGACTAGATCTTAGTTGACTTTTTAGATTTGGTATTTAATATTAGTGTGGAACAAGGTAGCGTCCCAAGTGTTTTATTAAAACCAATTTATTCTGTTTTCTGATCCTTTCACTTTGCTTGCCAAATAGTAAATAATAATATTTATAATTTACCTTCCTCCTATCAACTATTTCTTCTCCTATTTTCTAACAGGCTGAGTTCAGACAAAAGTGGTAAGACACTTAGATTATAAGGGTCTTTAAATAAAGGATAAAAATATTATATAGTTAATTTTCAGATGGTATTGGTTCATCATTGCATCATAGATTACTGACACATTAGTGGATACCCTTGTTAGAAGCCAAGTCTGTTCATCTCTAAAATCTAAGCCCCTCTTACTAGATTTTGACTTTTGGGGAAATGCCCTTAGGATGTTGTATGTGAGATGTGTATGTCTGTGCAGCCAAGACTAAAACACCTCAAATAATCAGAAACAGGAAGCACCCAACATGGTAGAATCAGAGATCAGAGGTGGAGGAGAATTTGTGGTATGAGCTACCCCCCACCCATACTGTATAGGAGCAGAGCAACCTCATTCTCAGACCAAGGCTCTCTGGTCATGCTTTTAGAATACATTTATGCCTTAAAATAGTGACTCTACTCAAAATATGCATTTAAAACAGGCTTTAACAGTTCAGTAAGATATAGCTTTTCTTATATTGATAAATTTTCTCTAGAGACTCTATTCAAAGGACCTCTATTTCTTTACTGCGATAACCTCCCCAATATTCTCAATTTTCACAAATGGAGTCTCCTTACCTATTAGTCTAAGCCCATAATTTGTAGATCCCTTTTATCTAATATCTTTTAAAATAGTCCCTTTATTTTTACATCCAAAGGCTTAAAATTTTAACGTCAATAGCAACTTGACAAGATTAAAAGCTGAAATCAATTTAATGGATATGTCCTTTGTCTACTTTTCAAAAGAAAATTTCAAATTCAAGTTAATAACACATAAACTACACTTATAAGCAATCTGTCAAAATTTTAAACAACAGCTTGCTATAATATACTGAGATACAATGAAAGCGGTTCAATTCAGTATTCCTAGAGAAGGTGATTCATGTCATACACGATTAGTGATACATGCAAAGGTTCTGAAGATCAGACATGTTCCAAATCCTGCATGCCTAATTCTGAGGCTATTTTCTACAGTGCTTGAAAATTTATCTTCTTTTTAAAAAACTATCTATTTTTATTGATTTCAGAGAAGAAGGGAGAGGGAGTGATATAGAAACATCAATAATGTGAGAAAGAATCATTGATTGGCTGCCTCCTGTATTTCACCCACCAGGGATGAGCCCAGAACCTGGGCATGTGCCCTGACTGGGAATTGAACCCCGATTTCCAGGTTCATAGGTCAACGCTCAACCACTGAGCCATATCAGCTGGGCTATCTCCTTTCTTATAAATCTATTTACTGGTATAATTTTAAAATTTGCTTTACTTACAACTACCATGAGATTATTTCTCATCCTTGTATCCATCATATGCAGAAGGTACTTAATAATAAATGTTTGTTGAATAAGACCTTGGATAAGATATGCAAACAGCCTATAGCAGAGAATGTACCTGAAGGAGATAGCCTGAAATAAACTACGGAGAATATTCACTGCCATGTTTCTTTTTTTAAATTTGCAAAATAAATTGAAAATTAATTCTTGTTAGTATTTGTAGGATCAATTTCAAAGAATCTCTGGACTGTTAGGCTTGGCTTCTAAGTTTACTGCAGTTTGTATGAGTCAGCAATTTTGTATACTTAAATATTAAGGCATTAAAAAAAAGGGGGAGCCCCCACAAGAAATGCAAAATACCTGATAATGAAAAAGTTGTTTGCGCGCGCGTGTGTGTGTGTGTGTGTGTGTGTGTGTGTGTGTGTGTGTGTGTTTTTAAAGATGTAAATTAGATGCTATTATTTTTACTACTACTTTAAAACTTTTTATATAAAAGTACTGGACTTAGATAACTGGTATGCGACCCTTTTCTTAGAATAACATACAGTTTACAATCCACCTATAAAAACAAAAGTCACAAGTTAAAAAAATATGATAACATTTACCTCGCTGGAACTGGTAGTTTGGGGCACAGAGAAGACGCTTTTGCAGATGTGTATTCAGAAGGCTTTAGCTGGTAGTGACAAAGTGCTGAGCCTGTTGAAAGAAAGTTAAACATTAGCAAACAGTCTGAATAATTTCTCTCATTAAGGGACTTTAATTTTATTTTGTATGTGAATATTAATTCAACACATATAACTTTCAAACATTATATAATCAAAAAGATTCTTATTTCGTCTATGGTATTGGTCTTCCATCATTTAAAGCATTTCTCCTGCAGTAACTTATATACAAATTTTAAGTGATAATATTAAGGGTTATAACAACACTGAACTACCTTTATTGAGTGATTGCTGCCTGCCATATGTCAGATATATAAAAAATTTTTAATATAAGCAACTGCAATTCTAACTGACCAAACTGCATCCAAGAATGTCTCTAAACAAATGAACCAAAGAAACATAATAAAATTCTCCTGTTGAAGAAACCAAGAGTTTTTGCCAGCCCTACTGCTTCTGAGGATGAGGCCAAGCAGCCCATTCCTAAGGCTGGTTCTGTTCCCCACCCAAGTTTCTCATCTACAGAGGAGGGCTGGGAGTGGAGGTGGGGAAGGGGAACCTGTCCCCTCCTCCCATATGCTGGGAACTCTTAGGAAGTTACTGGTGGGGTAAGCCTCTCCTCTCATCCCATAAATATTAATTGCATCATTTACTATAACCCTATAAGACACATATGTATTATTAAACCCACTTTATAGAGAAGAAAATAGAGGCCAAGAATAAGGTAAAGAAAATGCCCAAAATGACACAGCTATTAAGCAGTAGAGGTGTGAGTAAACTCTAGATTTCTTTGACCACAAAACCCACACTCACCTACATATGGTGCTTCTCTTTCCTATGCTTTCCGTTACTATTTAAAATTATTGCATAGAACACATGCGCAGATAATACATTACTTTTTTCTTTCTTAAAAGGCAAGACATGGTAATTAAATAGACTGAACTAATTGATTAAACTGATAAAAGAATCCTAAATTTTCAGATAATTTCAAACAACTTAAACTCAACCCTAGATTGGTTATGCAACCATCCATTTCTCTGACTATATGCCTAATATATATCTACACAATATATAAAATTAGGATGACTACAATCCACCAAATGGATAAGTATTTTAAGAACTTGATAACTTTGTAATATAGCAACTAAAATATTGTAAGGTTCATTATACAATAGATATCGTTAGCAGAAGATTTAGACTATAGTCTAATTTTTCTGAGAACCTATATCCTTATAACATGTAAACTTTTATATTTTATTAGTTGACACTCTTACCAGATTACTAATTTCATCAAATACTTTATTATTAAATATAACTAGGATTAGCTTTGCATTTGTGTTATAGAAAAAAGGGACTTTTGTAATGTACCATCACAGGAAATGTGTAAAATGTAATGTGAAGTGAAAGTGTTGGATTTTAACACTGAAATAATTACAGAAACATCATGTAAGGATGTGAGAAGAAACTAGAAGGAAATACAGAAAAAGATTTGTTGGGACAACACAAATGGAAGTGATTTTATTTCATTCATATCTTGTCCTATCAAACAATAAGATTTTAGAAAGCCACAAAACCTGCATTTACTTCAGTAATGCTATCCCCAAACCAGCAACCAACTTGTCAAGTGTTTAAATACGTGGGCTGTATTAGTATACTTACATAAATACATGTACCATTTATTTTATATAAAGATAATTCAAGAGGTACTTGAAAGTTACAGGGCACTATTCTTCAAGTTTCTTCATCTTCTTAAGATACGTAGTCTCAATAAGAAACTGAGTTTTTGGAATTATTTTTAAACATTCTTTTCCATTGTAATGACTAAGTTTGCAAAATATTAAAAACGCACCTTTTCTGAAATTAGTCTTTCCTGTATGAAGATAATGCCACTTGATTCCATTTACAGCAATGGCAAGTAAACATTTCAGATTAATCCCTAAAATAGCTGGGAGTCCTATTATGGAATTGCACATGAGAAAAATAGCAACTGTGCCAATAACTGCAGAGCACCCAATGTGATCAACTCCCTGATCTGAATTGTCAACTTATTTCTTTCAGGGTCCAAGATGGAATCGATTTGCACAATATAAAAGGCCCAACTAAAGCACCTGGCATTGGAGCCGTCAAACACTGCTCCATCTGAATTCTGGGAACATAATCTCCACCCCCCACTCTCTCTCCAGTTAAAAAAGGAGGTCAGCAGGTGCAACAGAGTTCAATTTTATAAATACTTTCCTAGGATAATGCTCAATGAAAGGATAATAGCCTTATCTCTGATGGTTTTCTGGGACACTGGCCAGTACTAAATAGATCCTGTACTAAATAGATTAAAGGAGAAAGATCTTTACAATGTGCTAGTCATAACAATCAGAAGAAACCTTATACTGCTTCCTATTTGAAGGGCTGATGGACAGAGAAGCCTCAATGATGAATATTAAGACAACCCAGTAATGGCAAATGTTTTACAGTTGCTGTTTTTCTTTCCATGTTTATTAGCTAATGCAGTTTCAGTGAACATTTTTTAAGGTAGTATCTATCTATCTTTTTTTTTTTTTTTTAAATAATGGAAGTATAAACAATATTAGCACAAGAGGTTTGGTTATAAGCAGTAAGACAAAGTTTTATTTTCTAATGCAAAGAGTAGGGAAAAAACATACTTGAGTGATGAAAAGTCTAAAACAAAAAACAAAAAGCTTATCTACAGCATACTAGAGGCAATCCATGCAACTCAGCCTATGTTATTCAAATGCCATCAAAATGAATGATCTTAGGAATCTAATGTTTGTATATACACATTTATCTCAGTAAATGGTTTCTATATCTCCCAGAATGTTTAACTACCACAATTTTTCAAATGCCTTATAATATTCAATCATTTATTCTGTAGCTCAATTCACTTATAACTCCCCTAAGAGGTTATGTTTCTATCACCACACTAAACATTACAGATGGGGGGGAAATTAATACTTCCTAAGCCTTATGAGCAATCTCTAGAAAATTTAGAAGTAGAATTCTTCTCAGTCATAATGCGTCTTCTGTGTCATTCCTAACAATCATAATCAGACAAATATACAATAAGCTCTTGGGCAAAAGATATATTGTTCCATAGATATCCCAAAGCAACATATTTTTGTAAAAACCCAAAATATTTCTATCACCCACTCTCTGAATCAGTTCTGCCTCCTTCCATATATTTTCAATCCTGGTTAATGGCTCCATGAAATCCCCAAGATGAAATGTGGAAGTCATCCTTTCTCTTCTTCTTTATCCACTGTCCTTGTATGCCATTCAAGATATGCAAGATACTGCCTGGCCAGAGTGGCTCAATGGTTGAGCGTCTACCCATGATCCAGGAGGTCAAGGTTCAATTCCCAGTCAGGGCACGTGCCCAGGTTGCAGGCTTGATCCTCAGTGCAGGAAGCAGCTGATTAGTGATTTTCATCATTGATGTTTCTATCTCTCTCTCTCCAAAGAAGTACCCAGTAACCAGATGGTGGTGTCATATCTAGCCAATCACTAAGTAGCACATACTAGGCACAGAATAAATATCTGCTGAGTAAATGAATTTTTGACATATATGTGCAAGCCTCCTATGTACTGTGGAGGACAAAGAGGACTGGGACTGTCTACTGTGATGCAATCTCCTTAAACATGAGGACTACACCTTGTTTTTGTCTCTTTGGCACATACTTAACAAGTACTAATTAATTATTTGTAGAATGAGGAATTAGTTTAAATTGCATTATCAAATGTAATAATTTTTCCCACTTTCTAAAAATTTGTACATATTGTAATGTGTGTTTATCACCCCAAGTCAAGCCTCCTTCCTTCACCATTTATCCCCTTTCTACCTCCCGTTCCCTCTGGTAATCACCATGCTATTGTCTATGTCTGATATTTTTTTTTAACTTAACCCCTTCACCTTTTTAATTTTCCCACTTTTTAACAATCAAGCTTCCCTTGCTGATCTCTAATTTGGAGTCAATCAAATCAGTTGGTAGGGTTGATTATTTCATTCATTTTAACTGATATCAAGTCTAATTTTTTTATTTCAGGGAACAAAAACAAAACAAAACAAACAAACAAAAAAAAGAATCCATACTAACTTTGTGGTTTAAGTTATAGTATCACTGATTAGTTAATGATAATCAAAAGTATTGTTAATATTCACAAATTTTATCTAAATGGATCACATAATATTTCAAGATTTTCAACTGCAAAGCAATGATCACCAAGAAAGCACTGAGCTGCACGGCTCTGCTCAAATCTGAACGTGGTCCAAATGGCAGGTCACAAAGCTCTCAAAATGTACCCAAACTACAGTACATTGAAGAAGCACTCTTAAATAGAAGTGCTTTCTTACAAGCTATAAATGAGGCACAAAGGGAAAATAAAGTTTCTGCCAGTATACTACTAGGTTACAGAAAAACAAAACATACATTATAAAATAGTTGGATAGGAATAATGCAAAAGATGATTGATAAAGAATTCCATGTAAAATATTAGCACCCTAACCTGACCACAGGTCATTCTCCTTTCTAAACTGTTGTTTAGAATTCAGATCGCAAGTGGAAAGGCTAACATGACCTGCAACGCATCTGGCACAGTGCATGGTATAAGGCAGGCGCCAATACGTGGTCTGCTCAAACACAACACAGGGCTTAAGTAGGATTTATCCACTCAGACTCAGATGCCCATGATAACAAGGGGCCCTGGAGAAAAGTGAAGGGTCGTCTACTGGCCAGAGGTGGTGGTTGGGCCAGAATTAGAGAAGGGAGAGGAGGGGAGAACCGGCTGAACAAGCATTATCTTCCCTTCCCTTCGCCACCTGTCATGGTCTGGCTGGGTTGAGATGAAGTAGCAGCGGCGGGAGAAGGATTATTTCCACTCCCTATAATGTACACATTATTTGAGTTTTCAACAATAATGATAATAAAGAGGACAGAAACCTGTTCAATGGAAACTGGAGGGAACGAAAGTTGATGGAATTCATGCTCTGCGGAAAATGAGCTCTCCCGGACGGTTGCAGTTTCTCTGTAGGGAATAAGATTAGGAAAGAGGAAGAACAAGAGGGCTTAAGAGGGGGGGAAAAAAAAAAATGGAAGGAATAATCACTTGGAGAATATGTGTGAGAGAGATGAATGAATACATAAGATGAATTATTTAAGAGGTGAATAAAAAGAACTGATTTCACAGCAATTCTGGTTAGATTGAAGCTAAACTATTTACCTGCTGGTGGCAACTCACATGGATACAGAATTGAACAAAGGCTAGAGAGTACGCTGAGAGAATGGAAAATCAGTAAGTGGCAACAGAGATGAAGGGAGAAGTTCAGCCCATGGTTCTTTCGGGAAACATTTATGAATAGCTATTATGTTTCGTCCTATATTAGGGCTGGGATATTCCGAGATGAAGACAGTATGATCCAGCCCCCAGGAAACTCAAGCACTACTAAAGGAAGATGACAAAACAAAAAAGTTTAATTGTGGTATTTGGCAACTTTCACTTTTTTTAAAGCAATTTTTAAGTTATTTTATTTTCTTTTTTCTTTTTTTTCTACATATATATATATATATATATATATATATATATATATATATATTATTGATTTTGTACTGAGAGGAAGGGAGAGAGATAGAGAGTTAGAAACATTGATGAGAGAGAGTCATCGATCAGCTGCCTCTTGCACACCCCCTACTGGGGATCTGCCCGCAACCAAGGTACATGCCCTTGACCGGAATCGAACCCGGGACCCTTCAGTCCCCAAGCCGACGCTCTATCTATTGAGCCAAACCGGTCCCGGCAATTTTTAAGTTATTTTAATCCCTAGCATTATGTATTTGCGATATTTGTGTCACATATGAACTATGCACCATAATAATAAAACGCACATTTGTACATTTACCACCCAGCACACATACAAGAATTTATACTTTTATATTCACCTAAATCCTTCTGCTTGCTTTCCAAACTCTTTGTAATATGAGAGCATATTACATGACCAATCTAATTTCCAGCTATTTCTTCCAAACTTTCTATTCTAGTCAGACATATTGGACAGAACGGTCCACAAACGTAAATGTCCAAGAAAACAGCTCCTCTTTTTATCTAAAAGAAACAAAAATTGAGGAAATATTTTATTTGCTTAATGAATGCATTTCTTACTACAGGAGCCAAAAGCTTTCCTTTGTAAAATTTTTAAATAATTTGTAAAGGTAATAGAAGTTCATATGAATGAACAGTTGTAAATGCTAGAAAGTACTTCCAAATGTTGTCATGGAAACATAAAATCCCCTGAAAAGGATGTATATTATCTTTTCATTCTGGTAAGAAAAATGTTATTTTAACCTGAACTTTAAAATAAGGTTTACAATTATCATTTAAAATGAATTGTAATTCTTTCCCTTTCATGAACATTTTAATTGTGGTAAAATACACATGATAACCATTTACCATATTAATTAACCATGTTTAAGTGCACAGTTCAGTGACATTAAGTACATTTACATTGTTGTGCAACCATCATCACTAGTCATCTCCAAAATTCTTCATTTCTTGAAAAATTCAAACATTTTATGCATAACTCAACTTCTCATTCCTCTCTCCCCACAGCCCCAGCAACCACCATTCTACTGTTGCAATATTATTATTATTATTATTATTCTACCAGTGGAATGTAATAGTCTTCCTGACTCAAGTCCCTCTCTACTTCCAGCTCATGTTAATCCCTCGCTCAGAAGACAGTGGTAAAAAATAATAAAATGAAAGTGTGTATGTCTTACCCAGGGGAATAATACAGTGTATTTGCCCTCCTGTAGTTGTCTTATTTCACTTAACATAATGTCTTCAAGTTATATCCATATTGTAGCAAAATACTATTTACCAGGCACTGTTCTACTCATTTTTCATGTATTTATTAATTCTTCAGAACAGTGCTATGAGATAGTTTAGGTACATTCCTATTTTACAGATGGGGAAACTGAGGCATGGAGAGATCAAGTAATTTGCCCAAGGCCTCACAGCTTTTAAATGGAAGGACCAATTTGTGAGCCCCAATAATCTACCTTTAGAGCCCACACTCCTAACCACTCAGAGGCACCACCTCCCAAAGGACACTGTATAGGCTCACACTGTCCAAGATTTTAGAAAACTCCTTAAAGAATAACTCACCGCTCCCTAAGAAACCTGATAATGACAAGGCTGATAGTTCTGGCATCGGACTCAGCACATCAACACATCTGAGGATATCATGTGGGAAGAAAAAAATGAGATCTTAAAGAGTAGTTGATGCCTCTTTATTCAATGCCCACCAAGTAAGTGTCCAGTATTCATCTCATTTAATCCTCACAACAACTTAGGAGGGGGAGCATTATTTTAAATCCATACTTTATCAGAGGAGGAGATCTAGGCTCAAAGAGGCAGAAGTAGAATCCAGATCAAATCAATCCCATGCCCTCCCCAATACCTAATGCGGGCATTTAGCAGTGGACAGGAATATGGCCATTCTGTAGAGTTTTTGCCCTCAGAAGTCTAGCATCCCCATCAGATAGACTATGGAGCCAAGCTAGTGTGTATAGCTGTGTCCTAAGGTTGTTTCTCCATCCAGCTAGAAGTTATACCTGAGTCAACCTTTGTTCGAAGACACTAGAGCTAGACTGTGCATTCGGGCAGGACTGTGGCAGCTCTGAGGACTCCTACACACAAAATACACTCATGAAACATCATGCAAGTTCAAAAACACAGGCTTTGGGGGCTATTAGTATGTGGACCTTCACAAAAAGAGGTTAAAAGAATTATCTGGAGAGAATTTTGATGAGGTTAGAAAACCAAGAGAACAGAGCCAGAGTTCAGGAAATTGACTGCTTGTTTTCACAGCTAATTCTCATATGTTTGACCTCAAAGTTTCTCAAAACTTCATTCTTAGAAAAATGGTTAAGACATAATGTTAAATTAAGAATGCAAGAGACAAAATTATATACATTAACACACTGAAAAATGGCAAAACTTTGGTTTTCACTTCATTATCGCTTTTCTGAACTTTTCAAATTTCCTATAATAAACATCTGTTACTACGGAAGGAACACTCTCCCCTCCCAATTTTACCTGGTATAGTCTAGTAATTCCCAAGTACCCAATTAGGATACATCAAAATCACCTGTGACATTTGTTAAAAAATACAAATTTCCAGTATCCAAAGACCTACTCAGTCAGAATTTCCCAGGTAGGGCCCAGGAACCTGGGGTTTTAACAAGCTCCTAGGTAACTATAACATTTGTATATCAAGGAAATTCTATAGTATTTTCAGGTCTCTTTTTCTTTTTATGATTTTTTTTTAATGACTTTTATTTTTAAACACCAGGCAAACTTACATTGGAAGGCAAACCCATAAAATGTAAGTGAGAATAAGTGACTGGGGTGTAGACTCAGATGCCTAAAGTCTCACCATTCGTCTCTGCAAACTTCTGAACGTCACTCAGGGTTTTCAGCTCTTGTCTTGGACATGCTGCTACGCACAGTGCTTCAGACTTGATCTTCCGGTTGATCAAGTCCAGATTGCACGGATCCAAAAAGAACACATACCTACAGCATGGAGAAAAATATTGAGATACTATTTCCACAAAATACATTCTGGTTCACTGCGCATCTGACTCAGCCTAAAAGCAAAGAACATCTATTCCAGACTCCTCCACAAATTTAATCATAGATGCGGGAACATTTCACAAATCTAATCACAGATAAGCTTTTTAAAGAATTGCTTATAAATATACTGTTAAAAGCAGGGATGAAAAGTAATTGTCGGACTCCTTTTTCATGATCTATTTTTCCAAAATTAAAATTTGTCATGTGTATTTTATATTTAGAAATGATCTATTTTCATCTTTAAAAAGAATTTGTTTTATTTTTATTTTTTGGTCAAACTTGTACACCCCCTGCCCCCAAATTACTGGAATATAGCAATACTGCTATATAACATGAATTGTAGTTTATATGTAAACTTCAGTTAATGAATATATAATTATATATAATATAATTATATATATATATAATATATATATAATTATGTCTAATTATAAAAATGAATATATAAAACTTCAGCTAATCCTATATATAATAAAGAGCTAATATGCAAATGGTTGTCACACCCTCATGTCATCACGCTGTAATGGCTCAGACATTTAACACTGGGGAGAGAGGAATGGGGACCAGCCAGGTTACAGCCTGGGAGAGGGACAAGCTGCCCACCCCATGGTCCTGAGCGCCAGTGGCCTGGGTAAAACTGTCCATCCATGGATCCCTGTAGCTGTGGCTGGCCCGGGCAAAGCCCGCCTGGGTCCTGGGTGCCTGCTGCTGGCCAGAGGGAGGTAATAAGCTCAGGTCCCAGGTGCCTGCAACCAGCTGGAGGAGGCAATCCTGGGTCCTGGGTGTGGGGCGAGACAGAGGCAGTTAGGGGTGATCAGGCCAAGAGGGGAGCAGTTAGGGCGATCAGGCAGGCAGGAAGAGGTGGTTAGGGGAGATTGGGAAGGTAGTCAGAGGGGTTAGGGATGATCAGTCAGGCAGGCAGGTAAGCGGTTAGGAGTCAGTGGTCCCGGATTGTGAGGAGCAGTCAGACATCCCCCAAGGGGTCCTGGATTGGAGAGTATGCAAGCCAGGCTGAGGGCACTCCCCCCACCTCTGTGCTTGAATTTCATGCAATGGGCCTCTAGTGAATATATAATTATAAAAATGCATTATAAAATTAAATAAAGTTGAATGAAGACTAAAGGAAAATATACGAACATTTTAACAACAGCCATTAATTTTTTTTCATTAATTTTAATTTACTTTTACTTTTTAGAATTCTCATTATCTAGAAAGAATGGAAATTATTTTTGAATTGATACTATAATAAATATTATTTATTACAATAGTCCATTTCATTGAAGCAAAATAATTCCCAAACTGTAAGTTATCCCTTTTGTATACTGTACAAGTGTACATATTTCAGAAAAGGAAAGATTAATCAGAAATTATATTAAACAGGTGTTTTTTTTAATGTTTTGAGGTAGAAAAGATGACAAAGATTGCACATGCTATCATCTGCCCAAAGAGAAAGTAAGAGCCAAATCTTCTTAACTGAGAGAAGCAAAGCCTAATATTGTGGGTCAAGAAAGGGAGCACAAACAGAAGTGCTCTCATGCAAGATTATAACTAAAGAACTCCCAACCCTGGGTTCAATTCTATTGGGTCCATATGAAAAGTTAATTATGCATCTGCCAATAGCCTTCCCCACACTATTAAACTCTGTTGCTATGCAAGCTATGACTCAATTCAGGCAATATAACAAAACATAAGAAATAGGTGAGAAAACTGAAAAGCAAAGATATAAAACCAACTGAAATCTATAAAATTTTACTAACCAATTCACCCTAATAAAATAATTACAAATATAGAGTCAATCCTGATAAAGAAAAAAAATTAAGTGGAAAAAACCAGTATGTGTGTTAGGGGTGGGACTAGAGAGACCCCTGCAGGTGGAGTAGGCTGGACTGGCATGATTCCGTGGAGCAGTGGGCAGGAGCTGGAGGGATGTGAGGGGAGGAGGATGACAAGTGCAGGCATGGCTACAAACCTCAAAACTAAAGTAAGTAATTTTTGTGTAACCCTGTTAATGACTCCAATACCATTCATGTTCAACAGAGAAAAAGGAAAGAAAAGAAGCCAGGCAGAAAGGTGTGGTTTGGAAGCGGGACTGTTTCTGTGGCTGATGGTGATGAACCAGCCCAGAGAAAACTCTGCCAACCTGTGTGTGGAGACAATCGCTCCCTTACTCACTCCCTCTCTGTCCTGTGGATCTTACTGAGCATGCCCATGCCTGGGACCCCAAGCAACAAGCCACAGAAAGCCAGCCCCTAGCCAGGGAGCACACCAGTCCTTGAGGAAGGAGTCATAAAAACCTTTAGATTATTTACTAGCACCACGAATAATACTATTATTTTAACAACAACAAATATACATATATATATATATATATATATATATATATATATATATATATATATATATGTGTTAGAAGCCTGGTGCATGAATTCGTGCATGGGTCCAGCCAGCCTAGCCAGGGGGAGGGGACATGGGCAGTTGGCCGACCTGACTGCTGATTGAACTCCTGGTCAAGGGGACAATTTGGATATTAGCCTCTTATTATATAGGATATACACTGAGTGGCCAGATTATTATGCATTCAGAGATCATAATAATCTGGCTACTCAGTGTAAATCTCTTTAAAAATGTCTACACAACAAACTCAAGGGGACAGATGCACCAAAGTTGAAAGCAGGGCGATTGGGGAACAGAAGGGCACTACCTCACAGCAGCTCAGGAAGAGACAAGAGGCACAGGGTCAAGAGGAGTGACCTTTGAAGCTGTGCTCAGGGCAAGGAGAGAGCAGGTAAAGATACACGAGATGTAGGTAAAGATACACGAGAAGGTTCAAAACTAGAAACTAGTTGAAACTTCCATGTTGCTTTCACTTTCTTCCCGGGATTCAGGACAAAGGTAAAGAAAGGAAGATTTACCAAGAATTTACTTTGGGCCATAAGGAACCTCGGCACTGCCCTCACACATTATAATGCAACAAGAGAGAACTGAGACATACAAATTGGGCAACTGACTTGAACCCTCGGGAGACCGACTCCCAAGTGTGGCTCTTCCCACCACCATCATTCCCATTCCCACTGGAGAGTGAGAATGAGTGTAATAAAGAGTCAGTGACAGACCCAGCAAGTCAGCTGATTAAACTAGGGCGATCCTCTGAAACCCCAGAGCAGACAAAGCCCTTCCTGGATACGACAGTGCTATCTGCATGTCCTGTGCAACACGCCCATGATAAGGACTAAATAAATGAGGAGAAACCATTCACTCAACAAACACTCAAGTGTTAACTAGGTGGCCACTCCTGAGCAAGACCCTGGGGATATGAAATTCATAAAAAACATACAGCTTTGAAATGCAAGTAACTTAGAGTCTAGAGGGGGGGAAAAGACAAAAATACAGGGTCATTTTCAAAATCCTGTGCTACGGGGCGAGGTTGAGATGGTGGAGGAAAGGGTGCGATTCTGACCGGGGGTCAGGGGTCCCAGGGGAAGCATGGAGCAGGAGGCAGTATCTAAGCCACATTCTGAAAGTGAGTAGGAATTTTCCAGGCAGCTGGGGAAGGGAGCACTCCAGACAGAGGAAACTGCATGTGTGTGAAGCACAGAAACATGAAAGAGCATTATTCAAGGAACTGCAAATAACTTGATAAGGTGGGCTATGGGACGGGACATCAAAGGGCTAGGCGCCAAGGAGAAGCAAGGTGAGGAGAGGTAGCTGTCCTTGGAATCTGGAGGATCTTACAATTTGATTCCATTAGGCAATGTGCTTTTCAAATGGCCATGGCACAGTGCTGCCTGGTGTAGCCAGCCCCTCGGGTTGAAGGCCAGAGAGGGCACCAGCAGCGTGCCTCCAGAGATGAGCCTCTGCCATTAAACTGCCTCCTGCTGCCATGGCAACTCTCTGTGGCAGGGCTCTTTGGAGCAAGAGGTGGCAAGCAGATCCGGGGTCTGCTGACCGCCTCCTGCCGAATTTGGCTTCTCTCCTCTCTAATCAGGAGAGAAGCACTAATGCAGGGAAGCTGGCTGAAAAATCCCTCAGTCGCCTTCTGCATTAGTGATTCCTGACACGTGCTTTCCCCAGAGAGGAATAAAAATGGAGTCTGATCATTTGTCCAATTATTGCTTCAGATCAATTACAATTTATAGCCCCTTTCTACAGAGTATGGTGCTGCTCGTGAATCATACCAAAAAGAAAACAGCTCAATGGAGGCTTCAGCTATTGCTAAATATAGACTGTAGAGAGCTGGGAATTTGTCCACCACCCCCAGTGGAGTTTTGCCCAGAGAAGCCCTCTTTTCTCCCATGGGGGTGCCAGCAAGGCAATTCCAGTCATTCCATTGGGCGGGACCCAACTGTGCCACAAAGGGGTGTACGAGGTAGAGCTGCGGGGCTGGCACACTAACATAGGTACAACCCTAAATGGCCCAACACATAGTCAACCAAAACTTTGCTGGCTCTCAACTTCCTGGGACAAAGTGATGGGTAGAGAGAAACAAGTTGACAGCAGCAATGTGTCTTTAAAGCTGTAACTCTCGAAAGTGGTGGAGAGAGTTGCACCTTGTTCATAACGGCCAAGACTACAAACAGACCAGAGAACAGGAGAGAGGACTGAGCTGTGGGAAGCCAGCCATGAGCTCGATGGCAGCGATGTCCGACTGCCTCCCCAATCCTAATGAGGAAAATGCAAACATATCTTGAGAAAGGTGGCAGTTGTTGAAGAAATGCCCAAGCATGCCCCTTTTGGACCTGCGCAAGGAAGCCACTGAGGTCTCAGTATCATGGCTATCTTTTCCAGGGTCCTTGATTCATAGGCAACTGCTAAGAAGAGAAACTCTCATGGGCTTTCCCAGTAAATTCATAGCACTGTCAGCTAAAAACAACCTAAAACTGTGGAGGATGCCCAGAGGTCAGATTAAGACACAGAGAATGCTGACCCTCTGACCTCCCATTGGCTCCTTTCTGTTCTCCAAACTCTCCCGGCACACTCTCACCTTGGGGGAGTTGTCCATCTCTCTGCCTGGACTACTCACTCTCGGATACGCAGCACAGCGACTGTCAGCTCTCTCTCCTGCTTCAATCAGTACCCAGAAGCCACCTTCTCTACAAAGACTTCCACAGGTCCCCTATCTACAATGCCAACAGCACTCTCTATTCGGGTGTGCCTTATCCATCCCAACTGCTTCATTTGTTTCTCCCAGGCGCTTACACTCACTAACACACTACATATTTTACTTAATCTATCTGTTTATTATCTGTCTCCACAGGTAGAACGCCAGCTCCCTAACTGCCTAATTCATCACTATATCCCCAGATCCTAAAATAGTCCTGGGGTGAGGAAGAAGCTCCTTTCCTGTTTGTTGAATTAATAAATGGGTGGCGATTGTGTAAGATTTTGCCAAACGAGGCAGGGGTGGAGGGGAAGGAAGGAAGAAGATATATTAGGTAGAACGAAATACTCTCATTCATACAACAGAAATGCATTAACAACTCTGCCAGGTGCAGGGCTAAATAAGCACTAGCGATACTGTGATAAATAAGACCAATACCAAGTGTCTCCCTTCCCAGCATTTAGTCTGGAGAGTTGAGAGGCAATTACAAAACGGCGTGTAAATGAAACAGTAGAGAAAAGAGGACAGCAGAGGACGCATCAAAAGGGCCCCAGGAATGGAGAGTCAGGGTGGAAGTCCAATCTAAAGCCAGGACCTATCCTAACCGGTTTGGCTAGGGGATAGAGCCTCAGCCTGCGGACTGAAGGGTCCCACATTCGATTCGGGTCAAGGACATATACGTTGGTTGCAGGCACATTCCCCAGTGGGGAATGTGCAGGAGGCAGCTGAATCAACATTTCTCTCTCGTCGATATCTCTAACTCTCTATCCCTCTCCCTTCCTCTCTATAAAAAAATCAGTAAAATATATTAAAAAAACAAAAACAAAAATAAAGCCAGGACCTAAAGAATGAGTAAGAGTTAGCAAAGTGTGGAGGAATGGAGGTGGGAGCAGGGCGGGAAGAGAGCATGCAGCTTGAGAGTGTAGCATAACTGAGAAAAGGAAAACTGTCAGGATGGCTGAGATGGACTGGGATGAAAGACACAGATGGCTGGGCAGGCAAAGCAGGAGCCAGATCTTGTGGGGCCCTGAAAATGGTATTAAAGATGTTGGAATGTTTGGAGTTCATCCTAAAGAATCTGGGAAGTCACTGAAAGTTCACCAGCTGCAATGGGGAGTTTGAATTAAAAGTGAGCAAGAAAGTACAGAGATTGCTCAGGAGGCTACTGAATCTCTTCTAAGAAATGCTGACTTCGTGGCTCAGTGGTTGAGCATCAACCTAAAACCAGGAGGCCATGGTTTGATTCCCCATTAGGGCACATGCCCAGGTTGCAGAGAGAAGGGCAACGTCCCCAACGTGAGATTGTGCTGGAGTATTCGAGGAACAGAAAGGGGACATTTCTCTTTCTCTTTCCCCTTCTCCCTTACTCTCTGAAATCAATAAAGATTAGAAAAGAAGAAGAAAAAATGATGATTTGGACTAGAGGTAAAAGAATGGCTCCAGTGGGCATAGAACATGGAAGCTGGTAGGAGAGAAGGCTGTGGTCAAAAAGGGGGAATTCTTCAGTAATTAGAGTGAAATGATTTTATAGGTGGAGCAGTTAAGGGTGATGACGAAGACCATGCTGTGACTATGGAAGAATGAATTCTGAATGTCCCCACTGAGAAGAAACTCAAACAGTTCCCAGGACTGGCATGAAAATCAATGAAACAGAATATGTGAAAGTGCTTTGTAAAGGGCATGAATGCAGAGGTGGTTAAAAGAGCTGGGTCTGCCCATCTGGGTTAAAAAAAGGGAAGAAGCTTTGACATGTAGCTTTGAAACTTATTTTGGAAAATGGCGATAATGAAGAGGATTATAATAAATAGCAGTTAACATTTATGGTTCCAGGCAATGTGATAAGGAGTATGCATCATTTATCATATTAATTATCCCAAAACACCCTTAGCAAGTAAGTACTACTATTATCTTCATTTTACAAATGAAGATCTTTAGGCCAAACATATTATTGTAACTTTCTCCAGTATATATCATCATTGGTTATCTGTCTACTGAATCTACCTTTATAGATCTATCTCCAATTACATGAAAAATCTTATCATCATAGAAAAACTACAAATACTATTCCCACTGTGTTGCTTTTATCTTTATATCAGAGAATCAAATTTTTTTAAATAAAAAATGGTCACTTTGGTACTACTTTATATCATATTGCTTCAATGATGTATAAATGATCTCCTCTCTACAACAAAGGTAAGTACTGTATAATGTTTGCTTTAAAATATCTAACTCATCTGGATTTATTTTGCATGGACTTGAGATTAAATTAGATGTATATGTAGTTTTCTTCATATTGTCATTCAACAATGTCTTTTATTAAACATTAACTACCTTCAGTTTTAATTTTACTTTATTAATCAACTAGAGGCCCGATGCATGAAGATTCGTGTAAGAATGGGCCTTCCTTCCTTTCGCCTTCACTCTGGCCCAGAGCCGCCTATCTACTTTTGCTCCAAGGGCCCGGAGCAGCTGGGGCAGTGCGGAATGCATGCATCAACATCGTGTGTATGCAAATTAACCTGCCATTTTTTGTTGGGTTAATTTGCATACTCACTCCTGACTGGCTGGTGAGCGTTGCGAAAGTACGGTCAATTTGCATCTTTCTCTTTTATTAGTGTAGATACATTAAACTATTAGTTTATTTTTGATGTTTCTATTTTGTTTCCATCACTGTAATTAGTGTACATTCAGGTAATCCTGTTAATAATATACTTTGGAATAGGTTTTGGTCTTAAATGCAAAACTCCTTGCCCTGGCCAGTGTGTTCAGTGGTTAGAGCATCAGCCTGTAGACTGAAGGGTCACTGGCCCGATTTCTGGTCAAGGGCACATACCTGGGTTGCAGGTTTGATCCCACATGTGCCCCACATGGGGAAGTAACCCACCAATATGTCTCTCTTACATGTATTTCTCTCTCTGTCTCCCTCCCTCTCTCTCTCCTTTCTACTCTCTCTAAAAATCAATGGAAAAAATATCCTCCAGTGAGGAGTAATAAAATAACAACACACACACACAAACAAAACCCCATTCCTTTTGTTCCCTCTATACAATCATTAATTAGACAATGACAACTATAGATACATGACCCTTACCATGTAATCCGTGTCCTTAAATGGTTTGTATGGCCAGTACACTAACTGCCAATATTTTAAAACCAGAAGATCCATAGATGTTATAGTCTGAATGTGTCTCACCACCCAAATTCATGTTGAATTATAATTTCCAAAGATGATGGTTTTAAGGGCCTTTGGGCAATTATTTGGCCATGATTACAGAGTGCTTGTGAACAAGTTTAGTGCCACATAAAAGAGGCTCCAGAGAGATCATATCCCTTTCCACCATGTGAGGGCACAGTGAGAAGGGGCCAGTAAGAACCAGAAAGAGGACCCTCATGAGAATGTGATCATGCTGCTGCCTTGATCTTGGGTTCCCATCCTACAGAACCAAGAGAGATAAGTTTCTGTTGGTTATAAGCAGCCCAAACAAAAACAATAGGTTGTGTATACCCCTGCTCTCCCTGTGCCAACAGATTGCTCCTAGTTTCTTTTAAAAAATAGCATCACTGGGCCCATCAACCCACATGACAAAAATCAGCTTATAGCTGAGTAGCAGCTATCTCTTTTTATGGGGCACACACATATAAAGCTCAAAGTACCCAACACTTAATCTCATTTCCAGTCCACATAAGTGATTTACAGGATCTGCCTAGAGGCCTTTGGATTTGCAACCCCTGGTGAAATCCAGTTTCCCTTTCTACCATCAAAGACAGAAAGTTCACAGTTAATTTGGTGTTCAACTTCAGAAGCAATACCTAGCCTAGATCTCTAGTCTAATCTCTTCTCTACTTCCTGGCATGGCTCCTGATCTTTTATCCCTTGTTTAATTATTTTATAATATATTAATCTAATTCAAACTCATAAATTATTCTATGAACAAGAATAATTTTTAAAAAGGTTTCCCCCCTAAAGTTCTTGGCTGCTCCTTTACTCTGTGATTTATACTATCAATCAAGTTCAATTCACCATTCTATTGGGATCTTAACTGTTACTGTATTAAATCCATAAATTAACTTTATTAATATTGTCATCTTTATTCTATTAAGACTACTCAGCAAGGAGTAGATTATATGTCTATCTCTTATTAGTTTTCTATTAAAATATTATAATTCTCTGTATTTGACTCCATATTTTTGTTAGGTTTTAGTTTTTAATAAAACAAGTATTATCTTTCTTATGTTTTGTCTACTGACAAATGACTGAATTCAGTTAGGCATATGCTTTATAACACATGATTTAAACATCTTATTTCAAGATACATTTTTTTTCAATCTAAACATGCAGGTTATAGTCCCTTGTAATTAGTTAATAGCATTATTTTTCTCTCTATTGACCTATACACATTCAATTTATCTTTTTTATATTACTTGTTGCAGCTAGTTATTTACAACAATCCACAATAAAAAATGTGATACCCTTGTTTTGTTTAATTTTAGACAGACTGTTTCAGCCATGAATAGAAATTCCATCAGCTTTCTTTCATGGCTTCAGACTTAAAATCTACTTTGACAATGGTGCCAAGGTAATTCAATGGGGAAGATATTCTATTCAATAAAAGATGATGGAAAAGTGGATTTTTGTATAGAAGGAAAAGATAAACCTCGACCTCTTCACACCATATGCAAACATGAAATGAAAATGGATCATAGACATAAATATGAGAGCTACATAAAAATAAAAAAGAAAAGAAAGCACAGAAAAAATACCTTTGAGACTTTAGGATACATCAGTAATTTCTTAGCTTGAACATGGAAAGTATAAACCATGAAAAAGACACATTTTGTGTATGATTGGTTTTAAATGTATCTAATAGATAAATTAGACTTTATTAAAATAAAAATATTCTGCTTGTCAAAAGATGTTCCGCATCATTGGTCATTAAAAATATGTGATTTAGAACCACAATGAGATACCACTATACACACATTACCATATTTTCCAGCGTATAAGACGACTTTTGAAACGAAAAAAAGTCAACCGAAAATCGGGGGTCGTCTTATATGCCGAGTATATTCCGAAAAACATCTCGATATGCCGCTAAACGAATTTTCCAGCTCGATCCCGCACCATCACTGCAAGACCCTCTCTCTAACTCAGCCAATCCAAGCAGGCTTTTTATGCATGTAAATTATACATGTTCTGTACCTGAAGCTACACTGTTCTAGTAAGAAGAACATGATGAGGATTTTGAAGGATTTTAAGCTCACAATGCTCCTCTGCCTAGAAAAACCTCTTATCATCCCAGTCAGTCTCAAACAAGCATTTTCTGCAAGTTCTTCATGTAATTTTCTTTCCAGATGATGCCATCATTGTTAATGTTCTCTTTTGGATTTCTTGTTTCTCGGTCAAGTTCATGGCATTGCCATTTGTGAAGAGACCTTCCATTTATCGTATCAATGTATGGTATATTACGGTATGTTCGAAAAATGTCATTCATTAAAAATTTAATTAAAAAAAGAACTGGTGTTGCCTCGGAAGTGGGGGGTAGTCTTATACAGTGAATATAGGCCTAAACCTATGTTTCAACTGTAAAATTAGGGGGTCGTCTTATACGCCGGAAAATACGGTAATTAAAATAGTTATAATTAAAAAGATTGACAATGCAAAATGTTAGTGAGGGGCTGCAGCAACTGTAACGCCCCTCCTTTCCTAGTGGCAATGCAAAATGGTGCAACCCTTCTGGAAAACAGTTTAGCAATTTCTTATAAAGTTAAACATGCCCTCACCGTGTGACTCAAGCAATTCCAAGCCTGGGGAATCTACCTATCAGTAATGAAAGACACGTCCATACAACACCATATACACAAAATTTCAAAGCAGTGTTATCTCCCCCTGCAAAAAAAATAATTTTAAATGTGGAAATAACCCAACTATCCAAAAAATAGTGAACAGATAAACGAAATGTGGTATACCCATGCTAGAATACTACTCAGTTATTAAAAAAGAACAAACCACTGATATATTAAATAGCATGGATGAATCTCAATAACATTTACTATGCTGTGCTTAAAAGACCACATGTAAAACCACTCTGTACTATATGATTCCACGTAATGAAATTCTAGAAAGGGCAAAACTAATACTGACCAAGAACAGATCAGTGGTTGCTTAGGGACAGAGCTGGGCAAGGACTGACAACAAAGGGGCCTGAGATAATTTTCTAAGGACCACAGCAGAAGTGTGGATTGTAGTAGAGGGGATACGACTGCATACAGTTACCAAAACTCAAACTGTACACTTACATTAGGTAAATTATTATAGGTAAATTATGCCTTAATAAAAGTATTAAAATATTTTAAGTTTCATTAAAAAATATATACTTTATAAAATCCAACTTAATCTAAGGAGTCCCAGTGTGTAGTAAAGAGTTTAAAACTGCTCAGACAAGAGGTCTGGACTTTGCCCTGGGCTTTTAGGAGTAATCTCGAAGCCTTCCAGCAGTCTTTATTTGCCTAGGGCACATGTGTCAAACATAAGGCCCGCGGGCCAAATCCATCCCACCAGGCCTTGCAATGTGGCCCGCACCCGCGCTGTCATCACTGCACTCCGCTGCGTTTCCATCACAATGACAGTTTATGACTGTTCAGTAAACCATTCGGCCCACGATTTAGGCTGTATTTTAGATTTTGGCCCCTTCTCTGATTGAGTTCGACACCCCTAGCCTAGGGCCTCAGGTCATAGCAGAGAGTTTAACAATGTGATTTAGGGGAGAGGTACGGGGAGGCCAGGCCATGCCAGGTAGGACGCAGGAAGTGGGTTAACGCAGGAAGTGGGTTGTCCAATTTTAGATCAGAAATATCATGTAGACTAGGAGTTCTGGATCATGTATGAGGAGCTGAAAACTGAACCAGATAGTGGCAAAGAACGATGCCTGAGTAATGAAATCCCAACAAAAATTCCGAACACTGAAGTTTGGGTGAGCTTTCTAGATGGCAGTACATCATCTGTACTTGTCACACATCAGTGCCAGGAAGGAAACATGCCCTGACTACTCTCTGGAGAAGAGCAACTGTAAGCTCTGCCCTATGTATTTCTTTCATTGACTGATTTTAATCTGTAGCCTTTCCCAGTGATAAGCTGTAACAGTGAGTAGAAGAGATTTCAGTGAGTTCCGAGAGGCTTTCTGGCAATTATAGAACCTATGGGGGGTTGTCTTGTGGACCCCTGAACTTACATGTGGTGTCAGAGTGAGATTGGCTGGCTATGTGTGGGCTATGTACACTACTAGAATTTCTCAGTTGCCCTCAACGCTCATATCCAGTTATACATAGATAGGTGGGAAAACTGGTGACTCTAAAAATCCACAGTTGAAGTAGTTAATAATTACCTAAATCTATGACCTCTTTTCTCCTGATGAGAGTTTTTTTAGAATCTTCACAGTTGCCTGTTTAACCTGGAACCAAACCTGATAGTGAGACTCTGGTTTGAAATGTTTACCTTAGACTGACTAGTATACACACCCAGGCAAGTAACACAGAGAAAGCCCAACCAACCCATCCTTGCTTTGGGACACACATGCATGTCATCTAATTCTGTTAAGTAACTTTTTACCTCCCTATTTAGAACCTGCTAAACATTTCCACTTTCTGCAATTTCTAAGGTATGCAGTTGTATATCTTCTTTCAAATTGCTAGCAGTATCATCCATAGCAAGTATTATTCTAGAGGCAGAATTACACTTGTAATACAGATATTACCTTTTTAGAGTTCTAAAAAAAATGTTAGGCTAAAGAATAGTATGGTTACAAAATGAAAAAATATATATATATATATTCCAAATATGCCTCCATAAATTCACCTTCTGAACAGTTAGCTCTCATTTTTACAACTTCTAAAATGTGACATCAGAGAAAAATTGAAGTTTAAGAAAAATTGAATAAATACAGGATGTTTTCATTTAGAACCCTCATAAATGTTACTGTTTCTAAATGCTTATAAATTTGTGGAGACATGAGCCCACAAATGCAAGTTCAAGTGAAGTATCGACACAGGCTGCTCTATTTCACGTTGAGCCAAACTGGGTGAGGAAGTAAGTTAATGCTGAAATCAGAGTTATTTAACAGGAGACAGAGGGGAGCGCACATTCTCTCAAAGCAAAGCCAGAACTGTCAAAGTCTGAGAGTGTCTCCGTGTGTTCAGAATTATCCCTGAGTGTGGGAATGAGCAAGTGACCTACTGGGCCGCTCTGAAGAATACTCCAAACACTGCGCAACTCAGGCATCAACGCAGGGAATAAAGGTTCTACTTTACCTCTCTCCTAAACCTCTGCAACTCCACAAGACAGAGTCGGGACTCCTTCCTGTTTTTGCTATTTAGCCTGGTCTATAGAACTCCAACCGGTAGCGTCAGCTCATGCTCTTCAGCCAACAAGAACCAAGCTTGGCACTCTAACTCAAATTCCATCGCCACTAGAGATGGCCCTTGAAGCCACTGCTCAAGAACCCTCGGGACCATTCGTTCACCAGGTTTCCTCCATCATCACTGTGTGTGCCCCACTTCCAGAGACGTTCTTTATTTGATTTCCCCTGCTAGAATGCAGGCTCTTCTCTGAACCCACCCAAACGGAGCACTAAGACTCTACTGAAAATGAGTGTCCCTGAATTCCCACTCCCTGCCACCCCCCATTACTGGCTAAGAGATTTTTCAATCCACAAGGACAATTTAGAACCAAGGTGCTACTGTGAAGAGGAGGAGGTGAGAGAGATTGAAGCATAAGGATTTAACCCACTGTCACTGAAGGAGACGGACTATGACGACCCGCAGAATATATTATAGCTACATAGTATATAGGCTGCGTGCATCTAGAAGCTGAGAACAACTCCTAACTGACAGTCAGCAGGGAAATGGGACCGCAGGCCTACAGCCACATGAGAACTGAATTTTGCCGGCAGCCTAAGTAAGTTTGTTAGAAGATTCATTCCCTGGAGCCTCTAGGGAGGGAGGCAGCCCTAACGACACTTTAATTTCAGACCTGTGAAATCTGGAGAAGGGAACCAGCTGAGCCACACTGTGCACAGACTTCTGATTTATAGAACCTTGTTGTTTTAAGCCACGTAGTTTGTTACAACAGCAGTAGAAACTAATGCAGCGGTGGTCCCAATGTTACCACCCAACTGCCTTATGTTCCTCTCCCCACCAGCCTGCTGTTAGGAACACAGGAAACTAGAGTCACCCGCTTCTCATTATACAACACTTTCATAGGCTGACCCACATTGCACTGTCATAGCTTATCTGAGTGTCTTGTCTTCCTCACTTGAATGCAACCTCTTCAAGGACACTGACTATGGGTGTCTTTTTCTTCTTTTTAATTTTCTTCAATGTATACTGATTGCACACAATGTAAAAGAATAAATGAGTGTAAAAGAAAATCAAAACCACCCTTAATTCACCAGTTAACCACACTGTTGACATTTTCTTGTCATTTTATATTTTTCTATGCACATGTATATCTTTATATATGTAAATAAAAATCATACAATCTATATTGCTTTTAACCTATTTTCTATTAATGTTATGTAGATACTAGAGGCCTGGTGCACAAAAATCGTGCACTTGGGGATGGGGGTGGGGTCCCTCAGCCCAGATTGTGAGAGGATGCAGGCCAGGCTGAGGAACCCGACCAGTGCTCGATCAGCGCCAGGGAGGGATACAGGAGGTTGGCCATATTAGGCTTTAATTATAAAGAATTCCATGTCAATTGACATAATTCTACACCAAACTGATATGGAAGTTGGGGGTGGGGGAGAAGGCTTCCTGTCTGGGAGCAATTACTATTGTATAATTACTATAATTATCATCTTCATCATCATTGTATGTTTAAAAGTTGATACCTACACTTTAAAGCTATCTTTATGGTTTGGAAAATTGTAGGCAATGTAGAATGTGTGAGAAGAGGTGTTTTTGGAACTGTCAACGTAAGTTCAAAATATGTTGTTATCACCACCCCACTCCCCAAGACCAAAAAAACACTGGCTGTAAGCCATACTCATGCCATGTGGTACCATTACCACTAATCACCATAGCTGAGCTACAAAACAAGTCATTTTCTCCTCCAGGCTGTGGCTGGCTCTCACAAATATTTGACAGGATGTTTTAAGGAGGCTACACACTAGGCAATCTTAAAGGTCCCTTTCATCTCTGGCACTTTATGGCTCTAAGATAAATTAGCTTTTTTAAATTGAGCCATTCTCAGAACCTTATGTAAAGCATTGTTTCTATGCAGAAAAGTTCTATACATCTTACGTGACCACTTTAAAAATCAACTTTGGGAACATAATCTATGTTTTTCATAAAATATTATCTGCCATTTTCTTCTATATCCTTATTACTGTAGAAAACAAATTATCAGGTCAAAAATACTATTTGGCGAAGAGCACATTAAAATTAAAGAAAAGAAAATATTGCCTTTTCTTTACTATTAATAGGATTCTTAGCATCATCTTGGCATCTTAAATTTTCTGATAGAACAAGTCAAAGGCGTTCCTTTCCCCGTCCCTCCTTCCTATTTATTGCCATTCACTAAGCCTTTCTGAAGTAACTTTTAAGTGCAGTTATGTAAAACACGGGGTCCAGGGGGACTGAGTTGGGCACTGTGGCAGATAATTAGGGGTAAATGCCCCAAATTATCCCTACGTCCTAGAATTTATGCCCTCATGTATAAAAGACATGACTTTGGGTGGGACCTGTGACTTGCTTCTAAATAGTAGAACATGGCAAAGGGAATGGGATGCCGCTTCTATAAACACATTATATAAGTCTGTAACTTCCATTTTGCCAGCAGACTCTGTGGATGCTCCCCCTGGTTGGCTCTGAAGTGAGCCGCCACAGGGAGTGGTTTAGGCCCCAAGGGGAGGCCCACCCAGCACGCAGCCAGAGAGTCCTCCCCCTGACAGCCAGGAAATAGCTAAGGCTTTCAGTTCAACAACCCCCCCCCCCCCCCCCCCCCCCCCCCCCCCAAGGCTGTGCTGCCCACAACCACAAAGGGGAACTTTCCTGGAAGGGGAACTTTCCCAGCAGAGTCCAGTCCTGACCCACACCTTAACTACACAGCCTGGGAGAGACTGAAGCAGGAGATCCTCTTCAGCCATGTCCGGACTCCTGACCACAGAAATGGTGAGACAGTAATGTGCCTGCATCCCATTTTAAGCCACTTTTATGTAATAGTGTTACCTCGCTACTGATAATTAATACAGGTGAAATCATAGAATATAACCAGAGAACAACATAGAGGCAACAGAAGAACAAATGTGAAACAGGAAAGTTCAGGTAATAAAGGTAAGATCACGACAGATAAAGTTAACTTTGAAATACTTCATAAAGAGACGAGTTATGAAGCTCACTTTATGTCTTTCAAGAATTCATTGGCAGAGAGGTAGGGGAAACAACACAGAGGCAGAGTCAACTGAATATCAGCGCTACCACACTGGGAACAGTGAGAGAAGGGCTGAATCATGGGAGGCTGGAGTGGCAGGAGCTGAGTGGGCTCGTTTTTGATACTATAGGCCAGTGGTTGGCAAACTCATTAGTCAACAGAGCCGAATATCAATAGTACAACGATTGAAATTTCTTTTGAAAGCCAAATTTTTTAAAACTTAAACTTCTTCTAACACCACTTCTTCAAAATAGACTCGTCCAGGACATGGTATTTTGTGGAAGAGCCACACTCAAGGGGCCAAAGAGCCGCATGGGGCTCGCGAGCTGCTGTTTGCCGACCATGGTTATAGGCAACTAAAAGAAAGGCTCCTCAGCAGGGCAATGACAACCAGGTGTTTTAAAGAACTTACTCTTATCACAGTATAAAGAATGGGGAAGACTAGAGATAAGACCAGGAAGGAATATGCTAGCACAAGTCTTCATGAGAGGCCAACAAACACATGAGGGGGGAAAGGTTCACACTCATGAATAATCGAAGACATACAAATCAAAACTATAAAGAAACACTTTTTGGTTGATCAAATTAGTTAAAAATAAAAACTAGTAAGACTAGCAAAGGTAAAGCAATCGTAATTCAATAAGCCCTCATACCCACAGTTGGTGGGAATGTAAACGGAACAGCTTATATGGGAAGCCATTCAAAAATATGCATTACTAATCTTAAACTATTCAGACCCTCAGACTCAGTAATTCACTTCTTAGGACATACTCTAAAAAGAAAATAAATGTACTTACTCATTCAACAAACATTTAATTGAGTGCCTACTATGTCCTAGGTACTGAGGCTATAGCAATGAACAAAACAAACTTCATCTCTGTTCTGTCTCTTAGAAGAGACATTTAGCAAATAATCACAAAATAAATGTACACTTACACATATTACCGGACACATATTACACATTTTATCGGACACAATGAGATTATTTTTAAATACTTGATTTAAATTTGTGAGATAAAAAAAAGATTTTTTTAAAAATTTATTTATACTGAGAACTGAAGGATGAAGAATGGGAGAATTATTTTTTCTGATAGTGAAAACAATATTCATGAAGGCAAGAAAGAGTTAGTCGCATTCAAGATTTTAGAGGACTCATTCATTAACTTATTCAAAAAATATGTATGGAAGTCCTAGTAAGTACTAGGTACTGGAGATAGGTACTGGAGATGAGGATCAAGTTGAGGTTATAGCAGACAAAACAGGTGTAAAATTATGCATTGAATAGCTACAGAAGGTTCGGGCATTCATAATAAAGCCAACAATGTCTGAGGAAATGAGTGAAAAAGGAGAAAACCAATGCATTTAGCAGAAAAAAAAGGAGAGGATGGAATAAAGGTAACAAAGATTTTCTGCCTCTTCCCAAATGCAGACTTACCTGAGAAACATTTGTTCAAAATGTACCATTTTTTTAAAAGTACAATGTGTGTGTGTATATATATATATGTGTGTGTGTGTGTGTATACATATATATATACACACACACACACACACACTTAGATGGATCAGCACTAAAATGCTCATGTGCAGAGAAGAGGCAGGTAGAGATGAAACAGACCAGTAAATGATAAACCTACACATGAGTTAGGGCATCTCTGTACTTCAGAAATTACTTCTCCTACATGAATGGCTCTTGACTGTGTTAAGCATTCAGGGAAAAAGGAACCACTTTTTTGTAATAATAGCAGAGTCTCTTTGTAAGAGGTCAAAAGGTACATAGAATAATCCACGGATGTGAAATCAAAAATTGACCAAATGAACCTCCATTAGGTTAAGTGTGAAAAGTGACATTTACACAAACCTTATAATGAGAATGTTCTTGGAGTCATCAGCCAGTTGTAAAGGGAGCCACAAAAATAATTAGAACCTCGTGTGAGCAGCACACCTGAGGGATACAGTCCTTTCTTCCTATTTCCTGAATTACCGAAACGGTAATATTTTATGTTTGGTACATGTCAACAGCATTAAAGAGTTAAGTAGTATTTGACAGCATGGAAACTAGCTACATTAAAAAAGAAAAAGAAAAAAAAACAGAAAAAAAAAGATATGTGGAACTCATTTTTTTTTTGCAACTTCTACATGAAACTAAAATTATTTCAAAATTAAAAAGTAAAAGCAAAAAATATAGAGATAGTCTTGCTATGAGAAATAACACAAGGCCTAAAATTTGTGTGAATTTCATGAGGCAATCAGAAAGGATAAAGGAAACAACCCTGAGATTCTGGTTTTCACTTCTCCTGTCACGGGATGCAGGTGCAAACAAGAGGAAAGGTCATGGTCCACGTTGGATGTTCCACTGCCCACCAGATGTTTGGAAAAGTCATGTCAGTATCTCTCAGATTCCACTACATGCACCTCACAGGGTGGTGTCATATGCTTGTTGACTATGGTGTGCTCCACAAATATTCATTATTATCATTTAAAATTTTATGTAGGCCTGGCTGGCATGGTTCAGTGGTTGAGCATTGATCTATGAACCAGGAGGTCACAGTTCGATTCCTCATCAGGGCACATGCCTGGGTTGCGGGCTCGATCACCAGTGTGAGATGTGCAGGAGGCAGTGGATCAGTGATTCTCTCTCTTCGTTGATGTTTCTCTCTCTTTAAAATCAATAAAACTATACTTAAAAATAAATAAAGTTTTATATATATAAACTTTATTATTCCTTCATTAAATGGAAGAACATCTCTGAGATGTGATTAACTACTAGGATTTCTTCACATTTGTAAAATTACCAAATTAATCTTATACTTTCCAGTAGGGACCCAGATTTGACCAACAGGTTTATCTCATAATAAATATAGTTATTATACCCTGGAAAGTGCTTCATAATAAAAATACAGTCTAAAAACTATTTTTAAAATCTCCTTAGCCTTTCCAATACAGTTCATTGAGTTTGTTAACCGGTTACTTTAAAATTAGTTTAGTTAATTCTGAAGTCCTGTCTTTATTTATTAGACCTGTCTAATAAAGTTTGATGGAGACATAAATATATAGTTTGAACAAATATACTAACATCATACATAAATTATGATTGATAAAACATATTTTCTCCTGAGACATTAAAAATAAAATAGTTCTTTTGAAGAAAAAAACACACACACACAATTAAGTCAGAAATTTCATGAAATCCAAAAGATGACCTTGAGAACACAAAACAAATTTTAATGTCTGACAAAACAAATGCATCTTGTATAAAATTGGATTGATGTATACTTATAAATTATGCATTGCAAGATGTTTCATTATAACTTTAATGCTTCAAAATCCATTATCATCCCTCTGTCTCCCATCAAATATAATTGTAGGAAGAAAAATATCATGTTCTTTTCTGTACAACCATAAAGCTAACGGGAAAACAAGTACAAGAGCAGCTCACTCAAATCAAGCTTTTCCTCATTGAAACCTCAAGGTACCCCATTTTAACATGGCGGCTAATTTTGTTTCCTGGAAAATGTATTTATAGGCCAGAAATGATTCAAGTGGACAGTTATAAAAAAATCAACAGGAGTCATATAAAAATGATATTCAGTAAGATAGCTTTAAAACAGTAAGAAAAGCAGACTTCTTCCCGCCCCCTTTCAAAATTTCATTGTGTTCATCATTCAGCAACATTCTACTCACTTCCGATGGGTGTGGTCCATGCCACTGTTTGGTATTGATTCCAACTCTGCATTTTTCTGCCCACAGATATTTCCATAGCTGTCGTATCCTGACACTAGTCTCGCTGCTGCACCTGTTGCTACTGAAAAGCCACAAATAAATCCCTAGGGAGAAAAACAGAAAAAAACACACATACAAATAAATCATTTCAATAGCAACAGTCACTACTTGATACGATAATGAGCTTCTTTTGTCTGTTGAAGGAACAAAGAGCTCTTTCCTTGTTGCAAACACTATTCCACTGTTTTCCTAGGATTTCACATAAGCAGCACAAAGTAGTCCCGGGAAACACTATTTACTAGCATAACAAAAGAAATCTCTAAGCTTTTACATCATAAGATCGTCTTTGCATTTTATACTAATAATAGCAGCCTCTCTGTATGGAACATCTGCTCTATGCCAGGCTCTGTACTGGGTGCTTACCATACATTACAGCTAACCCTCATGATGAGGAAACTGAGGCCCAGAGAGGTTCAATACTTTTTCCAAGGACACAGGACAGAATCAAACCCAGCTTTCTTCTTCTTTCTTTCTTTCTTTTTTTTTACTTTTATTTGGCTGTAAAGGAGTCCTATTAAATAAACAATAGCAATGGATGGAAGAAAAAACACACACCAAAAAACAATAAGTCTGTGGGTTTTGAAGTATTATCACTTCAGTGCACACAACTTCTATTTGCTTCCTGCAGTGAAACTGTATATAAGCCAAAGAATTACACCACGAAGCACTGCCACGCCCTTAATATTGGAGAAGCCAGGAGAGTGAGGCCCAGGCCTGGGTGCCAAAAAAGGCCACTTCATTTCAAGGGAACACGTTTCAGTTCAGTGCCAAAGGCAAAGGGCAGATGCCTCACGGCTGAATTAGGCTCGCTAAGTGGAGGAGCGCTAACGTCTGTATTCCACTGCAGACTGCTGGGCGAGTAGACAGTAAGTGAATTACCATTGATACACTGAATTGGGAGGGAAGTCTAGGGTTAAGACACATTCTTGATCATTATCGATACAAGCTTCAGTTTTTGTTATCTTTATTCAAGTGGCTAATGAAGGCAGAGATGGCCACTATTTACCAATCATAACCAAGTATCATGAGTAGTACCAAGGAGCCCTGCTAGATCTTGGGCCTGCAGTGGTAAGAATTATCTATACTCATATGAGGTTCCTCAGAGAATAGTATTCCTCTCTTAAACATGCTTCCCTGAAAAGGTGAACAAATTCTTTCTTTCTTTTTTCTAAATAATCTCTATTTTTATCATTTAGTATGAAAAGTGAGGCAGGAAGAGTAGAGTGTATAGCTCTGGTAGTAGAAACTTCTTGAAACTACACTTCGTAAGAAAGTGGACTTGTAGCGACTATCTCTGATTTGCTATATTTGCTCTCTAATCCTTGCCAAGTTACTTTAACTCTCTGTACCTTAATTTACTGACCGGTAAAATGGAGATAGTGGTAGCTCATAAGGCTGCTGTAAGGATTAAATGAAATAATCCAATAAAGTGGTAAGATTTCAATAAATATTAAGAGGTTGATAAATAAGAGATGAATAAATATTAGCTATTATTGTTAGACATGAGAACATGCTATAATGCAAAATTTTTCAAACTTTTGACATATGTGTACCCCTTCTATAATTTTCGTAACACTGAGTACCCCTCATACTCATGAGAATGTAGAATTAGGCGCAGCTAAGCACAGTGCAGTGCATATTCCCACCAAACTCCGGTGCAACGCGTACCCCCACCAAACTCTTCCCATATCCCTGGGTGTATGCGTACCATACTTTGGGAAACACTGCTATAATGGAAAGACCATGAACTTTGGATCAGATAACCCTGCACTGATCAATTTTCTCCTTGTGTGAACTTGAACAAAATTCAAGAAATAAAATGGCTAAACTCTCCAATAGGGATCTTTAACAAAAAGCATCACAGAGTAATAGGAAGGGAACCAAAAAGACCTGATTCACACCCTCCATCGGTCTCTAACTACTTGTGTGACTTTGTCCAAATTACCTACTAAGAGTGTCTCCTCTTCATCCCTAACACAGAGTACTGAGGCTTCTTACCCGAGGTTTCAGTTACCCATAGTCAACCATGGCTTGAAAATATTAAATGGAAAATTCCAGAAATAAAACTATTCATAAGTTTTAAATTGCATGGTGTTCTGAGTAGTGTGACGAAATCTCACTCCATACCCATCCCACCTGGGACGTGAATCATCCTTTTGTCCAGGGTCTCCAGGCTGTATGGGCTACCTCCCCAACAGTCACTTAGTAGCTCTCTTTGTTATCAGATCAACTGCCACAGTATCACAGTGCTTGTGCTCAAATCACCCTTATTTTGCTTAAGAATGGCTCCAAGGTATGAGTAGAGATGCTGGCAATTCGGATATGCCAGAGAGAAGCCCTAAAGTATTTCCTGTAAGTGAAACTGTATGCATATCTAGGAAAAAACATAGTATAGTTGGGTTCAATTTTGGAACCCACTGGGAGTCCTGGTAGGTATCCCCTGTGAATAAGTGGGAGACTATTTGTTGTTTTTTTGTCAATTCTCACCTGAGGATGTTTTTCCCATTGGTTTTAGAGTGGAAGAAAGGAGGAAGGAGAGAGGGAGGGAGAGAGAGAGGGAGGGAGGGAGGGAGGGAGGGAGGGAGGGAGGGAGGGAGGGAGAGAGAGAGAGAGAGAGAGAGAGAGAGAGAGAGAGAGAGAGAGAGAGAAACATTGATGTAAGAGAGGCACACTGATGGGTTGCCTCCCACACACACCCCAACCATGACTGGGGAATCAAACCTGCAACCCAGATATGTGCCCTTTCCTGGATTCAAACCCTGCACTCTTTGGTGCTCAAGCTGATGCTCTAATCACTAAGCAGCACTGGCCAGGGTTGGGGAGGGGAGACTATTATAATACCTATTTCACAATATAATGATGAGCACTAAAAGTGATAATACATATCTAGGCCCTAACTGGTCTGATACACGGCAGATAATCAACATATGGTAGCTGTTAGGAGTAAATTTGTGTTAAGTCAGACTAAAGAGTTTGACTAAACAAAAACCCCTTCAGTTCTCTATTTTGGAACAAAAAAATTTTGGAGGATAAAATTGAGAACCATTGTCAGTAATTGTGTTACTACACGGAAATATTCAGACCACAGTTACAATCAATCTTCTTTCAATACTAGTCTAAAATAGCCAAGACCTTACATAATTAAGATTATGCTCTTTCACTTTTCATAGGAATTTTCTTCTTATGCTTGATACGTACCTAGTGTTGCAGATTCCTTTAAATGATGTGTGATTTCCCCTTCTATTTTTAATAGTACCGTTGGACACGTGGATTTTGTGGGTTTGTGTTTGTTTGTTTTTTAATCGGAGCGTAAGTGATAAATGTCACAGATATATGGTAAAATGGAGCGCTAACATATTTTCCTATCGCCCATGTAGCTCCCCAAAGCATTTGAGTAGAGAGGGTGAGAGGCTTCAGGGGAGGAAGGAAGGAGAGGAGTGAGATAATAAGCTAGAAAGAAACCATGACTGTTATCCCAGGGACTTCCCATATGGTACAAGCACTGATAATGAGGAACGAGGCCAAATACAATAAAAAAAAAAAAAAACAACCTCTTTTAAAAAGAGACCCTGAAATCCACATATGGGAAACAATATAGTTTCAGATGAGAAAACTAATGTAGTGCATGAAATTAAAACAGTGTGAGAAGCTTTACAGAACACAGTAATGTAATGCCTCCACAGAGGGTGGGGGTGGGGTGGGAGCAAGCACTCAACATTCATAAAGCAAATTATAAGAGAGATGAGGAAAGCTTTTATCCTACGACAATCGGGAGCAATCTCAGAGAGAAAGTAAGCCTATTAGTAAGGAAGAGAGAACCATGGCTAACATCTAAAAGTGACGGAGTTACTGAAGTACTTTCAGAACTGCTCTTGAGAGAGAGAGGAGGAGCAGACACTTCTAATGACAAACAAGAAGTGCCTCAAATCAGATGAAGGCGTACAGGGAGGGTGGGTCTCAAGCAAGATCTGGAGACTAATAAGTGCCTATTGCTAAGCAGGAGAAAGACAATTTGCTAGATCATAAACGATGCTCATTTTCTCTTAATATCTCAAGGTTTAGCTCGACATAAGAGCTTCTGCTTAGTTGCATTCATTATTAGTCAAAATACCAGGCATATTTTATTTCACAAGCATGTTGAAGTTCACACGTGGAGCCCTGACAGTGTAATGGAAAGATAGAAAGCCTTAGTTTAGTTTTGAAACAAAAAGGTCAACAAAAACATGAGAGGTAGAGGGAGTATGATGTATGAATATGGCAAAATGTTTCAAAATATAAAGAGAGGAAAAAAAACTTGTCCTTACAGCCCTTTCCCAGAAATGAATTAAATTATATCCAGGTTCTTCCTTCTTCCCCACTCCCAGGCCCTCCAATACTATATCTCAACCAATGTTTAGCATCAGTCTCCTGACAGCCAGTTTGTCAAACCTTGGAGCAATCCCAAGAACACTGAGACAAGGAAGACTTTTAGACCCAGCAGACAGGGTAGGATCAGCATGCCCAATGCAGAACTATTGTTCATGCAAACAAGCTGAAAAAAAGTGAGTTAAAATTTCTGGCAATCTGCTAGATTTCTTTAAAGTTAAGTAGGATGCATTACTCTAAGAAAAGAGTAAAAGACAATAATGATGGGAAGTTAGGAAATATCCACTTGACAAACATTTATTAAGTATACATATACAAAAGAAAGATTTCATGCAAAGTACTAAAGGGCTTTAATACAAGAAAGTATACCCGAGAAAACCTGAAATGCCTCAAAAGAGAAGAAAATAATAGGGTGTAAGGGAGCAAAATCAGGGAGCTCAGTTTCATGAGCAGCTTAAGCAAAACAAACAAGCAAAATAACACAAGGACTACCAGGGATTGAACCCAGCTCTGCTGCAAATACTCATGATCTTGGGCAAATCACTTTCAATTCTCTGAGCCTCAGTTTCCTCACCTGTAACAATGATTGGACTACATTAAGCTCAAAGTCCTTTATGCTTCCACATTTTATGATTCTAAGGGAAAGTAGGTACAAAGTAAATGCTTTCAGGGTATACTTGCAGAGAGAAGTAAGTATAAATCCACTTGGTCTACAACAGTGACCCAGGAGGTAAAAAAAACAAGAGTAGACTAAAATCAAAATGGATTTAACTAAACTGTATGCTTAAAAAGTTTAAATGGGTTTAACAAAACTGTATACTTTAAAATATACATTATATAAGTCTTGTTATGCATATTTTACCATAATCTTTAAAATATTTTTTAAAGAAAAGAAAACAAAACAGAAAACAGAGGATTTAACAGAAAGCAGGTAGTCATCTGGATCAGGTAGTCTAAGGTAGTTTTTGGTCTGCTGTTCTTCCTATCCCATGATCCTGGCAAAGCAGAGACCATCACACAGGTGACAAAACACTGCAGTGAGTCCGAGTCTCCCTCTCTGTGCTGCTCTCGATAACAGTCAATGAGGTAGAAACCCTGAGCTCTGGGAACCAGACCCCGGCTATAAAACGAAAAAGATCCTCAAGAGCAGTCTGGAGGGACAAACTCTGCAATGATGTCGCCTACATCAGCTGTAGTCCAGATCACTGCCCCAAATTCCAACTCTGCATTTCCAATTGCTTATCTGTACCCATACATTTTATGTGCCAGAGTCATCCTCTCATTTCGCCAAACCACTTCCCTTTCCTGCATATACCCTCTCCTTTTGGAGCATCCCTACTCATAAGACTGCACATGCCAGATAGGAGTGAGAGGCTGTTTCAGTTCTCTCCACAGCTTCTGGCAGCACCCCACTTCCTAACTCTACACTAGAGGAAGCGGTGGTGCTCAACTATTTGTTCAGTGTCTGAAATATTTTTTAATATAGTTTATTGATTTTTTTATAGAGAGAAAGGAAGAGGGATAGAAAGTTAGAAACATCAATGAGAGAGAAACATGGATCAGCTGCCTCCTGCACACCCCCTGCTGGGGATGTGCCTGCAACCAAGGTACATGCCCTTGTTCAGAATAGAACCTGGGACCCTTCAGTCTGCAGGCCAATGCTCTATCCACTGAGCCAAAAACGGTTAGGGCTGAAATATTGATTGGACCACATTTTACTGGCAGGTGAAGTGTGTCCTACAGGTCAATGTTCTGAACAACTTTTTCTTTTGTCCCCCGTTCCAGACAACAAAAGGGATTCTTTCTTGAAGCCTCTCCTTCTTCTTCTCTCTCCTGTGTCCAGTGTTGTCCCTGTGTGATCTCGACAAGCTACTTAACACAGCTGGGTGCCTCTGTTTCCTTATCTGTAAAATGGGAATGATGTTGCTAATGTCTTCTTCTTTGAGCAGTTTTGAAAATTAAATATGTTTCTGTGTCAAGTACTGTGGGCCTCGAGTTTGACATGCTTGTTTTACACTAGGGATCGAACCCGAAACCTTAGTATGGGCCCTGACCGAGAATCAAACCTGAAACCTTTTGAGTATGGGACAATATTCCAATTAAGGCACTGGCCAGGCTCTTTCCTGCCTTTTCTGTTAAGCTGATCTGGGCTGACTTGACTCTTTTCTCTCCTTTTCTCTTCTCACATATTCTTCTCCCTGTGGGAGAATTAAGTAAGATCATCCAAGATGGGAAGGACCCTTAGCCCAAGCTTTATTCCACAAGTCATTTTACGATGGAGTATTTACTGGATATAATAATCAGGTGTCTGCTCAGCTTCTAATAAAGTACCACTTGGTTTATCCACCCCATTCTTACTACCTCATGTGTACAGAAGCCTGAAATACTGATGAAAGCTCATGTGGAAGGGGACAGCTCGCAAGAAGACTGACAGAAATTTACTTTGAAAAATACCCTAAGTTCTAGACAAGTATGGAAAAACCCTGAAAGTAAGGGGAGGGAGGGGGAGTACAAATATCTATGAAAATAAAGTTTAGAACCACTGAGAAGATAATGTAAGGATCTGAACTATAAAAAGCCTTACCCTGAACTTCTAACATTAAGAATCTTTTAGTCATCTTTAATCTCTCTCTCCTTGCCTGAAATATTGATGACTCCAAATTCTACTTTTAAAAATCTCTCTTTTCTCTTCTTATTTCCAGTTTTTCACCTCTTATCTGGACGATTGCATCAGCCAGCACAGTAGTCTGCCTGAATCTCTTCTTCTTTACAATGGCTGCACAAGCATCTTTCACATTGACCACCAGGGCTATCTTCCTACACCCAATCTTATCATTGCTTGCTCAGAATTCTTCAGTGGCTTATCAGTTCCTACATCAGTGGGTCTCAATCCTGGCTGAGCAATAGCATCACAGAGATGAAATCACTGAGGTGAGGCCTCAGAATGAGTACTTTTTAAAAGATCCCAGCTGATTCTCATGTGCCGCTAAGGTTGAGCACCATTTTTTTTTTTTTTTACCACTTTAATGAAAAAATAAACATTTAGCAGTACAATGTGACATGTAATTTTTTTTTTTTTTTTGAGAGCAGGGTAAGCCCACAACTTATGTCCAATAATTTCAAAATACTGATGAAAGTTCATGTGGAAGGTGACAGCTTGCAAGAATACTGATAGAAATTTACTTTGAAAAATACCCTAAGTTCTAGACAAGTGTGGAAAAACCCTGAAAGGGAAAAAATAAAAGTACAAATATCTATGAAAATAAAGTGAACATGTATAAATAAAAATATTTATTGGAGAGGATGAGTGAAAGATGGCACGATCTTAAAACATTTCAGAGCAGGAGCATAGTCATCAAAAAGAGAGCAAAGAGCTGCAAATAAAGGTAGTGAACAAGGTATGGTTTGAATATTAGGCCACGGAAGGACTGAGAAAGGAGACTTTGAAAGAAGCAGCTGCTGGGCCACATGTGAAAAGAATATAGCAGAAAGTTCCAGTTCTATCTTTATTACTATCAGTATAATCTTAGACAAACTAATATTTAACCTTGCTATTCCCTGTCTGTAAACTAGGAATAACCCTATCTCAGGATAACTGGGAGAATTTAATGAGATAAATACATATAGGAAAGCCTCTAGAATAATTTGATTCTCAATGGTTGTTGACTGTTTATCTTTAAATTAATAATAGAATAAAATCCAAAAGGAAAAAAGAAAAATATAAAATAAATACTCAGAAGAGAACTACTGTTGGGTAACAGAACTTGGAGATTTCTCTAGTTTCACATGTAAGATGTGAAGTTAGCTCAAATTTGATGAAGGTAGTAATCCATTAAAAGAATCATTCCAAAAAAAAAAAAAAAAAAAAAAAAACATCGCTATGCCTGCATTTAAAAGTATACACAGTGGGTCTTAACTTTCATCGCACTAAAGTCAACATTATATTAATTACCACTGCATTAAACCATTTCAGTAAACAAATAGCTCCTTACTCACAAGTCACTCACAAGCCAGCCTGATTGCACTTTCCTGAATTATTTTAGCACAGAAAATCAAAACATCTACGTGGGTGGCAGGTACATGTTTTCACAAACATAATTTTGAAAGGTTAGCTGCTCTCTGTCCCTGGGTTAAATTCGGCGGGCGGGGACCAGCTGTGGACTTCATGCATGCTGCACTGCAGTGGCCATGCCACTAAACTAACTGGACTCTTGAACACCGGAAGTCCTAAGTTTAGGAAGTAGTATTTTTGACTTTTCTAAATATCCTAGGTTTGCTGAAACTGAGCTATCATTCTTAAAATTTTTGCTGGATTTATTCTATCTCATTAAAATGTACTGCTTTCTTTTCCTTGTGTCGGGGGCAGAACTGGCACCTATAATTAGGCCTACTAGTCGTGATTAGGGTTGCTCTGTAATTCTCAAATGGTATTTGTGAGGAGGGATGTTACAAAGAGACACAGAATAAGATCTTTCTAAGTCATCTCTATAAAAGGTATGGAAAAGGGGGGGTTAAAAACACTATGCATATGTGGACAAGGGGCTGCTCGAGACAGCATGATTGTTTTGAGCTGTGAAGACTATGAGACAGAGGAACACTATCTGCACAGGCCCGTTGGGGAAGACGGAACCAGGAGCAGAAGGAGCGCCGGCCTGGAAGTTATGAGGCTGGGGCTCTGTTCCCAGCTCTGCCATTCCCTAGCAGCGTTGCCTGGAGATAGTCATATCCATCTCTGGGCCTGACGTGCTTAATCTGCAAAATAAGGGTGACAGACCAGATGCGGATTTCCAAGTCTTTTCTAGCTCTAAACATCCATTAGCTCTAAAGCCGCTGTTTTCTGTCTTTTTTGAAGCCTACATCAGAAATTACTGCAGGGCAGAGTGGGTTTGCACTTTGGAGAAGGACATTCCACACTTGGCACTAGAGACTCTACTCCTACAACCTCTACACCCATTGGGAAGTCACCAGGTTCCTTGATCTCCACTGAGGGATGCCCCTCACTACAGCAAGACACAGCAGGCAGCAGGGGCCTGTATGGGCAGAAGGAGGAAGGAGCAGTGAGCAACCAGCCACCCCATTTAGGAAGAACTAAAAGGTGCCAGAACTGGAAGCACTGTAGATACCATCTAGCAAAACCTCTAGTTTTATATAAAGGAACATGAGAAGAAAATGAACTGACACAAAAATAGCCCTCAGGTTTGTATAAGCAGGCTGGATAAACACTCAGGACCCTGGACTTCATGCCCGTGCTCTGTTCACCACCCCACCAAGACCAGGCTTTCTGTCCTGGCCACGTGGCACAATTGGTTGGAGGTTATCCCTGCGTACCAAAAGGTTGTAGATTCAATCTACAGCCAATGGATTCTTCTCTCTCACATCGATATTTCTCTCTCCCTTACCATCTCTATAAAAATCCATAAAAAAAATCAGGTAAGGATTTAAAAAACAAAAATCAGGCTTTTTGAAATGATCACTTAACTTTTGATGGTTTCTATTTTTTTTATTTTGAGAGACAGAGAGAAGATGGGAAAGAGAGAAACATCGAACTACTGTTTCACTTATTTATGCATTCATTGGCTATTTCTTTATATGTGCCCAGACCAGGGATCAAACACAGGTACCAGAGAGCACCAGTAAATTGTATGGCAGAAAAATAACTATGACCTCCAGTTATATGAGCAGTATCAGGAGGAATGAAAAATAAATAAAGACAGAAATAACAGGCTCCCTCTTTAAACCGACACCCCATCATTCCCCTGGATCATGAGTGCAGGTTCTTATCATCTGTGAATTTCCTTACCATCCCAATGCAGAAGAGGAGAAAAATCAGCAGCCATGGTAGGTCTGTGCAGCTACGATCCTCCAGGGGCTTCCATTCTCGTTTGGAGCTCTGATTGAAAATATAAAATAAGGGAATGGTAAATGTTAAACGTCATTAAAATTAGGAAAGCACAAACCTACCGCTTAAACCTAGTTTCCCTCTTAAAGAATGTTTTTATTGATTTTAGACAGAATAAAGGAGAGAGAAAGAAAAGATCAACGTGAGAGAGAAACATTGATCAGCTGTCTCCTGTATGCAACCAACTGGAGATAGAACCCACAATCTGGGTATGTGCCTTGCCTGGGAATCAAATCATGACTTCCTGGTTCATAGGTTGACACTCAACTACTGAGCCACACCTGCAGGGCAGTATGGTATCTTTAATATGAATAAACAAATGAACAAATTCTTCCAACTTCAATTTTGGCGGTGGCTTCAATTTTAGCGGTAGCTAGATTTAAAAATTTAGAAAGTGCTTTCCATATGTTCTTTCCAAGGAAGGAAGCCCATTAAAATGAATTCCTATTCAGAGGTAGGTTCTTCTAAGTCTTATAAAATTCAAGGAGAGGGGGGGGAAAAAAAACTAAATTAAGACTACTTTACAGACAGATCCGAAATCAACATCTATCCATAAATTTTCATTCATTCTCTTTCTGGAAAATGTCAACAGTTTCTATTTCAAACATGGAGTTTGTCTAACTAAAGAACTAGAGGCATTCTGAAAGTTAATTTGCTTCAGGGTGGGGGTGTGGGATTAATGGGAGGAAAAAGGAAACATCTGTAATACTTTCAACAATAAAGACAAATTAAAATAAATAAAAGTTAATTTTCAAAGTATTAGATTGGAATTCTAATTATATTTTTTCTTAATCTTCACCCGCTGATATGTCTAGAGAGAGGAGGAGAGAGAGGGAGGGAGGGAGAGGAGGGTTAAAAAGTAAAAGAGAAACATCCATGGGTTGCCTTCCAGGCATGCCCCAACCAGGGATCAAACCCGAAACCTGGGCATGTGCCCTGAGAATGGATTCCACCAGCCTTTTGGACGATATTCTTAACAAACTGGGCCCTGGGTCACAACATACATTTTTTTTCTTATAAAAACTGTCTTAGGTTCTCAAGTCAGCTCAACATTTTTTTTTTTAAACCGTGATATAACTGACATAACACTCTTGAGCTTTTGAATGAACAAAAATCCCTGAGTCTCATACCCTCTCCTGGAAGCAGGAAGCTGAGGAGAGAGAAGGGAGCCTTGGGAAACCTACGGGCAAAGTTCCTGTGAATAGAGGGCTGAGCCTCTGGTGACTTCCATGACAAGATCCAGGAAGCCATCTGGGGAAGGCCTGCCAGTGGGAAGGGGTGCAGAGGAAGGGGCTGGAGATAAGGAAGCCCTCCAAGTATAATTAGAAGGTCGGGTCTAAGAGTGGAGAACCAGCCCTTAAGCGGATTTGCTTAGGTTTGCCTCCCACTGAAAACGGGAGTTTTTCATTATGTACCCTTTGATAACTTGATGAAAGCTACAGATGCATTTCTGGGGAGGTAAGCATATATTTGCATAATTTTCATAAACATTTAGGGAATTTAGATTAAGAAACTCAACCTTAAAATACCTGCCTGTCAACACTGAGGGCAGAGTGTTTGAACTCCAACCACTTCCTCCTGACCCCTTAAGTGGAGACTAGATAAATGCTTTTTCCTTGTTGAGTGCCTGACGTGGTTCAGTTGTTCAACAACAACAAAAAGACATCCCACCACTTTTGATCCTGGCTCTCAGACACCCACACAAGAACAAAGAACACTCGTTAGTTAGTCATGGAAAAAAAACCTCACCCCAAGACTCCAGCTTTAAAAACCAAGAATGAGTAGGCAGCTTTTTCCAGGGAACTGTAGCATTATGGCAAATGGATACGGGACACTGCTCTCTCCCTGGCTCTGTCATTAGTTAGCTGCATGACTTCAGATAAATTGCTTTATACCTCTGGGTGGTAGGAAGGAATTAGATTGGACCTCGTAGGTTCCTCCAACTCTAAAAATCTATGATCAGGGATGCAGTTTTGTGAAAATGTTTGTTATGACAAGAAAAGAAAAAACCACAAAAATAATTTGACATTATTCCTGTTATTCAACTTGAATGCCTATATTATGAGCTGTGTTTGGGGTGACAGTTTCTCACAGTATGAATAAAGAATGTTTCTTTGTATTAAGTAATTTCAATCTTGAATAATACCCATTACAGTAAAATTACTTAGAAACACAGAACGTGGACACCTCTGAAATGCATAATATTTACTCCAAGGTAATTTCCAGAGCAATAGCTACTTTCAGACGGTCTAGGTCTATGGTCTATTTGTTTATCTTAGCAAGCGGTAGGCTTTGCAGGGCAGAGGACCTCAGATTGATTTCTTTATCCACAACTGTTTTCTTAGTATTTTCACCTGGGGCTAACATTCGGTTTTCAATGCTTTAATTTTCATCTAACACATAAAGAAAGTGGAATTTCAGCCTTGACCAGAAAAATGCCCAAGAGGATTCTAGATATCAGCAATTCAATTCAACTTACTGTGGGCCACTTCTGGGCCAAATACACAGAAATCCTTTCAGTGGGGATCAGAAATGGAGAGGGGGGAGGAGTACCCGGAAAAGACTGTGACATAGTACAGAGGGGAAGAACCCAAGGTGGTGTGTGTGTGTGTGTGTGTGTGTGTGTGTGTGTCACCCTCACTCAGATCAAGAACAGCTCCTCAGAGCAGTGGCAGCTTATTTCACCGGGCTGTTCTGAGGATTAGATGTGAGCATCTGCCACCTGGTACAGCTCTCATTCTTGGCTATCAGTCTTATTCATCAACACTCACTTTTCGGTTAACCCTCTCCCTTTTGTTAAACTTTTCTTTTACTAAGTGGATCTTCCCAGTAAGAGGAATAAAAAGAATATAAAACTTGGATTTCTCTTTATGTTAACTAAAATTTTGACTTAATGATAGTAAATTTCATTTTAGCTATCAGTTTTAATGCTATCAGTTATTGATTACTACTGATTAGGCACTACACTCAAAGCTTTACCCACATTATATAGTCTACCTTTAAAACAGCTCTGATATAGATAACGTTCCCATTTCACAGATATGGAAAATCAAGGCTCAGAAGTGAAATGATCACAAGGCTTCGCAGCTGTGCAATCAGAACATGAACCCAAGTCTGTGACTGCAAAGCCAAATCCGATGAGAATGTCATCTATTTGCACTAGTCAGAAAAGAGGAAAAACCTCCATGAGGTTTTTTTGTTTTTTTGTTTTTTTCCCCCTCACCTTGCAACATTTGGGAGCCAACCCAATAATTTTAAATTCAAGTAGGCACAGGAGAAGAAAGTGAGATGTTTTATGAACTGTAAAACATCTCAAACGAGTCAGGGAACCCAACAGTTGAAAAATTTTAATGATTCCTTAACAGATTTAACCAAGTGGCAACTGGATTTAATGCTGCCTATTTCCTCCTATTAAAATCCACACAGACCTGGCAAAAGTAAAATGTTTTGCAAAAGCACTTTTTAAATGTGACTTTTATCTGCTTCTCAAGTTCTACATGAGATTAATACAGACTGTCAGTAAATGTTAAGTCCCCTTCGCTTCACAGAGTCATACAATTAGGAACTAAATGTTAATAGGACCAAAGTAATGACACAGTCCAAGCCTTTCAGGAGAGTCACAGACTGGGGGAAGGGAAAGAAGAGACTTGCCCAAGGAACCTCATTTGATCCTCAAAACAATTCTGCTAGTTATTATTATATATTCCACTTTTTTTTTCTTGTAAAAAAGAAACCTTAAGTTTAGAGAAAATAAGTGGAAAACCTATTTGTGAATCCTGGGTCCTCAGACTCTGGCCAAAAGATAAAAACTGTAAAAAAAGAGTTAAGGAAATAATGGAAATTAAAAAAAAAACCAAAAAAAAAACCATGATAACAGGCATGAAGAATGCATGGTCAGGCTCATCAGTAGACTAAACACAGCCAAGAATCAATAAACTCAGGGATAATTCAATAGAAATGATCCAAAGTTAAACACAAAGCAAAAAAGTGAAAATTTAAAACCCAGAACAGAGCATCCAAGAGGTGTAGGACAATACCAAATCATCTAACATATGTGTCATTGGAATCCCAGAAGAAGATAGAATGGGGTGGAGAGAATCTTAGATGAAATAATAGCTGAGAATTTTCCAAATAATAAAAGAAATCAAAGCATAGACCCAGAAGCTCAGAGAAATCCAGGCAAGATTAACACACATACATGGAAGAGTGCTCTTACACACACACACACACACACACACACACACACACACCCTGCATATATTATATTCAAACTGTTGAAAATCAAAGATAAAGAGATCATCTTAATGGCAGCAAAAAGAGAAAAGACATATTACTAAAAATTCTTGCTAGCTATGATGGGGAAATATTGACTGCCAAATAACAATTATCCCACTCAGAAATACTTAGTAGTAAACAAATGGGACATTCGGTTGGGTTAACAGTGGTCGGCAAACTCATTCATCAACAGAACCAAATATCCATTTCTCATGCAGTATCCATTTAGATTTCTTTGTACTACAGACAGTTATGGCTGCTCCCTTAGGCAGGGGCCCTTCGGTCTTGGAAAACAGGAAATATAGCTTCCTTTGTTTTATGACACATTCAGTGCAGAGCTATATTTACTAAGCTAGTAGAATAGTATTTTCATGTTGATGCCCTTGGTGAGATTTCTGCTACCACTGAGTTAGCACTACCTGGTCCCATACATCTGGAGTTGCTGCAACTTGGAATTGCTGATGGGCTACATGACTTACAGGTTCCCTTGTCATTTCCCCAGATAAGCCAGAGAACTGAATTCTCTTACATTGAAGGCAACAGTAAATGGCAATCTGGGAGGCTGGTCCAGAGGGAGAGGACTGATGTACCAGCAGTGTTAAAAAAAAAAAAAAAAAAAAAAAAAAAAAAAAAAGAGCAGGGAGTGGGGAGACAAACCAAAGTCAATTCCAATAGCATTTGGGCCAAAAATTCACAACTACAGCACTGCTCACATTCCTGTGTTTCTATCAGTTTGCAAGTATGCATTACTAATAAATTAAGTATTGAGGCTAGGGAATTTAAGCAGAATCAATATTAACCTCGATGCATGCTTTTACTCCTTCAGGCCAGGAACAAAGGAGAGCTGGACTGGTTGGCTAGAAATTACAATAACCTAAAGCTTATACCTACTGAAGGCACACACATACACACATGCCATCCTCCGAGTGTGCCTAGATCTCTGCCGTACAGATAGAGCCATGCTGCATGTGAAGGCCAAAGCAAGCTGAGATGTGGCCACTCACGCAGCACCGATTCCCAAAATGTATCTTGGGAAGTGTGGGTTAAATTGTTGGATAATCAAATCTCCCTTCCATACTTCTTTTATTGACCTATCACATTCTCTACTTTCTGGGTAAACTGACTTCCTTCCAAACACAGCCTCCAAGTTCCAGGAGCTCTGCTGCAGTCTTCATTGTCCCAATGACTGCCTGACACACTCAGAAAGCCTGACACACTCGGAAGCAGTCACTAAGTGCTTCTCCAAATCCGCTGCTCACCGAGACATCTGTGTGACTGAAGCACATACATGGCACACGCTGGCCTGTCTGTGAGGGCTTCATTTTGTTCACGCCCATCTGTTTTACACAAACACCTCCAGTATTAAAGACAAACAGTCACATCCTCCAAATCCTCAAAGCTCGCTCCCAGGGAATACTGCCTCATTAAATTCCCCAATATGCTTTTATTTGTGCGGAGTAGTAACGGAAGAATAAAAGAGCTGATGTGTATCGTTTCTGCCACAATTTTCAACAGAGTGAGCAGACCTGATGAAGTTGGGTAGCCATAAAACATGGAGGCTTTTAGCTTTCTGTTCATAAGTACCTGCAAATAAAATCTTGTAATAGGATTTCTGAAAGACATTGCCTGTCCTTTGGGAAGGCGCTGTCAAGGATTTGAAGTGCAAAACTACTTACAGTTACTATATGTAATCCGTTTCATTTGCTAAGCCTGGCGATGGTGGTTCATATTGGAAAGGTAAAAATAAAAGCATGATTTTAGCAGGAAGCTAAAGGTAATAAGATGTACTGAGTGGGAAAATGCAGGCATCTGTGCCCAATGCCTTTTCTTAGTTCGAGAACCTTATGCTAAACCACGAACACGCATCGTTTAAGGGAAAAAGGGGAAATGACGCCTGGCGCTGCTCTGTAAATTATGTATTTATACAGAAGATAGAAAGATCATGGGGAGGTTCCTGCCAATGTCTTCACTCTTCCTCTAACGGCCTCAAAAATAATCATTGTGGCTCCGTTCGATGTCCTTACATCAGACTTCTCGGTAACTGTCTTTCTTGTACATGGGCACATGACAATTACTGGGCAGAGGCCAAGTTCATCCTGTTGTGCAACAGAGCTAACAGCATCTTTTATCTCTACAGTCAATGAAACATGACCAACATTATATAGGCCAAGCCTTGTCTGCAACCTTAAAACAATCTTTCTAATTTGTCTTTTTTCCTGAGTCAGTGGTGAGCAATGTTTTTTTTAAGTTACTATGTAATGTCTTACACAGTTTTTATGGGGTTCATTTTTCCCCATCACATCCTACAAGTGTAAGAACTCCTTCAAGCGCGTGAAGATACCAAGGACAGACCGGTGGGACGAAGGCCCCACTCTGCACCTGCTCCTGTTGTAGTTCAGCCATTTTCAGAGAGCTACTGGGTTTCCTGACCTCTCGTGCTATACCGTAACCATTGTTTCTTAAACTAATATAGGATTCTCATTCCAATCTTGCTTCCTTTCCATGATGGAACAGGTAAAAACTGATTTATGAAGACCATACTGACTTCTGGAGAAGAACATAAAAATTACACTGATCATCACACAGCTAATGGGTGAGGAATTGGATAAATTTATGTTTTAAATCAAAGTCAGGCATTGACTTTGACGAGGAAGATGTTTTCATCCACAGCAATCTTGCACAGAAACAAATATATGTTCAGTTCTGTAGTAGTGCCTAAGAACTCTTAAGAAACCAAGTACGCATTAAAATTAAAAAAAAATTTTTTTCTAAATTGATTGTGGTGATGGATATACAATTTTGTGAATACACTAAAAGCCATTGAATAGTGTGCACTTTAGATGTGTGAACAGTATGCTATGTCAATTATATCTCAATAGAATTGATATATAAAAGAAATCACCCAAAACACTTAAAAGAGCTCTACATTGTCCACTTCACATGTGGAGTTCTGCTGATTTCACGACAGACTCACTATGAACCCTTTTGACATAGCTATACTATGTATTCAACAAACTAAAAGCAGAATCATTTTAACTAAGGCAAAGAACTGAGTAATAAAGAAATGTGATGGAAGAATGCGTTTGTTTCTCCCTGAGAAATCAGAAGTTACAAGAATTACTAGGGAAAGTGCTGATTTCCCCCGGATAGTTTGGTTCCTCTGTAGGCAGTACAGGGATATGAGAAACAAGGTTGCAGATAACTGAAATAGAAGGTAAAATAGATCAAAGTAGTGATAGAAGAGTCATCTTAAACAGATCAGAGGACACACACATCGAGGCAAAACTAGGCTGTGGTATAAACACAGCTGCAGAAAGAATGTACTTGCCTGAAAAAAAGGGACTGGACAGGGCAGTACATGCACAGCTGCTATTTAGTTAGCACCTTTAGGTGCCAGGATGTGTGCTTGGCCAGTCACACACACACACACACACACACACACACACACACACACACACACACACACAAAACAACAGCCTGAGAGATACACACTGAGACTGCCCTTTGAAACTATCTTGGGAAGGGCTGCCAGGGCAACAGACTCCAGACTGCTGGAGGGACGAGTCAGGACGCTGCTGCTCTGTGAGTCATCCAGCACCCGCTACCCCCCGCCACCCCCACCCAGCCCCCGCTTCCGCCTCACCTGATTCCGTGTCATTAGGCAGCCTCCCAATTTCCCTCTGGCTTCCCACAAGTTGATGACTAGAGAGCTACACAAAAGCAAATCAACAGAGCAAAAGAGTTCTTTCATGTGCGAAGAGTCTGGGTGAATACATACCCACTGAGCTGTTGACAATTGTCATCGCTTGAGGTGAGATCAGAAAGGACTTTCTACTTACACATTTCCATATTTGGATTGGATTAAAAAAAAATCTAACCATACTACTTTTCTATTCTAAATAAGTATGATAACTCTTAAATAATAATAACTTGGCTTTCCCTTAGTACTAGCTGATCTGACAAAAAATTTCTGGTTGGTATGTCAGTTGAATAAATCAGCCTCTGGACTTGACACGTGTCTTATGATGTTGGCTCACGTGAGTCTCCTATTAACAGAAGGATGCACTGGCAAAATTAAGTTTCTGAGTCTCCAAAGCTCTGGGGCTTGGTAACTTCTGAGATAGTTCTAAGATATATGACACTTGGTAAAGCCTCCTCACAGCCTTCAGCTAGGCTTCCCTGGTTAAGCCTGAAACCCCACCAAGTATTCTGCATTTTAATCTATAAGCAGAAAATAGTAAAGAGGCATAATTTAGAACCTTTCCAGAGAACTTCTCCCAGCATTTCAGCATAATTTACAAACAAGCAGCTGCGAGCTTTGGAAGCAAAGAGATTGGTTCTGTACCACCACCAATCAACACGCTCTCCCTGCCCATGAATAGCTCAGAATCACCGAGGAAGCCCTAGAAACAGGGGAGCCCTGGGTTCAGCCTGGCCCTAAAATCTCAGCCCCAAGTCCAATTACATCTCACTCACGGCTGAAGGTTTAAAGTTAGAGGTCAGAGTACCCTGTAGTAGGGGCCACTGAATAATGCCAAAATTTATGCACCAGTTAACCAGCTGGCCCTCAACCACCCCAAAGTATGTCCAATTGGTTATCTCCAAATGATTGCTGGGTCTGAGACTATTATATTATCATAAAGCCCCCAAATTCTACGTCTTGGTAAACTCAACTAAAAGTCAAGACATCAAGTATTTAAGTATGAGATAAAAAAAAAAATAATACGGGGGATCCAAACATCAAACTGACAGTTGGCTTAGAAGACTGTAACAGTCCCTTCCAACCCTGATGCACAATGGTTCCACAATCATCGAAGATTTTCAGGAGAAGCTCAATTAATGAAGCCAGCTAAAGTTCTAAAATGATTAGAGGGAACACATACACAAAGACAAGAAATACCCCCCAAAATGAGAAGTAACAGTGAATCATCAAGTTAATAGCCCTGTAAATGACACTTTAAAAGCTCTAAAAACATGTAAATCTCCACGCCCAATGAGTCATAAATACATCCCACTCATAGGAATCCATTTTTATCCACCTTCAAGGCCACATCTCAAGCTCATGTAGACCTTGTTGACATCTTGACTGGTCTGAATTCAATTCCGTCCTCCTATCTTTCTCACCAGGCAGCCCTCTATGTATCTGTTAAAACTATGTCTCTCACATCGCAACATTAATTTTCATTAACACCTTAAAAGTAACTATCTTCCTATCCTACCCCATACTCATTGGTTCTTTCTGGACTGCCTACAGTAATGATGCTCAAAATCACAGGATTAAAACTATACAACTTCTAACAATAATATCACTCCCATAGTCAACAAATCTCCACTTCTCTGCAATCCGATAAGATACCTCTTCATTGCACAAAGTATACTTTCCAATAAACCAATCTTCTGTTAGAACTACAGATATGATCACACAAAAATACAATTCTAAGATAGCACATGTAAGGCTGGCTTACCAAATAACCAGCTAGTAGACACAAGCATTCGTAACTGTACAGCACCCCTCGCCCATGACTGATCTTTCTGGTGACCATACTTATGCAAACTATTATGGATAGTAATTTAACAGTATCGACAGGAAAAGAAAAAATTGAGATGAGAATATAAATATGCAGAAGAAAAAGGAAGGCAGCAAAACACGCACACACCACTGCCAAGAGTACTTACTATATGGGCTTCAGAAGAAGAAACCAAGGAAAAAACACCCCCTCTGTTCTGGTCTATCTGGTCTTTTGCTAAGCATTTGCCTAGCAGCACCTCTTCCCTTAGTCCTCAGCCATTGAATAATTTGGCCCCAAGGAGGCTGCTCGCAGGGTAGGCCCCAGCCACCTTAAAAGACTCTACCCCAGAGACCCTTTATGAGGCCAGCATTCTTGTGCTTGTGCAGGTCCAGCTCAAGGTACCCTCTATGATGAAACACAGTAGATTTTTATTCTCAATTATGTCTGTGTTATGCTTCCCAGGGAAGTCAGCTTCAAGCAGGAATGTGGTCGCCTGGGCTCTCTAGGCGGTTTCCGGCATGCTCTGCCACGTCTGTGTAAGCAGTGGGCTGCAGCCAGCTGGCACCAGCTCACGAGAGCCAACGAAGCACATCTCTTCCCAACTCCTGCTCACGACTTCACCTCGGAAGCCTGAAGTAGTTATAGTGTGGAAATCTGCAAATGTGACAAATCTGGGCATTCTCTTTTTCCCCTTGCAGAGCTGATTGCTAAATATTTACCAGTACACCAGTTTGTGAGCCTGTTTGTCATCCAACTTGGGAGTTTTCTTTTAAACAGATAGCCAAATGAATCTGACTTTGTACTTCTTCTCACTGGTTTTAGAAACTCTTCAATTACTTGATCTCCCCTACCCCCACCCCCCTCTTCTACTTGCTTATGGTTTCATGGAATTTATTTTCATGTATAGTGAGTTATCTGAAAAATTTTAACTAAATACCTAACCAATTGTCTGCAGACTCAAAATTGCACCTTTTATCTATCTATCTATCTATCTATCTATCTATCTATCTATCTATCTGAAAGCCTAAGCAACTGTTAGGACCAAACAACAGGATGATCAACCAATTGCTATGACATGCACTGAGCATTAGGGGGCAGATGCTCGATGCAGGAGCTGCCTCGTAGTGGTCAGTGTGCTCCCACAGCCAACCTCCATGGCCAGCCAACCTCCCCCCATTTGGCTAACCTCCTGTGGTGGTCCCTCCCCACTTCCTTCCCCCTGTCTGGCAGACCCCATCTGGCAGCCCTGGCTGGCAGCTGGCAGCAGGCCCCCAGACCCCAGCCAGCAGCTGGTATGCCCCAGCCCCAATTGGCCCTGATTGCTAGCCAGGTCTAGGGACCCCAACCATGCATAGATTTCATGCACTGGGTCTCTAGTATATAATAAATTCTTACTTATATTATGGTCTCTATTTAGTCTATTCTCTCCCACTGACTTATTTTACTCTTGTGTCAATAACAAAACAATAGCAGTGAGCATTTTTGGAGTACTTTCCATATTCCAGCAATATCCTTAGCTTTTTATTTACATAATCTCATGCTTTACAAGCGAGTAGACTCAGGCTCAAAGAGATTAAGTAACTGGATCATGGTCACATTCCTGCTAAGCTAGGACCCTAAAAACTCTACCTCCAACACCTACAGTGATAACCCCTGTATGAAACTTACACACTATTAAACTGCTATAGCGTTGAGTTTTACTATCTGATACTAACTTCTCTTATGTTTATTGCTCAGAACCATTTTGTAAAGCTTATTTTATATATATATATACATATATATATATATATATATATATATATATATATATAAACTCAGATCATATTAAATTCACAAATAAATTGAAAAACAGGATATCTCAGTATTCCAATTTTTACATCTAGTAGCAAGATATGTCCCTTTGGTTCATTCCAGTTTTATTTTATAAATCTTAAAAAAAATTTAATAGTCTTTTTCATTTTAATTGCATATATTTCTTGTTGGAGTTTTCCAGATATTTTGTATTTGTTGTGACTATGGTGAATGGGATTTTTTTCTCCTTTATTTTTCTAACTGGTTATCAACAATAATATACTTAACATAAACAGACATTATTTTTAGTTGCTTTTCTTGACCTTTGTATTTTATTTCCTTTTTGATCATTATACTTATTTTTGTTTTGTGGTTTATTGCACACTAGTCAGAACTTTAGAACAACATTAATGGTGTTCGAAGACTTGTTTATGTGTTCCCGAAATAAACAGAAAATCCTCTAGTTATCTATCATTGTCAAGTACGATACTGGCTGTTGGTTTAAGACAGTAAATCTTATTAAATAAAGATATAGTTTTTAGTTTCTACTTTTTAAAAAGTGGTTTTTTTAAAAAAAAATATATATATATATTTATTGATTTCAGAGAGGAAGGGAGAGGGAAAGAGAGAGAGAAACATCAATGATGAGAAAGAATCATTTATCGGCTGCTTCCTGCATGCCCCCTAATGGGGATTAAGCCCCCAACTTGGGCATGTGCTCTGACTGGGAATCAAACCAGTGACCTCCTGGTTCATAGGTTGATGCTCAACCGCTGAACCACCCCTGCTAGGCTTAAATAGCTTATTAAAGGAAGAGACTTTGAATTTTTTTCAAATGTTTTTTGAAAATACTATTGATATAATTTTATTTATTTATTTACTTATTACCGTATTTTAAACAAAAATTCTAGACTATCCAAGGAGGCGGATCTGAGTTTGGTCTTGATGTGTGCGTCAGCTCAAAGGAGTCCTAAATCAGTAGTATAATCCATTCTGCCACCTGTGTTCCTTTGAAACACATTACCTCATAAGCATTACCTCACTGGCAAACAGATGAATGATGCTGGTATAATGGAGAAGTCACACCGGCTCACCTGTGATTTTTCCTAATGTATTTTTCTCCATAGCAGCCCGTATCTTAATCTGCTAAACTGTATATTTTACTTATTTATGTACCTGTCTTGTCCACTAGAAAAGCCTGGTGCTCAATAACCTACAATACCTACAATAATTCCTAGCACGTAGAAATGCTCAATAACTACTTACTAAATGAATGAATCAGGTTCACCACAGGATGTGATGAAGGAAGTAACAAATTATGGCTCTTGAGGTTACGGCCTTCATCGGTACAAATTCAAGGAATACGTGGAAGAAGGTGAAGCCATGCAGAGACGTTTATTTTAATGCAGTCATATGTCTAGCTTTGAGAGAACTTATTCAAGAGATTTACTGAGCAGCTTCCACAGATCAAGGACACTTGGAATTAAACGGCTTTGAGTGGCCCGATTTGTCAGGCCCCCTGGCGACTCTCGAGATTGTTCTTCCATGATGTGACAAGACATCTGAGCACAGGGCACTGAACCTGCGGGGGGTGGAGGGAGGGGGTGGGGCGTGGGGGGAGGAACTCTGCTGATATATACATACAAGTGTCTGACTCAAACTGGACAGGTGAATTGGGCAACTGGAAACCACATTCATTTTCCACAGCTGACCAGCCTCCACACTCAATGGATCACTGAATTAAAAAAATGAGAGAATCTTATAAATCAATTCCAAAAGAAGTTTACCTATTTTTGAAAGAAAGAGGCACACTATCAGTGTCTGAGTGTGCCTTTGAAGTGCACCCTTCAGGCACAGCCTGAATTATGAAGCGTTTGTCCTGCTGGCATGGTTCACACTTTCACAAAAACACAAGAGGTAAAAGCAAAATTTGACCAACAAAAAGTTAATATGCATAGCATTCTGAAGATGAATTTACCACGCTTAGAGCAGTTTTAAAACAGACATGAACTCAACTCTGGAGCATGCTTACTATCTCTGATGCTATAAAAACATTCTTTCATGAAAGGATGAAATCAACACTGACGCTGCTACCATCTATGATGTAAACCTAGAGCCATAATGAACTAAAATATCTTGACTATATCCCCATAGTTGTAGGGTATGTTTATTTCATAAATGCCACTTTCCTATCATTACATCAAGAATGTTTATGACTGCCCAGCTGGTGTGGCTCAGTTGTTGAGCATCAACCTATGAACCAGGAGGTCACAGTTCGATTCCTGGTCAGGGCACATGTCTGGGTTGTGGGTTCGATCCGGGTGTGGGGGTGGGGGGGAGTGCAAGAGGCAGCTGACTGATGATTCTCTCTCATCATTGATGTTTCTCTCTCCCTCTCTCCCTTCCTCTTTGAAATCAATAAAAACATATTTTAAAAAAACAACACAAGAATGCTTATGATTGGGGATAATAAGTTCATTATTTTCAAACTGATTTTTAAAATTAATTTTGAAATTTTAATAATACAGAGCTATTTATGTCAGTATTGTTAAAATTCAATAAGCTTCACATTGGCCCACAGAAGAATGGATTTCAAATTATGTAATTCATGACTTTAAAAGCACAGGCCTTGTATATAAGTAACAACATATATATATATGTCTATATTACCCATTAGATTTCAGAGCTTTGAGGACAGATACAGCTAAATTATTAGCTTTCACCTCCTGGGGCTGTGATAGTGCCATGGGAGTAGCATTGCTCAGTGTCTATCAAAAACAGAAAGTCATGTCCGGAGAAACAAAGACTTCTATTTATTTCTATCAGTGATTCACACACACAAATGTGTGAATCAGAGATACAAATATGTATTTTTTGTATAGTACAAAGAACACAGCTTTTAATGCTGGGCAAACCTGTTTACAAATACTGGCTCTACGACAAAGAAGCTATCTGACCCTGGGGCAATTCAGCAATTCACTTAACCAATGTGTCCCTAATTCCTCATGTGTAACATTGTGAGACTAATGATATCATGTGTAAAATACATAGCACTACATTTAACAAACTGAACACTTAATAAATAGTTGTGTTACTTTTATTAAATTCTGTGCCCAGCCAGAATGGCTCAGTGGCTGACTCTTAACCCATGAACCAGGAGGTCACAGTTCAATTCCCAATCAGGGCACATGCCCGGCTTGTGGGGTGTGCAGGAGGCAACCAATCAATGATTCGCTCTCATCATTGATGTTTCTACTTCTCCTTCTCTGAAATCAACAAAAATAGATATATTTTTTAAATTCTGGCCATGAGGACTTGTTTCATGCCCAGAATGACAGGGTCTGATCTCTATACTTTCAGAAAGTCAATATTTCTATCTATAATAATAAAAACATAATATGCTAATTAGACTGGACAGCTGAATGGCCTTCTGGACCTTTGGGACGAAGCCAGGGCTGCAAGGACCAAGGCAAGCTGCCACGGCTGTGAGGGCTGAGCCCCTTGCACGAATTTTGTGCATCGGGCCTCTACTAAGTACATAACATGAAATACTGAGATAATACCCAGGCTAGTGCAAAATTAAATGCTAAGTGTTCAGAGAAGGGACTGATCGGTGTGAACTAAAAGGAAAGGCTTCATGAAAGAAAGGAATATGAACTGGCTCATCAGGACAGGATTTGGACAGAAAAAAGAAAATTCCTAAGAAAGGAGAACATCATAAGAAAAAGCAGTAAGGTAGAATAAAGGTGCTTATTAAAAAAATATATCTCTAGTACAATTCTTGTTAAGTAGGCAAAGGCCAGGATGAATAAACTGAGGGTAGAGTTGAGGTGGGATTTTGAATTTAATGCTGGTATAAAAGGTATATTATTAAATAGAATAAAAGTGACAAAGGAAAAGCTTTGTATCACTTATGGGGAAACATCCAGTTAAGTAAGAATTAGTGGTTTATCTAATGAATACATGAATAAGAATTTGCTAAAATGAGCATAAGCAAAATTCTACTGATACAGCCTATCTTTTATTAGCTTTATTCACTGTTTTATCTCTAACATATATATATATGTCAGTATTCCTACCTCACCCTGTCCTTTAGCACTGTGGAACATATTTGTGTGCATAAAAAAGTAATAACTTAGAGAAATATCATATTCACTCCCATGTGACAGAAGACAACAGGGCTAGCGGACCCTTACAACTCAAAAGTGCTGTTTGATCTCTAAAGGCCATCAAGGCCCGGAAACGTAGTTTATTATTAATATTACCAAGGATCCCCCGTCCCCCAACGTAGGCACATTCTATTGAGGAGAAAAATAGGAACGGTAATTTTAGAGCAAAACCAAACTGATCAATGAATTATGGTACCGATATGTACAACAGTATAAACTATTACGGTTCTGCGACTGCAGCTAAAGAATGAGGCAACATATGCAGGACACTTTTCAGCAATGGACTCACATCTTCTAGAGTCCCACTGCTTGAGTGAAACTCAGTTGCAATTTTACACAAACCATCCATCATGATATGGTATGAGAATCCAGCATCCCGAGTTTACATATGGATTTTTCAAATCAATGGGCACCTACTCACTCAGAACTTGAAAAACAAAAAAAGGAGAAACCTAGCTGACAAGTATTAATGAAACCAGATGTAGTCCACTCATCCCCATAGTCCACATTAACCATGTTGACAATAAAGAATAACACCCATACCTCTAATTTATCAACACCATATATGTCCCAGAAACAAATTTTGGTTAATTCTAATTAAAATTATCAGTCAGCAGCAATAGTTTATGTCACAGGGAGAAAGCCCCTTTTAGAATTGCATCATTGTTGTAAAATACAACCAAGAAAATGAAACACTACACATGTTGAGTGAAATTATTTTAACATAATATGTAATGTGGCATAAAATATTTATTTTCTTCTTATCTTTTTCCTGCATGTGCCACAAGGAAGACCAGAGGCTTTGGAGAGGCCCACATCCCCGAGCGGATGGGGATGTTTATGCACGGGCACTGGCCAATGCTGCACAAATGGCACCTTTCTCCATTGGCCAGCAGTCCATTTGTTAATCTCACCGGGAAATGTGGGATGCCTAAAACATACAGGAAGGAAAAGTAACACTGGACCTTTGTTACACTTCTAGCTCATTTGCTTACCAGCTAAATAATTTTAGATCCTTAACCTGCATGAACTGGTTTTCTCATCTGTGAAAAGGATAGTTACATCTAACACAAAAGGCTGTTCTTAACGGTGCATTTAGATTTTCTTCTTTGAGGGAAACAGAGGTAGTTCTCTGACTGGAAGGGGTGTATGACGATGCCTCTGCACAGCACTGCACTGGAGATTATATCCATGTTAACTTTCCTACCAAAGAACCAGAATCTGGTGGAGATACGGAGGAAGCCAAGTACCGCCCAGGTCCCTCTCCTTGATGCCAGCACTGCTTTTGGTCGTGATCACATATTATAAATTGGAAAAGTGATATGGGAAATGTGAAGACAAAAAAAAAAATGACCATTCACAGTGCAAACTCATATAAGGTGTGCAATTTACATATATCCTTTCTAAGATTAATTCACTAGAAAAAGTCTGTCCTCCTAGATTCTTGGGAAGATTAAACCCTCATATTCAGCTTAATATTGAACACTGGCTGTATGCTATTAATGATAGAGGGAAAAAGTAAAAGTCCCTCACCCTCATCTTCTAGCCAATATACAAAAAGAACAAAACAATTCTTACTGTAGAAATAAAACTACTGAGACCAGAGTGCATACCCTCCACAATCCCCAGGCTAGCACTACCTTTTCAGCCAGATCTCCCGCGATAGATAAAAACATACCCCAGACATCCCAAACCACTCTGCCAAATGCATTGTGCAGTGTACACTTCTCTGTTTTTGCTGATGCCATTCCTGCAGGCTAGAGTCCCTTTACGATGTCCCACTAAAGTTATTATTCTATTATTCAAGACTAAATCCTATTCCTTTTCCTTCACAAGGCCTTTCCCTTGCCCAGTCGAAAGTAAAGATATATATATATATATTTTTTAAATGATACCAGGGAATATAGATGAAGAAAGAAATGAAAAAATCTGTACCAGAAGAGCTAAAAGATAAATATGTGACAGAGGATTTGTCAGAACTTTCTAGAAAGCCATCAGGTCATGCTACACAAAAAATTAACAAGTCTGCCGAAACCAGTTTGGCTCAGTAGAGAGAGCATCAGGCTGCAGACTGGAAAGTCCCAAGTTTGATTCTGGTCAAGGGCATGTACCTTGGTTGTGGCACATCCCCAGTAGGGGGTGTGCAGGAGGCAGGTGGTCGATGTTTCTCTCTCATTGATGTTTCTAGCTCTCTATCCCTCCTCTCCTTCCTTTCTGTAAGAAACCAATAAAATATATATTTAAAAAAAATTAACAAGCCTAACAAGGTCTGATAGAAGAAATCCAAGAGGTGAAAAAAAAGCTTGTCAAGATTATAAAATAACAAAAACAAAAAACTGAGAAAAGTACCCAGGAATTGTGAAACCACAGGACTTACAGCCACAGCGAGTCTTTTTATCTATTATTCCAACAGGACTAAGAAGCCTGTGGAAAGTGAACTACTGGTTTCACAGATGGCATCAAAGAATAGGATTTTGTTTTTTTACAGGTAGATTAAGCTCTTAACTCTACCACAGGGCACCTTATTAAGTCTGGAAGGATGTCTTTGCTGAGAAACTGGCCTATCTCAACAGAAGGGCTTTGAAATGAAAAAAGGGAGAGGTAGAAGAAATTATGTGAACTGATTCTATAATGCATCATTCATTCAACAAACATTGGCTGACCATCTCTGAGGTGCCAAGGCCTAGTCCAACTGTGGGGATACAGCAATTGATAAGAGACAAACCTCATGGAGCTTATGAAGGGAGAAAGTCAATAAAAATACATAGTACATGATTTCAGGTGATGATCAGCTTAAAGAAACACAGCCAGATAAAGAAATAGCACATGGCAAGGCTGGAGCAGAGGGCTGTTCAGAACTAAGGAAGCAAGTCTGACAGATCTGAGGGTAGAGCCAGGCAGAGGGAAGAATCCAGACACTGTTTGAAAACAGTGACCGCAGCCAGAACATAATGAATGACAGCAATGCCAGCAGGGGAGGCGAAGAGGTAAACACAGACAGACTAAGGTGGAGAGGAAGTCTAGATGTTATATTTAAGCGTGATGAATGTTTCTGGAGGGCTCTAAGCTCAGAGGAGATGGGATCCGAATTAGCCTTTTGGTCACTTGGGCTGCTGTGTGGAGAAAAGACTGCCGACACCTAAACATGAGACAATAATGACCTAGGATGGTGGAAGTAAACTTGGCACGTGTCAGATGTGGTATGTAAAGAGGCGGTCCTAAGAGAAAACTTTTGGAAAACTTGGGAAGCATCACATAAATGACCTTCAATATCACTGTAACACAGGCACAGGATGGGTTCATGCACAAAACTTCACTGTTAGCTCTCCTCTAATCCTCTCTGCCTCCGTGGGTGGTGAGCTCCCTGAGAGCAGAGCTGTATATTTGTTGCTATTTCTCCAAAGCCCAGCATAATGCTGGGAACACAAGCAAGTACTCTTAAAAGACTTCCTATATAATAAAAGCCTAATATGCAAATAGTCCCCTGGACTGGGAGTTCGACTGCTCGCTATGACGTGTGCTGACCACCAGGGGGTGGCGCAGAACATGGCGGGCATTGGTGAAGCTGGGCACTGGCAGGAGGCAGCAGTGGAGGCGCTGCCAGCCCGATGGGCCTTGATGAGAGCGGGACTGTGGTGGGATGATGGAGCAGGTGAACGGGCATTGCCAGGCCAATGCAGGTGCACACAAGGGCCCAACTGCCCCACCAGTCACCCTGCAGATGGTGACCAGTGGTGGCAGCAGGGTGCAGGGCTGCCGCCTGGCTCCCAGGCACTGAGGGAGCCACGGGGGGGGGGGGGGGGGGGGCCCTAATCGCCCTGCTGATTGCCCTGTAGATGGTGACCAGCAGTAGTGGCAGGAGGGTGGAGCCACCACCCGGCTCCCAGGTGCTGAGGGAGAAAGAGCAAATAGCAATATTAAAATATTTCTTCTAAGTATTTCCCTTTCAAGGTGCACGAATCCGTGCACCAGGCCACTAGTTTTTAAAGAAATCTGGCACTTTAAACACAAGTAAGAAAGCACACCCTTACGAATATCCCCAAAATTTATTTTAGTTGGTCTGTAAACACTGAAGCCCTAATAGGTGAGGGAATTCAGAAGGAACCCTTATGCTGTTTCAAGTTAATAAGTATTTACAGAGTGACACCTACATGTTAGACCAGGGCAGAATCCTGAAAACACCGCCTCTCCTGTCTCCCAAGGAAGAGTTCACACCTGGCTGGTCCAGACAAGTTACATGCCTGAGCACCGAGAGGACTCGTGCAACCTGCTGATCCGGCATCAGTAACCTTTGAGCAACAGCAGAGAATGAGAGAGGAACGCAACCATAGACATTAGCACCCCGATTTTCAGAAAGGAGAAGAAAGTGAACGCCATAAGCTTTGCCATTGAGCATCCCTTCAACTCTTGACTAAAAAATTCTAGAACAGATGATCAAAGGAGAGTTAATGGCACTTAGAAGAGGAAGAAAAAGTGAACACTCAGAGCCAGCACATGTCGCCATACCTGGCTAATGTCATATTCTTATTTTCTAGTCAGGAGAATGGAGGCTGGAAAGTACACAATAGACCTGAATTTTATTAAAATTTGTTGATTCCCACCTCTAAAACTATCTCTAGGGATGAGATGGGGGGAAAGGACTAAAATAAGGGTCAAGTATATTTGGAAGGGCTCAAATGGTCTTGAGAAAAGAGAGGTCCTGAAAATAAATAAAAAAAATTTTAATAATAAGTATAAGATAACAATATCAAGGACAAAGATAATGACCCTAGAGGTTCCCAAAGGAAAAAGGCCAGACAGACCACACTACACGTGATGCCCACACTCAACAAGTCCTGGCCCCAATGAATATGAAGACCGAATTGGCTTGCTGACCCAATTATTGGATAATAAAAACTTGAGAAAGGAACAGCAACTATACTGGATAATAAAATCCGAATTGCAAAAGCTCATGACAGCCTAAAAAACTAGCCTCCACCTCCCAAAAAAATCATGAGTTTAAAATTTCCTAGGGAAATTCAATTTTTATTCTTCTGTTTTAAAAATTCAACATTATAAGAACATCAGGAAAAGGAAGGGGGGAAAAATGACAAGGCTTTTGGTGGACTGCAAGCTGATGTAAGTGAAGTTGTTGAAAAGGCTAATTCTGCCTTAGGCAACATTAAGAATCCAGAAGAAAGGACTGACCACAACTAGTTTAGTGAGTTCCTGTGCACCCCACTTTACTAAAACTGTTAACAGTAGAACTCGCACAGCTGAAAGAGACTTGGATAGTACTCCCAGTAAATGCTACCCAAATACATGCATTTTACTCTGCTCTCTTCTAAAACACCACTAAAATGACAGTAAAAGACTGAAAATATCTGGAAGTTTCTCTGTGGGAGAAAGTTGACCCAGCCAAATCCAAAAAGCTAATTTCTGATTCAACAGTGGGAAAAGCCAGGAAGCAAACCAATTTATGCCACAAAACTCCTCTCAACCTCAGGAACTAGTGATATAAGATATCCCTGGAACTGAAGTAACAGTGGGGCTAAAAATGGGAGGATTAGTGAGAAGCTGCTTAAGAGCAATGAAACCCTCTGTGAGCTGGGCAACTAACTGGCTGGCCCTCTTCTACCCAGAAGAGAGAAGAGTACCTCAGGAAAACAAAAGTGGAAATTCGTGTGTTAAATACTGAGAACAACTCCCATTCCAACCTTCTTTCCATGCCTGGGTCCCAGAATGCTTACTGCCAGACTAATGCCCTCCAGGAGACTAGAACAGGCACCTTTAGGAAAATCTGACTACTCCAAGAGAAAAGACCAAGAAGAGATACCAGGATCCCCCTGCCCCAACACACACACACACACACACACACACACACACACACACACACACACACACGGCATCTCCCAAGGGAACAGGCCAGCCAGATGACTCTACAATGAAGAGAGTCAACAACCCCATTCCCAAATGAAGACAATGCTTTCAAACAACCTTTTAGAGCCCTGTATCCAAATTAACTAGCAGATAGCCAAGGTCCACTAGACATTTAAGGAAACTTTAACAAGAATGAAGAGAGAATAAAGTTGGAAGAAACAGATGATGCAGACACACAGAGAAGTGAACTTAAAACAAATGCACATACATATGCACACACAGAGAGAACAGATAATGCCAAAAAAAAGTTGAAGATAATGAAATTAAATATCCTAGAAAATTAAGAATTCATAGCAGAAATAGAATGCAGTAGCAATACTAAAAGATAAATTGAAGAAATCTATCAGAATAAGGAGAAGACAAGAAGTTCAGAAATAAAAGAAAAGAAAGAAAAATTAAGAAACAGGGAAACAGCCCTAACCGGTTTGACTCAGTGGATAGAGCGTCGGCCTGTGGACTCAAGGGTCCCAGGTTTGATTCTGGTCAGGGGCATGTATGTACTTTGGTTGTGGGCACATACCCAGTAGGGAGTGTGCAGAAGGCAGCTGATCATTGTTTTTCTCATCGATGTTTTTAACTCTCTAACCCTCTGTAAAGAATCAATAAAATATATTTTCAAAAAAGAAATAAATAAAAGAATCAGGGAAACAATTGAGAAGGAATCAAAGAAAGAATTTGGGGAAATTTTTTCCAACTACAAAACACTAATTTCCAGATTGAAAGACCCTGGGTCCAGCATAATGAATGAAAACAGATTCACAAAAGGTGCATCACTAAATAATATCAGAGCATGGGTTACAAGGAAGATCCTAAAAGGTTCTTGGGAGAATAAAACAAGTTTAATAATAATAATAAATCAAGAACCAGAATGGCACCAGACTTCAGTGGCCACTCTAGAAGCAAGGAGACAAAGGAACAACACATTTTAAATTCTGAAGGAAAAAAAATTTCCAACCAGAATTCTACATCCAGACAAATATTAAATATATACGAGGTAAGAACAAAAGCATTCAAGGTATCAAAATTATTAATTCATGTATCTTTTCTCAAGAAGCTATTAAAAGAGGGTTTTTTTTTGTTTTGTGTTGTTGTTTTTTTTACCAAATCCAGGCAACAAACCAAGAAAGAAAACACCAAAACAGAAATCAAAAGCTTAAATAAATGGAGCATTATACCATATTCACAGGCAGGAAGACTCAATATTATTTGACAGTCCTTCCCTAATTAATCTATAGTTTCAACACAAGCTAAATCAAAATCCCCAGCAGAACTTTTGTAGCTACTGGCAAGCCGATTCTATAATGTGTAACGAAAGGCAAAAGAACTAGAACAGCCAAAATAGTTCTTCAAAAAGAAAAAAGAGAACTCACATAACCTGGTTTCAATATATACTGCTAAAAAGCTACCATTATCAAATGCCATATGGTATTAGTGGTAAGACAAACAGATCAATGAAACAGAATAGAAAGTTCATAAATGGACCCAAATATCTACATATGGGTGACATTTTTAAAAGTTTCAAACACAATTCAATGGAAAAGGTAAAGCCTTTCAACAAATTGTGCTGGAATAGGCAGGCACCCATATGCAAACCAACCAACCAACTGAAACCCAAAAATAATCAAACCTATACCTCAAATCTTATACAAAAACTAATTCAAAATGGACCATAGGACAAGTATAGAATGTAAAAATGTAAAGTATTGAATGTAAAAATAAAATATTGTGTTACCTAAGCTGCTTGGTAGGGGAAGTGATCTGAGGGTCTACCTTCTGATATAGGATTCAATCAGTCCTGATGTTTTCAGCCTCTCTTCTCACCCATGTCCCCTCCCCCCATCCCTGGGCCTTGGATTCCTGGTGAGCTGGATCTGTATTTATGCCATGCCAAGGATTTAGGGAGAGGAGCAGACATAAGTGCCTGTGTTCAATGCATCATGTTGACCCCATCCATTGGTCTCATTCCAAAAATACAGATGTTCTGTACTCTTTCCAGACCTTCTAGTCTGAAGGCAGAATAGGTTTCTTCCTCTAACAATACTTCACCTTTTCTTCCCTCCTTTTCCTCCTTAATTTTCCTTAGACAGATTTGTCAAATAAGGAAGTCACACAGCCATTAACATCTTTTAAAAAAATGAATGTTTATAAAGTCCATAAGATCCAGGTAATCAGGAATCCAACACAAGAAAGATAGTATGTCAACAATAATTAAAATTAAAAAAAAAAAAGAGAGAGAGCCGAAACCGGTTTGGCTCAGTGGTAGATCGTCAGTCTGCGGACTGAAAGGTCCTGGGTTCGATTCCGGTCAAGGGCATGTACATTGGTTGCAGGCACATCCCCAGTGGGGGGTGTGCAGGAGGCAGCTGGTCGATGTTTCTCTCTCATCGACGTTTCTAGCTCTCTATCTCTCTCCCTTCCTCTCTGTAAAAAAAAAAAAAAAAAAAAAAACAACAATAAAATATATTTAAAAATAAATAAATAAATAAATAAAATTAAAAAAAAGAAAGACAGTATGATATGAAGGGAAATCTCAAATAGACAGCTTTGCAGCAGGACTGAAAAGGGGCCAGCCCAGACTGGACCTGTGGCAGAGATCTCATAAAAAAATTGAAATTGATGTTACACACACACACACGAAAATGAAAGAGTATTTAAGGTATCTGAGCTCTCTGAAAGAAATTCACAGAACCAGGAAGGAACTTAGAGGTCAGTGAGTCATAAGTACATAGAAAAATAAGTAAACAGCCAAACAAATCAACTACTATCTCTAGAGCAACAAAAAATTATGTAGGAATGATGCCATATCCCATGACTCAGCTGTGAAGAACATTTCCCAAGTCATAAAGACTGAACATTGAACCAAACAAGATTACGATATATCCACAGCAGAAGAATAAGACTGAAAGTATGTGTACATGGGAGAGACACAAAGAATAGTGTTGGAAGGGAGCTTGGTCTTCATCTTCCATAGTGAAGGCCAAAAGCAAGGCTGAAAACTGGAAGAATCAGGAGGCAGCGTGTTTCAGTAAAGAGGGAAAAGCAAAATATTTTGTTCAAAGATTTAAAATGATGGCCTCAGGACAGGGAAAAAAAAGAGAGAGAGAGAGAAGAAGAGGCATTTTAAGAAAAGATACTAACAATCCTGATAGAAATGTTTGATTCTTTAAAATATATGCTGATAGCTTTGATAAAAATAAAAATTAAATTTAAAAAATCAAAGCATAAGAAGAAAAAAGGGGCTCCAGGTGGTTCAGAATAGTACAGGATATGAAACATGACATTTAGAAATGGCTGTATAAACCGAGTTAAGTGTAAAATATACATGCACACACACAAAACATGGCACACGTTAAAGGCTGATTTCAGTTGTCCTACCTTCAGTTGTTCAGTTATTCTTATCTGGTTAATGGTTAGAGAATAAGAACCAACAATAAAGTTACATGGACACAGAGCTCAGCTGTGCAAAAAAAAAATAGGAATTTCTAATAACTGCCTGAAAATAGAATGAACTGCTTCAGAAAGCAGTGACTAAATGTTCTTTGTAGCTGAGTCATGTAATATTTAGGTGGGGGTATTTAAGCAGAGCCCAGACAAAATCCACTTGGTAAGCATGATACCTTAGTGGTGGACTGGATGGCAGACTTCTTAAGTCTTTCCAGTTTGGGATTCTGTGAAAGGATTCCATGTAAAAATCTCCTTTGAATTAGTGCAATTCAAAGGTAGGACTGAATGCACAGGCACGTCAGGACCTTTTATCCTATCTCCATAGACCCTTTCAGCTTTTGATTTTTCATTTCAAAAGTCTTATATGTATTTGCATTTGTTTGTAAATCATCTAAAATATTTTGGAGAGCAAATGAGGTACACATGAGCCCAGCTGGCGTGGTTATGGCTCGATCCCAGGTAGAGACATGCAGGAGGAAGCCCATCAATGATTCTCTTTCATCATTGGTGTTTCTGCCTCTCTCTTCCTTTCCCTTCCTCTCTGAAATCAATAAACATATATATATATATATATGTTTGTTTTTTGTTTTTTTGAGAGTAAAAGAGTGGAAGAAAGCTGGGAGAAAAATAGGAAGATGGTCTGAGTAGTACTAAGATGAAGTGAATAATCACTCGGAACCCTGTAGTTCAGTGGCCAGAGGACATTAAACAGGGCACGGTGCCCACTGAGATGTGAGACCAGGGCCATGACAAGAGCACTTGGGCTTCCTACAGGGTGAAAGGACACAGGTCTGTAACTCAGTCAACAGGTGTAGATGACCAGCAAGAAAGCCACCAGAGACCGGCCAGTGTGGTTCAGTAGTTGAGCGTCAACCCATGAACCAACAGGTCACTGGTTCGATTCCCAGTTAGGGCACATGCCTAGGTTGTGTGCTCAATCCTTGATTCTCAGTAGAAAGCATGCAAGAGGCAACTGAATGATCTCTCTCTCTCTCTCTCTCCTTTTAAGCAGAGTGGGGATTAAAAAAAAAGAAGATTCAGGTGTGCTCTGATACTCTGCGGAAGGCCCTCCACTCTTCTGCCTGTCTCCGTAATAGACTGTAGACTTCTGGAGGGAAAGCTTCCTTCTTGATGGAATCCGGTACTTAGTAGCCTGAGCAGCACACTAGTTAATAAATGTCCAACTGAACCAAAACACAAGATGGGCAAAGGCTTTTCTCTTTCTTCTATCAACATCCTTGATTCTCTTACATTTTCTTTTCAGTGCCTTCCCACTGCCCTCAGAGCTTCCTCCTTCGTGCACTACAGACACAAGCAGGGGTCGTTTCTGTAGAAGGGTTCTCCACACTTCAGGTCTTGCTTTGAAAATGTAGGATCTGCATCTCTACCTTCTGTGCTCCCAGGAAGGCACGGAGGTGGCCCCGAAGAGCTTTCACTGTGCCTTTCCACAAAATACAAAGGAAGCAGAGGTCTGGCAGGAGGGAAGCCTCATTCTTATAAATTAGGGGTGTCGAACTCAATCAGAGAAGGGGCCAAAATCTAAAATCCAGCCTAAATCGCGGGCCGAATGGTTTACTGAACAGTCATAAACTGTCATTGTGATGGAAACGCAGCGGAATGCAGTGATGACAGCGCGGTGCGGGCCACATTGCAAGGCCTGGCGGGACGGATTTGGCCCGCGGGCCTTGTGTTTGACACATGTGTTATAAATCTATGAATCTACCAGTGCTGATTACCCAGCATACTTAGGTGCTGACAAGGCTCAGAGATTGCTAGCTTATGATATGTTTGTTTGTTTGTTTTTTTCCTTCTCCCTGGCTGGCTAGTATTAACATCTTCACCAAGATCTACACTAATAAAAGAGTAAGATGCAAACTGACTGTACTTTCACAATGCCCACCAGCCAATCAGGAGTATGCAAATTAACCCAACAAAGATGGCAGGTTAATTTGCATATGCAGGCACAATGACGGAGGTGTATTGCACTGCCCCAGCCTTTCTGGACCTCTGGGCAGCATGGGAAGGCTGAAAGGCGGCTCTGGCTGGAGCAAAAGCAATGCCTGCAGCCAGGGGAGGGAAGGCCCATTCTTGTAGGAATCTCTGTGCATCAGGCCTCTAGTGTCATTATAACGCAGGGGCACACGCTAGTAGGATCAGGTTTACAACCAGCAGAACTAACTTCAAACAATTTCAAACAGTGGCTAATTTTAATGTTCAAGTTCACTCCTGGTTACGTTTTCTTTTAAAATAGTCATTTTGACAAGTATAATTAGCATCATAAAACTAAAAGTTTCATTTCGGACTACCCCCCCACACACACACACACACATACACACAACATTTATTCAATAAACATTTATTGAGGACCTAGTATTTGCTTAACCCATATAACAGTATCCCTATCTTCAATTCTTTCTTGAGCAAAAGATAGCCAGCATTCGATCAGCAGGTCTCAGCTCTGAACTGCCATTTGGAGAGCTAGGCAATTCAAGTGCCCCTAACATCTCTGCCACAGACCCGGAGGAGAGAAGGAAACTCCCCAGCACACAGGGTTGTGGGAGGCAACCAATCCCTCTTGCTATTGGCACAGCTGGCCTCCCAGCAGTTCAGATTCTGAAGTTTCAAACTTAAAGGATCTTTGTGTAAACCTCTGACTCTTCCCTAACTTCCTGGAGACCTCAAACTACTCACCTGAGGAACAGTTCACACGAAAGGCTTTTAAATTATTATATACCTGAGTGACTGGAAATGCATGTACATTATTTTGCCAAGATTTTAAAGAGTATGTTGAAGTTCTGTTTCAAGTCTGCAGATCCAAGGATATTCTAGTTGCCACTTAAAAGAATGTAATTGAGTGGAGGCCTTTGGGGGGGTGGGAAGGATGCAAGCTAGAAGAGGTCAATGGGGGAATAAAGAGGGACATATGTCATACTTTCAACAGTAAAGATTAAAAAAAAAAAAAAATGTAATTGAGCCCTGGCCTGTGTTGCTCAGTGGTAAGAGCATTGGCCACCCACAAAAGTGGCTCACGTTCAATTCCTGATTAAGGGCACATACCTGCGATGGAGGGATGTGGGAGGCAACCAATCAACGTGTCTCTCTCTCATGGATGTTTCTCTCTCTCTGTCTCTCTCTCTCTCCCTTCCTTACACTCTCTAAAAAGCAATGGGGAAAATATCCTCAGGTGAGGATTAACAACAACAAAAAGAATGTACTTGAGAAGGAGTATTTCAAGCACTGTTTCTTAAAATGTGTTCTGCAGAAGAATAGTTCAAGATGTAATGAAAAAAATTAAGGACAAATTAAATTCAATGAAGGCCAGTTAAGCAAAGTTAGTTAAATTGGTTCCCTGGAGGTATGGATAAGGAGCAAAGAGCCCTTAATACGCTAATATGCATATAGGGAGAGGAAGGAGAGGTATTGGGGAAGTGGTATGAAATGAGCAGGAACTTCTCAAATTTTTCTTGACCTCAGAGCCTTCCTTGGAGGACCATCTTCAAGGAGCATCCTGATGCTTTGGGAGTACCTCCTTGGGGAAACAGTGATTAAAGTATCTTACATGAGAACATCTGTATCCTTAAATGGGATGGCACACAGCACACCACCCACTGAGGGTAGAGCCTGGTGAGTAGCAGGTCCTGGGAAAGTGTCCCTTCCCCACAGGAGGTTCCTTGCTCTGTTTGCTGGTCACATGTGTTTCCACTTGGTCTTGGCTTACTTCCTCAGTATAAACTTTTAAAAACTATCATCAAAACTAGAACTATATTCAATTTTAAAATGAAGTGTCTTATTAAAGTACTAGAGGCCCAGTGCATGACATTCATGCATGTGTGTGGGTGTGTGTGTGTGTGTGTGTGTGTGTGTGTGTGTGGAGGGGGGGGGGGTGTCTCTCAGCCCAATCTGCACCTTCTCACAGTCTGGGAGCCCTTGGGGGATGTCCAACTGATAGCTTAGAATGGTTCAATATCCTTAGCACTGCTGCAGAGGAGGGAGAGGCTCCTGACACTGTGCTGTGCTCTCCAGTCGTGAGCCCAGCTCCTGGCTGAGTGGTGCTCCCTCTGTAGGAGCGCTCTGCCCACCAGGGGGCAGTTCTTGCATTGAGCGTCTGCCCCCTACTGTGTCATAGCAAATGGTTGTTCTGCCTTTCGGTCTATTTGCATATTAGCCTTTTTATTATATAGAATTATTTCCAAATCTTCATAAATGAAATCCCTAATGTTTTTCTTGTTGAAAATGTATGGCTAGTTTAAAAAAATATTTAATATACTAGACTTAAAACTTGATGTCTTTAATATATTTTTATTGATTTCATAGAGGAAGGGAAAGGGAGTCAGAGATAGAAACATCAATAAAGAGAGAGATTAACTTATTTCTATTTATTTTATTTTTGTTAATCCTCACCTGAGGATATTTTCCCATTGATTTTTAGGGAGAATGGAAGGGAGAGGAAAAGACTGAGAGAAACATCGCTGTGAGAGAAACATAGATTGGTTGCTTCCTGCATGGGCCCTAAGCAGGGTCCACCCAGGCAGGGGAGGAGCCTGCAACCAAGGTACGTGCCATCGACCGGATTTGAACCTGGGACCTTTTGGTCCACAGGCCAACACTCTGTCCACTGAGCCAAACTGGTTAGGGCTATGAGAATCACTGATCAGCTGCCTTCTGCATGCCCCACGCCTGCAACTCGGGCATGTGCCCTGACTAGGAATCGAACCATGACCCGCTGGTTCATAGATCGATGCTCAAGCACCGAGCATCACTGGCCGGGAAAAACCTGTCTTTAGAATAGCTTTTACAACACTTGATGTTTTTAGAATTGTCATGAAAATATAAAATCACATGCAAAAGAGATGTGTAAAAAATTTGTTAGGGCCTAATAAATAAGGGATAAAACTCTCAAAAATATGGTAATTTTTCAAAGTGCAGTTGAGTAAAAAATAAATAAAATAAAAATTCAGCTTTTGCCTCAGTGGTGAAAAGTCTCTGCCTTGGTATTTGATCCTAATGTGCCTGCTATTCATTTGTGCTACAGTTAACTTCACTGTGGCCGTTTTTCTTCACCTTTCTCTTTCCCAACAGCTCTGCGGAGCCTTGTTAGTATTCGCTACTAAGTGACATCAGCAGCAACTACATTAAACTTTTCAGAGTCCATGTATCTCCAAAAACTGACTAAATATATACTTATTTTTTTTTTTTTTAAAAAATACAATTTTATTGATTTTTAGAGAGAGAGAGAGAGGAAGAGCGAGGGATAGATAGAAACATGGGTAAGAGAGAAAGTCATTGATCGGCTGCCTCCTGCACCACCCCCACTGGGGATGGAGACTGGAACCCGGGCATGAGCCCTGACTGTGAATCAAACTGGTGACTTCTTGGTTCCTGGGTCGACGTGCAACTGTTGAGCCACACCAGCCGAGCTATGCACATATTCTTTATTTAAAACTGTATTCTCAAGAATCTGAGTTAAGAGGAAAAGATCTAACAGTAGTCACACTTAGTAAACTTATTGCATGATCAACTTGTTCAGAAGTAAGTTCTTAGAAGAAAGGACAGAAAGGCCCAGGAGAAAATGCACAGCGGGCAGGGGTTCCCGAAGTCTGAAGTTTATAACCACCACTTAAACAGGCTCTGCTCCACCTTGACCTCTAGTTTGAGGTGCACTGATTTAAAAGCAACATCATCCCCCCATTATAGACACATGCACACATCTATATACTCACTCTTTAAAACGAGAATAGATAGTATATATAATCTCTGAATTTAAGTGACAGAGAAATGATATCCAAGGGGCATTTAATATGCTACTTAAATGTAGCAATTCTCAGTCCAGCAAAAGAAGGAAATTGCAGTGGAGCAGGACATGGAAGGCTTTTAACTGCTCTGAATGTATACTAATTGGGGGACCTTGGGCAAGCTAGCTGAGCTTTTTGAGCCTTTGTTTCCTAATCTGTAAAATGGGGCTAACACTGGTACCCATCTGAGTTGTGGGAGTAAAATGAAATTGTGACAGCAGACACGTAGGGAAATTAGTGCAGAATAACCCCCAGTTAGTGTCTGGTCACCACTATTCCCTGCACTCCCTTCCTAGGTGTCTGCTCTCCTATTTCATGCACTTCCCTTTCCCTCAGAGAGGACCCATCTTTAAAAGCATCTCCTCTATGCAAATGACCTAAAGCCTTTTTTGAAATCTGGTGCTGGGTCTTCCGTTACCTATGGGAAATGGGTGCATGGAGGTGTTAACCTGTCATCTCAAACTCAGGCTGTATAAAACAGAATTCATCTTCTCCTCCCCAGATACTTCTAACTTCCATCTCAACTCCCATGTCTACCAATTACCAGACCTTTCTCCAATTATGTGGCATTCTCATCTGGCTTTATCCGTCTCCTTCATCCCACATATCCAGACTAAGTCAGGAAAAAGTCTGTCCCATTTCAACTGCTTAATGCCGCTTCTGTTCCCCATTTACACTGTTTGGTTCCAGTTAGTGAACAACTGCTTTCCCTTCTGCCACCTCAGGCACAGACTATGCTGTCAGGTGAATCTTCCTTTAATCATTCTGAAAAACCCTCCATGTCAGCCTGTTTCTTTCCCCTTGAGATAATGAATGCCTTCCCTGCACGTAACCTCTCTTTTCTCTACTTCAGCCAGGACTACTTTTGAAAGTGACATGCACTACGTTAAAGGATTCCTTGCCTTTGCTCAAACCATTCCTTTTACTGGCATGTCCTCTCTTCTCCCTGCTTCTACTGAAACCTCTCTATCCTCCTATTCTTCGAGGCCAGATCAAAGGTCATTTCCAAGAGTAGTCTTCAACTAGTCCACCCTTCTTGGTTTCCCCAATTCTCTGAACTCCTAACCTCCCAATTTAGCTTGTCCTTACTATTACTGCTATTTATTTCTTCCTAATTGCTTAAAAATTTTGGAAGTCAGGTCCTTTTTCCAAATCCCATACACAGGATTTTTAAATTTCATTTTTATGGAAGGATTAATGGATATGAGGACATTCAAGAGATTTAGTTTATACTAAATATTATAATGTCTAAGATATTTCCATGGGTTGTGCAGTTTACTACAAGCCAATGAGATGGGTTTTATTATTGTTTCCATTTTATAGCTGGGGAAATTGAGGCACCAAAGGTTAAGGATTTGATCCACATAACCCAGCTGGTGACAGGCCTGAAATTCAAAACCTTGCATCTGGTTATACAGTCCATACCCCTGCCAGTAGAAGATGGGGTTGAATTCTCTGAATTCTAGGAGCCCTTTCGAGCAGCAATAGGGAAAGGATTTCTTACAAGGACAGCAAAAGGTCACTCACCTATTAAAGGAGGATCATTTAATTGGGGATGATGGCAAAATGAGACACATATAATAGGCAAAATTCAACTGAATTTTATTTTAAGAAAATTTACACCGGAAACAATTATGTTTAAAATTAAATTACTTTGCCATTACAAATAATACCATATGGAAAGATTCTTGCATATAGAATAATTTTACTTTTGGATTACTAAGCATGTCAACTTTTTTATGGCTTTCAATGTATGTTGTCAAACAGTATCACCACAGGGTCATTTCAATTTATTCAGCAAATCAATAAAGTCTACTTGAGTCAAAACCACACAGGCACTTAATATCATTCTGTTAACTTTTACCAAAGTTACAGATGTAAAAGGGTGTCTCTGTGCTTTAAATTGAGTCTACTTTATTATCAGGAAGACTGAACAATTTTAAATATTAGTTTATTTCCCCTTCTGTGAATTAACTATCAGTTGCAGAGATGCAATTTTTATACTGTGAAAGCTCTGTCATAGACATTGTGAATAATGGTGGGAATTTTCAATTTTATTATTGCTTACATCAAACACTTTTTCTTTATAACGCTACACATAAAGTCCCATCATGTACACCTGCTATAAAAACACCAGCACTGTAAATCCAAATGGCTCATTACTGAAGTGGACTAGTCTTTTCCCATCCACCTTGACCTGGTAACTAACACCTCAATAAGTACATTTGCTTCATACAGTAGATGTACACCTGCAACATAGAAACTGCTTAAGATTGCTTTTGAAAATTCTGTTCTTAATCTTCTACAGCAGCAGTTCTCAACCTGTGAACCCCCAACCATAAAATTATTTTCGTTACTACTTCATAACTGTAATTTTGCTACTGTTATGAATCGTAATGTACATATCTGTGTTTTCCAATGGTCTTAGGTGACCCTACTAGCAGTTCTCAACCTGTGGGTCACAACATGAGGAACTGTACTAAAGGGTCACGGCATTAGAAAGGTTGAGAACCACTGCTTAGACAAAGAGACTTCACTGTTTTATTTTTTCCCCCCATTTTGGAGAGAGAGGGGACGTTTTTCACTTTTTCACATTTGGGGACCCCTCTCCATGGGGGAAGAGTTTGTATATGCTTGCAATACATTTCTACACTTTTGCTTAAAATCCTTTAGTCTGCGAATTTTTATTCTTCAAACTTCATAGGACAAGAACCTGCAACAAGAGTTCCAGCTTGCCATTCAGGGTATCATCAGCTTGCAAGCCATACAGAAGCAGGTAGCTGACCAAATTTGGCTCATGGGCTATAGTTTTGCCAACTTCTGGTTTAGACAGTAATATTAACTGAGTAACCATTTGTTTATTGCTTTAAGTACTCAAGGGGGAAATACGTAAGGCTGTGAGAGTTTAAAGATGAGATATATCCTGGTTTGAATGATCAAGGAAACTTTTCCAAAGAAGGGATTTTTAGACTGAAACCTAAAAGGATGAGCCAGCCACAGCAAGGGAGAAAAGCAAAGAGCCTTCTAGACAAATGAACAGCATGTGCAAAAGCCCTAAATTAAGGAATGCAATTGACGGAAGAATCTGTGAGGTCGAAGCACAAAGAATAAGAAGCATGGCGTGAGATGACACTGGAGAGAGATGGAGAAGAGCCCACAGAGGTCTTGCTGGCTAGGGTCTGGGATTCTAGTCTTTGTTCTACGAGCAATCCAAAACCACTAAAGTCATTCAGCTAGGAGAGGGACACAATCAGCTTTGTATTTTCTTAAAGATCACTAAAACTGCAGTACAGAGAAAACTTAGAAGAGAGCATGAAGGAACAGAAGGAGATCTGTAAGCAAGATTCTGACCAGAGACGACAGAAGCTTGGACTGGGGTGCTGGAAGTGATGTTTAGAAGGTTAGAGAGGCAAGATGTCAGGACTAGAACCTGTTAAACTAATCAAAGGTAGGTTCCCCACATGATTCAGGTTTCCAGTTTCCATGCCAGGAAAATGGTATCATTCATCAAACCAGAGATACTGGGGAAAGTGAGTATGTGTGTTATTCACATTTTGAGTTCAGTTTCAGACATGCCAAGTTTGAGCTGTGTACAAAATATCCTAGTGAAAGTGCTAAGTAATCAGATGGCTATAAGGATCAGAGGCTAGGACAGTTTGTTTCAATTTAGTATTTCAGTAATTCAGTTTGGGAATTGTCAGCATATGGGCTGTGACTGAAATTACAGGAGGAGATGAAATTACCTAGAAAAAGGATATGGAGCAGATACATGCAAAAAAAAAAAAAAATGAAACTAGATCACCAACTTACAACAAAAATAAACTCAAAGTGGATAAAGGACTTGAAACATAAGATGAGAAACCATAAAAATAATAGAAGAATCCATAGGCAGCAAAATATCAGGCATATGTTGTAGCAATATTGGGAAGGGAAGGGAAGGGGAGGGGAAGGGAGGGGAGAGAAGAGAAGGGAATAAGGAGGGAAGGGGGAGGGATGGGAAGGAAGAGAGAAGAGGGAGAGAAGAGAAGAAGGAGGGAAGGAAGGGGGAAGGGAGGATATGGAACAGGGGTCTTCAACCTTGGCAGCTCATGAGAATCACTGGGGTAACTTTAAAAAATCCTGACGTCCAGGCAGTACTGAACAAATAAAATCAGGATCTTTGGGAGTGGGAACCTGACATCAGTGCTTTTTGAGTTCTCAAGTGTTTCCAGACTTAAGACATTAAGAATGGCAGGTACTACAGAAAGATCAAATCAAGAGTAAGAGACTAAACAGGGTTCTAGTCCTAGCTACCTCACTTTAAGGTATCTCTGCCTCAGACTACTTTGTATTCCAAATTCTAGTTTAGCTCAACCGAAGAGTGAGATAGTAGGACTTTTTCTCTGATATCCCCCCCCCCCCAAAGGCAAAAAATCTGAGCCAAAGTTATAAAATTAAAATATTTTTCTTGGAGTACGGGGGTTTGAGAGGGCAATAGAAAACATGTATTAACCAATTACCACTAGAATACATTTTTATAAATAATCTTCCCCAGCCAGGAAGATTTAAATTTTTTTTATTGATTTTTAGAAATAAGAGTTAGAGAAAGATTGATGTGAGAATAAAACATGGGCCCATCACCCCCGACCACACCCCTAACAGGGAACCCAGCCCACAGCCCAGGAATGTGCCCTGATCAGGAATCAAATCGGCAACAGTTTGGTGCAGGGAACAATGCCCAACCAATAACAGGGCCAGGGCCAGCCAATAACATTTTTAATGAGAGACGTAATACATCAAAGAGTATTTGATAGCATCTGTTAAGCCTGGGGAAATTCTAGTTGGACTAGTTTTGCTATATTGTACTATGTTGCTCCCCAGCTAGTAAACTGCCAGGACTTCAAAATGGTGGTATGAATATAACTTGGAAATTCCTTCGTTCAAAATTGTATTGAGTGGACCGTTTCTAAAGATAAAGCGAGCTGCAATTGTAAGATGTGGGAAGCGTGCATGGGAACACAGAAGAGCACTCAGAGTCGAAGACCTGAGGTGAAGTTTGGATCACTAGAAGCTCTGTGACATAAGCCAGGTTTCCCAGTCCCCAGGTCTCCATTTCCGTTCAGTTACTGTAGAAATTAAAACATGAAGATGGCTGTGAAAAACAGCAATACTTTACTTTTACTTTATTTCCAGCCAATGTGAATACTTTCATTTACATTTTTGAGGAGTTGCTATTATTTGCTACCGGTACAGTATTAGAAGAAAAAAAAAAAAAACCCAAAACCAAAACTATCTTCATGCCATGACTTTTTTGTTCCCAAGGAGAGCAAATCTACTTTGCTGGACATATTTTAGTGGAACAACTTAGTCTCTGTTGGCAATTCCCACTACATTTTTCACATTTCATTATCATCTGACTTCAAATTCCACAAAGCAGAGGGAGACTACAGTATTATAAAAGAAATATGTTAAGGAACAGTTAACATTCTCAAAAGTTAGCCAGTGTTTATGAACCACTTGATTGTTTTTCATCACTCCCATGATACAAAGGCTAGAAAAAACAGTGAAATGTATAGCTCTCAATTTAAAGATCATGTAGACAAGTACAATTTCTCCTGACATCAGACAGATGGGCAATGTGTTCAATCAGAGAAGACTATCCTCCATCCCCCCCACAATTTCTAAGGTTAGAAGGGAAAAGGACAGAGAACTTCAGAGCACTTGCAAACTCTCCTGGCCGCCAAAGCACTGCTGTGAGAAATAATGATCTAGCCATTAAGGACCAAGACTTAGGGCAATTCGCTAAGTAATCTTTCAAAAGCTTCCTTCATTCAAACTGGTTTGTCAATCGGAAAGAACATTTCGTAAACCTAAAGATTTACAAGTGAACTTTCAAGTTTAACGTTGTAAGAGTAGAAATTATGTCAGGTTAGAAAAGAACAAATGAATTATGGAGAGTTGGGAATAAATGTTAAGAGCCTTAGGGAGGATTAGTCTAAAAATAAAAGCAACCCCACAAAAAACACTGTATCACTTTTATGTTCCCTTCAAAGAGATTTTTAGGCAACGACTATCATGTGTTGGCTTGTTTTGAGCAAGTATTAATATTAGCAAGCAACTTGTTAGTGGTCACTTAAAAAAAGAAAGGAAACATAATTAAGAGTTCTGTAAGAGCCGTGACTGGTTAGATACACTTAAGATTCTTAGGCGTACACACCCAATACAGTACAAATTATTTTGCCAATAACCTTCTCCTTCAGCAATAAAATACAAGTGAACACAGAATGTTGACACTTTCCTTTGATCTGAATCCTGAAACAGGATAATTATTTTGGTGGCAAATTATAAAAGTAACACCAGGACAGCCTATAAAGAGATGAAATAGTTTGGAAGACCATAAACTCTCTTATGAGAGTCTACAACAAAGCAGGGGAAAATAAAAAAAAGTGAATCTGTACTAGAAAAAGAAAAAACACAGTATTTACATTGATAAAACCTGCCAGGGTTGTAACATTGCTGACAGGGCCACTGAGAAAAGCTTCCGTTGAAATGCAGATTACCTCCCAGCACAGTGTTTTGATGTGCCTCGCAGGTCATCATTAGCGTTTGCAGACAAGCTCTTTCAAGGTGTTATAGCCCCCTTTCCAAAGGAAATATAAGCATTGAGCAAAGCTCCCAGGAGAAAAGGAAAAACCTACTCAACTTTGCACACGGACATGGTCAGAGACAAAATAGGAAGGAATGTGAGAAAGGCAGGTGAGTGAATCTTAAAACAGCTCCTAGAAGAGGAAGGCTTGGTGGAATTAGTCAACCAGCCGTGAAAGTCAAACACTTGGATCAGGGCTGGATTCATAGTCCATAGTCCAGGCAGCCAGATGTTCGAATCTATGCACATAATTCTGTTCATTGACTACTGCTGAACAACTCGTATGTACAAGGTATGGAGGGCACTGCGGTGGATTACGAGGATGGGGGAAAATAGCTCCTATACTCAAGGAGCTTACCATCCAGCAGAAGGAATGAAAGAAACATATTCTGCTTCTGGGAGAGGTTTGAAGTGGTGGGCTGGCTCTCAACTGGAGAAGATTGCTTCTCACATCCCTATGTTTCAGCATCACACACATAGATACAGTATCGATCTAAAGCTGGTGATGCTCCCGAAAGGGGCATTAAAATGTCAGCAGACTGGTACCATTTCACAAGTAAAGAATGATGCCAAAATCTCAAGGAAGGAGGGGTGGGGGAGGGAATGATGAGCTCTTTGACACAAAACCTGCTTCTCAATGCTCCACTGAATACTACAAGTCCCTGAAGCTGAACTTAGAGGCATGTGACAGCTGCTGATTGGTAGGAATTCACGGGGGGTGGGGGTGGGGGGGGTGCGTGACATGCATCTTGTCTGTAGAACATAGCATGAAGGAAAACAGTGGCTCCAAGTGGAGAAAAAAAGCAGAGAATGAATGTATGTGACAGCTTCCTGAAAAGTATAATAGGGAGGCAGACGAATGCCAAGATTTGCTCGCTACCTGTTCTCAGAGCAGAGTTTTGGTGCAGCATGCCTCCCAAAATTAATTGTTCAGTCACTGAACAAGCCATTCACAGATTATCAATACTTTCCTGCCTTAAAGGTATTTCATCATCAAAAGAGGATGTAAAGTTACACAGTTCTTTAAAGAAAGGCATTATAAAATATAGCTTTTTGGTTGAAAATGACATTTAAGTTAATATTAGATGAAAATACCCAACTTGATTCCATCCTCCACCCAAATATCCCCAACCAGTTGAAAGCTACTGTGTAATTCTACACTGTCATTTGTTAATAAGAAAACTCTGGTCTATTGACCTCTCCTTCATAAAATAATAGTTTTTCTTTGCTATTCTAACTACATAGGAAGGTTTAACTAAGCCAATCAGCCTGTGAAAAACAACACATGGGTAAGCAAACACTCAAAAAAAAAAAAAAAAAGAAAGAAAGAAAAGAAAAAACTGGACAAATAGGATGGGTACTTGGTAAAACATAAATGCCCTCCATTCATCTGCAATTCTAGCCCTTTTCTAACAGATCGCAGATTTTCAAAACAAGTATGCAGGTTATTTAAAACTGAGTTATATATAGTCATTTAGCAGCAGCAAAAACACTTCTGGCATTATCACAGATGCTAGATCTCGGGAGGCATCTTTCCTTCCAAACTAGAATTTTTCTTCACCCAGAACCCATCAGCCTTGATTTCTTAAAACAAAAGCCCTCGTCTCTCCCTTCTCCCTCCCCAAAAAATAAACAAATCAAAGCCCACCGTCAAATTTTGCGCTAATGAAAACTGTGTGATGACATCCCAGGCGTTGTCAGAACCTATTTTCCATACACCACCACCGCCGCCAGACAGTTGGATGCAGTATTCCTGATGGCTTTTTATCGTATTTGTAAATACACTCGCTAATCCACTCAATTGGGTGATTTACAAACAGGTCCTCTCAGTTATTAGCGGCCAGCAGTCAAGTCCCATTACATGTGATCCTCGCACAGTTGTCTAAACATGTCCATGCCCGGGTGAAGGGCTGGGATCCGCAAGGGAAGAGGGGGAGGTTGGCGAAATTTGGATGGGGGCAGGGTAGAAGCGAGGAGGAGAAATCTCTGCATCTCAGCCCTCGGCGGCGGCGACAACAGTCAGCCAGCCAGTGCCCACAGAAAAACTAAATTCGGCACCTCTCCCTCCTGTTACACCGGCAACAAAGAGGGAGTTTCCGTGACGCTCCCGTCACCCCCGCCCCAGGTGCCCAATCTCCCTCCCGGCCCCGGCCCCGCGCTCCCGGGGCCTCCGGGCGCAGAGAGGCCGCGGAGCCCGGGGTCAAGGCACAGAGGGGGGATGGGGTGCGAAGCCAGCGGGTGGGACCCGGGAAGCGGGCCGTGGAGGGGCTGCGGGACCCATTTAAATAATCCCCGAACCCGATCGGGGATGGGTAGGGGGTGGGGGCGGCAGGCAGGAGAAAAGGGACATCTCCTGTGGCAGAAGCTGGAAGAGGGGGAAGAGGAGGTGAAGAGCCCGTGCTGGGGGCACTCCTCCTGGAAGCACAGAAAACAGTGGGTGAACAGGGAGGTGGGGGGAGGGTCGGCCGAGCTGGGGGGAGGAGAGGGGCCAGGCCCAGACGGCTGGGGAAGGGGGTGCCACCTGGGGCAGGCAGGGAGGAGGCGCCCGTGTGGCTTCTACCTGCCGCTCAGGTGTGACTGGGAGGGGAGGCCGCGTCGGGCAGGAGAGGCGGAGAGCTGCGGACGGGCGGGCGCCCCGGGGCCGCGGGGACAGCGCGGGGGCATCTGCGGGACAGGCGGGCGCGGAGGCGGGGGCGGGGGCTCTGGAGCGCAGGTGGGCTGCGGGCAGGGCTGCGGGGAAGAAGAACGCGGGCGGCGGGAAAGGAAAGCGGGCTGCGGGGGAGAAAGTGGGCGGCGGGCGCCCGCGGGGGGCGCGGGGGAGGCATCCGGGCGGGCGGCCGAGAGGCGGGAGCCCTCACCTGCGCGGCGGCGGAGGAGGCGGAGTTGCAGCAGCCCATGGCGGGGCCGGGGGAGCCCGGAGGCGGCGCCGGGCGCGCAGCTACGCCCCGGAGCCCCTCGGCATGCGAGCCGGCGGGCGCCCGGGGAGGGCGCGGCCTGGCCCCGCACGGCTCGGCGGCGGCGGCGGCGGCGGCAGCGGCGGCGGCTCGGACGGCGGCGGGGATTCAGGAGGCGGCGGGGCTGGGCGCGAGCGCCGGCCACATCCCACGGCGGCGGCGGCTGCGCGGCTCCGGCTCCGCTCCTGCTGCGGCAGCTGCTCCCCAGCGGAAAGGGGCGGGCGGCAGCGGCGGCGGCGGCGCCTCCCCCTGTCCCCCGCCTCCCGCCTCCCGCGCCCAGTCCCTCTCCCGCTCCCTCTCCCGGGCCGCTGCCTCCTCAGCGCCGCGCGCGTCTCCCATCAGACTCCCCGCCCCCAGTGCAGCGCCTCGCGGGCGGCCAGCGGCGGCGGCGGTGGCCAAAGCGAGGCCGGGCCCTTTGGCGCTCTTCGGAGCCTGCGCGGGGTCGGGCCCATTTGGCGGTGGCACCGAGGCAGAGCGTGGGCTCCGGGCCAGAGGGCGCCCGAGGGCCGTGCGGGCTCGCAGCCGAAATGGGGCCGGGTTGCTTCCGGGCCCGGGAGACGCGGGCCAGGCACGCGGGAGTGGCTCGCCGTCCCCGCTGGGAGCGCAACTCGAAGTCCTCGGTGGCTTCTTCTGCTCCGACGGCCCCGCTTGTGATCCAGAGGAAAGCAAACACAATAAACCTTCCCTAGAGAAGGGGTAAGTGGTAGAAGACGAGGAGGAGCAAGCATCTGTTGCTGCTGGTCCCATTTTGTCGACGTGGAGACTGAGCCTTGGAACGAGAACCCGATGAAATGCACCCAAAAAAGTTATCCAGGGCCCTATTGGCTCCGAGCTATGCTTTCTTGTGTAGAGGGTAGTGCACAATAATCAAGTATGAACTCATATGTTAACATTTTTTCTGAGGACATACTAAGTTCCAGTAACTTGTGGGCACTGGGAATAAAGAGGTGAACAAAAGAGACAAGTTTCTGCCAGTTTTACAGGGGCCTGTTGTTCCTGTAGCGTGGCGAGAAACTAAGAGTTGGCGTGATCACTGCCTTCGAGAAATGTGCAGCCCCAAAAAGAGTCCTTGGGAGATAGTATGAGATGAGAACAGTTATTAGGTGGCAGGAATAAAACTAAACATCGTGGTTAATATTAGGAGAATCACCGGTACCGGGCACTGTTACAAGCTTTCTTACATGTTTCTTCCTGTCAAAGAATGTCTCCAAGACAGAATCAGTTAAAAAAGAAAAGGAAAGAAAAGAAAAAGTTGATTTGCAAAGATGCAAAGCCATGAGACTGTAGATGGCCTGACCAAATAAAAGACAGCAAGTTTTAAGGATTACCCAAAGTCTAAGGGGGAGGAATAGCACAGAACCAAGTTGACTTTAATGGGCATTGGAAAGGGAATCTAAGCAAATGAAGATGGGAACATGGGGACAACCCAAGAAGAGGCCACATGAGATACCCTAGTTGATGTGTTCCTATACCATGTCCTAGGACTGTGACTGGAGGAATCACTTCCTAACCCTCCTCTGTGAAATGGGAACAGTAGGGATGACCTCCAAAGGTTGTCAAGATTAGATAACATCAGGAAGCACTCAACAAATCCTGCTTGAGTTGATGAATTCTTCCCTTGCATTCTTCCCGTGTTCTCTTAGAATTTTATCAGAATGCCCATCATACTGCTGGATGGTGAATTCTAAGTGCTACCAGTAGCATTCAGTCATCAAATAAAAGTGAAAAAATAAAAACTTGAATGGCTCCAGCCCCAATTCTCCACAATTAGATTGCAAACTCCCTGAGAACAAGGGAAAACATCTTCTCCTTTGTCTCTCCCTCAGCAATCTCAAATGTGTGTTGAATTATTCAGTGTAGCCAGGAATAAAAAACAAAAACAAAAAACCTTCCCTTGAGATTTTTTTCCTCTTAAAGCCTCAAAGTACATTCTGTTTTTAACGGAGGGAGGAGACTGAAAGTAAAATTACAGGCTTAAACAAGAAGCCATCTGTCTTCCTTCTTTATAATCAAGGCAAGGGGAGTTGTTTTTCTTAGTGTAGTCAATATGGGAGCATTTCTCTCAGATTATAAAAATCTTTTTGGCTGGTGTAGTTATTCCTTGTAGTAGCTAGTGCTTATTTTGTAATTAAAATTGCAGAAATAAATATGGAACAGATTGTTACAGTTCTTCAGGAAAAAAAGAAAAAGTATTTCATTTCTTTGGAGGTCTCTTTCCAAGACCTGGATGATAATGTGAGTCTAATGGAAAGGGGGCACATTCCGTTGTGCTTAACTGAGCTGAACTCCAGCTTTCCCTTTAAGGGTTAATGGAACTACGAAGTTCTAAGGTTCTGCAAGGTGCTTGGTAAATATACTAATTATGTATGTATGCCCCATATATGCATATGAATGTGATGTTTTAAAATTATGCCTCATCATTAGCATGAGAGAAACTACACTCCTGAATTTGTATTCTGTACCTTCTAAGAACAAGTCGCTTTCCCATCCCCCTCACACCCAAAGAAGCCTCATAAAAGGAGTGATTTAGTGGGGCCAAAATACTGTTTCTTTTCATTCATTCTCATCAACAAGCACACACAGCATTCAGTGAAGTCAAACTCCTGAGAATTCTGAAATCTCGAGATATTTCTCCCCCCCATCTCCCCACCCCCCCATCCCCAGCCAGTGATCAGGGTACTCATCTCAGCACCAAGAGGTGTCATGAAGACATGCACTTGAGAAGAAGTTAGGGTTTTTGTTGTTGTTGTTGTTCCTGATCCTAGGATATTTTCTCCATTGATTTTTAGACATACCCGTGTTTCTCCGAAAATAAGACATCCTCCGAAAATAAGACCTAGCGCATGGAAAGATAAGACATCCCCTGATAAGACCTAGCACAACTTTGGGAGAAAAAATTAATATAAGACACTGTCTTATTTTCGGGGAAACAGGGTAGTAGAAGGGAGAGGGAGATGGAGACAGAAACATCAATTTGAGAGACACACATCAATTGATTGCCTTCCACACATGCCCCAACTAGGGGTCCTGGATTGAACCCGCAATCAGAATCCAACCTGAGACCATCCCTCCAAGCCGATGCTCTAATCATTGAACAAACTGGCTAGCACTAGGTCTTTGTTTTTTTTTTGTTTTTTTTTTGAGAAAAAGAGTTTTTAAATATAAAAACTTAGCTAAGCACAGCATCTGCACTAACCAGGATAAAATTACAAGGTCTATCAATCTTGGTGCTGCGGAGTAAAAGCAGATCACCAGCTGAGCCAGCCAAAAATGCTTCCCAGTGGTCTAGTATTGCATAATTGGCCATGTGAATTCCAGGGTTTCCAGCTTCTGATGGAGGGTTTGGTGCTGGTCACTCGGGGGGGGGGGGGGGGGGGAGCCGGGGGGGGGGGGGTTGGGAGACACTACGTGGGACACACACTGTGCTAACGGTCTTTCCAACAATAGTAATAAAGCCTGACTCATGGTTCACATGATTTCAGGTTTTTACGTAACAGAAATATAAATGCATCTAAGTGTGTGTATGTGTATGTGTGTGTGTGTGTGTGTGTGTGTGTGTGTCTATAACTGCTTAGAATAGTCCTCTGATTTAAAAGGGGAAGAGGGACATTTGGTGCATGTGCTGTGTTATTTACATTTTAGCTCATACTGTGTTCACAGCCACATCCCGCAAGAGCACATTTGCTTCTGCAGAGCCCAGTTTCCAGGTCTGCCTCACAACTTCCTCCTTGAGGCACTCACATATCACTTACCCCTGGGAAATGCTCCAAAAGGGAAACTAATTGTAACCAAGGGCTGTAAACTGTTCATTCATTTCCAGAGAGGCAGGAGCAGGTCTCTATTCCAGAAGATGGAAATATATCTCAGTCTCCCAGTTTAGCCCTGAAGTTAGAAACCCCTGAAAAGAGCTTCCCTGAACTCGGGCATATAGCAGAACAAGACAGCATTGTTCCCAGCAAAACTCAGGTGAGAATAATAAATCCTTAGCTCTGCAACTTGGTTTCTACCTACATGTGTAAGTTGATGTTTCTCCATTGTTAATGAATAACTCTGACTTTTATTTATGGTTTCATTTAGATTTTTGTTACAAGATCAGAAGATTTGTTAAGTTCTCCAAAAATGCTTGCAGTGAATTTGTATTTAGAAGAATATAGCATTCCCCTATTACTTTTCTGAACATTTTTTTAATCTGTAGTTACCCAATATTTTAAATGGAATCTTTCTTATGAACTAAGTGTGATTGGTCAAGTAACACATATGCAAACATCAGTCTTTGGGGATGTGAGCTGTTTTAAACATAAAACTAATGTTGGTTTTTATTTGGGGTGGTGGGGCAAAGAAGGAGGGGAGAGAGGCAGGATTATGAATATTCATTTGAGAAGAGACAATTTATAAAATAGAGAAATCTGTTTTTTTAACAATAAGTTCTTGAGCTGTTACAATGGGTCAAATACCTAGCTGGATACCTGGGATTCCAAGGCGAATGAGAGAGGAGAAACCAAGATGGCAGTGTAGGTAAACAACTGGTCTGCCGCTTCGCACAACAATTTCAAAACTACAACTAATATACAGGATGTTTATCATCCAAAAACATGGGAAGGCTGGCTGAAAGAGAAAGGAGCACAAGCTCTGAAAATCTGAGGAGCCTAGGTACGGAGGCATGTGATTCGGGCTGGTGGCAGGCGACTAGGGGCGAGGCTTTTTTTCCACCCGAAGGTAAACAAGCTCCCTATCACTTTGAAATCCAGTTTCTGGGGTCACGTGGGGGACCCAGACCCTTACTGGGAGAAGCTGGTCTGTTGACCATTGGGTTCGAAAGTGAGGGTGACTCTGTTGCAGAGGTGCATGCAGCAATCATTCTTTACTGCGCTGGTCGCAGGGACACGGGGTGGCCACAGAGAGTAGCTGAACTGCACCCCATTGGAGACCCAGAAGCCAGTGTTCCTAGTGCTCAGTTTTAATCCCTCGCACCCATGAGTGACACATTCGGGAGACGGACTCAGTGAGCACCAAAGCCCCATTGAAACAAGGCATGTCTCCAGTGCAGCAGTGCTTCCTTTATAGACACAGCATATAATTGGCCTGGAGTCAGTTCCTCCCAGTATAACAACAGCAATCAAGGCTTAATTACATCAAGACTTTGCACTCAGCCCACAAAGGGATATAGTAAAAGCGACCACCTCAGGTGATTGGGGAAGCTGAGCTACTGACCCCTATAGGTCACCGACCACATGAAGCCACTCCATCAACACAGGGAGGCAGCCAAACTGAGGAGACACAGAAGTATGTCATGAATGGGAGAGATGGAGGAAAGTAAACTACTGGATTCTGATGACACAGAGTTCAGAATCACATTTATAAGTTTACTCAAGAATCTTCTAAAAACCTTTGAGAAACTTGATGAGACCTCTAAGAAGCTTTGTGAGACCTTCAAGGACCTTAATGAGAATACCAAAAAAATGGAAAATGACCAGTCAGAAATTAAGTATACAATCTCTGAAATAAAGAATATACAGAAACTCAACTATAGATCAACGTACCCCAAGAATCAAACCAAAGTTCTGGAATATAAGGAAGACAAAATCACCCAACCAGAGAGGCAGAAAGAAAGAAGAATCCAAAAGTGTGAGGACAGTGTAAGGAGCCTCCAGGATGGCTTAAAGCATACCAACATCTGGATTTTTGGGGTGCCAGAGGAGAGCGAGCAGGATATTGAAGGCTTAATGGAAGAAATAATGACAGAACACTTTCCCTACCTGTTAAAAGAAATAGACTTACAAGTTCAAGAAGCATACAGAACTCCAAACAAGAGGAATCCAATGAGGGACACACTAAGAAACATCATAATTAAAATGCCAAGGGCAAAAGACAAAGAAAAAATCTTCCAAGCAGCAAGAAAAAAACTGCTAGTTATCTACAAAGGAATACCCATACGATTGTCAGCTGATTTCCCAACAGAAACTATGCAGGCCAGAAGGGAGTGGCAAGAAATATTCAAAATGATGAACAACAAGAACCTACAACCAAGATTACCCAGAAAAGCTATCATTCAGAATTGAAGGTCAGATAAAGAGCTTCATAGACAAGAAAAAGTTAGAGGAGTACATCAACACCAAACCAGGGTTACATGAAATGTTGAAGGGTATTCTTTAAGAAAAAGAAGAAGAAGAAAAAGGTAAAGGTAAAAAATTATGAATAACAAAAAGACATCAAATACATACCTACTAACAAGTGAATCTAAAAATAAAGTGAATAAAAAAATCTGAGGAACAAAATGGACTGTGAATACAATAGAATTAGGAACATAGAAAGGGATTGGACTAACAATTCTCAGGGGGAAGGGGGTCTGAGGGGTTTGGGAAGAGATTGGACAAAAATCTTACACCTGTGGATGAAGACAATGGCAAGGGTAAGGGCATAGGGTGGGGTTGGGAAACAGGTGGAGGGGAGCTATTGCGGGGGGGGGGGGGGAGGAAGAGGAACACCTGTAATAATCTGAACAGTGAAGACTTATAAAAATAAAAAAATAAAAATAAATTAAAAAGTATGAGGTCAATGGGTATTAATTGAAAGATATCTACAACACACCTTTGACTGAAAAAAGCACTTTATAAAACAGTATTGTGATGGAATCCTGTTTCTGTGAATAGTGTGTGTGTGCTCGCACTTGTGAATGTGTGTGTAGAAGAGGTTGTGAGGAATGCTGTATATACCACTCTACTGGAGCAGTTACCTTTGGCGAGGAGATGGGGATAAATTGGAATGAGATAGAACAAGATAGATTGGAGACACTTTCTGAAGTATAGACTTCTGTATTGTTTGTATTATAGTTTTGACAAAAGCATGTACTGTTTTTTAAACTATATTAAAATACCCTACTCTTATAAAATGACTGATGGGGGAAGGGAGTCCTCCCTAAATGACTTATTAATCATAGTGAAAATATGCAAAGTATCCAGAGTACAGAGAAAACAGAGCACTGTTAAATGTGATAGTTAGGGAAGGTTTCATGAAGGAAGCAGCATTGAGCTGGTCCTTGATCAACAAGAAGGTTTTCAATGCATGAAGATGGGAGGAGAGGGTGGCAGAGTTGTAGGCATAAAATATCATAAGCAAGAGTGTAGTCTTAGAAATGAATAAGCTCTGTTGGATATTCCAGTTACCTATTGTTGCATCACAAGTAAAGCTAAAACTTGGTGACTTACAACTATCATATATTACCATCTCTCACAGTTCCGGGGACCGAGTAGACTCAGGTAGGTTGGCAGTTCTTATTTGGAGGCTGTCATGTGGTTGCAGTCAGAGAGGGATGGGACTGGAGTCATCTCAAAGTCTCCTCACTCCCAGGCCTGGTGGTTGATGCTGGCTATTGGCTGTCAGCCAGAATACTTACATGGAGCCTTGCCTGGTGGCCTGGGCTTCCTGGCAGCATGGTGGCTGCGTTCCAAGAGGACCAGGTCAACCCTGCGTCGTTATCTTTTATAGCCCAGCCTCAGAAAGCAGATAACATGCCTTTTGCTATAGTCACTTCCCCACTCAGATTCAAGGGAACGGACTGCAGATGCTGCCACCACCCATCATCCCCAGTGGAAGAAATGTTCATGTCATGCCATGAGAAGAGCATGTGGGATGGGTGATCGTGTCGTGAGCTCTCCAATTTGCCACAGTTCCCAGCACTCTCTGAGGTCTTTCTGACAGGAGCCACCTGCTTCCATCTGCGTTACCCCCTGGCTCCCAGAGGCTCCCAGAGGCCTTCGAGTTTGCACCTCCCACACAAGAGAAGAGCAGAGGATTTGGAGATCACTATGATGATAGTGGGGGTGTGTAAAGGAAGGCGGGATTAAATAATAAAAACAGTAGGTGCTCCTAGCTGACATGGCTCAGTGGTTGAGTGTTGACCTATGAACCAGGAGGTCCTGGTTCGATTCCCGGTCAGGGCACATTGAATCTTTCTCACCATTGATGTTTCTCTCTTTCTTTCTCTTTGAAATCAATAAAAATATATTTAAAAATAAATAAATAAAAACAGAAGGTGCTAGAGCTGTTGCCCCTACTCATTAACTCTGCTGCTCAATTCAGAAAAATGATGCCTACATATTCTGCTCAAAGGATTCAGTCTTTGGATGCCCTCAATGGGCCTCAATTCTTATAGGACCAGATGTTCCTATTGCCTGTGCCTGGCAGGAAATTGAACTTGTTGAGAATACCAAGGTACCACTTTGGAGTTACTGATATTTCTTCAGCCGGGCATAGATTACCTGGGAATCAAGCTTTATTTGACTGCCAACTCACTTCCCAATACTCCGTTTCCTGGGGTGGTGCTGCAGAACAAGATGAAGGGCAGTGGGGCAATGGAGGCCGTGAGTTCTGGCTGGACTAGCAACAGTCATTCCCAGCTTCCCTCAAGTCCCGCTCAAAGATTTCTGTCAGGCTATGAAAATTGTAGCATTAGCCTGGTGTCTAAAATAGTTTCCCCAGCTATTATTATTTTATTGGACAAACTGTTGAAATCTACCTGCTCTTTTTCTCCGAGCTCTTTTCTCATTGGCACTAGACAGAGTCATTTTCCCTAATACTATGTAATTTAGTAGAGGCTGTGTCAATTGTATAAAATATTTCTAATCTCCATAATGAAGATGTTGCTGTTCTGACAGCTTTGCTCTCTTACTCCCTCTCAGCTAGTTACAGGGATGTAGAAAGACATTTAAAAGGAGTGCTAAAGTAAAAATGACATGCTGTTCCCCTCCCTAAGGGGCATCTCATGGTTGTCACCAGCCTCCCTACACTCCCTCCTATAGGGTCTCATTTATGGCTTCTTCAGGAAAAGAGACTATGCCAAGGTTCTCCAAACAATCCTCTCTCCATACCTATAAAAAGTATACCCTTCCTGGCCAGCATAGCTCAGTGGTTAAACATTGACATATGAACCAGGAGTTCAGGGCACATGCCTGGATTGCGGGCTCGACCCCATGTTGTGTGTACAGCAGGGAGCTGATCAATGAGTCTCTCTCATCATTGATGTTTCTCTCTCCTCCCTTTCTCCCTTCAATCAAAAATATTTTTTTTAAAGTGAGGCTTAGAGAAAGGAATAAGATCAATAAAAAATATATTATTTTTAAAAAGTATGTGTCCACTGAAACCGGTTTGGCTCAGTGGATAGAGCATCGGCCTGCGAACTGAAGGGTCCCAGGTTCGATTCCAGTTAGGGGCATTTGCCTTGGTTGTGGACATATCCCCAGTGGGGGTTGTGCAAGAGGTGGCTGATGGATGATTATCTCTCACTGATGTTTCTAACTATCCCTCTCTCTTTCTCTCTGTAAAAAAAATCAATAAAATATATTTAAAATAAAATTTAAAAGTATGTGTCCATCTATTTAAAAAAAAATAAAATAAAATGTATACCCTATTTTCAGTCTGAATTTAGAGAAAATCCAGACTGCCCCTTCTTATCACTTGCCTTTGAGGTCAAACATAAATTTGGATCAAACAATTGAATAACCAAAGTTAGAGGTGAGAGGGAAATTTAGAGGTGAGAAGTAACTGAATGTTGAGGTGGCTGGTAAGGCACCTTTATTTATGTACTCCGTTTTCCATTACTTTTGGAAAAAACAAAGAGATAATGGTTCACCAAGATTGACATATATTCAACTTTTTCCTCCTGCCTCTTGCTAGACTATAAAAAGTTTCACTTTATCCTCACAATAATTCTGTTAAGTAAAATCTTTCATCACTGTTTTAGAGATTAGGAAAATGAGGTGTAACAAATCATCTTGGTAGACTGGATTATGTTATTACAATAAATTTATCCTTGACTCTGAGTGCTCTAATAGAACAAAGGTTTATTTCTCCTGCACAGTTTGTATGACACAGCCATTGATCCAGTTGGGGCCAGGTGGGACGGTATTATCTGCTCCACATAGTCATTCAGTTACCCAGGTTTATGGAGGCTCAAAGATATTTTTGCTGCATCCTGTGTAACTTGAGGTCTTCCAGCTTCTCATAGAGAAGGAAGAGAATGGATAATTACCCATGGATTTGACACTGCTTCAGCCCAGAAATGACACTTTCTTTTAGTTGCATTTCATTAGCTACTATTAGTCACGAGTCCTCACATAACAGTAAGAGGAAGGAACATATATAGAAGAAACGGGATATATGGTAAGCATTACTATCACAGCTTTACAAGGTTATCATTTGCCCACCATCACATGGCTATTAAGTGGCAAGATTGGCATCTCGACTGAAGCTATCTGACTTGTAGAGCCCATGCTCTTAACCATTGCATTTTCTTTTCATAAGTTCATCATGCCATTTGGGGGATAGAAGTGGCCATGGTGTGGAAGGCAGCTGTAGCATCATAGGAACATCCCTGGCCTTGACACAGAGATAGGTTTGCATATCTATTCTGCCCCTGACTTGTTGTGAGGCCTTGGGCAAGGCCCTTAGCCTCTTGCTACGAAGAGTTTTACCATCTAGAAAGTAGAGATGGTAAATTATCGTTTAGATAATTATGAAGATTTTAAAAATGGGAACCTTCTTGACATACAATAGCCCCTTAACAAATGTTTAAGTCTGAATTCTTATCATTTCTTCCTCCTTCCCCTCCTTCTTTTACACAAACGCCTTCCAAGGATGTCAGTACTCCCATAGTGAGACCTTCCATTCCAAGTTCTTGTTGAAATTTGGCCAGAGGAAAGACTTCAATAACCTGTTCCCAACACTTCTGGCATTGAAGTTCTGATTATGTTACCAGTCCTTTTTCACTCCAATATCAGCAATTTTCTTCATATGTTGCTTAGCACAATTCATTCATGACTTCAGGTGAAAGGAAAGGATAATGTCACAGTAGAATTAAAAATTGTGGCTTAAGAGCTGTTTTGCTTTTAAAAACTGGAAATGTTGGTGCCTCTCTAGGCAGCAAATATCAAGGCGCATTAATATGGAGTGAATGCCAGTGCCTTCAACCTATTGATATTTATCATTGCAGCCTCTTCTAAACTCTGAAAATAGGTCCTTTGTGTTATTTTAATGTTATTTGGGGTGGGGGATTAAAGTGACCAGGTAATAAGAAAAACAAGTCTTATTTGTAAGCTTAATGGGCTTTTATCTCCTGGGAAAGGACAATTAATGGTTCCCTGTGGGAAAGTGCATAAATTCTTTCAGAAGGTCCCTGGGTAATTGTTTAGAAGAGTATTGGTAGAGATAATTTGCAATTTTAGGAGTCAAGATTCAGGGCAAAAGTAATGAGCTTCCCTGGAGCAAGTTCCTTTTTCAAAAGGAGCCTGAAGCCCACAACTTTTATTTCTTGCTTAGCATTTCTTGTTAGCATCAGAAAACCAGCATCCTGACACACTGGTTGCAGACTCTGGCATCAGACAAATGTGGGTTTGATAACCAGCTCGGTAAACTACTGGCTGAAAGATCTCGTGCAGGTTACCTAGCCTCTGAGCACCTGTGTCCTCATCTGCGACATTGCATTTTTAAAATGCTGGATTATTAATGCAAAGTGAAATAAGCCAGTTAGAGAAAGATAAATATCATATGATCTCACTTATGTGTGGAATCTAATGAACAAAATAAACTGATGGCCACACCAGTGTGGTTCATTGGTTGAGTGTCGATGCATGAACCAGGAGGTCATGGTTTGATTCCCTGTCAGGACACATGCCCGGGTTTCAGGCTTGATCCATAGTGGGGGATGTGAGGGAGGCAGTGGATCAATGATTGTCTCTCATCGATGTTTTTGTCTCTCCCTCTCCCTCTCTGAAATCAATACAAATATTTTTAAAATATAGAGACATAATTAATGTTTCAAATATTTATTGAATAAATGAGAATTCTAACCAAAAAAAGTTAGCGAATTGTCAACTCAGCAATCACTGAATCCTGATCTTTCGTACACAGTTTGATTGAAATGTTCTCACACTTTCTAACAATGTCTGGACTACACTTCAAGTACATGTCTCCTTCTTGTCTTCTCTCATGTGCCCTTTAACTCTCAACTGTTAGTGGCTTTAATTCTACCAGTTCTTTGGTTGCTCCTAATCTCTCAGGGAGAAGGCATTCATTTACTTGACTGCTGTTTTTAAAGGACATCCAATTCCTTTTTCCTCAATAGGAAATTAAAGAAAGAAATATTTACAGCCCAGCTTTTTTCCAATCTGAAGGAATATTTTCCCCCATCTTTTAAAATTTTCTTCCTGTAACTAGCTCTCTTCAGAAATTTTGGGCATGGTTAGCAGTTTTTATCACAAGAATAAGCTTCCTGAATATCTGGGCAATGATGTTAGCTGTGGGATCCTCAACATGTCTCAACACGCAGGACTCCCTTTCCTTATCTACTAATGAAGACACAAAGTCATTGAGCTCTAAACCCCTGCCTAGAATCAATCCTCTAGTAAAAACAGAACAGTAAAGGACTGGATATTCATTCTTCTGGTCCCAGGGTTGAAGGAGGATGTAAATAGATCAACTCTCTTGAATGTTACCTGAGCAAGGGGCATAGAGGCTTAATGTATTGAGGAAAGATGTAAAATTTAGAACTAAATTACCCCGAAAAGAGGTCTGACTGTAATTTATTAGCTACACGGCCTTGAGCAAATTATGTAAGCTTCTGGTTGCTTTTCAGATTTTTTCTTTGGTATTCTGTGGTTTCTGTACGAAGTATCCAGATGTGGATTTTATTCTGCTTAGGAATGGTTTAACTTTTTGAATCTACATGGATTATATCTTTCATTGGTTTTGGAAAATTCTCAGCTATTCAATATTCAAATATTACCTTGGGAAAAATGATATAATCTCTTGGAATGGCTTTCAAAAACATAGACATAAAGAGAAAGAAAATGAAAAAATGTGGCAAAATCTTGATAATCATGGAATCTGGGTGACAGGTATATGGGTTTTTTTGTGCTATATTCTCTACATTTTCATTTTTGTTTAAATAATTTTATAATAAAAAATAAAACTATGTAGGATATAAAACAACCGTTCTCTCTCTTTCTCCTGGATCTTCAATGGACTACACATCAGACCTTCCTATCCTACAAGTATCTTAATGCTCATATTTTCCATATATTTATCTGTCATGTGACATTCTTGGTAGTTTCTATGGCTCTATTTTTAGTTCATTTATTCTGTATACAGTTATATTTAACTTAGAGGGCCCAGTACATGAAATTCGTGCACGGGAAGGATCCTTAGCAGCTGCCAGCTGGGGCCTCCCTTCGTTCCGCGCTGTCCCCTGGTAGCACACGTCATAGCGAGCAATCTAACTCCCAGTAGGTCAAACTCCCGAGGGGACACTTTACTTTTTAGGCTTTTATATGATATATAGAGATATTTAGATAGATAGATAGATAGATTTGTTACTGAGGGCTTAATTTTGGTTATTGTAATTTTTATTTATAGACATTCTTATTTTTAAAATTTTACTTTTGTGTGTGTTTTTTGTTTGTTTTCTTTTCCTCTTTGTTGTTGAAAGTATTACATAGGTCCTCTTTTTCCCCTGCTTCTAGCCCACTCCCCTCTCCTCTTATATTTTTCTTTTCAAATATGTTAGATTACTTTGTCCATGGTTTTCTTTTAAATACCCTTTTCCCATATATTAAAACAACAACATAGTGGGTATAGCCTGGATCTCATAATTTTGCCATTAGAAGAAATATTTGAATGTCTGTTTCTGCTTGTTCTACTATTTTTAAAGGTTCTTGTTCATGGTTCCATGCTTGTGTGCTTGATTATTTTTTTTACCATGTGTTGCTCTTATATTTGAAAAATTATAGATGGGACCCTTCAGGGTCTAGGACAAAGGTGTTTTCCTCTAGAGAGGTTATACATTTGATTCTGCCAAGTGCTCAAGAACATTGCCAATTTGGGATCATGTTAAAATAAATTCAGAAGTTGCAACCTTTTGGATCAATTAAATTCAATTATGTGAATGTAGACTGTAAATTTGAGTGTAAATTGTTGCAACTTTTAATTTTTCCCTCCTGTACCTGGGACTTAGCAACAAGGCAATTTTCTTATGGCTCCTGAAGTGATTTTGAAAATTCAGGAGAGAGATAACCCTTTGGTGCCCCAACTTCTTTGGGATGAAGGGGTCTCTTAGGGAATCAGTCTTGGGCAAGATTGGGCTCTGATTTCCCTTCTCCTTGTCTTGGGAGACCATAAGCACAGGGGAGGTTTGTAGTAAGCAGCCTTAGTGCCTTCTCTTACCTTCCTGGAAAAAGTAATCTAGATCCAATTTTTTCATATGTAAGATGGAGCAAATAAGTGTTATGCAAGATGGAGTTATAAGTATTAAGTAAGATTTAAAATGCCCTTTGTAGCTCTAGCCAGTCTAGCTCAGTGATTAGAGCATTGGCCCTTGGACTGAAGGGTCTTGGGTTTGATTCCAGTCAAGGGAATGTACCTTGGTTGCAGGCTCCATCCTGGTAGGGACTCATGTTGCGGGCAACTAAATCAGTGTGTCTCTCTCACATCAGTGTTTTCTGACTCTCCCCCTCCCTTCCACTCTCTCTAAAAATCAATGGAAAAATATACTTCTGTGAAGATTAACAATAAAATAAAATAAAATGTCCTTTGTAAATTGTAAATCACAGTATAAACTTACTCTGGAACCCTGGGCCTTTAAGTTTTAAGGAACCTCCTCAAGTCTCATGCACTATTTGGAGGACACGGGTATTTTACTATGTTGTGTCCCATATATTTCATGAGATTTTCAGAGGATCTATTGATTTCCAAAATATGACTAAAATTCAATTGAAAATAGAAAGTAGAATTAGAAATCAAACAACTACAGGAAAAGGGCAGCAGAATTTGCTAGTGTTCATTCATTTAAATGTTGCTGAATTTTCAAAATCTCTGCCAGTGACCAAAATAATGATTATTTGTGCAATAATATCTTTTTTTTTTAAATTTTCTTCTAAACTACACTTCCACATGTGTGATGTTCAAGGGTAAGAGGAAAAAAACACACAACACTTATATTCCAAATAAGCTCATTAGTTCAAGTTTAATATCTGATAGAAAGAGCATTTTGTTTCTTTCATAATTTATTCCTTACAGGTTTCCATTCATGGGTGCACAGGCTTTTAGAAGGTTAGAGCTGGCAGGATTTGCACAGATCATATCACTCACCACCTTAATTTACATTTAAGGACACTGAGGAAAGGACAAAGATAAATTTATTAGTCTAATAAGTGCAGCCAATATTACAGAGACTTTCTGCTAATTAAAATGTTTCTTTCAAAAAAAAAAAAAAGATAGTCAGCAGAATCTGGCATGTCCTCCTTATCTCCCATCCCTCTTCTCCCCCTCCCCCCCCCCCCCCACGCACTTTTCCTCTATAGCATCACTAGCATCATCCTTCAAGACCCTGATTAAATGTCTTTTCTCTCTTTTTTTTATTGTCTAAAGTTTTACATATGTCTCCTTTCCCCCCGATTGACTACCGCCCCTCAAATGTCTTCTCTTCTCTGAAGCTTTCCTGCCTCAGATGAGAAGATCCATCTGAGAATACACAAAGGCTTCTTGATATACCAGAATTTCTATTATAACTTTTCATCCTTTTTCAAGGAACAAGTCTTTTCAGAATTAAAGAAAAGTCAATGATGGGAAGCTTGAAAATGTGTAAATTTATTCCCAAAGCAGAAAGTTGGCAGTTGTCATTCATTATTTTATTTAGCAAGTTTTTATTGAGTGTCTGTCTTCTAATGTGCTTGGTGCTGAGATTACAATAATGAACAAAAGATATATATGGTTCCTGTCCATTTCACCATCTCCACACCATCACTTTCATCACCATTATGTCTCATTTGGGCAGTCCATTTATCTTTTAACTCCATTTATCTCCTGCTTACACTCAGATCTCTCTTTGATCCATTTTTTACCCAACAGCCAGAAGAATCATTTGATCATGTTTAAAATTCCTTTTTCAAATCCCCATGGATTTCACTTTTAGAACAGTGATATGAGGAGCTCTGGGGACCTACTCTTCCCTGTGAGGAAAGATTCATTGATGTGAACTCCAAGAAGGAATCTATGTGCTGAGAAGGACTTACCATGGTCAACTGAGGGTCCAGATTTTATAAATAATAAGATTCTAGCAGCCATTTTGCTAACAGGGGCTCCTGGTGTACTGTGTATACTGGGAAGAATCTCAGATTGAATTCTTGGCTTCTCCCACTATGTCTTGCTTATTTACAATCTGAGTCAAGGAAGCCCTGGTTTCATCTTTCAACCAATGGACTGAATTGTACCCTAGTCAATCAGGACTGCACAGTATACCCTCATTTGCATATATTACTGATCAATCAGAACTACTCTATAATGACCAATTAGAATGCATGATACTGACTAATCAGATCGGACCAGTTAGAAACCTCATTTGCATAAAATTGGATTAATTGGGAGCTTTGTCAGGAACTTTTCCTATAAAAGGTAGCCTCCCCACCCTAGCCAGTTTGGCTCCATAGGTAGAGCCTGTGGACCAAAGGGTTCTAGGTTTTATTCCCATCAAGGGCATGTGTCTTGGTTGCAGGTTTCTCCCAGGTCAGGGCTTGTGCAGGAGGCAACCAATTAATGTGTTTCTCTCACATCTGTTTCTCTCTGTCTTTCCCTCTCCCTTCCACTCTCCCTAAAAAATCAATGGAAAAATATCCTCTGGCAAGGATTAACAAAAACTAAAATAAAACAATATGAGGGAAATGCAAAAAAATAAATAAATAAATAAATAAATAAATAAAAATGTAGCCTCCTCTTTGTCTCAATGGTGTGCACTTTCCTGGTTTTGCATTTTACTGTTTTGCAAGCTGTTCCACAAGTTTTTCCTTGTGGAAATTTTTTTCATTAAATTCTCTGGAAATTGCCCTAAGAAGTATGGCAAATGAAGAAATCTTTATTAAAGAAAATCTTTTATATCTTGATAAGAACAGCAAGAATCTGTGGCACAACCTACTCCCTCTCCACATCCCGTCTCAGCTTGATGACACAAGCTCTGATTGGGGAAAATATTATCAAGAAAAAGGAGTTTCGGGGGATGAGGACAAATATGTAATACCTTAACCAATAAAGAAATTAAAATGCAAAAGAAAAAAAAGAAAGAAAATGGAGTTTCTTTTCCTTTCAGCTCCAGTCAAGGGATATGTATAGGGAAATAATTATCAGTGGGGAAGGAGAAAAATTACCTCTTCCGTCCTCTGATTCTTTTGGCTGGCCAAATCAAATCACTATAAAAAGATTGACAAGAGAAAATCAGATTTAATCTTATTGTGCATGTGGAAACCCCACATCCATGAGAGTTCAGAGATAGAAAGAGAATTAAGGTATATTAGATATTCTGAGCTAGGAATGAAGTAGTGAAGTTTGGGGGCTTCAAAGGGTCATTGCAGAGTATGAAAATGCAACTGATTAGTAAATAAAAGTTTGCCCTGCTGTGTAGGTAGGTCAAAAAGAGATTATCTCTGATAATTTCTTACTATGAGCAAGGCCCCTAATTCAAGTTCAAGATAGGTAGTTAAATGGAGGGGAAGAAGTTTCTCTTGAGCCTGAAGCTAAATTTGCCTTTAGCTCAGAATAGTCTGCATACCACTGGGGCACGTTTTGGGGTGGCTCATTCTGAACCCCCACACAGGCCACCATTTCTTTTCCTACAACTCTGGTGACTGGCTGAGAGGTCAGGAACCACCATTTCTTATCCTGCGGTACAGGTGACTGGCTGAGAGGTCAAGGCCTTCATTCTTCCACACAGGTGCCACGTATCACTGGAGGTTTCTCCAAGGCATGACAAGCCAAGAACCCTGGGGACCAGATAACTCTTGCTCCAGTTTGCTTATTGGGTGGTTTCAAAGAGATTTTATGTATCCATAGGATTCTGGAACTCAAGTTCTCTAACTTGAGAGTACACTAGTAGATATGCAAAGCCAACCTGGAAAAAGCATGGTTGCTGTTGGTGGATTGAAGGGTTTGTTTGTCTACACACACATCAAAGCCCAATGAGACACGAACAGGAGTTTGCAGCAAAGAAAGTAAGAATTTATTAATTAATAAAATGGCTTCATGTCCAGAGTCATAGGTGAGCTAATGCTCAAAGACCTGGCTCCCCAATTCATCCTCCCCAGGGATGAATTATATAGTGTGTGTGTGTGTGGGGGGGGGGTGGGGGGCGACTCATAAATCATGGAAACTAAGGGGATTAGGGTCATGGTCTCTACTGGTTGGTTAATGCATCTGGTTTTGATATCAGCCATAGATGAAAAGGGGCCATGTACTAAACCTGACTAGCTCAGGGAAGGCCTGTGTGGCAGCCTTGCAAACTCAGAGACCTAAAGTAACTACAAAGGATGGTCTGAAGTTAAAATGTTTTAAAGTAAAAAGCAGTGTATGGTGAGTAGTCATGTCCTAGGATGGTATCTTCCCTGACAAAGGTCAATCTTTACCTTAACTGAGCTTGCCTACTATATTTTTGCTTCTACATAAAATATCACTGGAATGTCAGAGTAATTTTCTTTTTACCCCCGACCCCTCAAAGCACGGGCACTTCTCTGCAGCGACCACAAATCCCCTTGCTGTAGGCAGTTAGACAAGAGCAGAGCAAGGATGATGGGCCAGGTACAGAAGGTCACAAGTATGGAAAGCCTAGCAATGGACAATCCATTGTAGGGTGGGACCTTACGCCCAGGTGACTTTTCCTCCCCTAGCATATCACTGGTCATGAGGTTTGGTCCCCCTGACCTTTCCTCTCTAGAGATAACATGGCTGGTGTCAGGACCAGTTGCACTGAAAAATGTAGACCCTATTCTGGTGCTGGCTAATCAGTCAGTGGAGACCACAACTCTGAATGGACATACCCAGAAGGCTACTGAATATTTTATTGAGATTTTCCACTGGGACCGCCCCTAAAATCTCTGCCCTTAAAACTCTTAGGATGGAGGACCCAGTGTGCTCTCCCTCCAGGGAGCATGCCTGTGCCTTTCCCTTCCCTCTCCATTACCTTTGCCCTCCCCTTCCCCAGGCACGTTATCATTAGCTTCCTCACTCCCCAGCTCCAAGCGCCCTTCCTTTAACTTCATAACTAGTTTGCTAAACCTGTTTCTTCTAGGAATTACTTTTCTACCTTTGTAATTTACTCAACACATGTTCTTTTGCAGTGTGGGTCTGGACTTTGAATTCTTTCCTAACCAGAATCCAAATACCGAAGTTGCTGAACCCAGGTTTGGTCTGACCCCACCAGCCAGACACTTAGTGCCCTTCCTGCTGCTTATAGCACCCTCATTGTTAATTGAGTTGATTATTGACTGTTAACTATCCTGCACCCACCTAAGTAAAGGAAATTTATCTATCATTTTACTTTTTATCCAATCCCAGAGGTTTCCCTGCTTTTCTTTCTCCCGCCTTCCTAATCTATCACCAATGGTTTTCATGTAACCTTCTTCTGATTGTAATGTACACTGAGTGGCCAGATTATTATTATCTCTGAACACAAATTAATCTGGCCACTCAGTGTATATCCTATATAATAAAAGGGTAATATGCAAATTGTCCCCTCAACCAGGAGTTCGACCAGCAGGCAGGCTGGCCAACTGCCTATGTCCCCTCCCCCTGGCCAGGCTACTGGACCCCACCTATGCACAAATTCATGCACCAGGCCCCTCCCCCCTCTCTCCACCCCATCCCCCCCCCCCCTCTCAATATTTATATTGAGTGGCCAGATTATTATGCATTCAGAGATCATAATAATCTGGCCACTCAGTGTATACAACAAGGTGCAAAACTGCCATTCTCTGGAGCCTTATCTCAATCCGTTGAGATTCTGCTTCCCCGTATCATTTTGCTTTCCTGAGTACGGAGCTAAAGCACATCTGAGGCCATGATACCATCTTTAGTTTGAAACTCTGTTTCTGTAGTCAGTAGACCCTTTTTCCTAAGACTACTGGCTACTGACCAGAACTGAAAAGTTAGCATGGTGGTACTCAGGCAGGCTAAATAGCCACCTCATATGGTGCATAAATAAAAAATGAATTTATTTAAGGAGAGGGGATAAATAGAGATGGGATATCCAAAGGGAAGGGCTGCATAGCACCGAGCCAAGCGGACATTGAGTCAGTGATGGAGGCACCCAGGAGCTGGAGTTTGATCCTCATATGCAGTTACTGGAAGGAAGCTCTTGTCCTCAGTGGGTCTGGGAGCTGAATCGGCAGGCTTGAAATTCGGATGGAATACAGATGTGCAATCAGGTGTCTTTAGGAGTTTTAACTCCTTATATGGTCTGATTTCTTGGGTCCAGCAACTTTTAACTGGTGTTTGTTATCCTGTGGTGGGAAACTTACAAATGGCTGTTAGGGATTATTTTGCCCTATAGTCCTAACAAGAACCTCATTGTCCAGATTAATGATTAAGAGGGAGATGGGTGAGTCAGAGTGCTGGGTGAGGTCAGTTTTATTCAAAGGGGGGGGGGGGGGGGAGAAGAGGGGAATAAAAAATAAAAGGCCAGTGCACTTTCATTACCTTTGAAGAACCACCCCTTCTTCACTCCCAGAACAGAGGTTCCAGAGGAGCAAATTATCTCCATTTTTTTTTATTCTTTTATAATATTTTATTTATTTTTTACAGAAAGGAAGGGAGAGGGATAGAGAGCTAGAAACATTGATGAGAGAGAAACATCGACCAGCTGCCTCCTGCACACCACCCACTGGGGATGTGCCTGCAACCAATGTACATGCCTTGCCTGGTATCGAATCTGGGACCTTTCAGTCTGCAGACCAATGCTCTTCCACTGAGCCAAACCGGTTTTGACTATCTCCATTGTTGCTATCAGCCTCCCACCTCCAGTTTTGCCTTACCCCAGCCTATCAAAGGCCTGTAATGTTCTTCCTCCACACCCATCCAGCAGGTGAATTCTGCTCATAGTGCAAGATAGTCCTTCTGAGCCCCACCCTGCAGTAGAGGTGTGTCCCAGCTCCTGGGGATTCTTTTGTAATAAGCTGGTCCCAAGGAGAAAACTATTTCTAAGAGTTAATGAAAAGCTCCCTTTGTGTCTCCTACTTTAATTTGATGCTCTCAGCTGGAATCCCAGAGGAGGACTGTGTGGAGAATTCTGAGGGTGCTGGAGTATTCTTTCTCTTATTTCTCAAAGGTCAGGCAGCAAGTCTTAGTCATGCTAATGGAGATCTAACCTTTTATGGAATCTGAGAGTTTTTCAGCTCAAGGGATTTTTTCCGAAATCTTCCAAATAAGGCCTTTGTTTCCAAAGCACAATGATAATTACTGTCAAAGTCAGAACTTTGACTCAAGTCTTTGATGCCCAGTGCTTCTTCTACCCACAACACTTATATAGTAGCTGGCGATGTTGGTGGCTCTTCCAGCACCAACTACCTACGTAGTAGTGGCATAATTGTTATTAAATGGATAAACCAATAACAGCTACTCTACTGCCCAATCCTTCCTTTCCCCCCTAGAATAGTAGAGAGCGAAGAAAGCAAACAGACATTGCATTTTGGGTTCTCAGGCAGCATTATCAGCATGAATGATTGACCTTTGGAATCTCTGCCACTCAAGTCATTCAATCAAGTGGAAATTGAATCTCTGAAGAACTGTTGTCCATTATTAGCACAATCCCTGAAGGATACAAAATCCTAGAGTCCAGCTGGTAGAAAAGACTTAAGTTTCATCTGTTATATAAGCAATACAATGTATAAATGTGGAAGGTCAGCTACATTTCTAAAATAAGGTAACTTTTCGTGGCTACCCCATGTATCTGCTTAGAAACAGAAGGCTCCAAGGCAGTGTCAGGGTGTGTTGGTTGAAAGTTGATAATTAAGTTCATTGCTGCTGTGATTACTCAAGGGGTCATAGCTTCATTCTTTCAAAGTCTTGGAAGCAGGACTCTAGAGGACATCTGTTGTTTCCTACCGCAATGCAAAAACTCACCTTCCTCCTAGAATAATGTGACCAGACATCTCGCTTTTGGCGGGACAGGCCCGATTTTTAACAATTTGTCCCGAATCCCGCAGCGTTTTCAAACAGTCCCGATTTTTGGAAGGAATCGGGACTGTTTTAAAATGCCGCGATATGTGGGACAAATTGTTAAAAATCTGGACATCTGGTCACCTTATCCTAGAAGTACTCTGCTTTACCTCAGGGAATCTCCCTCCTCCATTCACGACCTCTATGGCTTGGGCAAGGCTGAGCAATAGAAGAGACCTAGACTTCACACATTTACCCACTCACAGCAAGTTGGTTTCCGAAGGTCTGTGAGCTATAATAAAGGATCTGTATAAGACAGATATTCTCATTCTTTACCCCATTGGTTCCCAAACTTTTTTGGCCTTGCCCCACCTAAGCATCTCTGAAACCCTGATGCCCCTCTTAAGTAAACAGGTCTGCATAGCTAGTCTCTCCTGTTGTTCACTGCTTCTGTAAAGCCAGCGGCAACACAGCTAGCAAGAGAATGCTGGTGCCCTGCTTGAACTGGACTATAGACTCGTGTTTCCCTAGTCTTTCACGAATAGCCTTCTTCTTTTGGAGAATCTACATAGCACCCCGCACTGCTTTTACCCCTTCTGTGCATTGTCTCCCAGGCGTCCTTGTTTTTAATGACTTTGACGAGCTTGGAGGGTACAGAGGGGCTACAGCACCTGGACAGGTTCAAGACCGGGACTACTGAGAGTACCCAGTCTTCTCTTGGCCATTTGCATGACCCAGCTTGGAAGGCAGAGCCTCCCAGCACAATTATATCCAACAGCTAGAGTTGTAAGCTTGAACCTATGGTCTGAACACCTGGCCCCACTTGCCTGAGTGATATAGGCTGCAAGTAACCCAGGTTTGATCAGGTGCATGTAATGCAGTAGGATGGAAACCCCTGAGAATGCTGTAAACATCTTGACCAAGTCCTTACTTTGCCTCTTGGCATCTGCAACAAAATAAAGCCTCGGCTTGAGGGCTTGGGTGCCATCTCTCGGGATGCAACATCCCACCGAGAGCCAGCTTTCATTCTCTTGTGTGTCTTTTCCAAGCTTTTCAGCCGCCCCCTCTCAGGGCCACCCTGGGCCGTGGGTGGCTGCACCGTGCTGGTCCTGTGTTTTGAAGGATGCCTTTTGGATTCTCTGATGTTTTCCTCATAATAGACTGGGGTTTAGGGAAGAGCACTACATGTGTGGAGCATGCTTATTGCACAGAGTCTGGGCTCGTGATACCAACACTATTTATCCGTGCATCCCTGTTGATGTTGGCCTTGGTCACCAGGACCCTGGAGTGTCTGCCAGGGTCTTCACTCTACACCTGCTGTGATTTCCATCCCACAGTCTGAGCATTGGGAGAGAGACACATAGTGCCAGCTGATAACGGGAGGAAGGCGGGGCAGGGGGGAGAAAGTGCTTAGGGATGACACCATTGCCCTGGTTCCTTGAGGCATGAGCAGTGAGGAGGAGGCGGGACCAGGAAAAAAGGGCTAGGCCTAAAGGTGGGGGTTGTTCAGAGAGACCTGTATTTCAGTAATTAATTTGAGTCCTTTCTTGTGGACCTACTTGCAACCTCACCCAATGGTTGTTTAGGGGTGAGATCCACTTTGAACCTCAACCAATGGTAGCTGAGGTTAGGGTCCCTCTGCCAACCTCACCCAATGGTAATTGAGGGGTGGGTCCCACTGGCAACTTCAGCCAATGGGAGTTGAGGGGTGGGTCCCTCTGCCAACCTCAGCCAATGGTAGTTGAGGGGCGGATCTCACTGGCCACCTTGCCCAATGGGCGTTGAGGCGCAGGTCGCACTGTGAACTTCAACCAATGGTAGTTGAGTTGCTGGTCCCACTGCCAACCTCACCTAATGGGAGTTGAGGGGTGGGACTTACTTTGAATCAGACCCACGGAGGTTTGGGTCCCATTTCCAACATTACCAAATGGTTGCTTAGGGTCGGGACCAACTCCCAACCTCACCCAATGTATCAATAGTTGAGGGGTGGGAATTTCCTTGAACCTCACCCAATGCTAGTTGAGGGATGTGACGCAGTTCCAACCTTACCCAATGATAATAGAGGGTGGGACCCACTCCCCACCTTACCCAATTGGAGTTGAGGGGCGTGACCCACTTCCAACCTCACCCAATGGTTGTTAAGTGGTGGGACTTTCCTTGAACTTCACCCAGTGGTCGCTGAGATGTGGTTTCCACTTCAGACCTCACCCAATGGTCGTTGAGGTGTGGGTCCTCTTCGGACCTCCCCCAATGGTTTTTGAGGGGCAGGACCCACTTCCATCCTCAACCATTTTGCGTGGAGGGTGTGACCCACTTTCACCCCCACCCAATCATTGTGGAGGGGTCGGACTTACTTTGAACCTCACCCAATGGTTGTAGAGTGGGCAGTCCCACTTGTAAACTCAGTTGTACTTGATGGGCGTGACCAACTTCCAAACTTGCACAATGGTTGTTGATGTTTGAGACCCAGAGACAACCTCATCCAATGGTTGTTGAGGGTCGGGACCCAATTCCAACCTCTCCCAATTGTTATTGAGAGGTTGGACCCACCTCTACCCTCAACCAATGTTTGTTGAGGGGTTGGACCCACAAACCAGTCCTTGGGCTGATGCTTCTACCACTGAACATAATTGGCCAGAGCTGTTCATTACATTTTTAAAAATATATACTTTTTTATGTTTGGAATAATTCTAGATTTATCCCACAATTGCAAGTGAGTACAGGGTTCCTGCGCACAGGTCTGCATAGCTAGTCTTAACTGTTGTTCACAGCTTCCATAAACCTGGCGCCAACACAGCTAACAAGTGAATGCTGGTGCTATGCTTGAACAGAAGGGACCTGGACTTCACACACTCACTCACTCACAGGGAGTTGGTTTCTGAGGGTCTATGAGCCATAATGAAGGATCTTTATAAGACTCATTTGACAGATATTCTCATTCTTTACCTCATAGGTTCCCAACCTTTTTTTGGCCATGCCCCCCCTAAGCATCTCTAAAATCCTGATGCCCCTCTTGTGACATACAATTCTTTTTATTAAAAAAGTGAATTCCTAGTCATGTGGAGGAAGCCATTTACTTTGTCTAAACAAGCTTCCAAAGACCATGGCATCCATGAAAGAAAAAAAATAAAAGAACAAAAGGACAATTGAAGTACTGAGGAAGAAATCACTAAGAAATTGTTAAAAATAATAATATGAAGTGATATGAAAAAATAGCAAATAAAGTTTTAAAACATATAATAGAGAACTGAAATGTATAAATATGTCTACATATATTTATATACTGTATATGAGGCCACTAGAACCGTAAGAAATGCAAAAAATTCACTGTTAATAACTCATTCTCAAATTGCACCCCTTAAAAATCAAATTGCACCCCCGTGGGGCATGTGTCCCATGTTGGGGATCACTGTTTTACCCTGAAGTTAGACTTGAGTGTTTATAGGGACTTGGCCTGTTGCTGCTATATTGCTACCACATACACCCCAAGGCTGAAACAAGCATAGTAGTGCCAGAGCCAAGAGATTAGAGGAAACTGGACCCATATGACTTCAAATGAAGCCTGACTCTGTGATGGGCAGTTAGGCAGACATGAGCAGAGTAAGGACAGTGGACCAGGTAAGGAAGGTCACCAGGGTAGAGAGCTCCAGTTATCTACCAGTGGGCAAAACCGCAAAAACAAGGACCTTGTCTTCCCCTAGCACATTGTTAGTCATTCATTTTAGAACCCCTGACCTTCCATATCACTGGTCATGCAGTTTGGATCCTCCGCTGACTTTTCCTTCCCTGGCATGTTACTCTAGTCATGCAGTAGACCTTCTTGGTGGAGGAACAGGGGGCTGAGGAGTGACCTTATGCGACTCCCATGCATGTCCCTGCACACCACACACTTAAGCATTAATCTCTAAGGATTAGGGTCTAGGCCTCAGTTGTGTTTTAGCTCCAGCGCCATAGAAGCAGCAAAAGCAGACAATGGATGTCATTACTGACATCAGGATAAGCTGCACTGACTTATAACCCCCTGCCCTGGCATCAAGCAATCAATGGAGACCATGTACTTTAAAGGATATACCTAGAAAGCTGATGAATATTCTATTGAGATCCTTCCCTGGGACCACGCCTAAAATTCCTACTAATAAAAGCCCTTAGGGTAGAGGACCCACTGCACTCTCTCTCGGGACCATGTGGGTGCCTTTCCCATCCCCTCTTCTCCACTCCCAGCCATGATTCCTTTTCATTTCTCCCTCCTAAGCTCCAAGGACCCCTTCTTTTGCCTCTGTTACTTGTTTCCTGAGCCCATTTATTCTATGACTCACTTTTCTGCCTCTGTCACTTTCTAAATAAGCTTTCTCTTATTGCTTGAGGTTGCTGAACTGAGGTTTAGTTTGACTTCAAAGGTCTAACACCTGGTGCCATTTTTGCCACCAAAACATCCACTTGCCCAAAGCCAGCACTAGGTCTAAGGATTAAGATATGACTCCTTGGTATTCTGTTCCATTTTGCTCAAGGCAGGTTTAGGTTGGGTTTTCCTGCCACTTGTAGTTAATTAAGGGAGTTCTAATTTGTGTAAGAACATTTCCTATCTTGCTTTTGGTGTTCTCACCTGAACAGTCTTCTCCTGTACAGACAGTAGACACCAAGGCAACAGGAAGTTAAGCTGGTTCACTGTGATCTTCCCTGATTTCTCTCCAATCTCTACCCTACCATCATCAGCATGATACTTTTAAAATATAACTTGAGATAAGAAACAAGTGTTTTATCATTTAGCTTAGAGGTGGTGTCGTTAAAGCTTAAACTTTAAAATCAGGTCATTCTAGTCCCATTCCAAGCACACACTATCCACATGTAGGTGTTGACTGACATATTGGACAGTGCAGATATAAAAGATTTCCATTATTACAGCAAGTTCTGATGGACAGCACACTCTAGAGACAGGTTTTCTTCTTTGTCCAAAATCACTACGGTCAGAAAGCCTGAAAGAATCTTTCCTCTCTTCAAATGGCACATGAGGCCAGTAGACAGATGCCCAAAAGATGGAGGATGAGCCATTCAATCATCCATTCCATACTTTCTAAACACTTAAATGGGAGTGATGGGTTCTCTAGCCACTTATCTCTGGCATGCGTAGATCTGAAACACACTGCTTAGTGAGGGATGATTAATCTGTTGTTATATCAAGCATCTTGAAGTTACTACATGAATAAATATTGATTAAAACATGCATCTCTCTACCCTACTCTGCTCTGCTTTATGCACATAGGTTTCTTATAGAATATGATGCTTCATTTTCAGGCTGGTGATTCATTAAGAATACACTTCTTAAGGACATTTTCACAGGTCATCATACTCCAAGCAGGAACTATCTTCCTAGCTCTGCACCCATTTCCCTTTCAGATTAAAACTATCTGGGGGGGGTGGGGGGGGGGAAAAAAAAACAAACACATCTATTTCAATTCAAACAGGAAGTAAAGGTCTCCAAATGAAAATTTGTTGCAAATATTAAAATTGGGGAATGATAACTCTGGTATAAAATAAAACCTTTATTGGACAGAATATACAAATGAAAGATTGCATTGTCACCTAGATACCACAAGTGAGTTACTTTCCCAGGGGGTGAAAAAAGCTAGCTTTGATTTCTTTTATGTTAAATGAAAAAAAAAAAAAGAAGAAGAATGGATAATACACAGGACCCAGGGTGACCATGTATTTTTGGTTTGACATAAATAATTTGTATTTGCAAACATTCTTCATTAATTTATGTGAAATAATTGGGGGATGAGGGGAATAACACAAAATCACAACATTGGAAAAGGAGGGGTCAGTTTTTAGCCCCAGTGCTCCCTCATTGGATGGGTAATTTGGTATCAGAAGGTAGCCATGGCGACCATAAAAGTTACTCATGTGACTAACGATGCAACTAATGATGCCCACAATTACTTAATTGCAGGCATGCTTAACTGCTTTTGCCATATTTGGAGAGTGCTTATGGCTAATTGTGGCTGCAAGTGGGTAACTACAGGTGCAATCAGATTTGCTGACAGCAGGAGAATAAACCGTCCCTTCTGACAGGGGGAGAGCTGAAATTAGTTCTTTCAAATCCAGAGAGGATAGAACAGCCTCCAGCATGAAAACAAACACAAGTCATGTGATATTTAGGCAGAGGGAAGTTCTGCTTATCAGCTGGCCTTCAGGACAGAGTCCAGCCCCGTCTGTGCACCTTCCACCTTTCCCTGAGATTCGCCTACTGGATTCTTGTTAGTGCCCCTACCAAGGGGTGGGGTGGGGTGGGGGGAGCTTTTACTTTCTCCTTATAACTTTACAACTCCTGTTTCATCATGGAATAGGTACTTACAAAAAGATTTCTTTATGATTTTTAAAGAGAGAGGAAGGACATGTGCCCTGACTGGGAATCAAACTGGCAACTCTTTGGTGCACAACGCCCAACCAACTGAACCACCAGGGCAGCACTATTTTTTAATGTTACATTGTCTGCATGGTCAATTACTTTTACAAATACCTTTTACATGTGGTTCAATATCAATGCATACATATGAACTCATGCTTATATATTAGAGTGGTTAGTTTTAAAGGTCTCTCACCAGGAATTAACACTCCAAAGATGGCTACATAATACTTCAAATAGTCTTATCAAAATCTTACTAGAAGGCTTTTAATTCATATAAGGAATGTTAGAAATATCTTTGAATAGGTAAAAATAAGTGATGGTCCAAGACATGAGCACCACTGTTCTTGCATGGATGAGTATAATGCTCCAGCAAGTTCACTTTGTGTACAGTGATTGGGGTCTAGCGTTCCCTTGGTCCTGTGTATCTCTCCTTCACGAAGGCTGTGACTTGACTCTATAAAAGGCTGCTGGTCCTATCACCATTCTGTGCCCACCTTAGACTATTACGCTTGCATTACTTGTATTGCCTAAGGCAGAGAATGGGTCCCCGAGGCCTCAAGAATCAATTGTAAGATTGGTTAGTAAACATTTGTGGCTTTGGCAGAATTTGGTCCAAGACCTCACTTGGTGTACAGGTTGAAACGTAGAGGATGTAGGCTATCACCCACATGTCAGCACCAAAGGCGACTGATGTCTCCCCAAGGAGCCTGGAGGCTGTGGAGTGAACGACCTACTTAATAGTTTGGGTCAGTTCAGAACATCTTGTTTTCTTTTTATATAGCTCAGGCTTCTATTTCCAAAACAAATGAAATAAACAACAAGGATATATGTAGTTATAAATAATAAAATAAAAAACAAGGACATAAAAAAAACATGTAGTTTTAGGAGATATTAAGTGCGGAGATATAGACACATTTTCTAGGAACAGGAAACTACCTCCTACCAAGGGAGGAAATGTACACTTCACCCCCTCTTGCCTGGCATCTGGATCTGCTAGGCCCTCCTAGGCTCTGTCTTTCTTCAAATGTTATGTATGATCTTTTCCCTGCCTTGTGAGAGACTCTGGTTAATCAATCACTCAAACTCCTCTGTATTGCACAAACAGTATCTAATAGCATTGTGTGAGCTGGACACTGTTCTGGGCAGCATGGTGACTCAGAGGGATGAGTTGACAGGCTCCTTAGCCCTGTGCTCTGTTAACCATCCACTCTTCTGGTTTGGGCCTGAGGTTTGGGCTTTATCCACAGCTGAATAGCAGACCTGTGAGTACGGACACACAATAAAACAGAGAAAATGTTGGCCACCAGGACTCTCTTTGGGAGAGCTCTCTATTTGATGAGAAAAAACACATTGAAATTACATTTAGAGTGGAAGGTGAAGTCCCAAGGGCCTTCTCCATCAAGAAAATATGTCTGCTAATCTGCTTTGCATGAAACAGGAGAGGAATAGTATTGCTCCTAAGAAAGGGCACAGAACAGGGGAGGGCAGGGAGGTGGAGGGAAGAAAGCACAAACACAATGCAATTCCAGATTGATGTCTGCTGCATAATGCAACGCTTCGTGGTGTGCCACAACCTATTGCAGTGGGGGTTCGGGATCTGAAGAAGGGGCCTATGTACAAATGAAAATACTGCACAAGAAATATGAATTTAGAAGACATGGGGGAGGGGGGCAGGTGGAGACCTCTCTCTTGGAGAGGCACAATGAAAACTGGCCTTATCCACTTTTATTCAATTTTAGATACACATCTTGCCCTCAGTAAAACATGGCAAACGGGTAGCAGAAAGGCTGTCTCTAAGGTCAATAAAGATCAGTAAAGATCAGTAAGGTTCAGTAAACATTTACTTTGAGGCTATTAAATCAGGAAATTGCTTTGAGCCATCACTATCTCAACAGAACAATGGTGCTTGGCGTTAGTCCTGCTAATGCCCAAGGTCTGTCAGTCTTCCGGGTTTTTTGGTACACTCTTATGACAATATTGGGAAAGCGGTGGCTTTCCGCAGTGGTGATGCACAAATCTTTAGTAAAATATACCAAATGAATGGGATGTTTAGTTTGATTGATAATCTTGTGGAGATCGATGAAGAGGTTGAGTTTGGTTATCTAAACTAAAGCTGAATGCTACCTCCCTCTTTTTTTGTTTTTGTTTTTGTTTAAGGCAGTCTCTCTCTCTCTCTCTCTCTCTCTCTCTCTCTCTCTCTCTCTCTCTCTCTCTCTCTCTCTCTCTCACACACACACACACACACACACACACACAAGAACAAAAACAAACAAACAAAAAATCCACCCAACAACAACAAAACACACACACACACTCATTGCTCCATCCTCCCCACCCCCCTTATTGTGATAGAGAAGAAGCACTGGGTAGAGTCAGGGAAAAGGAGAAATTACTCTATCACATTGTTAAATTATAGACTGGGGAACCAGTAGGCTTGGAGAAATGGGCATGGTGCCCAGGGTTTGGGCAGCTATGAGTCAGAGGATCATTAGACAATGGAAATCAGCAATTTATAAAGTTTTCAAATGGACCTGTGATTTTACTCAGGTCAGTGTCCTTTTGGTGGTCAGCAATTTGGACTATGGGTGAGAAGCATAAAGATGGTGGGTTCTGGAATCAGACATAGGTGTTATGGGCTGGCTAGAAATGGACCATAGGGCAGGAAGCTGGATCCAAAATAGCAAGTGTTAGTCTTGTTGTATCCTGCTCCCTCCACTCTGGACCTCATCCTGATCCTATTTAGAGCTGGTAAACCAGAGCTTGCTTGGAAGCAGAACACATCCTCTGATCCAAAATACACCCTCTGCTGAAACAGACTTCATGTGCCTCTTGGTCATGTCCTAAAAGTAACGCATTTTCCTAATGGGTTTTGTTGTTGTTTTGTATTGTATTTTTACCTTTTTATTGTGGAGAATCCCAAACATACACAAAAGTAGTAAAAATAGTTTAAGAGCCCCGGGTGTCCATCATCAACTCATGACCATGCCTGTTTACCAACCTCTACCTCCTGTGTTCTTTTTAAAGAATAGTCCAAGCCCTAACTGGTTTGGCTCAGTGGACAGAGTGTCAGCCTGCAAATTCAAGGGTCCCGGATTCGATTCCAATCAAGGGCAGATACCTTGGTTGTGGGCACATACCCAGTTGTTAGTGTGCAGGAGGCAGCTGATTGATGTTTCTTTCTTATCGATGTTTCTAACTCTCTATCCATCTCCATTCCTCTCTGAAAAAAATCAACAAAATATATTAAAAAAAAAAAAGAATAGTCCAAAAATTATATAGCTTCAGCACTAATATTTAACTATATATCGTTAAAAGGTACAGATTCTTTTTCCATTATCACATGCTCGTATAATTAACAATATCATTTGATATTTAATATTCAGTCTGTATTCAAAATTTTTTCCTCAGAAACTCAATTTTAAGTCATTTGTGTGAATTAAGATAGAAATGATCCTCATTATTTTAAATAAGATTCACACATTGCAATTAGTTAATATATCTTTTAGGACTCTTTTAATCTATAGGTTTCTCTTTTATTTATTGAACAAATCTATTTGTTTATTCTGTAGAGTTTCCCACAGTCTAGATTTTTCTTTCAGCCCTGTAGTGGCAGTTAACATGTTACCCAGTCCTCTGCAAAGCTTGATCAAAGTCAAGTTCAATTTTTTAGCCTTTATAAGTGGGGTTGTGTTCTTCCATCAGGAGGCATCTAATGGTTGTCTGGTCGTCTCTCTCCTGCTTGTTTTCCCTCCTTCTTTACATCCTTCTTTCCTTTCCATATCTCATCTTCCTGATTCCTGGCAGGGGAGCCCAAGGTTGGGTGTATGGAGTGAGGATCTGCCTCTTCCTGGGTTATTGCCCCGCCTTATCCACTTGCTTCCTGTTTATGCTGTCAACATGGGTTTTTATTTCTTTGGGCGGCATCACGGTGCCGCTAAATCTCTTCCCAGAGATGGGTGAACATACATGCTGAGAAAACTTTGGAGAATAACATTTCACTGCTTTTGCTCTTCTATACTAAGGAGTGCTAAGTTTGAGCCCTGCCTGACTTTTTAGTGACTTAGATAGCAACCAGCTGTCAGCAGGAGAGGGACTACTAGTAGCTAAAGTACTTCCTTCCTGATCTATGTGGAAGGGGAATGTAATTTCCAAATACAATTTGGTGCCAAGAGTTCATATTTAATTAAAGAAATTAAATATTAAGTGCCAAATACATTCATATGTTCATTATCTCCAATCCTGATAGCCCCATTTTTTCAGATGGTAAAACTGAGAATAAAAGACATTAAAAGAATTGCTCAAGATAATATAACCAGAAGGAACTGTGATGCAAGTCCATAATTGCCATCAGCATTCTCCTGCCTCCTGTTCTCCATTTTCTTTCAGGTGTAAGATTTTCTCTAATAGCCAGTAGTAGATTTCTGAATTGCTCTGTTTGCTTATCTATATTTTGAATGGGGAGTATTTCCTGCCAGTTGAACTTCAAGTTGAAAGTAAAAAAGCCTATCTTTATGTGGTCTCCTAGCAACAATTTATGAAACACTTTAAAGCAATTATTCTTCTCAAGCACGTTTCCAAATGTTGAAGCATATTCATTCACTTCGATCATTAAAATTCCCAAGAACATTCACTGTGGAGCACATAGTTCTGGTAATTATAAGCTTGTCAACAGGTTGCTTAGTGAGCGGAGAGAGAAGACAGACCACATTCTCCTCAAGAAGCTGATCCCTTTGTTTCCAGCCAGCAGGGCAGGGCAGACCCCCTCTTCTCCAAAGAAGTCTTAATTGACTTGTGGAATATGGGGGGAGAGGGGATATTTAAACCCAAGATAGCCATCTGTAAAATGTCAAGCCCATGGCAACATTGAATACTGAAGGCCCAAGTCCCCCCCAAGCAGGCCGCTTTCTGCTTTTCCTCCTCTGAGCCCAACCCGAAACCAGCCCTGCTGGATGTGAACAATCAAAGCCAGGCAGGAGATCTGTCTCCTCCCTTAAAAGAGTCCCTTAAAAAAATGCATTTCTGCCCTAAATTGGCTGCCCATTTGTGCTTTTCTTCCTCTGTCTTTTTCTAAGAATTCTCTTTTATTGTTATCCTCTGTAAAATGTTTTAGTATACATCTACAGAGGAAAAAACAGTTTGGAAGAGGATGTGGATAGCTAGTGGTCACACTGTTGGCTTAGCGAACTGAAATGCCAATTGGGCAAGTTAGAGAATTGTCCGAAAGAGCTGTAGTGGGGGAGGAAAAGACCTGACTCTGAATCCACTGGTGAGAACATCACAACTAGGATGGTGACTTTGGGCCCACCCTTGGAAAGTTTTAGAAGAGGGGAAGATTGGATTTCTTGTTCGTCTGGGCAGTAACTCTAAAAAATGTTTTTTGAACCCTGTTAGAATGACAGAAGAGTTACTGTATACCCATATACTCTTTATCTATTATACTTTACCTAATGCCAACATCTTACATAACAATGATACACTTATCAAAGTTAAGGATCTGTTGTATAGGAGGCCCCAGTTCCTCACCCCATGGGTCTCTCTATAGGGCTCCGTGAGTGTTTACATGGCATAAACACTTGTGGAGGGAAATTGTATGAATCCCAGGCTGATGAAGCTGGATGTGTGCACAACCACACACACATATATGTACACACACACACACCCACACACTCACACACACATAATAGATACACACAACACATGCACATATGGCATAAAACAAAAAACAGAGACAGAGATACATGATGTACATATAGACACACAAAACATATATGCATACATATACACAGCATACACACAGAGAGATATATACAGACACATATACCATACATACAGATACATATTCATGCTGTCTCCCAGAATTAGGGGCTCACGCTATACATACTGAGAATGTTTCTTGATGAAACTTGATCTAGTTGATGGAGGCAGTAAGGTGCTGAGAGAGAACTAAAGAACACTGTTGATGAAAAATCAGGGGAAGTGGGAAAATTGATTCTCTTCTATCTCAAAATTTTATTTCTTTGTGGAGAATTTCCATGTCAGGCTGCAATAACTATGTAATATGTATTTGCTATTTGCTCCCCCATCACTATTTTATGCATTATAAAAACAGTAATAGGCCTCACCCTATTTTTTTTCTTAAAAATACTTAATGAACAAACCACATTGGAACAGTGGTGTAAAATTTTAAAATATGAATAAAAAAATCACAATCCCTTCACCATAATAAATCAACTTCAGTTTTCCATATTCTCATTTAATCCTTTTTCATTTACATGTATATTTTTAGACTAGGATTGGGCAAACTATTTGTTGGATCAGATAGTGGTGTTTTAGGATTTGTATGCCACACAGTCTTTGTTGAAACCACTCACCTCTGCTGCTGTAGGAGGTAAGCAGCCAGAGACCGTATATAAATGAATGAACATGGCAAGGTCCCAATAAAACTTTATTTATAAAATCAGAAGGCCATGGCCAACCTGTGTTTACTGACCCCTGTTTTAGATACTTTACATGAATTACAATACATAAATTATAATTTAGATGAAATTATTTGACCATTCATGAACAAAACTAACTTTTTGAAGTTGTTTTAAAATTTTAATTATTTAATTGCATTTATTGTTATTTGTCCCCAAATCTTTTCAACCATCCTAAAACTATGAAGCTCAAGTTCCCATGATGATTTGCTATTAGTAATACAATGGATTTAATACATTTACTAATTATAAAAATACAGAACATTTCTTTTCCAATGGGCTTCAAGATTGGTTCTTTTTCCTTATATTTTTTATTCAATTATTATCTGTGTTCATATCTTACCATTGCCCACCCCCATACATACACTCCCTCCCCAGAGTTTTGTGTCTCTTGGTTGTACTTATATGCATAAGATTGGCTCTTAAAAGAAAAATATTCATATATAATCCCATACCAGAGCATGAGTTATGATTTTATTCTGTCTTGATTTATGAGTTTACTTTTTGAGATTATGTTAGTGAAAAAGATAATACAGCCCTAGCCGGTTTGGCTCAGTGGATAGAGAATTGGCCTGTAGACTGCCAAATCCCGTGTTCCATTCCAGTTAAGGGCATGTACCTTGGTTCCAAGCTCAAGGTCAGGGTGCATGTGGGAGACAACCAATCGATGTGTCTCTCCACATCTCCACATTGACACTTCTCTCTCTCTCTGACTCTTCACCTCCCTTCCACTCTCTCTAAAAATCAGTGGAAAAATATCCTTGGGTAGAGGATTAACAACAACAACAACAACAATAACAAAAAATTACCTCTAGTTCCACTAATCTAATGGGTACATTTCTAGTTCTTTCCCACCTGCAAATGTATTTTTATGTGGCTATTCACTGTTTTTATGTATAATTGTACACATTTTTATGTACAACTGTCCTTTAAAAATATATTTTATATTTACTATAATGAAACACATTCTAAGCTATATAAGTTGGACCATACTGTTTATCTTCTAAAGGAATTTCAAATTGTTTTTACCTTATTCAAGGCAGCCTCCTCTCCATCATTCTAAGGCAGCTTAACCCAACCAAGTTTATTTGTGTATTTTCACTTTATACTATGAAAACATTTAAATGAACAGAAAAATTAAAAGATTAGTGTAATGAATAACTACATAATCACCATCTACATTCAGCAATTGATACTATTTTACACCTATATATATTTTTCTTAGTCATTTGAAATGAAAGAGGAGATATCATGATATTTGACTCCTAAATATTTCAGCACATATATTCTAAGAATGAGGCTGTTTTCCTTTATAACCATAATGCCATTATCACACTTGAGATAACTAATAATAATCTCTAATATCATCTAAAGTTCAGTCCATATTCACATTTTCTCATTTGCTTCCAAGACATCTTATATAATTCCATTGGGAACCAGGATTCAAGGTTTATATATTGCATCCGTTAATTTGTCTTTTCTATGTCTTTGAATCTAGAAGATAACCCTGGCATTTTCACCTTTACAATGACTCTTTGAAATGCCCAGGATACTTATCTTTATTCCACAGTCTGGGTTTGTCTGATTGTTTCCTCATGGTGTCATTGAGACTTTATCTCCTGGGCTTGACATACACTATCCGCTAAGTCTAAAAGTGAAATAGATTCAGGTTAAGCCTAAATTGATAAAAATATTTCACCATTTCACTCCTATCAACTTTGATTCATTAGACATTCTCTTATATATAAAAATATGTTCCATTTGTCGTGGTAGACAAGATCTGCTTTGGAATCAGAGAGGCTTTGCTGCTGGAAATCTTGGGAACATTATTTAATTTCTAATTGAAAAGGATTCTGGAAGACACTTGATAAATACTTGCTCTCTTCTTCTCCTCTGTAGGTTCTTCTGGATTTCACTAAGCACCACAAGGATACAGGGTGGGACAGCAGTAGATTTACAACTGTTCGTATGGAAAATAATACGATCATTAATAAATAACAGTACACATAAACTCTGTGTTTTGCCCACTCACGATTGGAAACCTACTTTTGCCCCACCCCATAGATAATTCAAGCACGTCTGAAGAGCTCACGATGCCTAAATAAGACAGCAGCAGCAAGATGGCAATCATTTCAGCCGAGACCGTATCATCATAATGCAATATTAGACACTGTGATCTCCTGTCATTTCCTTCCTGGAGAGTTATGGCTTTGGCATTGAGGATTTAAGACCTACAGCCAGAACACTACTTACTACAAATCTCTCACAAAGCTGCTGCAATAAATCTCATAGAGGAAAGTCATTGCATAAAAAATTCCCAACTCCAGGGAGCTGGCCATTTATTTTCCTAGAAAAGAAGGGCCGTGATGAGAGACACTCCATGCTCCTTTAACTCCATGGAACAGTACCCAGCAAAGCATTCATCATGGGAAGTTGAGTGATTAGCCCAATGAGACCAGCTGGGAAAGGAAGATGGAAAGTGAGGTCCCCCCACCCAAGACCTGTTCAGGGATTTCCTCTTAACTTGAGGATAGGCTCTGCATAGAATCAGCACAATTGAAGGTGTGCTTCCTGAAGACAAACTACCTTCAGAGGGATAGTGGTCTAATCTACTCCATAGGTTTCTTTTGTCTGCACAGTGTATAAAGTGTTTTTATTAATATTTAGATCCCAACATTTAAAAATGGAAAATTTCACAAAGGAAGACTAAATCCAGAATTCTGATGTCTCTAAACAAATGAGAATATCTGACAACAGTGGGTGAGATTCCTGCATTCCTGCCCTCTTTAGACAGTGTGCATGTTCCAGTGTGCCACACTGCTTTCCTTTCTACCATACCTGCCCTTTAGGCAATGGAGTTTGCAATTCCTACATTAATCCATCATCCTGGGTCCATTCTCTCACTCTTTACTCCACTGTTCTTATATCAGAGGTGAACTGACTGAATAGAAAACACAAATGGGTGGTGATGGAAGGAGACTTAACTTGGGTAGTGAACACACAATACAATATATAGATGATGTGTTATAGAATTGTATACCTTAAACCTATATAATTTTATTAATGTCATGCCAAAAAATTCAATAAAAATAAAAGAAAATAAAAAAGAAAATACAATTGACTGATCCCTCTTAACCCATGACCTCATGTACATTCAGAAGGTATTTCTAACATGGCAGGGAAGCAGCTGGGGTAAAGCAGACTCCAGCTCAAATCCCATCTCTTCCTTACCCTGTGATATTGTCCAACCTGTTCATTTTCTCTTGAAACTGCTCAAAATTTGTTCATTGCCAATGGCTATAATAGGATCTCCCACTTTTGGAGAGGACTAAATGTGGTAATGTATATAAAGTAGCTGATGCTTTGCACATGCTCTCTTAATTCATTCCTTTTCTTGGCTTCTTTGCTTTATCTGTTCTGTCTCTTTGAAGGTGCCCCTTCCTTCAGTATCCCACAGATATTGGTGTTCTTCAAGGTTCTAGCCTTGACTTGACCTCCACCCCAACTTAAACTTTCCTCAGATATACAAATTGATAAGTAGATTTCAGCACAATATGATTTTTCTGATGGTTTTTCCCCACTTATCACTTCATTTTATAAACATTTCTCCTCTGCTAAGACACATTCTTCAAAATAAACATTTAATGGCTGCCCAACAGTCCATTGGATGAATAGATTATATTTCCTCTAATATTGGACATGTAGGCTATGATAATTTTGAAAGGCAAGGATGTCAAGAATGTTTTTTCATACTCTGGCATTTTTCTGCTTTGGGGTTATTTCTCAGTGTAGTCTCATTTTTCCTAGTAGACTCTACCTCCCTTTTGGCCTTTTCTTCTCCTCCCCTCTCTCTCTTCCTCAGTGCCCTCCTGTGTCCAGAGGTTTAAAGTGTTTTCTCTGGTGTTGACTGAAGAAGAGAAGCTGTGGTATCAATAAGGAAAATCGTACTGTTCTTTGAAAATTTACTTGCCAGCAATGCCCTAAATAAGCCCACTGTCCCTTAAGAACCAAGGAGCAACAGCTTAATGTATAACTATCCTCCACGTCGGTTTAGAAAAATGAATGCCTAGGATCTTTACAAGTATATGACATCTCGGTGGGGCTGTGTCTTCAAAAATGAGAATAGTTTGTCTTCTGTACTCATACGGAAAGTTCAGAGGAAACTGCATCTAGATCAAAGAAGGAATAAGTCCCATCCAGCTGAGAGAAAATGTTAATTTGGGAGTAAAGGAGGAAATATTGGATCCAGTTAATGAATTTTAAGTGTCTGCTATGTGCTAGGCATATTGACTAGACAGTGTCCTTGGTCCGGGACAGCTCGGCTACTGAATGGAAACGCATGATAAATGTGAGAAATACATAGTCAGCTTTGATAGGGAAGTAGGGTGCAGCCTCAGACATAGGGAAGGGTGCCAAAAGGAAGTAGTGGGCAAATGGCTATGTGTGACGATTTGGGCATTGGTAACTCAATGAGTGGCTAGATGGCTGTGCTGGGACTCCGCTTCTCTTTATGGGGTGATGTCCCACCTGGAATCACCAGCATAAATTAATGAAGACAAGCAACAATCCTACACAAAGTATTTTGGGAGACTTTATGGTCCATGTGAAGCCAGCTGGCGGCACCGAACGAAGTAGGCAATGAAATGTCTCAAAGTCAGCTCAAAGTATTAAGCCTTTCCCCACCAAGTTTTTATAGGTTAATTTCTTTTCCCTCATTGTGCTATCTTCCTCCACTCTCCACCAGATTTAGCATCCCCTTCCTGCTGTAGATTAACAACCGTGTCCTATAAGTGGGATCATTACCAAGAGAGGCAGAGGGAGGAGCATTTGCTATGTCTCCCTGCAGAGCCCATTCACGTGCTCTTTCTCTTGTGACGAGTTGGTAACTTGGATCCCAAGGAGTCATAGAGGTGTCCAGCCTCTTCTGAGGTAAAACTTCCTAACTGGTTAACAAAGTTTTGTAAAAAAATGTCTCTAGCCCAGAGAGGACACACATCCTTCAGCTGCTTCCACTCTTTAAGATGGAGAAATGCAGCCTGTCTGAGAAGGTAAGGAAAGGCAGGCTTCAAGTTCTCTGTCTTAGAGGCTGGGAAAGGACAACTAAATAAACCCAGTTTTGCTTAAGTTTTCTCCTTTTAGCCTAAGTAAAATCTGTGATCTATTGCAAAAGCAATAAAATGTGGAGGGAGAATTTTGGCTGCTTTTCCTTTTTTAAAAATTTATTTTCCTTTTTTTAAAAAAATAATAGATTAATTCTTTTTCCCTCGCTGTACTATCTTCTTCACTCTCATCAGATTTAGCATCTCCTTCCTGCTGTAGACTAACAACCGTGTCCTATAAGCGGGACCATCACTAAGAGGCAGAGGGAGGAGCATTTGCTATTTCTCCCTGCAGAGCCCATTCACACGCTCTTTCTCTCTGACTAGTTGATCAGTTACAGTTAATATACAATATTATATTTGTCTCAGGTGTACAGCATAGTGATTACACATGTATATAATTTATAAACCCACCTGGCATCATACATAGTTATTATAATATTGTTGACTCTATTCCTTATGTTGTACTTTACCATCCCCATGACTATTTTATAATGACTAATTTGTACTTCTTAATCCCTTCACCTTTTTCACCCAGTCCTCCAACCCCCTCCCCCTCTGGCAACCATCAGTCTGTCCTGTCTATGAGTCTTTCAATTTTGTTCATTTGTTTTATTTTTTTACATTCCACTTATAAGTGAAATTATATGGTATTTGTCTTCCTCTGACTGACATTTCATTTAGCATAATACGCTCTGGGTCCACCTATACTGTCACAAACGGTAACATTTTGTTCTGTTTTATGGCTGAGTAATATTCCATTGTATATATGTACAACAGCTTTTAAATCCACTTGTCTATTGATAGGCATTTGGGTTGCTTCTGGGCTATTGTAAACATTACTGCAATGAGTGTAATGCTGCAATGAGTATAGGGTTGCATATATTCTTTCGAAATAGTGTTTTGAAATTCTTTGATATATGTCCAGCCGTGGAACCACTGGGTCAAATGATAGCTCCATTTTTAATTTTGTAAGGAAACTCCATACTGTTTCCCACAGTGACTGCACCAATCTGCATTCCTGCCAACAGTGTACAAGGGTTCCCCTTTTTCCATATCCTCAACAACATTTGTCATTTGTGGTTTTATTGATGATTGGCTGCTTTTCCTTCTCCTTTTCAAGCCTCATTGATTTTTAGAAAGAGGGAGAGAGTGAGTGAGAGAGAGAGAGAAAGGGAGAAACAGAGAAACATCGATCTGAGAGAGTAACACCAATAAGTTGCCTCCTGCACGTACCCCGACTGGGACTGAGAATCAAACCCACAACCTTTCATGTACTGGGTGACTCTTCAGCCAACTGAGTCACTCCTGCCAAGGCTGGCTGCTTTTTCATTCTGAAGCCCTGAAAAGTCCATTTTCTTCTAGGGAAAAAGACAACAGTTCAAGAGCGGCCTCAAGGGAATCTAGACCACAGAAAAGTTCTTGTCAGGATGTTTGTTGTTATTCTTTTGAGACTTAGAAAAGTTTTAGTGTGTTGATGAATTGAACGCAGTCCCAACTATCCTTTCACAGGAAATAAAACTCTGATCTAAAGTCAAATTTCAGACACACCCAGGAAAGCGTGTAAACCTAGGAAAATCCCAATTCAGGTGCTCCTTGGTGCTCTTTAGCTCTTTGCAAACACTCCTGTCCTTTTCCCCTTGATTAAAGTGGCTGTGGCATGAGAGTTCTCTAGCCAAGTTTATGGCTTGACTGTAAAAGGCTTCGTTTCCTGGATCACTCCTAGCCAGCCACACCCGCTGTTGCCACCCATTGGCGATTGTGAACGCAATCAACTTCTGACCTACAGACTTCTGAGCTAACAAATGGTGTTGTTTTAAGCTACACGTTTTGCAGTTTGTTACACAGCGGTAGAAAATAAGTACACCTCCCTTCCTTTTTCATTCCTCAGGAAAACGCCCCGAGAAGACCCATTACTCAGCTGGACACTAGGAAAAAAGGGCCTCTCCAGAACAGAGCACCATACTGCCCTCTGGTGTAGCACTCTGATAAAGCAGGCATGTGCAAGCACCACTCCCTTGCTGAGAAAGCATCTAGGGTTTCCTGGTTCATAAAACTGGAAATCTTGATGCCGACCTAAGGCAGGAGTCTCTCTCTCTCTCTCTCTCTCTCTCTCTCTCTCTCTCTCTCTCTCTCTCTCTCTCTCTCTCTCTCTCTCTCTCTCCTTAGAATAAAGCAAACCCAACTAACGGTTTCACCTCATCAAATGTCCCTAAAACATGCAGCGAGAAACCAATTGCACACAGTAACACCACATGAACAATAACAGGGTGAGAAAAAGAGCTTATGAGAACAATAACAGGATAAGAAAAAGAGGCAGCTTATCACGTCCTTCCATGGCTCAGTTCATGGTCCAGAGAAGCATGCCAGGGAGCACCCCTGCTCTGCCCAGCAACCTGCTCTCACAAACCCAAAGCCTCGTGTGCTCTCTGACTCCCCCAGCCACACAGAAGCTCTGGGGAAGAAGCCTGGCTCATCTCCTTAGCTAATCACCTGCCAAATCCTATCAGGCGTATTCTTTTTTTATCTTCTTCTTTCTTTTAAATTAAATTCATTGGGGTGACATTGGTTAATAAAATCCTATGGGTCTCAATGCACAATTCTGCCTTACATCATCTGTATATTGCATTGTGTGATCACCAACCAATGTCGTCTCCTGCCGTCACCATATAGTTGACCTTCTTTACCCTTTACTACACCCCTTACTAACTCCTGCCCTAATGTCATCTCCTGTGGAACTACAAGAAACATTTTGCCAGCCGAGGTGCCCTCCCCCTGGACTCCACTGTGGTCCCACTCCAGGAAACAGAAGGTCCTTCCTAGGGGGAGGTAGGCCCAGGCCACTCTGACTCCCTGAGACTAGGGAAAGAGGAGATTGCAGAGAGGCCAGCAAGAGTCCCAGGGGACCTGAGCACTCTAGTTTCTTTCCACTGTGGACCAAGACATATTAAACCTGATCAATTCATATCCGCACCATTTCCTTGACTGTAGGGATAGAATGAGGCTTGGCAGAGTGAATGGAACCTTGATTTCCTTCCAGAAAGTGAAAGACCCTGAATGATTTCCAGTGGTTAACATCACACAAGAGTCCTAATTTTTATTTAACGCCCTTTAGACTGAATGGTAAGAGCAGGGCTGTGGCTATTCAGAGCATCCAGCAAGGGGCCTGGCACATTGCAGGCATTCTGTATAAGTGGCCGCTGAGCGTATACACGGGTATTATGATTTAGGGGAGTTTGTGAAAAAATAGGATCACGCAGGAGAACGTGTTTGGAGAAGGCTCTTTGTGAGGTCACGTTGTGGGGTGTCTTGAGGACACACTATCTCAGAAGAAGTAGCTTTCAGAAGCACTAGAACGCCTTTTACTTTTTAAAGTGTGACCCAGATGGCAGTACCAAATAATAATTATTATGATAACACGTTTTTTGAAAAAAGAGCCCAGGCTTGACAATGTCTGGCTTTAGATTATAATTTGGCTCATTATCAGGGGGAAAAAAATTATTGCAGCACAGCCATGATCCATAGTCCAGCATTAGCCTGTTGGAAAAATTAGGCAGTCATTTGTACATGTGGTATTTGGTGCACAGCTTCTCAATAGGGATAATTTTGTTCCAAGATGAGCATCAGGGACAGGAAATCAGACTTTGGGGTTCTGGTCAGATCAACTGGAAAACAGGGCTAATTGGGATGCCTCCCTTGGAGGTTTGCTTCATTACGGTTTCGTTGAGAGCTCAGGAAGGTTGAATCAAAAGCTCCTCAGCTCTGTGCTCAGCCTTATAATTAAAATACAAAACCTCAAACTGCTCAGGCTGTTTTAGTGGGTTTTCAAGCCTCTCTGTCTTTCTGTTACATGAAGGCTTACCTAGGAATTTGCCTAGATCCAGCGCACTGCCTCTTGACTTACTTCTTCAGAAGAATTTTAACTATTATTTAGCATCAAATATAATGAGGCTCAGATACCTCCAGGTCCCAAACGATGAGAGAAAGCACTGGAAAACCAGGCAGAGCAGAGCTTGCTACGTCAGCCAGCCTGGTGGAGAGAACACAGGCCTTCGTGCCAGGTGGCTCTCAAGTGGAACCAGGAGCCTGAACATGCTAGGTGTGTGAACGTAGACACCTTATTTATGTGACTGGACTTCAATTTCCTTGTCAAGAATGAAAATAATTCCTGCTTTGCACTGCGGCTTTAAAAATTAGAAATCTCACCGAAACCGGTTTTGCTCAATGGTTAGAGTGTCGGCTTGGGGACTGAAAGGTCCTGGGTTCGATTCCAGTAAAGAGCATGTACCTTGGTTGTAGGCATATCCCCAGTAGGGGGTGTGCAAGAGGCAGCTGATCGATGACTCTCTCTCATCGATGTTTCTAACACTCTATCTCTCTCCCTTCCTCTCTGTATAAAATCAATAAAATATATTAAAAAAAAAAATTAGAAATCCCGGGTCTGGCCAGCGTGGCTCAGTGGTTAAGCATCGACCTATGAACCAGGAGGCCATGGTTGGATTTTTGTTCAGGGCACATGCTTGGGTTGCAGGCTTGATCCCGAGTAGGGGATGTGCAGGAGGCAGCCAATCGATGATTCTCTCTCATCATTGATGTTTCTTCTCTCTCTGAAATAAATATATACATATATATTTTAAAAAGAAAAAAGTAATTAGAAACCCTGTTTGTTTGGTTGTTGGATACTTAATAAAGACTAACAATTATTGCCATCTTTCCCTAAATACCAGGGGTAGGAAGCTTAGTGGGGAGAGTGGAGAATCGGGAATTCTTTCCTTCAGGGTGTCCTGCGCTGGGAACATGGAAAATTAGGATCTCTAGTTATAAACATGATGGAAACATCCATAGACAGATATGAACTCCTCATTTTCCTTGAGCTTAACCAGCCTAACTTGTATAAAGCTACAAAGAAAGCAGGCTAAAGTGAAAGCCAGATGAATGGGACTGAAAAAGACATAGCACTCATGGCTTTCAAGTAGGGTACAGATCACCCTACCTCATAAACCAGGAATTGAGGGTCATTGAGATAATATGGAGTAGTTGTTAAGAGCTCAGACCCAGCCAGGCTCCCTGACACACCTTGAATGTGCTCAGCTTCCTTACCCTGCACACAAGTACTGTCAGCCAGGAGAGACTAACTTGTGCTGCAGTAACAAACAACTCCAGAAACCTCAGTGATAGGCATTGACAATGGCTTCTTGTTCACTATGCATGCCCTTCATCAGTTGGACATCTTCACGCTCAGACAAAGGCTGCCAGAGCAGCCCCCAGCAGGCACACTGCCAGGCATCACGGCACAGTGAAGAGAGAACACACACTCGCTTTTAAAGCTTCTTCCCATAAATGACACATGACACATCTGCCCTTATTTTATTGGCAAAAGAAAATCATATGGTCACTCCTTAGTCCAACAGAGTGGGGATGTTTAAGTCTGCCACAGGCAGGGGCACTGCAGGGAGGGAAACCAAAATACCTGTTGACTAGTCATTTCATTTACCAGACAAAGCTAATGACAATAACAGTCTCCGCGCATCGGTTGCCCTAACAACTAGATGAGTTAATCTTATACACAATGCACTCACAAGAGTGAGTGATACACATTAAATGTACATATTTCCCATTAATATCACTACTGGACACAGTGTCAGTGACAGAGCTGAAAGAGATCCCAGGTGGTGTAACTGAGAGGGAAAAAATGTGTGTGTCCTGAGAACTATGGGTCCACAGATAACTGAGCACCAAAACCATGTAAAAACCCATGTAAAGCAGGTTTTTTGTTTTTGTTTTGATAAACAACATATTTATTTTCTCACAGCTGTGGAGGCTGGAAGTTCAAGATCAAGGTTGGTTTCTGGTGAGGCCTCTCCCTGGCTGCTCCTCTGTGCACAGACTCCAGGTGTCTCTTCCTCATAGGACCCAGTCCTGTTGCATTAGGGAAGCAGGTTTTAAAGAGAGAGGTGGGGGAGTAGGAGCTGAGGCAGAAGGGATAGAGGAAAAGATGAAGGAGAAAGAAAGAAGTGAGAAAAAGAGGGAGACTCACAGAGGAGAGAGTCCCACCCTATGAAAGCCCAGGGAGAGAGAGCTTCAGGGAGACGCAGCCACTGAAGGGCTGGGTTACAGGGCACTGACTATCTCTGTCAAACGCCTCCTTTTCCTTGGACTAAAGTCATCCTGGGCGATTTGTTATGCTTTGCTTTCCTGAAAAGGCTGAGTTCCTTTAGCTGCTAGTGACTCTGCACTCCTTAATTATCCTCATCCACCCTGAGTCAGTGCCTATGGGATGGAAGGAGCACTCAGAAGAAAATAAATTTCCCTTGGGCTCCAACCTCAGCCCCTCAGGGGACCAAGCAATTTCTGCTCAGAGGTGCCCAGGACTGGGCAGAAATGAAGGTGAAGGGGAGGCTCCAGAGAGAGCTGGCTTGCTTTAGCCCCAGGCTCCCATCTGTACAGGGGTGGGTGAAGGGGCAGAGGTTGGGAATGCTGGCTGGATCTTGCTCTAGCAAGTGTGCACATCTATTAACTCGTTAAAGTCACAACAATTCCAGGCTGGTTTACAGTCACCTCCCTTTTATAGATGGAGAAGCTAATGCCGGGGCTCACAGTATGAGCTGTGCTGGGATTTGAATCCAGGCAGTTTGCTCCAAAGTCCATGCTCTTGATGACTGTAATCTAACACCTGCCTTTCTCATGCCTTCTTGGGGCACTATTTCAATTCTTTTGTGGCCTAATAAGGTATGGGAGCCCTAGTTTGGGGCTCTGGACATATAAAACCTAGAACTTAGTTTAAGGGGCTCATCCCACCACCCAATAGCAAGGATTCTTTGCTTATAATACATTTATCATATTTAGAAAATGATGTCAATCATTAGTATTCCACTGGCTCCATTCTACATTAATTTGTCTCTAGAAACATAACCAGCACAGACCGTAAAAGCTGCTTTCTGTCCTAGCAGTCTCAATAAAAGGTGCCCTTTTGGGAGGTGGCTTCTTGAGCCCTTGGACCCAGAAGCTTCTCTCTGGTCCTCTCAAGCATCATTTTCGCACCGATTGCCTGCTCAGGGCTTCCGCCAGCAACTTGCCTTCCCTGGACAACCATTAGCTGTCGCAGCCTGATTCTATTGCTGAGTCAGGCAATCAGTTTTAATTGCCAGTTTCCACCCCCAGCGGTGTCTCTTCCTTGTGGGAGGGAAGAAAGCTCTCTCTTAGAGCTTGGTGTCTGCTCCTGGATCAGATGCTCAGAGTGGCAGTGCAGGCCATTCAGAGAATCTGCTGCAACTTCTCAGGCCTCAGTTTCTCCATTCTTGTGGGCCGTCCTGGAGGAAGACGAGGGTTTGTTTGGGTGCCGAGCCTCTCTTAGCCTGCCCGCAGCTCAGCCCCACTTGCTTGTTTTCTGATAGCTGGCCTCTTTTTGTCCCTGCAGATTCATTGCCGCTCTTTGCCACACTGCTACCTGCCTTGAGCTGGGCTTGTTTGGATCCCATCAGAGGGAGGGCTCTTTCTGGCTTCCAGCTGGGCCCAGCAGGTAAGATGCCTGGGCAGGAGACCTGGGGAGATCAGGACATTTATCCCCATGGCACCTCCCGGTGGATCTCACCTCAGGGTCTCTGGTGGCAGGTCAGAGCTCCTCTCACGGGAGCCCCTTTTCTCAGTCCTCAGCTTTCCCTCCCTTGACCCTTGCAATTGGTTGGATGATTGGCCTCCATTCTTTGCCCCTCCGGGTGTCCATGCTGTTAGCCTGGAAGTGACTTTGTAGTTGCTCCCATAAAAGGAGGAGTGTATTTTCCCTGCCCTGGGACTTGGCTTTATGACTTGCTTTGGTCCATGGAACGTGGGTGAAACCAATTGTTTATGCCAGTTTCAAGTCCAGGTCTTTGGACCTGTTGTGTGTTTCTGTGTGCCTTTCTGGGAATCTGCCATCTCCCTGAGAAGAGCTTTCCGTGGGCACTGCTGCCTCTCCAGCCCGGGCCTCAGGATGAACCCATCTGGAAAAGCCCAGAGCTCCATCTGCAGAGAGGAACCAAGCCCAGCTGGACACCAGCTTGAAGCAGAGCCCACACTGAGCCAGATGAGCTCTAGTCAACCCACATGCCTCTGAGAAATCCATGCTCACTGCTGCATTCCACCAGGATTGTGTGATAAAGGGTGGGGCACCGGAGTCACTGCTGTATTTCTGTGCTCTCCTTACTCCCAGCTCTTACACATAAATATTCCCTCCATTAAACCCTTGGGGAGTCACCCCAATTTGGGTGTCATCTGTTTCCTGTGGTGACACCGAACGAATGATACAGGCACAGGCAGGGCCCAGTTCCACCCCAACATTTTATCACATTTGCCAGCGAAGTTCAAAATATGACATTCAATACCAGCTGTCCCTCTTCTTTGTTTTCCCATTTGCTACTCCATATTCAACTGAAACCCTAATCTTAGAAGCCAATAATGACATCTGATTTTACTCTTTGTATTTGTTCATTTGTTTTGAAGTTTTCAACTTTTTATTTGGAAAAAAATTTCAAACATATACACAAGTAGAGATATTATGATAAACACCATAATACCCATGACTCAGGTTTAACAATGATTAACATTTGCCAATCTTGTTTCATCTATATCTTTTCTGTTTTTGTTTTTCCTCTTCTAAATTTAATGACCTTTCTTTAAAAAAAAAAAGTTTATAGATTTTAAAGAGCGAGTTAAGGGAGAAGGAGAGAGAGAAACATCGATGAGAGATAACCATTATGTATTGATTGGCTGCCTCCTGCACGCCTCCTACTGGGGATCCAGCTTGCAATCTGGACATGTGCCCTGACTGGGAATCGAACCATGACCTCCTGGTTCATGGGTCAATGCTTAACCACTGAGCCATGCCTGCTGGGCTAAATGTAATGACTTTTCAATGCCAGGAGGAATCCAGAGGTCCCATCTTAGCTCTGATCTGAGATCTCTCTATCATGTTTGCTACTATTGCTCACCCTTTCTTCGTCACCCTTGCTGTCTCCTGGGCCTCCTTTTATCTCCACCGCTCTCTGTTTCCTGTTCTGGCGCTTAAATGGCAATGTTCCTGAGGGCCTTGTCGTTCATCTGTTTTCCTTCCTCTCTGTGCTCTTTTCCTGGACAGTTTCAGCTACTGGCTTAATCTGTGAGCCTCTCCATGTTCCTGTCTGTCCACTGAGTAGCTTCACTTGGTTGTTGCATGGACTTCACATTGAGCACATCTGGCCTAAACCAAACACAGCGACTTCTCCTTGGACCTTCTCCCCCTCCACCTCCTCTCTGGGTTCCCTATCTCAGCTCAGACCTTCCCCAGTGCCCAGTCCCATACCTACATATCTTATACCTCTTTGACTATTTCGCTTCCAAATAGTCTTCCCAATTCTTCGAGTTTTTCACGTCCCCTTCCTTGGTTCAGGCCCTCATCATCTCTTGCTTGGGACATTCTACATCCCCTCTGACTAGTTCCCCAGGCTGTTCCTCTCCTAAGTGCTGGTACCATTTTTCTAAATCACATGCCTCATCATGCTAACCCAAGCACAACTTAGCAATCTTCTATGGCTCTATTAGAAATATATTCTAAACATGATTGACGTGACATTGAACCTCATTACCACTTTTTCTTCTAATCTTTCTTCTAATCTTCTAATTTCTTCCTGTACTCTATGCTCCAAATATATGGCCCTGCTTGTTTTCCTCCTAAGACACCACATGGTTTCATGTGGCCTTTGTTCAGGCTGATCACTGTTATTATTTATTTGTTTATTTATTTATTTATTTTAGGATTAAAGAAAATGAGGTTCTGGTTCCCAAACACTAACTTCAAAGCACTCCTTCCACAGCTCTGGAATCAATCCCCCTTTTGCCCTTTTTAAGATTCTTGCTGGCATTTAAATGTGTTGTTCCTGCCAAAGGAAATAAACATGGTATTTAATTTTTTGAGCAGTCCCATTAGAGTTTCTCTTTTCAAAAGTGGCCCGTTTGCTATCGCAGTGGGTAGCATCTCCATGGAAATGCTACTTAATGTAAAGTTTCTGAGCCTTCCATAGGCCTTTGAGTGCCCCCAAGGCAGGAATGGTGTGCTACACATCTTTTGATATATCCCAGCGCCTGGCATGTAGGAAATATTAAGAAAGTGTTCGTTCAGATTGCATCTAAATTAGCATTGGGACCAGGAAATAAGATCAGGAGAGGGCACAAATGTTGCCAGCCAATTGCAGAGGAAACTGCCAAACATATAATCTATGAGCCGAGAGGCTGGGGTCACCCCATCCCCTGCAGCGAGGGCCTCCAAACCTGTCAGATGTCAGTTGCATTTGCAAAGCTAGGAGTTCAGGTGGAAGGTTGGATTTTTCTTCATTAAACTTGTCATTCCCCAAGGTGGGGCTCTGACAGGAACCCAGTGAGATGTCAAGCTGAGACAGCTGTTGCCAAACCTGGTGGAGGCATCCAGACAGCCGGAGATACAGCTGCTGCCTCAGACTTCACGAGCAGCTTCCTTCTCTTCTCGAAGGAGGTCACAATGCCTAACAAATAGGAACAGGGAGGCAGTCATGGTGTGAAGACAGAGACAGAATTGGGTTTGAGACAGAGCACGTGGATTTGAGTCTCAATTCTGGTTCTTATTAGCTGAGTGGCTTTGAGCACGCTATGCCACCCTCTGGGCCTCATTTTCCTCACTCATTATACAGGTTGCTGGGAACACTGAGTGAGATCCTGTATGTGGAAATGTTTTACAAAATGCTCAAATGTGCCAAAAACAGGTTTGGCTCAGTGGATAGAGCGATGCCTGTGGACTGAAGGGTCCCAAGTTCAATTCTGGTCAAGAGCATGTACCTTGGTTGCAGGCACATCCCCAGTGGATGGTGTGCAGGAGGCAGCTGATCGATGTTTCTTTCTAATCAATGTTTCTAACTCTCTATCCCTCTCTCTTCCTCTCTGTAAAAACTCAATAAAATATATTAAAAATGTTCAAATGTTAGGTATTATAAATTTAGAATATATTAAAATTACGTTTAGTTTTCAACACACACACACACACACACACACACACACACACACACATACACATTAAGTGTAGAATGGTCAAGTCAACACATCTTTGCTCACTGTCTATCATATATGCCCAGCTCTCTGCTCTCAACTGTGATAGATGCAGAAGTTTATAACATCAGTTTCCTGACTAAGAAATGGATGATCTAGTTGGGAGGTGGGACTAATTTGTTGTTCACTCTCCATGCTTCTATAGAGGGGAAGACATTTCTACTCCATAACCAAGGTGGAATATTTCTATTTCTCTTCTCATTCTTCTTAAGAGAGGAGGGTAATTTGTACGATTGGTGAGCTTGGCCAAAGGGACTGAGCATGGTGGCTCAGTCCCCTTTCCCTTCTCTCTTCCTGAATTAGTAGATTATTGGGAATGCTTCCTTTCTCTATCTTTGCCACAAAGTAGGCCTTTGGGTGGCATGGGGGTCAGAGGAGAGCAGTGGTTGGCCAGCTCTCTCAGAGACTGTGTGGGCAGGTTAGGTTCTGGAGGAGAGTATTAAGGCTTCATTCTCTAATTTGTCAACATCTAAATTTTCTCCCATTTGGGGGGAAGCACCTGCTAGTTACCCAAAGGGCTTGGACTTACCTCAGAGCCACTGCCTCTCTAAGCTTAGGTTATTTAAATTAGACCAGTGCCTTGGGAATTCTGAAATCTCCCCAGCTGGGCTTGCCCCTCCACATGCTACAGAACAGTTCCGAATGTACTCTGATTAGGAGTTTCTTCATCTTTGGCTTTGAACTCTCTTAAGTGTGTTTTGTTTATTCTACTTGACATTCTTGCATCTATGGCTTAATATTTTTCTCCAAATTTGGGAACTTTTTGGCCATGATTTATTTATTTATTTTTAGATGTAAACACTTTTATTTGGCTTTTTGAAAGCAAAAGAAGGGTAGGTTAACACCTACTTTCCAAGTTAAGACCTAAAACTGTTCCCAAAACTTCAAATAAAAAACTCCTGCTCTAAGTACAAGGATGATCTGTATCACCTTTTTAACCAGCAATAAAAAAGTAAAATATAAATTTTCATTTAGAATTAAAGCAAATACTTCAGTATCACAAACACACTGTGAAACTTCAAGAAATACACTGCTGATTTGGAGTGAGCATTTATTTGCACAATTACAACATGCGGACAGATCCAGAAGAGGGGAGCAGGCCTGGCATTTGCACCCCAGTGCAGCAGTGAGTCACACCACCTGCACAAAGAGAGGCACACAAAGGGGCTTTGATCTGCAATGACCTGTCCGTGGAGGCTAAGGTGAGGGGAGTAGCGGCTCAGCTGTTCCCCATCCTCGTCAGAAGACTCTCTCTCCAATGTGTAGGCCATGAAGCAAGCGTCAGGTCTCTTGGGGACAAGGCCATGTCCCCTCTCACAATCTCGAAGCCCATAAAGTTGAAGGTATGGAACAGAGCGGCTATCATCACAGTTCTTATGGAAGCAAATGAAGACGTGGTCAGCATGCCACTGCTCCGCCGAAAATTCCAGAACTGCAAAGCTGTCTTTGCTCCCCGGGGGCAGCACACTGCCTGGGACCTCGATGTAGAGGCAGCTGCAGCCCAGCATCACTCTCCAGTGATTGTCTGGGCATCTGAATCTGGTTTGGACGTTGAGAATTCTCATCTGGTTATTAGATGTTAGTTCCTCTGTTACATCAGCCTATTACCAGAGTAAAATGAATTAGCTGAAAAATCGTGATTCCTCTAACTGTTCCCTCAGGCACCTGGGGTCTTCAGGGGTGGGTGAGGGACATCAGGATGACCACGGAGGCCCTGCTCTGGACCCAGGTCACTGCAGCAGGAAAGTGAGACCTGCCAACCTGGTGAGAGGGGTCACCTCTGGAGAGGACAGTGGGGAGGCTAAACAAAGGTGGTGGGGAGGGCTACTGCCTGCTTTTCTGTACACTTTTGAATATTTTTAGTCTTTAAATTTTTATTTTTTAATTTCAGAAAGGAAGGGAGAGGGAGAGAGAGATAGAAACATCAATAATGAGAATCATTGACTGTCTGCCTCCTACTGGGGACCAAGCCTGAAACCTGGGCATGTGCCCTGACTGGGAATCGAACAGTGACCTCCTTGTTTATAGGTCCACGCTCAACCACTGAACCACACTGGCCAGCTGAATATTTTTAGTCTTTTATAAAAAAAATTCACCTATATGTGTATGATAAAAATGGAAAAACTGTTTGGGGAAGGATATTGAGGCAGCATTGTGAAGGCCCTGAGAAGTTTGTGTTTCAATCCGTAAATCTAAGGAACTGTGGATGTTATTTTTGAGCAGAGTGGTAGCAGCAGGCTCAGGAGAGAAGTACATTGAAACGCTAAGATTTGGATTTAAGTAGGGAAAGGAGATCTCAGGATGAGTCTCAGAAATGTTCCACCTGAGTCCCAGCCTCAGGATCAGAAGAGCGATATTCTGGGTTATTGCCCCCCCCCCCCCCCCCCCCGCCCCGTGTTTGTAGTTAATGAAGAACCCAGGAGACAATGTGTGGTGACAACAGAAATGAACTTAAAGGGCCTCTTAGCCACTATCAGAGAGACCCATAATGTTTGTGTGTCACAGAAAGCAAGGAAAGGGAGAATCCCATTAAGGAACTGACGACCAACAGGGTCAAGTGGTGCTTCCAGTTTTGCTTCTTTCCAATTTATTCTCCAAACCACAGCCAGAGCAATCTTTGTAAAGCACCCATCTGATTGTGTCACAACTTCAGCGGTTTTCCTGGGATCTTTCTAAGTAGAGCTGATGAGGAAAGCTCTCAGTTCCTTTCTGGTTGTAAGCCTAGAGGTCCCTGGGGTCATATTTCCCTTCCTTTCTCCTGCTTGGAGGAACCAAAGTGAGAAAGAGATGCTGACAAAGCAGAGAGCAGTGGAGATGAAAAACAGGAAGACTAAGAGAACTTAAGCCCCGAAATCCAGTCTCACTTTGAGGCCTGGTATGCCAAAGCTCTTTCTGAATTTGGTTACCACATTTTTGCTCATGATAGTTGGTTTTCTATCTCTTGGAGCCCAAAAAATCCTGAGTAATAAACTCCCCTTTACTGTTGGATTCCTTAGAACATTTAACTGACAATCAGATTTTATCTGTTGGCAGCACATTTGAATTGTTCTGATGAAGTCTATGAGGATTTATGGCACCTAACGTCACTCTATCTGCCTTATATATACAAAGAATTCTGCCTCGCTGAACGGGGGAAGTTGTGGGAGGTGACTCAAGGAGCCATTACAATTTATCCTGAGGTACATCCTGTGACTTTGGTGGTCATTAGTGCTGCTTACCATCATTCCAGTTCTCCTTTCTGGCTTCGCTCTCCGTGACATTGAATGTGACCATGTGATTTGCTTTGACATAAAATGCAAGTGGGAGGTGCATGAGAGACTTCTTCACAGAGTCTTCAGCAGGTTGTGTGCAATTCCCACGTTCCCTTCCTGCTTCTCTGGAGATAGTGAAAGCACATGTTGAGATAAAACTTCCGTCATCTGAGTGATTGTGATGGCTGATACCCCTTCCTTCTATTATACCTCCCCCCACCCCAAAAACAAGTTTGATCATGTAGGAGAGAAATAAATGTTTGTTAAGTCACTAAAATGTTGGGGTTGTTTGTTACCACCATACAATCTATCATATCCTGATTGATACCACCATTAAAAAATTTGAGTATTATGAATTTCAGGAGATGTTGAATTTGGACTTGAGTATCTATATTGACAATAATTATGGAAACAATGGAAGTAAAAATGTCAACTGATGTTTAGAAAAATCATTTTTCCCAATTCTCTCAGATTTCGTAGACCTTGCGTTAGGGTCTGCTAATTATTTCTCTCAAACCCATGTTCAAGCCCTAGGTAAATATTTTATTTTGCTGTATTTTTCCAGTCTGTTATTGTTGGTGATTTCTGATCTTTATCAAACACTTTTTATTATTAGCTACTCAAGAAGAATTCAATTTGAATGCACTTAAACAGAAGCTACTTGGGTTTTATAAAGGGAAGCTTTCTAGCCCTTAAGATTACATTTTTATTTATGGTTGTTTGCTGAAGTTTCCTTCAACCTTTGTGCCAGCTTCATTCTTAAGAAACTACTTGTTTGGGTTTCCACGACAGAATTTTATATGCAGAGTAAATGGATTATTGGCATATTTACTACATTACTTCTTGGAGGTAAGCTATACAAAGGTGATTTCTAATGGATTTGGGGTGAGTTTGACTCACCCAGCTTAAGGGGCAGAGCTTGCAATCATATCCTAATCTATAGTGCATTTATAGCTCTTATGTATGTATGTAAAAATCACCTTATAAGGTCACCTTATGGTAATTAGAATTTCTCTAATTTTTTTTGCAGTTGTACTCTCTAATTCAAGTTAGGATTCTTCCTTTTTTTTTTTTCTTTCCCAAATTTGATGCATATAGTTTGAAATATATCTTATTTATGGTTGCTTGCTATAGGAAAAGATAAGGATATTTAAGTAATACCTTGATGTCAAGATATTGGGAGCACCTAGATTCACCTAGATACTATACTTTTCAATGCTTGTGAGCAAGTGTTAACAATATGTTACAAGATGCCACGATCCCACAAAAAGAGAAATAACCAGATGGGACCCTCAAAAAGTAGTAGCTTCAGTTTGAAGGTGAAATTCAAATTGGTACACTGTTCAGTGTGTATGCACATGTGTGGGTATGTGCATCTTGAATTTAGAGATGGGTTTATTCAGTTACATTGTCAATCACATGATACCAGAGGCTATCACAAAGCTGATAACAGTTTTATGATTCTGTGAGTGAAACTGCCTTTGGTCTCTTTAATCATCAGTAGGAAGGGGAAAGGAAATCCCAGAAGTGATAACATTGATCATTGTGCAGAATGATACTTGTTCAGAAATCTGGCAAGAATAATAAAACTGTAGCATTTATTGATCTTCCTTGATCTGCCACTCTAAGTATCACCAGCTCAATATAGACACTATGTTATCGACGATTCTACAAAGTCTGCATTTTAATACTCCTAAAGAATTCAGGGTTGATAGAAATTGTCTTATTCCTAATGATCTACAACTGTAGATAAAAACAGATGCCTGCCTTCCCAGAACTGAAGAGTAAGTATCCTCTTGGGTGCTGACAATATGGTTTTAATGTCATGGCCTAAGAGTGACCTCAATAATTGGCTGAGTAATTAACCATCATCAGTGGTTTTGGCGCAAAGAATTTTAAAACTAATGTCACTATCATTGGCAGACATTTCCTAAAAGTCAATTGATTTAAATTAGTAACAAAACAAAACAAAAACACCAATCACAATAAAACAGAACCCAAATCCATATAACTATAATAGTCCATCCTTCCAGTTGTGCTGGGGCTAATTCATCCTGCCAAATCCACTGGATGCCATGTGCTTTACTGATAGGTTAATGAGAGTTTTTAATAACCATTGGGTGACTGGTAACATCTGCTTTGGATATTTTCTAGTTCAGAATAACTTCAGCCATGCGTTGTGGAACACAACTTTGTGTGGAGGGATCCAAACCACTTCCTGAAGAAAAACAAAACAAGGCAATTTTGCCAGTAGGTTCATCTCTGGAGAAGAGATAGCTTTTGATTCAGGTGGAGATCCTGGCTAGATACATCAATTTATAAATAGGGCAACAACATTAATTCTTGTGTAAGTATGTTCTCCTGCAGGATGACGGCAGTGGTTTTCTCTGGCTTCTGAGACTGTGTACAACTCTTCCCCCATCCATGGTCAGTGATGTCAAATTGGTAGCTTGAAATTGGTCAGAGCAGGTGTATTTTCCCCAGCAATTCTCAATGAGGGTGACTTTGCCCTCTAGGAGACATTTGGCAATCTCTAGAGACATACTTTGTCACAACTAGGAGTTTGCTACTGACATCTAGTGGGTAGAAGCCAGAGATACTGCTCAGTATCCTACAGTGCAAGGGATAGCAGCACCCCATGACAAAGGGTTATCCAGCCCTGGCCAGCTGGATGGCTCAGTAGGTTGGATCATCGTGCACCAAAAAGGTTGTGGGTTTGATTTCTGGTCAGGGCACATACCTAGGTGGCAGATTCGATCCCTGGTTGGGGTGCATACAATAAGCAGCCTATCAATGTTTCTCACACTGGCGTCTCTCTCTAAATCAATAAATATATCCTTGGGTGAGGATTTAAAAAAAAGGGTTGGGGAATTATCCAGCCCAAAGCTGCTGAGGATGAGAAACTCTGACTTATACCATGTGACTTGGTAAACATAACAAATAAGAATTTTTCAATGCCAGTATACCAACCACTAACCCCAAAATGAATTCTTATACCTTCATCACTATACAATCTCTGATTCCTCTCAGAAGCCCACTGGGAGAAGCGATGTGGAAGACTGAAAGCCATGCTATCCCCTGGGTAATTCAGGTAGAGCATGAGGTGACAAACTTCTTCTGTAAAGAACAGATATACTTATGTTGGGCTTTGCAGACCATATGGTATCTGTTGCAACTTCTTATGTCTGCCATTATAGTAAGGGAGCATCCATGGACAATATGTAAATGAATGATCATGGCTGTGCTCCAATAAAACTTTATTTACAAAGCAGGGTAGTAATTTCCTGACTTAGACTAACAGCCTTCTCTGAGGCTTTATTCTAATGCTAAACTTTTAGCTTTTATTAACATTAAAAGAAATTTACCAAATTTTGTTTGCTTCAACATTTAGTAGGAAAATAAAAAGTCAGAACATTTTCCACTGAGTCACTATGCCCTTTCTTTGTAAAGCTCCACAGGAAAAAATTCTTAAAATGCTTGGTTTCCCACAGAGAAACTGATTATGCTTACTTTTCTCTGATTTTATTTTGTCTACTAGGAGGCACACAACTATAATTGATATTTACCTGTAGTAGATTTCCTAACTTGACTAATAAGAATCAGCTGTGGGTGCTTTAAAACTACAGGTTCCTGAGCTCCACCTGAGAGCTCTGTCCTCATTGGGCTGGGTGTGGGGGGAGCTGGATGAGTGCTTATCACATTTTATTTACGCATAGGACACCTGGGAATTAAAAGGCAGATTCTGATCCAGTGGGCCCTGAGGTAGGCCTGAAGTTCTGCATTTCTGAAAAACTCCCATGTGATGTTGGTGCTGTTGGCCTTGGAACTTCAGTTTGAGTATCAAGGGCCTAGAACCGTGGTTGGCAAAATGCGGCTCTTTGGCCCCTTAAGTGTGGCTTTTCCATAAAATACCGTGGCCTGGGCGAATCTATTTTGAAGAAGTGGCATTAGAAATTTAAGTTTAAAAATTTTGTCTCTCTAAAGAAATTTCAATTGTTGTACTATTGATATTTGGCTCTGTTGACTAATGAGTTTGCTGACCACTGTCCTAGAACATCAGTATTTTTGGTAACAAACCCCCCAATGTGATTCTTATTAATGAACTACATTATGTTTATGTTCTGCTTTTACATACTTTTGATTCCTGCTTTAATTTATAATTTGACATTTCATTATGTATATTCTTATTTTAAATCCCTGAAATTTTTTGGAGGTGTTGAGAGAGGTGATGGAAATAAATCTAAGAGAATTAACTTTGCATGCACTTTATTTTTTATTTTTTACAATTATGAACTATAAGTCTAGTCTGATACTAACTTGTTGTGCAACTAATCCAGATAGGGTTTTTTTTTTTTTTTTTTTTTTTTTTTTTTTCCAATGCTTTCAAGTTTGGGATCCTCAAATTTGAATTTAGGGAATATATTTATTTTATATTAAATTTAGGGAATATTCATTTATTTTAAGGTACATCTGTTCAACCTTAAAAACCTCCTTCTCCAGCTCTAGCTGAGCCTTTGGGTCAATATAAAAAGGTCCTCATGATGCCAGTTGCTTAAATTTATATTCTCTGATCTTGTCCACGAAGAGTTTCTGCATAGATCAAGTTTCTTCGCAAACACCAATGTTGCAACACCAATGGCCTTCCACAAGTGAACTGAGCCGGCTATTGAATGACAGAGGAGAACCTGGAGACTCTGAGGAGTCCCTGCGATCCTGTTAGTTGCATAGAAAGCCCATGGGCCCCCAGGGTGTTGCTTCCTGGATTGAGCATTGTTTCATGCACCAAGAGAGCGCTGGTTTGATTCCCAATCAGGACATATAAATGGGTTTTGAGCTCAGTTCCCAGTAGGGGGCATACAGGAGGCAGCTTATCAATGATTCTCTCTCATCATTGATGTTTCTATCTCCATCTCCCTTCCTCTCTCTCTAAAATCAATAAAACATGATTGTTGTTATTTTTATTTATTTATTTATTTATTTTTAAAAATTATTTTTTAAATTAAATTATTATCTGTGTACATATTTTAACATTGCCCGCCCTCCTCCCATACATACTCTCCTTCCCCAGAGTTTTGTGTCCATTGGTTGTTGATTGTTATTATTTTTAAAGAAATCCCATAGTCTCCAGTGCCAGAGCAGCCACAGTCCTACTTCCCGCCCTGGCTGCGCCCCTACCACCTACCTACTACCTAGCAATGCATTGTGGGGCGCCCCTTCAGCCAGACTAAGAAGCTCTCTGTAGAAGAAATGCCTCAGAGGCCTTGCGATTAGACCTGAAAGCACTTTTAAAACATCCACTCCTTCCATTTGTATTTGGGAATCCGTGGGGATTTTTGTGTCCATCATCTTGTGTGAGCCCAGAGATTTATGAGTACAAGTTATCCCTTTTCACCGCAGATCATCTCTATGACTCCTTCTCCCCGCGGAAGTTCAGGGTTCAAGGCCCAGTTTCTCAGGCCTTTTCAGCCTTGCTCTTTGTTTCCCCTTGAAGCCCTGTGCAAAGAGCAGGAGATGCAAAGGGGTCCGCGGGGCCGTGTTGAGCGGCAGAGGGCGGGCCTTAAGGCTCCAGGTGAAGTGGATCAGGCGCGACTGCACGGAGTCTTGGACTGTTGATCACGTTTGCAGAGTCTCCTAGAGCGGAGCAAGGATGCAGAGAGGACGCTGACCGCCAAACTCTGTGGGGTCTGGCTCGTCCCTGCAGGGCCAGCCACGCTCTCCTGTCCAGGTCGTGAAGGGCAGCCCTCTCTGCTCTCGGAGCCTGGTTAAGCAAGTATGTTAAATTTTCTTTGTCACTAGGTGGCAGAATGTAATTAAGATGTCAGACTGTTTTTCCCCATAACGTTGGAAGCCGTTTCTAGTTCCTTCCTAATGACCTCTTTTCATTACTTTGCAGTATTTGCTAATGTCACCGAGGGCTGAAGCAATGAAATAAAATGTCCTTCTGCAAATACCTCCTATACCTAGCCAGGCTGTGACTTCTTTTGAGGCTTGCCTCTTAGAGGAAAGCACCCTCCACATAGAGCACATTCTCTTCCTAAGGGCTGTATTTGGACAACCCAAGCTTCTTGTAACAATAAGAATATTATTTTGTTACTCTTTTGAAGCAAATCCCAAATATTGTCTCACTTCACTTACATCTGTTCCAGTGTATATCTCTAAAATAAGGACGAATGAATTAGTGCAGTTTTTGATGATTAACACAATCCAATAAAGAAGTGTGTTCTGTGGATCATAGTATAAGGACATACACAGGTATCCACAGGAGCCTGGTTTTGCAGGGGGTGGGAGGTGGTGATGGTGTGTGGTCTCACTGCCTCTGGAATCTTGGGTTTATTCTGGGAAAAACATACCCCTGACCCCATGTGGACCTGCCTTCAGCCCTCAGGTGAGTGTGCGCAGAGTTTAAATGAGCAGAAAGCAGTAGACCACAGGTGTGGCTGCCATATACGAGTTGAGAGTCTCCTCCGTGCCAATCTTTTCCAAAACCTCTGCCCCATTTTCAGTCGTCAGAGGGGCAGAGAGTTTACAGCTGAATTTCTGAGGCCAATGGAAGTCCTCACTTCTGGAATCTCAGGCTTGCTTCTGGGGTCTCAGTCTTGTGTTCCATTTCTCCCTCCTCCTCCCTCTCCCCATTGATTTTTAGAGAGAGTGGAAGGGAGGGGGAGAGACACACACAGAGAAACATCAATGTGAGAGAGACACATTGACTGGTTGCTTCCCGCACATGCCCCAACCAGGACTGAGGATTAAACCTGCAACCAAGGTTTGTTCCCTTGACTGGAATTGAACCCCAAGACCCTTTCATCCACAGGCCGATGCTCTAACCACTGAGGAACTGGCTAAGGCACATATTCCATTTCTTGCAGCTCTCCCCTCTTCTCCAGCAAGGGGTTCTTCCTCATCTCCCCCTACTCACACCGGCCTTAGTCCCCCTTTTACCCTTTGCCTTAGCAGGGTTGGGTATACCTTTTTTTTTTGCAAGGATTGCTGTATTTTCCTCCCTCCTCCCTTCCTCTTCAGATTCCCATTGTTACATGCCAGGCCCCTTTGCACGTTGCTAATACCACAAACATGGCTGCACTTCTCTCTTTTCCCACTTCCACTTCCCCTTACTGGCTGTCTACTACCCAAGAGGGACCGTACTCCATGCTGGGTATACAGCCTGAAAGAAGCAGAACCCTGCCTTCAGAGGGCTCCCAGCTTGGCTGGCAGCTTGTTGAGCAGAGGCGCGGAGCATAAATAAGGGCAGTGTAACAGGATATGTACCAGGAAAAAATGTAGGCACAGGGATAAGGGGACATAGAAGGGTAGGCTTGCTGTGCTTGGAGGGGGATCAAAAAAGGTTTGCCCAAGGAGAGATTTTCTTTCTCTGTGTGTTTTTTTTTTTTCTTATTTTAATTTTGGATCATAGTATACATTCATATATATATGCCTATATTTTAAAATAATTTTATGAATATACTATATACCTCCCCTAGCCCCATTACTCTTCTGTTCATCCCCACTTTCTCCAAAGGTAACCACTGCTATTCGCTTCTTGTGTGTCCTTCAGAATATCTGTATGCGTACCTGAGCAAACATAAATAAGTTTTTTTCTTTCTCCCTTCTTTTTACCCTAAAGGTAGTATCTCATACTTATTGGTTTGCACTTTGCTTTTTAAACAAAATATTATCATTTAGTTGTTAATAACATGGCTCTGGAATCAGAATGCCTGCAGTCAAATCCCAGTTGTAGAATTTGAATGTGTGAGTTTGGAAAAAATTTTAACTTCTGATTGCGTTAGTTTCTACATTTGTACCTGAGAATTTCAAAATCTTGCCACTTTATCATAGACTGAACTTTATAATAAACTTTATGCACAGACTTACGTATCTTTATCATATAGTAAAATCTTTTATGGACAATCTATTCTGTTCCATTGGTCTGTCTATTCATGTACATTACCACAATATTTTAATTTTTATGGTTTCGCATTATGTTTACTGTCTGGTAGGCTTAGTCCCCAGATGGGGATTTGAAGGATGAATGGACTTTCCCAGGCAGAGATGATGACAGCAGCAATGACAACTAATTGTATATAATAAAAGGCTAATATGCAAGTTGTCCCCTTGGGAGTTGACTGACTGGGAATTTGACCACCTGCTATGATGTGCTGTCCACCAGGGGGCGGCACAGAATGAAGGAATGCCCTGGCCAGCAGCTGGCAGCCAGGGGGGAAAAGGCCCCATTGGCCCTGACCACCAGCCAGGCCTAGGGACCCTACTTGTGTATGAATTTCATGCACCGGGTCTCTAGTGTTATTAGTATTGACTATCTCTTCCATGTGGCATCATCACCATTTTATTTTATGCCTACTGTGTGCAAGATGCTATCACTAACTCCTTGTTTACTCTTATTTTTATTATGCTCTTTTCCCTTTGTTCTGAAAATGTTACCTCTTTATTTTAGATTTATTTATTCATTGTAGGTAACATTTCAAGCCACTTTAAATTTTTGGAAACAAGGTGAGGCATAAATTGAAAAAGAACCAGGAAAAACAAAAAGAACCAGGAACTATATTAGGTACTTTGCATAATAAATCCCTAATCCTCATAACAATCCTGTAAGGCACATATTGTTGTTCTCTTTTTATTGAAGACACTGAATAAAAGAGGTCAAGTGATTTTTCAAAGTTATATAGCAAATAAGTGTAAATTTGAAATTCAAACCATGGTGCACTGGTGATTCCTGCTGCTTCTTTAAACTATATTACTGTACACCTGAAGCCTATATAATTTTATTAACCAATGCTACTCCAATAAACTCAATACAAAAGAAACCATATTGGATGAGGTCCTTTGTTTGGGTACTTATAAACACAGAAGAAAGAATAGCTCAGAAAGAAACTGAACCCATAATAGGGAACAATTTTATATATATATACAATTTTTTTCCCTTAATGGCTAATATACATATATGTAGTAAATATATGGACTCTGTGAAATCATCACTACCATGTGACTTTTGGTGTTAACTCATTAACTCACCAAACATATCCAGAGTCTACCATATCAGGCACTGTGCTAGGTGCTGAGGATACAATGACAAATGAAATCTGGTCCCCAGCCCTTAACTCCTGCTGTGAGAATTTGCTAGCTGGTTTCCCTGGTCTGATGAATATCTAGTCTGTTTCTTCATCCCATGCTGCTTTGTGCCCAGCATTTTCATTTCAAAGCTGATAATGCATTTACAATTAACTTGTAACAGCTTCGTGGAGTGTGGTTTTAAAGATTATGACATTACTAGTGACCCAGTGCACGGATTCATGTACACTGAAAGGAAATTAATTAGAAGGTGGCTGGTGGGGTGGGACTGGGCGAGATGGGCTGGACATGCCCTGGAGCCAACCTCATGCAGTCCCTCCTGGCTGGCCACACCTGAGGTGGTGCTATGTCTCAAAGGGCATCTGTGGAGTGAGTGGGGTCCCTCCAGCAGGTGGAGTCCCTTGGACTGGCTTACAAGGATCAGGCAGAAACAAGCCTTCTGACATTCCCCGAAGGATCCCCGAGTATAAGAGGGCACTTTGCAAAGTTGCTGCTGTACAGGGTGTGGAATTCAAATGCAAGTATGTAGTAAACCAGATTTGTGCCTGGCAGTGCCCCAGCAACAACATAACCCATAGGTGAAGGTAAAATGGCATGGCCCCATGAGGAATTGGGCTCCCTTCTCTCTGGTTTCGGGGTGTGTCACCTGATTACCGCTGCTGCCAAGTCACTGCAGCTTGACAGCTCCTGCGTTGAGCATCTGCCCCCTGGTGGTCAGTGTGCATCATAACGACTGGTCAGATGATTGGACACTTAGCATATTAGCTAGCTAGCTAGCTAGATAGATAGATATCTACAATCAGTGGCAGAGAGTGTCATGACTAGTCATGCCTGCCTTGGGGTCAAGCATGAAAAATGAGGGCAAACAGCCATGTACTTGTTATATCTGAACTAGTTGTCCAGAATGACCAGTCTTTCTTTGCAGTTGTTATAAATTACACCAACTGTATTTTATGGTACACATTCACTATTTCTTAAATAGCTGATAAGCTATTTACCTCTTGGGAAGTATTGTAGTAAAGAAATCCACTTACCTTGATTGAGATACAGTTTTTCAAATGTATGTTTTGTCCAAGGCATCTTATCTCTTCTTTATTGTTAACTGGAGGTCCGATGCACAAAGATTCATGCAAGAATGGGCCTTTCTTTCCCTGGCTACTGGCATTGCCTTTGCTCCACCCAGAGCTGCCTTTTAGCTCTAGTCCAGAGCCGCCTTTCCGCCTTCCTACACTGCCCAGAGGCCTGGAGCGGCTGGGGTGGTGTGGAACACCCTGCCCCAGGCTGCTTGGTGCTTTTGTATGCAAATTAACCCACCATCTTCGTTGGGTTAATTTGCATACTCTTGATTGGCTGGTGGGCATCACAAAGGTACGGTTAATTTGCATCTTACTCTTTTATTAATGTATATTGCACAATGTACAATACATATCAATACTGGATGTATCACTTTGCCCACAGGTGTAAATATGCTCACCATCTCTGCCCATGGGTGCCTAGTGTTGTTATAGTGACTTTTGTTGGGCTGAATGCTACTCTGTTCTATGGAAGTCTTTTATTCATTATTATTTTTTTTATTCACTATTTTCTTCCTGAAAATAATTCTTCTTACTGCCACAGCTGGATTTAAAAATGATCATTTGTTGCCTGTCTGGAGTTTCACTAATTAACTTTTTCAAGACCATACACAAAAGAGTTCTTGAATCTCTGAGGGATATTAGAAGGTAGTTCAGTTTTATTAGTTGGCTGAAAGTTGTGCTAATTAATGAAAAACTTCCTCCAAGAAGTGAATTCTCAAATGGCTGTTGCCTCATGGGAAACACATTTGAATTGCTGAGCAGGTTTCTCTTCAATGGCTTGCGGTTACCTCTCCAGTCACAGAGGGAAGGGCCCTGAAGAGGTGACAGTTGTGCTGCAGCCTGGTGCATCCCGGGAAGAGCATTGCACCTGGAGTCATTAGCTCTGGGTGCAAGTCTTAGTCCTGTTGCTTGGTTGCTATGTGAACTCAAGCCGATAAAATGATAATTGTAGCAGTAATTCTGACTTCTCTACTTTAGGGAGTCTTGGAGGGGGCTAAATGACATGATATATGAAAAGCACCTTTGAAAAAGCATGTTTTTATTATTCGATGTCTGGGTTTACATGTATTCCTGCCCGTTTTTTCCACTGCTCTTGTCTTAACCATAAACAGTGCATAAAATGCAGTCCTTGGTGCAGCTTTTCTAGGTGCACTTTCTATGAAAATCTGATACTAAGTCTAACTTGCTTAGATGGTAGACTTTCTCTCATTTTTTTCTTTCACCACTTCTTTTTTTAAAAAATATATATTTTATTAACTTTTTACAGAGAAAGGAGTGGATCAGCGAGTTAGAAACATCGATTTGAGAGAAACATCATCCAGCTGCCTCCTGCACAACCCCTACTGGGGATGTGCCCGCAACCAAGGTACATGCCTTTGATCGGAATCCAACCTAGGACCTTTCAGTCCACAGGCCGGACGCTCTGTCCACTGAGCCAAACCGGTTTTGGCTCACCACTGCTTTTAAGCTTAGCGTTGACCCTAATTTATAAATGATACCTCAATGTTAATTTCTTTTGACAAGTCTGTGAAGAGAAGGAAAAAGTGATACTTTCCTACGAAACTTTTCAAGAAATGTAGTTGAATAAATGCTTCAGCTTGCTGAGGCTATGGGAGAAATGAGAGCCTCACGGCAAAAATGGTAGAGTGTTAGAGTAGAATTTCTTATCTGACAAAATGGTGATGGTCTGTACTTTGTGCCTTCACTTAATGAAGATGTGAGCGGTTATGAAGTAGAATCTCCTTGCATACTGCACGGCTTTCTGCCACCTCACTGGCTGTTTCACTAACTTCGTTGTCTTCTGCCTACTTCTCTTTCTTCTCTGGACCAACTGTCATGTTCCTTCCCTACTGGCCAGACCCCCAGTAGTTTACACCCAGACCCCCTTCTTCAAAGAAGAGTGGGTTGCCCAGCTCCAGGGAGTGGGTCAGCAGACAGAGCCCCACTGTCAGCTCCTTTCAGAGTCTGCTTCAGCTGCAGGCTGCCTCCTCGCCTGAGGTGACACCTTTCTCAGGTGACCCACATCCAGTGACTGAAAGAGGTGGAGGCTTAAAGGCTCAGCCATTTCGGCCTCCTGCGAGACACTCTGATGGGCACTACTGGCGCCGAGCTCCCAGCCTGTTAGCTGAGCCTTTGCTGGGCTTGCATCCCAGGTGAGGTCCTTCCTCTAGCCAATCCTGCTCCCTGCTTCTCCCTTCCACAGGTATTGATCTCTAACACATGCCCTTTTTAAAATGTTTTCTTTTTATAAAAACTTCATTGAGTTATAATTTACATACCATAAAATTCACCCCTTTAAAATGTACAACTCAGTGGTTTTTAGTATATTCACAAAGTTGTGCAATCGTTACCACTATCTAATTCCAGGACATTTTCATAACCTCCAAAAGAAATTTCATACCTGTGAGCAATTTCTTCCCACTAACCCCTCCCCCAACCTCTGGCTACCAATGTACTTTCTGTTATATAGAGTTGACTCTTCTGGAAGTTTCAGATAAATTGATCATTCCATATGTGGCCTTTTGTGGCTGGCTTCTTTAACATTTTTAAAAATTAATTTCTTTTTTTATTGTTTAAAGTATTACATATGTCCCCTTTTTTCTACCATTGATCCCTCCCATCCCCCTGGACAAGCCCCCACTGCCCCAGTGTCTGTGTCCATTGGTTATGCTTATATGCATGCATGCAAGTCCTTGGTTGATCTCTTACATCCCCCACCACCACCGCCACCCCTGCTCTTCCTTGCCTTCCCTTGGAGGTTTGATAGTCCGTTCAGTGCATCTCTGTCTCTGAATTTATTTTTGTTCGTCTTTGTTGTTCATCATATTCCACAAATGAGTGAGATCATGTCTCTTTCTATGACTGGCTTATTTCACTTAGCATAACACTCTCCAGATCCATCCATGCTGTTGCAAATGGTAAAAGTTCCTTCTTTTTTATAGCAGCATAGTATTCCATTGCATAGATGTACCACAGTTTTCTAATCCACTCATCTGCTGATGGGCACTTAGGCTATTTCCAAATCTTATCTATGGTGAATTGTGCTGCTATGAACATAGGCGTGCATATATCCTTTATGATTGATGTTTCTAGCTTCTTGGGATATATTCCTAGGAGTGGGATTACTGGGTCAAATGGGAGTTCCATTTTTAACTTTTTGAGGAAGCTCCATACTGTCTTCCACAGTGGCTGCACCAGTCTGCATTCCCACCAGCAGTACATGAGGGTTCCTTTTCTCCGCCTCCTCACCAGCACTTGTCTTTTTTGATTTGTTGATGATAGTCATTCTAAAAGGCGTGAGATGGTAAAAGTTCCTTCTTTTTTATAGCAGCATAGTATTCCATTGTATAGATGTACATTGTCACTTTGATTTGCATCTCTTAGATGATTAGTGACTTTGAGCATGTTTTCATATGTCTCTTGACCTGTATGTCTTCTTTCAAAAAATGTCTATTTATGTCCTTTGCCCATTTTTTATTGGATAGTTTGTCTTCCTTTTGTTAAGTCAGCGTTTTTCAACCGCTGTTCCGCTGCACACTAGTGTGCCGCGAGATGTTGCCTGGTGTGCCGTAGGTGCAGACAAGACAAGAATTTTATAATTTTTCACTATTTTGTTTACTTAATATTTCATAATAAAGTAATTATAAAATACTTTCTTTGTGTTTATTTGATTCCTATTCAAGAGAATTACTTTATATATAGTCAATATAGGCACAGAGTTAAATTTTTTAACATTTTCTAATGGTGGTGTGCCTCGTGATTTTTTTCATGAAACAAGTGTGCCTTTGCCCAAAAAAGGTTGAAAAACACTGTTCAGTTAAGTTGTATGTGGCTGGCCTCTTTTACACAATATAATGGTTTCAAGGTTTATCCAAGTTGTAGCATGCATCAGTACATTTTTATAGACAAATAATATTCCAGAGGATAATATATAAATACATTATATTTTGTTTCTCCATCAGTTGATGTATATTTGGGTTATCCTAATAAACACATCTTGCATCCCAAACTCCATCTCAGCATCTATTTCTTGAAAACCTAACCCTAACCTTAACCCTAACCCTAACTCTAACCCTAACGCTTAGAATCCTGGGATCTTAACTTCCGTACCAATGAGAGTTATCAAGAAATACTTTTAGTAAAGGAGGTTTTATCCAATGAGAAATGTTCTAGTACCAATTGCCAAGATAATGAAAAGCTCTCCATCTTATTACAATAAGTACTACAGGCCAACCTGTTGGCTCCTTGGTCTTAAAGTAGACTTATTTAGGGAAGAGATGTAGTGTTGTTGATATCTGGTTTACAAAGGAGAAGATGGAAGGATCAGGTGAGAGGTAAGGCCAGAGAGACCAGGAGGGACCACATTACCAATGGCATTCATGCCATGATGAGATATTTGGACCTTTCCTGTGGAGAAGTGGAAACTATGGAAGGCAAGTGAGGTGTATTAGGTGTGCTTTCACTTCATTTGTGGATTACAACTGGTGGGCAGCTCTTGTATCAGAAAATACCTTGTGAGTTGGCTGGAGTTTGAGTAGGGGAAGATGCTGGAGATGAAGAGATAAATTGGAGTTAGAATGAAATCATGGGTGGGGAACATGCAAATGAGACTCTAGAAAAATTAGGCAGGAAACATGGTGAGAGAGGCAGTGTGGTCTACTGGAAAGAATGTGGCCTTGTAGAGTGATACACCTGGGCTTTGATTCCTCTTTCATCCTTTAGCAGCTCTGTGACTTTAGGCAAATCACCTGACTTCTCTTTCTTTTTAAGAGAAGGCTAATAATCCTTACCTCTCAGCATGATGTGAATTTTTGAAGTGACATAGCCCATGTAAGCATAGCAACCAACTCCTCTTAGTTGACTTTCTCTGCCCCTGTAACCAGAGCAGGCCCGAGAGGCAGGACCCAGGATAGAGATCCAGAGTGAGGTCATCACATAATAAGATTAGATAGAGTGCGGGATGGTCAGGAGGAGCTGAGGACCAAGGAGCAGGAAGGGTGAAGAAGGAAAGGCAGGCCAGAACCCGTGGAATCGCTGGCTGGGCCCAGGCAGAAGCACATCTGCCTGGATAACATTTCTCTGGAGCTTTGTCCTTCTCAAACGTTCAGAACAACCTCCCCCCTGACCCTCCAGCTCAGGTCTCTCTGCAACTTCAGACGGTGGCCACAGGGTTCATTTGGGGGTGGAGCCTTATATATTCATAATTTTAGACTTATGGGGGATGAAGAGAAGCCGAAGGCTTTGTTTGGCATGTGCACCTGCCTAGTGCAAAAGAGCTTACTTTCTGGCTTTCCTTTTATTTTTAAAACTCCCTTTCACCAGCACATCTTGATTTTTTTTTAAAATTATTTTGCCTCTGCTCATTTTCAGTTCCAAGTGATCTACAGTTGTGATCCGTGACCTCTGAGGCTCCTTGCCGTCCCATGATGCTGGGACTGAAAATCAAGTGGAGTTTGGCAGCTGCTCTCTGAGCCATCTTGGACATTTGCCATCTAAGAAGTTAATCTCATCCATCTTGCAGTCGGCCACTTATCAGCTCTTTGGAGACACTGCCAGTCTCCCAAAACACTAAAATGGTACAGAAAACTGTGCATTTGACCCCTTGGAGAATCACTCATCCTGTGTGTGGAGACACTGCCAGGCTCCAGAAACATGAAGATGGTCTAAAATCTGTGCATGTGACCTACTGAGGACACTCCTTGGCACCTCCACAGCCAAGAGGGCAAAGGTAATTGAGGTTTGTAATAAGGAGCCTGAGGCCTCACAAAAACCCACGTACTTTCTTTCCTTGATACTACCCAAAATCCGTGGCAAACAAATCTGACCAGTGCCTCCTAATACTCTGATATTCATGAAATCACATTTTCTTATGTGGATCCAAGATGTTAAAATAAGCAGTGGTTTTACATGATCTGACCTTACATATGCTAGGAGCCATGCCAGGAGCTGGAGATACAAAATGATGAAACATAGCTTCTGGCTCAAAGAGGCTTCCAGAGTCGAGGGAGGAGGCAGACACAAATAGTTGGAACACAGGTTATATGGGTTCTAATACAGATGTGTACAAAGGGCAGCATGCGGCACATTCCCGAGAGGCAAACTAAAGGAAAGGCTCCCCAGAGAGGACTGCTGAGCTTCAGTATATGGAATAAGAGGGTTTGTGGGTTTTTTGTGCGTGAAGTTCTCAAAATTGACCAACCGTCCTAGGAATACACAGTGTGGTTGTTTGGTACTGTGCCAATTTACCTTAAGGTCTAACTGCTGTAAGAAATCCTTTCTTTATCACTCACCACGGTTCTCTGATCATCCCCTGACCAATGCACATAGTAAGTCTCACTTCCACCTGTGATGACAAGTTTAAGTAGCAAAGAATCATGTTTTTACAAATGCCAACATCCTTGAAGACAGCCTGCTGCACCTGTCTCAGCTAGCACTGTGGGAGTCTGGCTGTTGCCAGACTAGGCCAGGGGGAAGGTGGCTCTAGCTTTCAGAAGATAAATAGAGTTTAGTAGTTGGCTGAGCCTTGAGAAGAAAGAGCAGGGAAGATACAGTGCTAGAATTGCCATCTAACATTCAAGAACTTCCACAGTCTTTCCCCAACCTGTCTTCCCAGGTTTTCCCCATCCATCACATCAAGAAACAACAAATGACTCCTGCAGTGAACACGCGGCCATCTTCTGTGCCTTGATGCCCTCTGCTCCCTCATTCTGCCAACTTGCTCCCAGTGCCTTTAAGACCCGGCCAGAGGACACCGTCTGAGGTATGTTTCTCTAGGCTAGTGCACCTTAGACTTTAAGGTGCATGGAGCCCTCTGCAAGTTCTCACTTGGAGGCCTTGACACATTGCAGATTTTAATTCAGTATGTCTGAGGCAGGGTCCGAGACTCTGCATTTATAACAAGGTCCTGGGAGATTTAGATGCTGCTGATCTATGAACCGCATTTTGAGTAGTAAGGCTCCAGGTCTCATTTTTCCTTTAGTCCTTTTGGGAACTCAAGCCTGTCCAAGCTGTTTTAAGGGAAACAATGTTTTACTCAAGCTCACATACAATAATTTGCTATGTAGCAGTTGGTAAATTCTTTTGGTAGATATATGTAGGGTGACTGATGTCCTGTTTCCTGGGACATGGGACTTTGTGTGCTAAAACCGCAAAGTCCTGGACATGCCAGGCTGAATTGGTCTTCCTACCTCTGGTGGTTACAGTGGGGTTACAACCTCCATATCAAGTAAGGTGAGCTCATAGACAAAATTCCGTTAAAGCTACAAATGTTTACTCGCTGGCAGATGCAAGAAAAGTCCTTCAACTGCTTCTTCAGGCTTTTGGGAAGACCCATTTTCTGCCTTAGGCACTACAAGAGGCATTAGCCTGATAGGTTCTCTCTAAAGTAGATATATGGATATTATGGAGATGGAACCAGCTAAGCTTGCAGTAGGTTCAAGTGACAGCCTCCATGGAGAGAGACACAGGACCAAGGAAACACTGGGCCTCAGGCACGGCACCCTCAGACAGCAGCTGGTGAGGGGCTCTAAGGGTTTCAGAGCAGAGGACCTGGCCTCAGGTACAGCCAAGAAATCAGCTCTGTGCCTTCCTCAAACTTAATTAAATTCATGTTTAATTGATCTTGATGATATTTTGTCTAGAGCCATGGTTGGCAAACATCTGCTTGAGGGCCACATGCGGCTCTTTGGCCCCTTGAGTGTGGCTCTTCCACAAAATACCATGGCCTGGGCAAGTCTATTTTGAAGACGTGGCATTAGAAGAAGTTTAAGTTTAAAAAATTTGGCTCTCAAAAAAAAATTTCAATCTTTGTATTGTTGCTATTTGGCTCTGTTGACTAATGAGTTTGCCGACCACTGGCCTAGAGGGTGGGTGGGAGGTCATCTCAAGAGGCAACCACCACTCAAAGATATCTTACTCCACATTGCATGACCCCTTATTGCAGGGAGTTAATTTCTTTATGCCCCCGAGGAGCACACAAAACAATGAGACCCCCGGACTTCAGAGAAGCTGCATGGTGTGGGGACTGGTGCTGCACTGGAACTGCTGGAGGCTTTTTCTTAGGTGGGAGGAGGATCTCTTCCTGATGAGTCTCCTTTAACAAAAGGTAAAACCACACACTTCTAATTGTTTTTCTGTAGAAAAATGCAGAAAAGCAACAGTTTCCTTGCCTCTAGGCCTTTCAGAAGAAGCCAGCTGGGGGATGGGAGGCTGGGCTACTAGCATGGAGGCTCTGTGAACAGATTTTTGAGAGCAAATGTTAACCTTAATGGAGCTCTCATCCTCCCTGAGGATTTGCGACCTCTGACACCAATTCAGCAAAACAACTTCACCTTTCACCTACTTTCTGCGTTTCCCTGCTGTTTGGTTCATCCTTTGTGTGCACACATAAGCAACTCTTGATGATTTTGTTTGTTCATACTGTTTCTTCTGCAACAAAGAGAACAGAGGTCATCAGGGATGCTGTGAAGTTAGGAGACCAGTAGGGGTTTGAGTATGTATCTGTTGGAAGGGACCCAAGGGTATTTGGAGATTGTGGTTCAGAGTTTTGAAGACCCTTCATATCACAGATGAAGAAACTGTGTCTTGGAAAGGAGAAATGGCTTATTTAAGGGCGGCAAATGAGTAATTGGACCTGAAAGAGGTTTTTTTTTTTAATGCTGTCAATTAAAGTTCATGGAGTCTTAACAATTTCATATCCATATTCAAGCAGATCCTTGAATTCTGGTCTCTATGGCCTTGTGAGTGGCCATATGACCACTGCTGGCCTTACCTGGCCTCATCTGGTGATGGGTATTCACCACTGTCCCAAAAAGTGGGGCTTTAGTCCATGATTTCCTTGGGATCTGATATTTTGATCAGCATTGTGTTTTGAACTCTCTGTCTGGATACATTAATTTCAATTAGAAATAAACTGTTATCGATGAATTTTCATTGAGAAGATATTTCCTGGAGTAAACTTTATTTAGCTTTGATCATTTCATTGTGGGATACCCAAGGACCTTTAATTTCTACAAGAGATGTGGCCTCTCCCCTGTTGTGTAGAACAAATTTAGGAAAATGATGATTTGAACTATGGAATAATTTTTTTTTTAATCCTCACCTGAGGATGTGTCTTGTTGTTGTTTTTAGAGAAAGAGAGAGAAACATTGACGTGAGAGAGAAACATCTATTGGTTGCTTCTCATACACTTCTGACTGGGGACCCAATCTGCAAGCCATGTATGGGCCCTGACTGGGAATTGAACCTGCAACCTTTTGGTACATGGGGCAGCAGTCCAACCAACTGAGCCTCCTGGCCTGGGCTAGTATAAAATTATTTAAAAGGCACATATAAATTTATTTGCTTTGTAAATTAAATGATATATAAAATATAATAGAGGAATTCAGCATTCAAAGCAACCAATAGAGGATATATTGCTAAGTGAGAAGAACATTTTTATATAGCACAGATCAATTTTTATTAATATATTATAAATTATTCTGGGAAGATGTATATAGATACATCTGGAAATATGTATATAAAAGCTCCTAAATTTTGTATTTTTTAACTTGCACTATCAAAGAGAGCAGTTCTCTGATTCTAGTTGGGAGAATCTCAAGGAAGGACTCTGATTGTCCCACCTTGGATTAAGTGCCCAGCCCTCATTTATAAAACTTGTGGGAGAAGACAAGGCCACATAAGAAGATACTGTATGGATAGGGGGAATGGTTCCCAGGAGGAGGGGCTCTAGGCAAACAGTCCCACATGTGTCCAATAAAGAGCATGGCAGCAATTGTGTGGACAGTCCTGCTAAGTACGGGCATGTTGATCAGTACTTAGGAAGGAAACCAGGAAGGAAGGGCATAGCATACCACCTTTCCTATTGTTAGAGCAAAGTCAACAAGTCTTTATTGAGAGTTGCTCCCTGGTGACTTGATCATTGTTGGACTAGCCTGCATCTGTTTACACTGTCATTTTTCCCGGCTACATTAACCCCAGAACCTCCGGCTCCATTCAGACACCCAACAGTCCTGACATTTCTCTGCCCTGCAAGGAACTGTTGACAGCTTGGACTGTTATCTTGGTCTTAATGACTGCTGAGTCACTTATTTCCCAGAGGGAGAAGGGTGAGATCACCAACACTGCAGGCCACCAGTAGCCTTAAGCTCCAATGGAATGTTTCTGGAGAGAAACGTGTGTAAGAAAAGGCTCCGGACACCGACACCATTGCTTTCAGAGGAAGGCTAATTTGTTCTGGGAAGGTCAGTCTGATGGCAGAAAGGGAGTGGGAGGAGCTTTAGCATAAAAAGCCTTAACCCTAGACCTATTTTCCCCAGCACTGGGGGACACTCAAGTCAGTAAATTCCGGTTCATAAGGCTGGTGGAGAGTCAGCCACTAGGAAATAAGGTTAGGGATAATGCTGTGAGGTATGGAAGGCAGCATGATGTGACGACTCAGACACACAATACAACATACAGATGATGTGTTTAAAGTTGTACACTTGAAACCTGTATGATTTTATTAACCAATGTCACCCCAATACATTCAGTTAAAAAATAAGAGACACAGACATGCCTAAGTACCCTTGATCCATCTCTTCTTGCTCTATCCTGACTTCTGGTTGATCTGGGCTTCCCAGCTGCCTCCCTTTCCCTCCTTTCTAATAGCCACTGAGCTTACGACCCACCTTTTTCTTCAGGATTTATGCCTCTGTTGCTTTCCTCTGGCACATCCATGTGTTGGGCTCTCCCGTGGTCCCTGGACCTGTCGGTGGGGCCCCCTTTTGAATGGCCTTTTCTGGAGGTGGTTCATCCAGGTGACATTGGGCAGCACAAGCTGGCATCCCTTTCTGGCACCTGGCTCCAAGCTTACTGGTGCAGCTCTCTCTGGGGGGAGCTTCTTTCTCTTCTGGGTTCTGATAGTGCCATGTGGGACTTAATCCAGTCTACTCACTGGTGACTGCCTCCCCTCTAGACCAAGTCGGACTCACCTCTGTACGCTCTGCCTGTGGCACAGAGCTTGGCACAGAGAAAGCTTAGTCATGAATATCAAGGGATTGGAGAAGTGCTCACTGTTGTTTCTGACTGTGGCCTCCTTTTCCTTGCTCATCCTTTGGGTCCAGATGCAGCTCATCACCACACTCTTTCTTATTCTCCTTCTCCACCTGCTTTCCTTCCTTCCCCCACCTGTCTGACTGAGAGACAGTGTAGTGTAGTGGCTAAGAACGTGGATCCTAAAATAAGATTATCTTGATTTAAATTATTTATTAACCGTGCAACTGTTGGCAAGTTATTCAGGTCTCTGTGCTTCAGTTTCTTCATCTGTCAAATGGGAATAATAATAGGATCAACCTTCCTAGGACTGCTGGGAGGATTAAATGTGTTAATATGAGTATTGTACTTGGAATAGCATGTGGTAGATAGCAGGCACTTTATTTTTTTATTTATTGTTTTAAATATATTTTACTGATTTTACACAGAGAGGAATTGAGAGAGATAGAGAGTTAGAAATGTCGATGAGAGAGAGAAACATGGACCAGTTGCCTCTTGCACGCCCCCATTGGGTATGTGCCCTCAACCAGGGTACATGCTCTTGACCAGAATTGAGCCCGGGACCTTTCAGTCTGCAGGCTGACTCTCTATCCACTGAGCCAAATCGGTTTTGGAAGATAGTAGGCACTTCAGAAGCATTTGCTGCTGTTATTGTTCACTCTAGTAAGGGTCTCTGACTTTGTTTCCTCCTGTGTTCTTGGGCTAACCCCTAGTTTATCCTCTCCTTGCACTCAGCTTTTATGCCTCTGTCTCAACCACTGGCCCACCCAGCCAAATATTGGCAAATACACATTTCTAATCGGTTAACACTGAGCTATAGCCCAGGAGACATCCAGCCTCCATCCTTATAACTGTCAACATTGCCTCCTCTATGCTTCTGTCTTTCCTCAGGCCATGTTCTGGCTCAAATCTTGCCCTATTAATGGTTGATTAGGGAAGCTGTAAAGGAATAAGGTTTATCTATCTCAGCTGATAGACTTAGGGTTGGCAAACATTTTCTGTAAAGGGCCAGATAGTAAATATTTTATGGTCTCTGTCCTCCTCTACCCCCTCCTTCTTCACAACTCTTTTTTTTTTTTTTTAATTGATTTCAGAGAGCAAAAGAGAAGGATAGAGAGGTAGAAACATCAATGATGAGAGAATCATTGACTGGCTGCCTCCTTGATGCCCCCTACTGGGGATGGAGCCCGAAACCTGGACATGTGCTTGAACCCAGGACCATTCAGTCCCCAGGCTGATGCTGCATCCATGAGCCCCAGCTAGGGCTTCACAACTCTTTGATAGTATAAAAACCATGCTTAACTGAATGAAGGATTGCTATATTCAAAGAGGTCACAAGCCACATTTGGAAATCAGTGCCATGCGGGCAAGAACAAATCTGTCTTGTCACCTCTGTGATCTAGTGCTAGCCTGCACATGGAAGGTCCTCTGTCAGTACTTTTTGAATGAACAAATAAATGAATAAATGGGTTCAAATGAATCTCTGGCTTTCAAATTTAAGAGAAACGGTCCCTGTGTAAATTCTAGTGAATAGGAAGACCCTAGGGAAGGGTTTTATTAAGTTGGCTTCTTGCTCTATCTGCAGTTATCCAAGGGCACAAGGGTATGCCTCAACTTCAATACCTACCTGCAGTTCTATCCTCATCTTCTAGCCAAGAACAAAGCTCCCTGCAGCCTTAGTTTCATAATTAACTATACCAGCCTTATGCTGGTAAATGTTCAACAACCAGCTACCTAAGAAATAAGCAAATGATCCCTAATTTATAACATTTGTCAAATTCTATGGTGGAAATACTTCAACCATGGCCAATTTCATGCTACAAACCAGTGAACTTGGAAGTTGGAAAGAGATACATACAATCAGCTATTTCTAGCAGAGGCATACCATGAAGCCATACCCTCTTTCCTGCTCCTCCTGTAGTCCTCAAGGCCATCCAGCTCCTGGGAGAAAACTTGAAAGAAAGCTTAGTTCCCACAATCCTTGCCTCAGGATTAGGATCTTCTCTGAGTTTTGTTAGATGGGTATCTTGCCCTCCCAGACTTCCTGGACTTCAGCCTTTGTCTGCTTTGATCCCCAAACCCTGATTGCTCATCTGAGCCCCTGACTCCCTGGAGTCTTATAGAACACAGATGGCCATACACTTCCTGATCCTCCCTGGCTTCCTGGCTGTCAAATACCTGGCGTGTTTCTGAGCACTGAGAAGCATAGCCACTCCATCTCCTGCAGGGTCTTCTGGTTCCCAGGCTGTGATCTGCTTTGGCTACTCCTTTCCGGTTCTTGCAACACACCTCTCTTGACTGCCAGGAACTTAACTCTTCCTACTAGGTTCCCAGCTTAATTCTTCTTTTCCTGTTTTGGTCTCTATCTAATTAGCACCATTTGTCTACTAAACCGGTCCATAATCTTTATCTTCATTGATACACACACACACACACACACACACACACACACACACACACAAATCCATACTGGGTACTTTCTGTGTGCCAGGCTGTGTAGGCACTGGGGTACCTCAGTGAGCAAAACAGGTAAGGATTCACTGCCCTTAGGGAACTTACATTAAAGTGTGAGGAGACACATACCAACCAACATGCACAATAAATTATATATATAAAAATATAAAAATATAAAATATATAAAATATATTTTATTTATATATATATATATATATATATATATATATATATATATATATATATTATGCTATGTGTCTGTCTGGCTAAAGATGTCACGTCACATAGCAACACCCCGCTTCCTCTCCTTAGTGACTAGCCTCCTTGCAGTTTATTCAGCCCAGGAAAATGACTTGCTTTATAACTAGGTGGAAACATCTTACAGTTTAACCAAAGGTCTGTGAAGAGTTTTCCCATGCCTCACCTCATTTAATCCTCACAGAAGTCCTGGTATAGGTGGATAGGAGACTAGGTGGAATCTATTTTTTTTTCATTATCCAGAAAAATGGAGATTTAGAAAGCTTAAAAACTTGACCCAACTGAAAAAAAGAGAAGGTGGACCTTGAAAATGACTTCAGGTTTTCTCACTGCTCAGAATATAGTCAATCACTGCTGCAGTTAAATATTTTACCCTTTATTCTCCCTGCGTGATCTATAATAATAATCTGCTTCGTGTTGATATTTATTGCTGTGTTGCTGACAAATACCTGAAAGAGAAGTTGGTGTGCTTCACTGGGGTGGAAAAGTATAGCTACATTAGAAAGCAGGTCTAATTAAGCAAGTTTATCTATCTATCTATCTATCTATATCTATCTATATCTATATCTATATCTATATCTATATCTATATCTATATCTATATCTATATCTATATCTATCTATCTATCTATCTATATCTATCTATATCTATCTATCTATATCTATATCTATATCTATATCTATATCTATATCTATATCTATATCTATATCTATATCTATATATATATATATATATAGCTAAGGTGACTCACACATGTGCAATACATATAAAACTCTCCTTGGCACCAATCACACTTATTTGTTTCCATCTGTCATGGTTGATCGTGAATTTGGTTGACACTTCTATTATAGAGAAAGGGTGAATAGCAATATTAAAATATTTCTTCTAATTAATTTCCTTTCAATGTGCATGAATTCATGCACCAGGCCACTAGTACTAGTATATTATAAAATAAGTTTATAAGTATGATGGGAAAAGGGAATAGGGAAGGATGGGTTCACGGTGCTAATAGGAGGCAGGCAGAATGACCTCACTGAAAAAGCAACATCTGTGCAAAGCCTTAGGAAAGGTTGCCTGAACTCTGATACACAACATGTGCTCAGTGTCAACACTTGGTCATATAGGTATTGACACTGAGCACATGGTATGTATCAGAGAAACATGATTCTCACAGAGGGACTGTTTCTAGTAAGAGAACAGATGGTGGTGTGATTATATGGTTGGACTTGGGTGTAGAAAACATGGCTTTGAATCCTTTCTCTGTGGCCAATGAGGGCAGCTATAGGGGTAAACCCAACTAAAGAATGATTTTCTTGCAGTCAGGGACGGGATCTATGTGGTTTACCCTGTAGCACTGGTGCCTAGCATAGTATCTGCACATGGTAAGCACTCTATTAATACTTGTTAAATGAATGAATTAAAAATTAAGTCTTTGGTTTGCTTATTGGCCCTATTGTCTAGGGAAAATTCCTTTTTTTTATTGTCTAAAATTTTACATATGTCTCCTTTTCCCCCAATTGACTCCCCCAGCCTTTCCTACTCCGGGCAAGCCCCCACCGCCCCAGTGTCTGTTTTCATTGGTTATGCTAATATGCATAAAATTCCTTTCTGAGCTCTAGATTCTTCATGTGTAAAATAAGAAAGTTAGTAATGATAATACCAGTACTCACCTCATAGTGTTGCTGTGTGAATTGAGTTGTAATAATTTATAATGCCTATAGAACACTTGGCACAGCGCCTTAGCACACAGCAGGTGCTTACTCAATAATTGTTAAGAATAGTTACTGTTGCTGTTAGAGTCAACATACAAAGTAAATGTTCTCCAACTAAGAGACACTATTATGGAAAGATTCCTCGCTTCCTTGATAACTTGGTTCCATCAGCAAGCCTGCACAGTGCCTCTTAAATCCTTTGAGGAAGTGTGAGAGGTGTGCATGGGATAAATGGTGGGTAAAGTGGAAGCTGAAGGAGCCTGGGGGCAGAGGAATAAGCCCAGGAAGTAGAACTGAAGAGTCCCTTTATAAACATGTAGGCACTCAGCCGCAAGTGGAGTTGCAGTGCCTATATAACACAGAGCAAGGGGCTGCATGGACCATTAGCTGAGATTAAGGAGAATAGTTGTTTAAGACAAGGGCATCACTGGTGGGGTCTGGAGACAAGGCCTAGATCCTGTTTCCTATGCCAGGATCTTCCTCCATCTTAACGTATCCTCTCAGCCACAATTCCCTGACTTTCCTATCAGTCCCCAGTGTCCACTGGACTGACTCTTGCCTCTTTGATTGTGTCCTATCTGTTCTCCTGGTTTGTCTCTCCTGAAGCAGTCAGTCTGGATGAGGACCCCTGCGGCATGGCCCAGGAGTCACTTGCTAACTCATTAGGAATGTAACCACCACCATCATCATTCCCAGCGAGTGTAGGCAGCCATTGAATGCTGTTACACAAAGGCGGCATTCCAACCAAACAGGCCCACACAGTAGAGGCTTCTCTTCCTACTAGGCTTCTGGCTGGAAGCAGATGTTTATGGGAGAGTGTTGTCATCAAATAGTCGGGCAACATTTGTTTAGGACCTGCTGCACATCTGTCCCTGTGATGTGGGAGACAGCATTTCAATGCAGAAAAGATAATGGTCCTCATCAGAATCTCTAATTATTTCCTGGGATTGATTCCTAGAAGTAGCTTTATTTTTTCAAAGGTTAAGAACACTTTTAAGGCTCTGATACATGTTGCTGTATTGCCTTCCAAAAAAGATGTACACATTACAGTATGGTAATTGTAGTTAATAATACTGAATTACTTACTTGAAAGTTACTAAGAGAGTAGATCTTAAAAGTTCTCATCACAAGAAAAAAATAGTCATAGGGATACAGGAGGGGAGGAAGAATCTACCAACAACTAAGCACCTTCTTTTTTAAAAATATATTTTATTGATTTTTACAGAAAGGAAGGGAGAGGGATAGAGAGTTAGAAACATCAATGAGAGAGAAACATGGATCAGCTGCCTTCTGCACACCCCCTACTGGGGGTGTGCCCACAACCAAGGTACATGCCCTGACCAGAATTGAATCGAACCTGGGACCTTTCAATCTTCAGGCCAACACTCTATCCACTGAGCCAAACTGGTTTTGGCATAAGCACCTTCTTTATTGGTGCTTTTATGTATATCATATCATTCTCTCCCCATAGTAATTTTATAAATTATCATCTCCACTTTATAGATGAAGACATTGGAGCTTGGAGAAATTAAAATCTTGCCTGAAGGCCTCATACGAAGTAGACTGAGGTTTCAACCCATGCCTGTCTGACTCCCAAACCAGCCCACACTCCTCACCGTCTCCTGCCTGCCTGGGTCAGGCTGGGGAGCTTGCGAACCACAGGGAAGAGGTCTGGCACCGCCGCGGCTGCCTTTCTTCTCAGTCCTCAGATGCAGGAGCTGGCCTGCACACACAGCCTTTTATCCTCCTTCCACACAGGCCTTTTAACTGAAACCCGGTGGCCAAAGCGTAACCGCAATTCTGCAGAACTGGTGGCGAAAGACCTGGCTGGGGCTTGGGCTGCTGCCCCCAAACGTGATGTGCACAGAGAGTGGGGCGGACATTGTTTCGCTCTCCGCTCAGCAGTGCCCAGCCAAGCCTCCCGGTCTAAATTGAGCCCTTAATCGTTTTCCTGGCATTTGCTCAGACAGGATTTTATTTTCTAGTAATAAAAGCTTCTACATTGTAGGAAAAAAATCTGCCTTTTTGTCTAGCTTTTGTGAATGCTTTGCCACCTGTCCTTGTTACCCCTCTTGTGTTTGTGCTTGGGGCAGAGCCAGGCTGTTTTGTGCCTGCTGTCAAGTCTGAGAGAGCTCTGCATGGGCAGAGAAATGCACTGGCATTGACCGTGCCTCTGCTCATTGGTGGCCACCTCCCACCTCATGAACTGAGAGCTCTACTCCTGCAGCCTTGACTTCGGGGTCTGCAGGTAGCACAGAGAGAAGGTCCCAGGGAAAGAGGCATGCAGTGAGTCGCTGAGAGATGACACAGAAGCAGCTCTTGATAGCTCACACCTGGCTACCTCAGTCTGTCCCTGAAGAATCTTCAGTGGCTCCCAGTGCCTGCAGAATCAAGGTCGTACTAATATGATATTCAGACAAACCCACCTCCTCAACCTCTTTTCTTATTGGTGAAAAAGATAAGGAAAAGAAAGGAATATCTAGATACTTAAAAAAGGCAAAAGTGAAACTCACCAGAATCTTCACCACCATAACCAGTGTTAATATATTGGCCCATATATTTTTTCAGATCTATGTGTAAATATATATGTATTCTAAAATTTCAGGCTAGTTCAGTCCCAGTTTGCCTTTGTAGGCTTATCTTTTGACGGTTCCTACAAAGCACTAAACATTGTCTATAGAGTTCACCTTCTGTCAGTGTATGAGGCACTTTCACATTTCTAAGACTTTGTACCTGCCACTCTCTCTGCCCAAATGCTCTTTACACATCGGCTGGCACATAGCAAGGTCTAAGAAGTTAGTTATTTCCTCTTCGCTTCCTTTCCTGCCTGGTCAGCTCCTACTTATATAATATTCAAAACTCTGCTGGAACCCCATTCTTTGGATGAATTATTGACTCCCCTTGCTGAGCGAATGCTGGCATCTGTGTGGTGTGTCCAATGCTGTGCATGTCCGAGGTGCCTGTCAGGATTCGTGGGCCAGAATTCTAGACTTAACGGCGGTGGGCTGCAGGGAAAGAGGCAAAGTCGAGCATACTCACGCTTGGCCAGACCTCTTGCCATTTCTTTAGGTTGGGTGCATTTTGTTTTTTTCTGCTCCCCTTTGCCCCAAGCTCCCTTCACTGTCCTCCCAGCTCATCTCCACGTCAGAAGGGCATTTTACATGTTCCTGCTGGTGTACACTTGTCTCCTCTACTTTGCCACCCCACCATGCAGCTTCCATGCCATAATCTCACACATCCTTCCACCACAGCCCTTCCCTCTTCACCCAGACTTGGGAATACTGCGAGGAGAGCCAGGAGAAATGGATGCTGGATGCTGCCGCTGATTTGAGCAGGATTAGTTGAAAGCACAAGTTGGGGGCTTCCCAATGCCTGGCTGGTCTTCATCAAGAGAGGGAGCTTCTAGCTCCATTCTCAGGCTCCCTGAAAGATTGAGGTAATAGAAGCAACTGGAAACAGCAGCTAGCGGTACCCGAACTCACATGGCATCCAACATTCAGCCTGACTTAATAATAATGTGAGTTGAGTTTCTCCAGGCCTCACCAACCCGTGAGTATACTGTTAGGGTCATATTAGCAGGAATGACCTATATTTTTCTGACTTTTGCGCCTGAAACTGCATCCCATAGGAGCATTTCACAGCCATACTCAAATATTCTACTCTTTCTTCCACTTGTGCCCTGTGGGCATTATCCCTGATCACCTGGCAGCTTGGGGGTGAGTTGCAGTGTGTGCCTTATGTGCTCATGTCTACCCAAGAACACTTTCCCCTCATGTGGAAAGTCTTCGGGTACTATGTGACATGGAGTGCTCTGTGTACTGGGAAGAGCACAAGGCCCTCCTCCCCCCACCTTCATTCCTATTCCATTTTGCATCTACAGTTTAACATCAGCCCCTAAAGTGGCAGAAATAATGTCCCTTTCTGAAAACAGCTTCCTCAGCTTTTGTAAGGGGCCCCTTCTCTCTGCTGAGTTCTGACTCTCGGCTGTGGGGCTGGGCCAGGCAGAGTCTGAAGCTTCCCATGTGCTACCCATATGTCTCTGTCGCTTTTCCTGGCATGTGAGCCAGACCACTTCCTCATCCTCACTTGGAGTCGCTCCCAGATGCTCCCCACACCAGTTCATCAAACACACCCAGGAAGGGCTGAAACCCAGTTTTAGGCTCAAGTTGGGACCCCATTAAATTGATAAATGTTTTTCCAGTTCTTCTCAGTTTACAAAACCTGTTCACATATATTATTTCACTTAAACCTTGAAATAACCCTTTGGAGTTGTTTTGTCTTTATTCATACTTTATGGGGATAAAAGTGAAGTTCAGGCAGGTCAGGAAATATGTCTATGGCTACTTATTTAGTGTCAGTCAGGAATTCATTCCTCTTATGCAAACTCCTGGGCTCCCTCTGTTATAGGATGACAATGCACAAGACTTAGGTAGTTGAGAGGCATGTAGATCAAGTCAAAATGGCTATGACTTCAGACTTGGAGTTAGGTGAGCTGGCACCACCCAGAGGCCACTGAAATCTCTGATAGAGCAGTGGCTAGAACTGTGCTGTCCAGGCAAAACAGCCATGGTGTTCTCTCATGAAGCTTATGAGACTTTTTTGGTGTTTTGGCTGGTCCTCATTTTTCATCTGTGCTCTGTAGCATCCGGCTAGGGCTTAACATATAATAGTTATTTTTGTGGGTCTCTTATCATGCTTGTTCTACTGTGGGATATTTGAGGGTAGACACCATGACTTTGGCTTCTTTGCATGTTCCAAAACAAGAGTTATGAATATAGTAGGTGCTCAATAACTGTTGGTGGAAAGAATGACTATTTTTAAAAATATATATTTTATTGATTTTTTACAGAGAGGAAGGGAGAGAGATAGAAAGCTAGAAACGTCGATGAGAGAGAAACATTGACCAGCTGCCTCTTGCACACCCCCTACTGGGGATGTGCCCGCAACCAAGGTACATGCCCTTGACCGGAATCGAACCTGGGACCTTTCAGTCCGCAGACCGACGCTCTACCACTGAGCCAAACCAGTTTCGGCAGAATGACTATTTCTTAATGTCAACCCATTAGGTTTCCAAGTGGGTAATTCAACTGTAGTCATTTCTTTCCCACTGGAACCTCCATCAGAGGGTGGGCATGGTGCATGATCAAGCAAAATAACTTAAACCTACTGGGTTCCTGCCTCAACTTCCATGTCTTTATGTTGCCCAGCTGCTCCCTTTTGGGTCCATTCATGGCTTTCACTTCTAATTGCCTCTCTCCCTCATATCTGAGTCCAAATTAATTCATATAGGAAGTAGATTAACCATCTCAGTGACATTGGTAGCTAGTCATCCACCTGAACATGGGGTTTGATGGGCTAGTGAGATGTTTTACCAAGTTACACCTGTCTTCTTCCCTGTCCATTGTTGGTCCAAGCTACAGATCTGGCTAAATCCCCATCTCTAGTTCTCCTGTCCCAAAGCACTCTTCCCTTTAGGATTGGACATTTGGTCTGACTTCAGCTCAGGACTGGGCCCTGACATCCTATGTGGCACTTGATAACCCTTTTACCTGGGGCAGAAACCTGGATCTGTATGCCAGACTCTTGCTGCCCATGGACAATTTGTCTACAAATAATCTCCCACCTGTCTGCCTGCTGAGGGGGTTACAGGTTGTTTGTGTTGTTCTTCATGTGTTCCACTCATCTGATTGAATTTGTTGCTTCAGTCATGCTTGGGCTTGCCATGTCCTTTGGCCATTGCGCCTTACTCATCTGGCTACCAGTCTGGGACTTTTCTTTGCAACTGGACCTATTCTTACAGCTAAAGATCTAATTGTGGACATGAAGGATCAGGATTTTGCTTTGTTCTCTTGGCCTGCTCTGCATGGCTGTGAGATACCCATAGTGCCATGTGCATACCGAAGCTGAAAATCCATTTAGTTTTATCTTATTGTACTCTTGAAGAGGTTTAATGTGGAAAAGAGTTTGAAACTAATGGGATAAACTAAGGATTAATGATTGGGTGGGTTTTATTGATTTATCCTATCACTATTATCTCTAATTTTCTTGCCCACATTCAGTCAGATTCATCTTAGAAAACAAATATAGTTGGTCTAACTCATGTCAGATATATCCTAGCCAATAGGGGTCCAGGTTCCTCTTGGGAGGTGTCACACTTCATTGGGCTAGATCTCCTACACAGGGAAAATACACCTTGGCAATTGCCACAGACTCTTTTAGCATAATTGTTGTGAAAGATTTAGTCATAACTTTCTTAAAATAGCAAGTTGCAGTAGCATCTTTTAAAAAAGTAATACACATTGGCTCAAGTAAATTAATGTCCCCATCTAGAAATGCAGGCAAGGAGATGCAAAGTAAAGAGAAGGATGGAAGAAACATGTCTCAGTTTGACAGTAGGTCAGATCAGGACCTTACTCTTTAGGGAAAAATAAATATTGGGTTTGACCAATATCACCATAATTCAATATTGCTTTATGAGAAGGCTGACAGACTGGATAGCTCAAGACTTGTCCAAGCTACATTGCTTCTATGAGATATCTCCACTTGCTTTTCTAGTAGACATTTCAAATCCACATGTACAAAAATGATCTTATGATTGTCACTCCTGTCCCATCTCCTCCCACTTTCAATCCCTCTTTCAAACCTGCTTCACCTAGTGCCGTTTTGTTTTAGCGCATGGCAGCTCTCTCAGTTATTCAAATCCTAAACCTTGAACTCATCCTTGACTCCTCTCTCTTTCACACTTCATATCCACTCTGTCAGAAATTCTATGAACTCCATTTTTAAAATAAATTGAGAATCTGACCATTTCCCACTATAGTCATGGTTGCTTCTTTGGACATAACTATTATTATTTTTCATGTGGGGTACAGAAATAGCCTTCTGCTAGATCTCTCTGATTCTACCATTGCCCCCTCTTCTTCCCTCCCTCCATTTTATTCTTAACACAGTCTTGGTTGCATCCATGGCTCCTAAATCTGCTGTGGCTCCCCAGTTAACATGTCAAAGTCCTCATCATGGCCTCCATGAGCTTCAGACCCTCCATTACCTCTCTGATCTCAGCTCCTATGACTTTCCCCTTTGTTTACTCCTTTCTAGCCCTGCTGCCCTTGCTGTTTCTTGGGGGGGAAAAATATATATATATTGTGTGTGTGTGTATATATATATATATATATATATATATATATATATATATATATATGATTTATTTTTTACAGAGAGGAATGGAGGGGGATGAAGAGCTAGAAACATCGATGAGAGAGAAACATTGATCAGCAGCCTACTGGGGATGTGCCCACAACCAAGGTACCAAGGTATATGCCCTTGACTGGAATTGAACCAATGAACCTTTAGTCTGCAGCCTGACATTCTATCCATTGAGCCAAGCCAGTCAGGGCTTCTTTTCATTCTTTGAGTTTTTCTTTTATATGTATATTTCAGAGAAGAAAAGAAAGGGAGAGGAAGGTCAGAACATCAATGATGAGAGAGAATCATTGATCGGTTGCTTCCTAGAATGCCTCCTACTGGGGATTGAGCCCACTACCAGGGCATGTGCCCTGACCCAGAGTCTACCATGACCTCCTGGTTCATAGATCATGCTCAACCACTAAGCCACACTGGTTGGCCCAAGTATTTTCTTAAATGTTACTTTCCTCGATGAGGTCTACCAGGACCACCTTTTAAGTATGGCCCCCTGTCCCTCTGTCTATTCTAAGCCTTCTTATTCTATTTCTTTCTTCATAATGCCTATCAAGTAATATACTATAATTATTTACTTTTTTATGTCATCTATTATTCATTGGAAATTTTTTAGTACAGGGGCTTGCCGAGAGTAGGTTCTCAACAAAGGTTAATTCTTATTTTTATCAGAGATGGTGATTTAAAAAAAAAATCTTTTAATTTTGGTTTACTTTGCAAAATGTAGAACTCTCTTAAACACCATCTTTTAAAAAATTGTTAAGGTGAGGTTTACATAATAGAAAATTAACCATTTTAAAGAAAATATAGTTCACTGGTACATTCACAATGCTGTGTAGCATCTATTTTTGTTCATACTTTTATATATTGTGTAGCTACTTACAAAATATATTTGAATCAGCACTGCTATTTAAATATGGTCTTCCAGTGATTTCTTTCACCCTCTCAAATTTAAAGACAAAAAATGAAACCACGGTGGCAGCATTGATTGACCTTTTGACTATTTTGCGTGGGCGTGGTGGTAAATCTTAAGCCAGGCAGCACAGCTATGGAGTTAAAAATAAATCCCTATGTGTTTATAGGCCTTAAAAAAGTAAACCAACTTTTTATGAAGTTCAGTGGTTTTGTTAATTGTTTCAAGATGTTGGGTGTCTTAAAGTATGTTGTAAAAAAGCCTACATGATGACAAAACAAAACTCACTAACTATTATTTCCCTGTTGGGATTTTATTCAAAAATTTAAAATGTAAAAGTTCATGGTAAGACAGTTTACAACTGCGAGTTTAAACCCATTATATTCAGAAAAGGGGGAAAAAAACAGACATAACGTTGATACATCTCTGCTTTGCTGAGCTAGATCTGGGAATCATACATCTCACTCTCTTCATTCTCTCCATATCCCTTTAGAGCACTATAAAGTTAATTCTAGAAAATTCCTAGATGTATACACAAGAAATTGTTAACAGTTTTTGCCTCTGCAGAGGGTCTCTGGGGGTAGTAGGGGGAAGACTTAGTCCATAATTACATAATGTACCCTTGTTTACTGTTTGAGTTTTTGCTCTAGGCATATACTACAATTTTAGTTAAAAACAACAACAAAACTCAAGTTTTGTTTAGTTATTTTCCCAAGTATCGAGTAGTTCTGGGTAGTTATTAGTTAAGGCTCTTTAAAGTGATAGAGACCACATTCAAACTAGTGTCCACAGATAAGGAGGGTGTGGTTGACTGGATCACAGGTCAGGATGAAGTAGTTCACAGAACTGAAGGGAGAACTGCAAGCATCAGGGCCTCAGGGACTAGAGCTTAGGCCTCCATACAACCAGGAGTTCTTTCTCCTGCTCTCAGTATCCTCTCTACTTGCATTTGCTATTCTTTGCATGTTAGAGTCATTCTCTCCTATTTTTCCATATGGACATAACTGCTGATAGTCTTACCCTAGGAACCCCAGAAAAAGAAGAAGAAAAAAGACCTTTCTCCCAGAGTCTCAGTTTCAGACCTGATGAAGGATTCTAATTGGTCTTGCTTGCATCACATGCTGCACTTGGAACCATTGCTATTGCTAGGGCAATTGGCCAGATTTGGGTCATTTTCCCAGTGCACAGCCAGGGCAGTGCAATCTCAGCAGAAGGAATGTGTGAAAACTTCCTGGGAGGAAAACTAAGTCACCACAGTTTACTACAGCCTACCCCAGACTGCCCCATATCATACACACTCCCCTCCCATCAGTAGTATTTCAAATCTATTCTAGGCCAAAATAACACAGCTATCATACAGATCCCTAAAATATACTCACCCCCTCCGTAGAGGAAAACAATTTGTCATCTTTACCAGCTGGTTTAACTCCAAGTCCAAATCTCTGCAATCTTGGAATCCTCTTCTTCAGGCAGCTTTGAACACAACTTTTCTTGGTTCAGCAACCCATATCTAATTGAGAAATATGTTACCCACAATGAAAAATGCCAATTTAGAACTAAGGGGAAAAAAAGGGAATACACTATGCAGTGGTAATGTTTCTATGATAAATACCACCTCCTACTGAACAGGGATAGCAAAGATTCACCTCTTTAGGAAAGGAATGAATTTCTTACACACAGAGTATGGCAGCTTTAGGTTCTCCCTACTAGAAGAAATTTTATCCAAGTGAAGTACTTTTTCAAGGCTCAGAGGTCAAGCTTTTTCAGTCCTTCTGGTTCCTTTCAGATACCTCCATTCCAATACCTCGTCTTTTTCAAGAAAAGAATTTATGTTAGTGGAACTCAAAGCACTGTTTATAGATAGAAAGGGCTTTGCAATAAAAAGTTACATATTTTTATTTGTTTGAAGTTGAATTTGTATTTAGATGGAAACTCAGACTTTCTTGTCTTTACTGTTTTGAATTGGGGGGGAAAATCATTTAATCATTTTAGAGTAGTGGACACCTTTCCCAATATAAGGGAAAATTCTACATATCCCCTCTTCTTCAGGAAATAGAGATTTAGGCAATAGTATTTTGAAGACTAATGCTGTAAAAGTACTTGCATGCCCAGTGTAGCTCAGTTGGTTGGAATGTCATCCCATACACTGGAAGGTGGCAGGTTTGACCCCTTCTTGTGGGTTTGATCCCTGGTCAGGGTGCATATGAGAGGCAACTACTCAATGTTTCTCACTCTCAAATCAATCTAAAAAATAAAAGTGAACCCAACCGGTGTAGCTCAGCAGCTGAGTGTCAAGTCAGGTACCAAGAGGCCACCAGTTTGATTCCTGGTTAGGGCACATGCCCAGTTTGCAGGCTCAATCCCATGTGGGGGGCATGCAGGAGGCAACCAATTGATGCTGTTTCTTTTTTATTGATGTTTCACTCTCTCTATTATTCTCCTTTCCTCTCTCTCTAAAAAAAATTATATATATAGTGTGTGAGTGTGTGTGTGTGTGTGTGTGTGTGTGTGTGTGTAAGAAGGAATAGCCTTCAGGTATAGACAGATGAGAGGGATGTGTTGAGGAAGTAAGAAAGGCCACTGGCCCAGAGTAAGACATGTGCTTGAAGAGTGGGGCCACCAACCAAAAAATCAGGCTATAAGTGATTTGAGCGCACTTCTGTAATGGAACTTGCCTTTGTGTCCTGGAGTCATGTTGGATCAGAAACCTTGCCAGCTGGCTGTGCTGTTTTCATAGGATTGAAAACCTCATATTACCCATTCCCAGGACTTTTGAAGATCAAGTGTTCGCTCTTCATGAAACCTTGATCATTTTATATCAGACATCCACAAAAGCTTTCCTTTCGGCAGAAGCAATGTCTAGCTTACCAGCGAATACTATAAGTCTATTTCTGCCACTGGCTAACTACCCCGTATAGTGTTTCTACTAGAATTATTAGTCTAAAGGGAACCCCTAGACCCTCTGAGAAATGACGGGGAGGAGTTTCCACACCAGAGCCCCCAAGCTGGGAGAGAAATAAATGGAATTTTTCCTCAGTCTGTTTCAAGTCAGGCAACCTGGAACAGAATTTTTATTTCCTCTTTTTCTCATTTTAATAATACTTGGCTTAAGAGACTCAAGGTAAAAGTTTAACTGACTAATTCTCCACTGTGTATCTTAGACCTTTAGCTCCTCGTCTAGGGTAGAGAATGATAATGGGAAGGGAGAAGAGTATCATGGTTTTTCTACAATAATCATTCTTAATCTTCTCTTAGTGTTTGTTTTTTGCAGCTTTTTTCTTGGAACAAAATTATTCTCAGTTAGGGACTGTTTGGTTGTAAGGAAGAAAAACACTCAAATTAGCTCATGTATGATGGTATGTTTATTACATTGTTATAATACCCTATGTCTTGGACAGTGAGGCAATGTTATAGATGTTTATGGAGAAGAAATGATGTACAACTTGGCCTTACAGGGTCTGGAAAAGGGAAATAGAGATCCTATGGTCCCTCTTTTCTTCTTTGGTGCACTCCTCTCTGCAGAGCTTGCATGTCTCATTCATGGTGTCTTTGGTCTTACAGTTTCAGCGTGGTTCAGTGTCTCACAATAGGGGAGAGGTGGTTACCCAACAATGACAATGAACAATTTATTCAAGCTAATTCATGAATAGTTTGCCATGTCTGAAGTGAAAGTCACCATGCCACCAAATCCTATTCCTAGCACTATCCCTGGAATGGGAAGACATCAGTGAATGTTTACTGACTGGATGAATAAAGGAATGAGTGATTAGAGCTGAACTCAGTATCCATGTCTGATTTAGATTCATCTTTCTAATACTCATACAGCATCTGACATACTGTTTTGGGCTTTTTGTTGTGTGAGTGTGAGTGTGTGTGTGTTTAACATGGTAGCTGCTCAGTAAGTGTTAACAATAACTCTCACTTCTCTTGACCTGAGAATTATTTTTTTTTTTAAATGGCAGAATCATTGTATATGATTGGTCTCCATAGTAGAGTGCACAAGACAATGGTCTCCATAGTAGAGTGCACAAGACAGTAGTCTCCATAGTAGAGTGCACAAGACAATCCACTTGGGTATGAAAAAAATATGGCCTGTGTATGTGTTTATCTAGAAAAGAAGAAACGTTAAATGTTGCTATTATATGATATATAGATTGATATTGGTGCTTCACATAAGTCAAATGTCAAGTACAATTCACAGGGTGCTGTGAGGCCTCCACACATGGGAAGAGGCTTGACCAAGTTGTTTTCTTGTGGGCGTTGGCTTTCAGCACACTGAGATATATTGCAGTTTACATGGGCCTATGCAGATTCCAAGAATGTATATTATATAATTACAGCTAAAGTAAACTTCATAAAATGAATAAAAGGCTCAAAAGATATCCGTAGAGAAATTGTGAATTGAAGATAATATCTATAATGGACACACAAGGAAACAAGGAAAAAATGGCCCACTAAACACTTCTGTTCCTGTTATGAGTTTGTCAGCCATGTTAGGAGATCAAATGATGATCTAGTCAAATCAGACAAAAAGTAGTCCAAAAATTAGAAATGTTAATGAAACCTCTTTGAACTATGGATTTAAATCTCATATCATTAACAATAGACATTGACCCAAAGGGCACACTGTGCTTGAGTTTTATCCATAAAGTTGTCATGATCACCATGACATCTAGAAATGAAGTATCCAGAGCGTGAAGGTCAGCTTTTTACAGTAATGCTTTACTCAGATGGTGCTCGAATTCATTTAACATAATTTCACTAGCTACTGTTTTTGCTTAAGAAGAAAAGTTAAAAAGCTACAAACTATTAAAAAAAACCACACTTTTTCTTCTGCTATAATAACAATTGTCTGAAATTATAAGCGAAAATACGTTGCTTTTTCAGCAAATATCTTTGGAAGATGCACAAAAAGCACCCCTACAGATAAAAAAGAAACAGCATTAGGGTAGATTTGACAGTGTGGGAGGTTTCTGACATTGTTGGATTAAAGTACAGATGTTTCGAAGGTATCTCAGTGTATGATATTTGCCACATTCTGTTTCAATAATGAAATAGATGGAAAACTATTCTCTCTCGTTACCAAGGAAAAGATATTCTGGAAGGAATATGTTAATTAAATATATTAATAAGTTCTTTAATAAGTGAAGTTACTTGAGGCAGAGGGAAATAACCACGAGAGTTTAATCACTTCAGTGTTCATAGGCAGCTACTGCAGCAAAGAATTCAAAGCCACAGTGTTTAAACTTCCAGGAAGATAGGTGTGGTGAATCTTGTGAAACAACACCTTTAATAGTAAAAAAAAAATTTTAACAATCTATAGCAGGGCATGGGAAGTTGTTTCTGTAAAGAGGAAGATAGCGTTTTAGACTTTGCAGGCCATGTGGTCTTTGCACAGCTAGTATTCAGTTCCACCACTGTGGGGTGAAAGAAGCTGTAGATAATATGTAAAATGAAAGAGTGTGACTGTGTTGCAATAAAACTTCATTTTTACAAACAGGGATGACCTTGGATTTGAGGCCCCTACTTTATAATGAGCGGGAAATAGCCATAAACACAGATTCATTATTTATCTTGTGTGAAAGCATTTACAAATGTTGAAGTTAAAGATATATCTCCAATTTATCCACCTGTTATGTGATGACATGTGGTTGTCAGTAAGGTGCAACCCTGCAGATAAAGAAAAATAGGTGCAGATAAATAGCTTGTCTCTTTAAGGTTAGAATGACATTTAACAGTGAGAAACAAACTGATTTTTAAAAGACACCCAAAGTGCACTTTTGAAAATGGCTCTTGGGGAATGTTGCTACTGTTATACTATTTAGCTGTAGAAATTATATGTTTGTCACCTGCATACTTAATAAACATGGAAAAAGAATTTTCTCATCTACACTAATAAAAGAAAAACATGCAAATTGGCTGCACATCTGCTACACTAGCCTAGTCCACCATCCAATCAGGAGCAAGTACCAAGGTGGCAGCAGCCATGGAGCTGGAGGAAGCAGGAGGCTTGTGTTGGCCCTGGTAATGGAGGGAGCCAAGCTTCCCGCCCGCCCTTGCCAGACTTGGCCTCTGCTCAAGGCTGCAAAGTTTCAATTATAGAAGATAAATAAATCCCAGATACCTGCTTTCAGCTGGCTCTGGCCTCCACAAGGAGGTGCTAAAAAAATAAATAAATAAATAAATAATAAAAATAAAAATAAAAAAAGGAGAGGCTGGGAGTTTGGATTGCCGAGGGTTGGGGGTGGGTTGATCAGGCCAGGATGGGACGGCAGTTGTGGGTAATCAGGCTGGTGGGGGGCTGTGCCATTAGGGGTAAGCAGACGAGCAGGGGGCCAGTTGGGGGTGAGCAGGCCATCAGTGAGGGTCAGTAGGAGATGATCAGCACAGTGGGGCGGGAGGAGGGGAGGTAATTTGGAGTGAGCAGGCCAGTGGGGAGGGGAGGTGGGGGTAAGCAGGCCAGCATGGGGGCATTTGGGGCAAGCAGACCAGTGGTGGGGGCATTTGGGGGAGAGCAGGCTAGCAGGTAGAGTGGTTAGGGACAATCAGGCAGGCAGGCAGTGAGTGGCTGGAGCCAATAGTCCTAGATTGTGAGAAGGATGTCTGGCTGCCTGCTTAGGCCCTATCCCTGTAAACCAGCTGTAGGATATCCTTCGAGGGGTCTCAGATTGGAGAGGGTGCAGTCCGGGTTGAGGAACACCCCACCCTTATGCACGAATTTTGTGCACCAGGCCACTAGTAGGTTTAATAATTTCCAAAAGAGTTTTAGTGGGTTTTGAACATATTTGTTAAAAAATATAAAATAGGCAGTCCCTTCCAATTTGTTTGCAGGAATAATTTTTTGGCATAAAGAATGGCAGAAATTTTTTTAGCCAAACTTAAACAAAAGCCTCTGCATAAATGGTGACTAGGATTGGAAAATGAGAATTATGATTTATTGTAGTAAGTGCAATTCGTGAGAGACTTCTTTTGGTTTTATTTGGGACTTCCATGTGAAGTTCTTTTTCCAGCCATGACAACCATTACAATGTATGTTGATATAAACTGAACTTAGATGCAGATCTTCAAACTGCTATGATGTAAAAATATTAAAGCAAAATTCTAAAAATAGCAAAGCATAATCAAACACACTGCTTATTTGTGTTTTTTCTTTTAAATTATTGAAATGAAGGTGATTACAAGGTTTTAAAAATACTTTTTTAAGTGTTTATCTGGTATAAGTTTTAACATGTAAAGTAGCATGTGGTTATTATAGAAAGAAATACACATGTATTAGAGCCTGTGTGCTCAACCTTTTAAAAAAAATGTTTAGTGAGATATCTAAAAAGTCCAGATAACCATTGTGTTGACTGAGAGGCAGTATGGCATAGCAAAACACTCGTAGACTTTGGCACCACACGAATCAGCTGTGATTAATAATAGTAACTACCATGTAATAAGTTACCCACAGGTCTAGAAATTGTATTAGATACGTTGCAGAAACCACCTCATTTTATCCAGTTCAAAGCCGTATATGGGAGGGCTGACATGTTTGTAGTTCCTTTTCTCTCCACCCAGCACATTTCCCAAGATGCTTTGGGGGCAGGTGGGGTGTTGTTCTTATGTGAGTGTCTTGGCCCTTAGATTCTTTTCAACTCTAAACGTGTTGGTTGAAACCTAGGTCCTTAGGCTCTAAAAATTATTGAAGTGTATTTCTGACCAAAGGAAAATTATCCATAAAGTCACCTTTTAACATATCATTACAGTCAACTCTCAATCCAGTGGGGTTTATGAGCAGGTTCAGAAAAGCAAAATTATAGTGAACTCTCCATTGTGCGGACATGATTAACTGTGATTATGTTGTTGGCTGGATCTGGGAGGGCTTCATTTTTTCCAGTGGGGCTGGGCTTGTCAGAGTAAGTCCATTCTTCTAGGGGAGCTCAGAAAGCAGCCGGTCCCCTCTCATCCTGCTTCTTGTTGGAGTAGAGGCTAATCATCTGGACTCATTACCCGTTCCCTCATTCCTAACCCTGTAGGCTGGGGAGGCTGACCGCCATTGACCTACCCTGGATAACAGAGTGTGGACTTAGCATCACCATTTACAGAGAAGTGAACAGAGGCTTTGAGAGACTGTAACATACTGATGGAAGGCTGGCAGCAGAGTTGGAATTGGAGCCCAGGTCTGGCTGTTTGCAAAGCCTCTGCGTCTTCTACTGCTTCCCTACCACTTAACTTGTGGGTTTGGGTCCTGCCAGAACTGAGGTATTTTTGGATGGAGGCTCTTCCTTCTTGACTCAGAAAACATACCATGTTGGCAGATGTCAATTCTGCTTATTCCAAATGATACCCTGTGCTTCTCCTTTTTCTGTGACTTTGCTGAGAGCTATAAGGGACTTTGAAAATAATCCATTCCAATGCTCTCATTTTGCAATGAACAAAATTAATACCCGTGAAGGTAAAATAGCTTACCCAGGGTCCCCATGGTAATCAGGGAAGGCCGTAAACTTGCTCTGTTTAAACTCTTGAACTCCTCATTTTGGGAAACTAGATCCCAGAATATAAATGTATGTGATTTAGCTTAAGTATTCAAATATCCACAATTGAGCAACAGAATTATAATTTTCTTTAAATATATAGGCCAAATCATGACTTTCTATCAAAGTCGTTTGACACTTTAAGTGTGCTTGGGTGGCCCTTATTGTCTCCTAACCCTGAGTTTGTTCTTATTCTTGTTTGCCTTGACTTGAAAAGATGAGCCATGTGATTTTCAAGTGTTTGGAAGCTTTTCTTATGTTTTCAATAAAACAACCTGTATATCGGAACTCGTCTATTTTAGGATTTTTTTTTTTTTTTTCTGGTCACAGGCATTGAGTAACCATCACTAAACTCTTTCCTATTTCTATCTGAGATTGAATTTCTGAAAAACTTTGATTAGGTGTTTTTTTGTGTGTGTTTTTTTTTTTAATCTTGCACCTGAGCCTGTAGAATTACACAAGGCCTCTAACTTGCCCTTTCTTCTTATTATAAATAAGTGAATTTACCACATAGCAGCTACATTCAGAAGAATTATATTTTGTTTTCATTCGTATGTTCAAACAATAAAAAAATACGTTGAGCACCTGCCATGTGCTGGGATGCTTTTCAAGGACAGGATGACCTAGTAGAGGAGACATAGTCATAAAGATATGTGGTATTTGAAGTGACACGTGATGACTATTGTCATCAATGTGTGTGGTACTAGAAAGCTTCTATTTGCTGAGAGGAGGTGGAGAAGATACGGGAAGAGGTGACATTTGATATGGACATTAAAGGATGATGAGTTCATTAGGTGGGGAAGAATGGGCATGTATTCCAGAAGAAAGAGTGACACAAAGAAAGAGAGAGAGAGTCATGGATTGCTATTGGGTGGGAAAATCTTGGTGGCTAATAATGTAAATGTGAATGACTAGTATTTCAACATATTGATCCATGAAGACTGATTTAAAGCTTTTAAAATCCTTTTTAAAAAATTAAATTTTAAAGCTAAGTTGTAATTATTGTTTGGCTTTGCTGGCTATCATTGTGCTTCACTGTGTTAGGTGATTTAAATATTTAATCCTCACAGCAATTCTATGATGTAGCCCCTGAAGAGGAAATTGAGCCTCAGGGAGCTTAAATGCTTTGCCAAGGTCACTAACTGAGCAAGATTTTTACTCTTCAAATATACTTGTACTCACTAAAATTTTTGTTTTTGACTGTAATAATTGTCTCCACTTTCTTTAAGAATGATTTATTAGGTGAATTTTCAAGTATTATATAAAAGAATTTAAAAAGAGCTCATCTAATTCAAGGCCTTAAGAACTAGTCATCCGGAGAGGTTATGTGACATGCACATGACATGGTCAGTTAGATCCTTCCCTAGACGTTGCTCTGGTCTTTAACACTGGATGCCAATTATGAACCTGGGAGATCTGAAAGTGAATAAGATCTAGTGCCTGCAGAAAGGCGCAATAACTTTCCCAAAGCTCATCAGGAATAGGGGCAGCATAAAACCCAGGCAGTTTGTTTTCAGAATGCATGCTCTTATCTTTGCTGTTGGGAATGGGATGCGCAGCCTCATTTTAATTCTGCCATTATTTGCACAGAGACGTACTAAAGAAGTTTCTTAAATATTTAGTGCCTCAGTATCCCTATTTAGTGCCTCAGTATCCCTATTTGAAGCAACATTTGCCTTACACATCACCATTTATAAAATACATTAATAAGGTTGGCTTTTTAACATTTTTACCTTTATTGTTGAAATTATTACAGATGCTCCCTTTTTGTACCCCTTTGGCTCTCTCCATACTGCCCCATCCACCCCAAGCCTGCCACTCTATTGTTTGTGTCCATAGGTTATGCATACATGCACATAAGTTCTTTGGTTAATTTCTTCCCATCCCTTTTCTTCTTCCCTCTGAGATTTGTCAGTCTTTTCCATGCTTCCATGTCTCTGGATCTATTTTGTCAATTTATTTTGTTCATTATAGTTCACATATAAGTGAGATCATGTGATACTTGTCTTTCTCTGACTGGTTTATTTCACTTAGCATAATACTCTCCAGGTCGCTCCATGCTGTCTTAAAGATAAGGGATCCTTCTTTTTTTTTTTTTTTTACAGCTGCGTAGTATTCCATTGTGTAAATGTACAATGGCCTTTTTATCCATTCATCTACTGAGGAGCACTTGGGCTGTTTCCAAATCTAACTATTGTAAATAGTGCTTCTATGAATAAAGTTGGCTTTGATGGCCCTTTACAACAACCTCAGGAGATAAAGGCAGGGCAGGTGTTGTTATGCTTATTTTACTAAAGAGGAACCAGGCTCAGAGAGGCTAAAGGAATTGTTCAACTTTAGGAAGCTTAGTGCAAAGATGGGATTAGAACCCATAAAAAAAGAAAAATAATCACTGTCCCTAAAATGCTTATCATATAGACTGAGGCAAAATCATGTTTACAAATGAAAAGCAACATGTGGTATGTTCTCTAAAAGGTACAGGGCAGGATGATTCAAGGTTCAAAAGAGAAGTAAAGCATGTTCTCTTGGATTTCTGTTAGGGAGTGATATAAATTGGGTTATAAGCATGGGAAATATATAGACAGCCTTCCAGGGGCAACCTACCGGTAGTATTGTAAGCATTGGTTTTATTCTCAGCTTTTGACAGCTGCTCAATCATCACTGTATTTAAAAGCTCAGATTGTCCAGGCCAGTCTTGAACAAGAGGAAGGAGCTTGGTTTTATCCCTTTCAGTTCTGAACGTGTCCATGATGTTCCCTGGGCTCCCACAGTATTCCTGAACCATGGCCCTGTAGCTTTGGTTTCTTCCATTCTGGTTATTTGGCCAACCCCCATTAGCCTGCCTGCTCCCTAGTATAATACCTGTGGCCTTGCTGTTCCATGAACACATGCGTGGATGATGTTTTCTTCCCTCACCATTGGACACCATTCATTGTCCTCTCACTTGGCCCTATGAAGTTCTGTGCTCAGGTAGCTCTGAGTTCTAGCTGACTTTCCAGTCCCATCCTCTCTTCAGATCTCATCTGCCTGAAAGCAGCCCAGGGAGAAGGAACCCCAGAATGGCCAGAGTATTGGACACACTTTCTTTTTTATTTTAAATACATTTTTACTTTTCTTCTACAAATACAAGAAAAGGAATTGTTGGATGGTATAGCAGTTTTCCATAGTGGCTACATCTATTTGCATTCCCCTTGACAGTGCATAAGAATTGAATTTCCTTTTCTCCAAATTCTCATGAATCTCTTATCTCTTGTCTTTTTTATAATTGCCCTGTGAAGTGGTATCTCATGAGGGTTTTGATTTGCATTTCCCTGATAATTAATGATGTTGAGCACCTTTTCATGTGGCTGTTGGCCATTTATATGTCTTCTTTGGAAAACTGTCTGTTCAGTTCCTTTGTTCATTTAAAAAAGTTATTTATTTATTTATTTATTTATTTATTTATTTATTTATTGTTGACACTATTGAGATGTCCCTCATTTCTCCCCTCCTTTGCCCCTCTCCACCCACTTGTTCCCTCTCCCCCTCCCCAGCCTTCACCATGTTATCTGGACATACTTTCTGAACTGTTAGTTTGGAAAGTAGAACCATGTCTTATTTTTCTTTGAATCCACTAAGCTACCCTGTTTCCCCACAAATAAGACAGTGTCTAGTATTAATTTTTGCTCCCAAAGATGCGCTAGGTCTTATTTTCAGGGGATGTCTTATTTTTTTCCATGAAGAAGAATACGGTACACATTTATTGATAAATGAAAATAAAGGAAATTTATTACCTGGATACGGTACGGTAGTATGGTAGTTGTCAACACAAACCAGACAAACTGTGAATCCTACAGTATCAAGAATTTACTCATTTATTCAATGAGAATCATGTCATCATCTTCTGGAATATCATCATAACAATCCAATTCCTGAATTTCCTGGTGAATTTCTTGTGACTCCATTTATTTCAGAATCAGTGGACCAAATCTCTCATGTTTAGCCTAGGGGGGCCTTATTTTTGGGGGAATGCCTTATATTTCACTCAGAAGGAAACCTGTAAGTAGGTCTTATTTTCGGGGAAACATGGTATCAACCCAGTGTGAGGAATGTAAATACTCATTATTCATGAATAAATGGAAGGAACAGTAGAACATAATGGTAGAAGAGTAGATTAAGAATGAAGAAATATTTTATTTATTTTTATTATTTAAAATATATATTTTATTGATTTTTACAGAGAGGAAGGGAGAGAGATAGAGAGCTAGAAACATTGATGAGAGAGAAACATCGACCAGCTGCCTCTTGCACACCCCCTACTGCGGATGTGCCTGCAACAAATGTATAATACATGCCTCTGACCTGAATCGAACCCGGGACCTTTCAGTCTGCAGACCGAAGCTCTACCACTGAGCCAAACCGGTTTCGGCTGAAGAAGAAATATTTTAGAAGTGTCCTCAAAAAGCAGAGACCTTCTTCACAATTAGGGATAATAGTTTCACTATCGAAAGGAGGGAAACTAATAAAGAGGAAAAATAAATAGGTTTTACTAATAGCCCTTGAAAAGAGATTTTATCTGTTAATTTATTTTGATACCTGACATTATAGGCTATAAAACTGAAACTCAAATATATTAAATGATTAATTTTAGATTGTATAGTTTGCCAGTGGTAGAGCCAAGATTTTGACTAAGACTGTTAGGATGTACTAGTTTCTATTCCCATCAGCCAGAGTAGAAAACATCATAATTTATGGGTTTCAAATAGACTATTGAGAATGGTTTGGCCTTGGTAATGGAGAATAATTGCCCCTAAGATAAGCATTGCATTGGTCCTTCTCAACAAAGATTAGAAGCAAAGCCCAAAGGATCAAACTGTTTTCAAGTAATTTAATGACTCACCAGAACAAAGATCAAGGATATTTATAGGATTACAAAAATGTCCATTGTTCAACAAAGTAAAATTCACAATTCCTGGCATCTATTCAAAATATACTAAATACGCACAGAAGCAAGAAAATATTATTTATAATAAAGAGAAAAATCAACCCATAAAAAGTGAACCAGAAATGACATAGATAATAGACTTAGTAGATAAGGGAATTGAAAGTTAATTATAACTCTATTCATATGTTAAAGAAGCTATAGTAAAAATTCATGATATTAACTAGAGATATTGAAGACATAAAAACATACTCAAATGGAACTTCTAGAGATGAAACTATAATAGCTGAGATGAAAAATATACTGCATGGAATTTACAACAAATCAAACATTACATAAAAATTGATTAGTGAACTTGAAAACATAGCAAAAGAAAATATCTAAAGTGAAATACTCAGAGAAAAGGCTGAAAAGCAAACAAACAAACCAAATGTCAATGAGCTATGGAACAACTTGATTTTTACTTGGGTTTACTTTTTTAGAGAAGTTTTAGGTTCATAGTAAAATTGAAAGGAACGAAGAGAAACTGCTCATATACTTCTTGACTGCATATTCACAGACTCCTCCATTACCAACTGTCTTCACCAGAGTGGTACATGTGTTACAATTGAGGGGCTTATGTTGATAATTTATAGTCACCCAAAGGGCAGAGCTTACATTAGTTCTCTCTTGGTGTTCATCCTTATGGGCATAGAGGTTATAATATTCCTGTGGGGGGACTAGTCTGGAGTTACTCAACTATTCCTTATGGGTCCTCTGCACGCACTCCTTGAAAAAAAAATATATTATCAAACTCTACATTTTTCTAATTTGAAAGCACCATGTATTTTCTCTTGTGACCTTACTTGATTCAGTTTGACAATGGATTCTAGAACTTGTTTCCTCTCATCCGTTCTGGTGGCAGGCTTAGGTCTTAGGGAGAGGGCTGGAGGAGTGGTTTGAAGGATTTATAACACTGGAAGCCCAAGGCAATTTTGTCCTGGGGCAACCTTTTCCAAATAGAATAAGAAAGAAAAGTCACCTGAGGAGCAGTGTCTTCAAGTAGGAAATCCTGTAGCAATGAAAGAAGCAGCTGGAAGCAGAAGCTTGGGCCTAGCCACGTGGCGTCAGATATACCAGGTAAAGGATGTACAATCCTATACCTATTGCTGCTTATAAAATTTCCTCAAACCAGAGTAGATTAAAATAATTAGCTATTGTATTGCCTCTCGTTGTTCTGGGCTCAGTAGGAGAGTTCTCAGTGGTGCTCTGTCATGTGGCCACAGTCAGCTGATGGGCTGAGCTAAGCAATCTGAAGGCTTAAGTGAATTGGAAGGCTTAAGAGAGTTAAGAAAATGGCTTCTCATTCTCTGTCTGGCAAGTTGGTGCTGACTGTTGAGTAGAAGTAAATTGGAGCACCTATCAGGGGTTTGATTTTCTTATACAGGGAGTGCCCTTATGGGTAGATTGGACTTCCTCACACTATGGCTGTCTCAGAGTAGTTGGAATTTTAATATGAAGGTTTGTTTCTTCCAGAATGTGTTTTCTAAGGGAGCCAGAGAGAAATGACATCATTTTTAATTTTTAAAAATTTTATTTAGCTTTGGAAGTCATGCAGCATTACTTTGGCCACATGGATTGGTCAAAAGTTAGTTCCAGGCATGTTCAGATTTAAGGGAAGAGAGTGACTGTCCAGAGTGATTGATCCCAGTGCAACCATCCTTGGGGACGAACTACCGTAAGCTGCAGGGGTATTATTCTGGCACCCATGGTAGCAGCCTCAAGGATTGGAGGCAACTCTTTGGAGTGCTGAGGTTTCTGCAGTTTCGAATGGCTCTTCCATTCCTTTCATACATCTGCAGGCCCTTTGGAAAATCAGAAAAGAGACTAGACTGGGAATATTGCAAACTTGGGAATATTGCTATTTTAGGGCACATGGGATCTGGGAGGCAAAAATGCCCCCTGTTTCAGATTAATGAGGAAATTGAAGCTCAGAGAGATTAGATAAGTGGTGGTGTCAAGATTCAAATCTTGGTCTGGCTGCTGCCAAAAAACTCTTTAACACTAAGCCAGGGGTATAGAACTCAAAGTGTCTACTGGGGCCAGGCAGGTTCAATAAATGCATCAAAGCTAGAGTAAGACAACTGGCAAGAAGCAGCTTATACTGCAACCAAGCTGAACACTTGCCTAACCAAACTGCCTTTTAACATACTAGTAGCCAAAAACAAACTAACCAGCCAAACAAAACTCAGCCCGAGGGCAGTAGTGTAGGTAGTGTAAAAGATAAGCTGTGGATAGTTGTGTGCGTTTGTGCCTTTTCTTTCTATGGATGGAGCTAGAATTTGCAGATGGGTTTTCATCACCTTCCTGAAAAATGGCACATAAAGGTGCAAGCCCTTCCCCGCCTTTCTGCCCCCAAATAGTGAATTTATGACTTTCTATACTAAATGCTATCACTATTTCCCCATATGTGTTATTTAATTTAATTTTCACACAGCCTTGTAAGGCAAGTATTATCTTCTCCATTTTACTGATAAGGAACTGGTTGCAGCGAGATTACACAACATACGTAAAGTCACCCAATGTTAGAGCCAGAATTCAGAACCAGTTCTATATGATCTAAAGTCCCTGATTTTTTTCTCTCCCAATCCTGTCTTCATTGCTCGACCACTCTTCTTTATTTGCAAAATAAGGATAATGGGACCTGCTTTTTTTTTTTTTTTAACCTGAAAAGGTAATTGTGAAAATGAAACAAAAATAGTTATTAACATGAGTATCTAAGATGCATCATTTGTAAAGTGCTAAACACAAGCATGCTATTGTGTCACTTAAGAAAAACATAGTGGGAATTTGTTATGGGTCAAGGCACTCATCCTGGAATACTGCAGGGAGCAGATCAAATTAAACACCCAGCTTTCATGGAGGTTACATCCTTCTGAAGATCCAGCCAATAAATAAATATGTAAACTATATAACATTTTAGAAAGTGATAAATACCAAAGAGAAAAATTGAGCAAGAAGTTCAGTTGGGAGGGATAATTAGCAGGTACGCTCAAAATCAGGTGGTCAGGGAAGGCTTCTAGAGATCCAGGATGAGCCGCACATCTTCATGGCCAGGGGTGGCAGCGTGCAGCCTCCTGGATAAGTCTGTCTGTGGCCTGTCTTCACCAGGCACACCAAAGAAGAATTGTTTTTAAAACATATTTTAAAGGATTGTAGAATAACAAAGAAGAATATGTGACAGAGAACACATGAAACCCGAAAAGCTTAAAGTATTTATTATCTGGCCCTTTAAAGAAAAAAATTGTACACTTGACCCACTTTTTATCCCATTGCTGTGGCAACCAGCTTTGCACAGGTGTAAACTCCCAGCCTCTGGCCTCTGTACTGAGCATCCCTTGCTTTCTGCCACCCCTGCCTCCCAAGTCCCTATAGAAATCTGCCTGTGCACTCACACATGTGCAGCCTGGAGGTGTAAAGTCCTAACACTTTTGACAATGGGAAATGGAAGCTGATGGGTAAATAAACTCCTCGCCCCCATTCCTTTCCTGAGAAAATTTTCTCTTGTGTCACATTCTATATACCTCCTCAAAAGGTCCTGGTGGGATTAAGCAATGATTGCTCAAAGTAGTGACCAACTCCACATGTTGGCTTTTCCTTTCTCTGTTTCTCTCCCTCTAGTTCCTCACTCTTGTTCCCTGACAGTTCTTGTCTCAGGCTATGCTTTTGAAGAGGGGGACCCAGACTAAGACACTTGGTACCCTGGATCGCCCCTAGAAAGCTGACTCTCAGGCTGGGACTCTGGAACTGGACATCAGCTTACCTTCTGGTGAAATGAGGAATCACTGAAACATTTTGAGCATGGGAGTAACCTGACCTGACTTGACCAATATTTTTAAAGGATCACTCTAGCTGTTGTATTGAAAATGAATGCTGGAAAAGATGTTGGCTCAGGCAGTGATGATAGTAGTGAAGGTGGTAAGGAATGATTGCATTAATGTCAGTTAACTAGATTTGCTAATGGATATAATGTCAATCAACTAGATTTGCTGATGGATTGGATATGAATTAGTAGAGAGAGGCATCAGGATAACTATATGGTTGGCCCAAGCAACGGAAAAGATTGAGTTGCTATTAATTGAGGTAGGAAATACAATGGGAATAACAGGTTTAAAGAATCAGTGTGTCATGTCATTATTTCCCCCTTCCCCCATTTATTCATTCCTTCAATTTGTCAAGTAGTAAATGAGTAACTTACTCTATATCAGGCATTGTGCTTGGCTCTGGGAATTAAATAGTGAGTGAGAAAAATATAGTTCTCATACTAGGCAGTCAAAGTCTAGAAAACTTGGTGTTTATAATTCAGTGCAATTCATGCTATTGTGATTAGAAGAAGGGACCTAAGATTAGAATGAAGGAAGAGGAGCAGAATGAAGGGAGGAGAAAGAAAAGATTCTGTGATGTTAAATTTTTATTATTTGCCTGGCTTCGTATGACCTGCTTTATCCCATTTAGTTTTATTTAGTTTTCTCTCTACCTATGTGAAGTAGATACTGAAAGTAGTAATAGCGGTAGGGGTGCAGTTAATGGATTGAAGTGACATTGTCTCAAATTTTGTAAAAAGCATGTCTTGATTCTTTGATAAGAAGAGAATACCTAGGCTTGTGTTGAAAACCTTCTGTAAATCCCTGTAATATGGTAAAGTGCAGCCTTTGAAGACTTTTTCCCCCTCTCTAAATGAAAACCTGAATCTTAGGATATTGCCACTCTGACCAACTACTTTCCAGGAAATGAAAAGAATGAGTCCCAGATGGCTATTCCTCCTTTTGTATGGGAGTAGATCCTGCTCCTCTGCCCACTCTTACCCCAGAGAAAGAGGAGAGAGAGGGGAGTCACCAGTCACTGCCTACAATTCAGATTAGCGTTTGCTCCGCTTGAGAGAGGAGGGAGGGCGGTAAGTAGGCAGAAGATGGGTAATTTCTTCTTCCACCAAAGGTAGGATCACCGTCCTTTTATAGATGAGAGGTTTAGTAACTGACCCAAACTCAGCTAAGTAGCAGAGAACCCATCCAAGTCCATCCAAGGTCTGTCTGACTTCTTTGGCTCTGCAGCATCAGTGGCTGTGGCCTTTGAAAAGAGAACCATAGCCTAATGGAGAAAAAATGCTTAGAGGCTGCTTTTAAAGGCCCAGAGGGCACAGGAGTTCTCAGAGAAGCAGAGAGTGTCAGGACCAGGGAAATTTATGGGCCATGTGGCTGGACATGCCCTGAAAATATTTGGCTTGTCAGATTTCAGCTCTTTCTCAGAAGAGCTTAAGTTAAGAAAACAAATTGAGATTGGCTAATTGTTACCCAGATTTTTGACCCTGCTGAAATGTTCCCCATGTGATTCTCCAAGATTTCAACCTGCTGATTATTTCTTATAATAATTTTTAAAATAACATTGTTTTCTGGTTATAAAAGCAATGCCTGCTCATTGTAACAAATCATAAAATATCAAAATTTATAACAAAAAAAATTAAAAATGATCCGTCATCTCATAACTCAGAGATAGTACAGTGAATATCTTGGTACACATCTTTCCAGATTTTTATAGCATATCTGTGTTTGCAAATGTGACATGATCTCTTCCCTCCCCTTTCCTAGTGTATTCCAAGTTTTGGGTCTCAGGACAGTCTCAGGCAGTACAACTCCAGGAAGAGAATGAACCAGATCCACCATGACAGAAATCCCCTTTTCCCTTTGTGTCCTTCACCGTAGAGACTGGGGCAGCCTCCTGAGGCAGCCTGATAGTCTAGAATGAAGGCTCTAAGTCTATGGAGAAGTTGGAAAACAATTAAATAGAGAAGAGGTTCTAATTCTAGAACTTCCAGGCCTGTGGATACTGCATAGAAATATAGGATGTAGAACCCACACTAAAGTTTTGATCATTCTTCTGGCCTCCATGTGTGCACTCAATGCACTAAAGCAGAAGTCAGCAAGACTTTTTCTGTAAAGTGCTGGATAGTAAATATTTTGGGCTTTTTGGACAATATTGTCTCCGTTGCAACTATTCAATTCTGCTATTGTAGAACAGAATCAGTGATAGCTAATATGTAAATGATGGTCAAGACTATGTTCTGATAAAACTTTATTGATAAAAACATATGGGAGGCTGGATTTGGCTGAAAGGCCATAGCTAAAGGAAGAACATTTGGGAAACTGTAGCACCTTCTTTATTACTAAAGGCAAAACATTAGACACATGCACACACACACACACACACACACACACACACCCTCATATACTTGAGAAGAGAGCTGGCTGCTCCACTAAACATAACTGATTGACTCAAGGCCGCTGCTTAAGGATCTAAGATGGCTGTACTACTATTAACACCGATTGACTGGTCTTAAGGAGACCTGGCAAGACTCACTGCTCCCTTAAATATAGCTGATTGAGTCAGGGACCACTGCACTGGAAAAGTCTATCCAAACCATGTATGGGCTGCCCAGTAGAGATGCTCCCTATGGAATTGACCCAAAATTAATCAATAAATTTCATTTGGAAAAGTATAATTGCAGGGCAAACTAAATGAGAGCAGGTCACACTGTGATCCACAGAGACAGGGAAGCTCCCAGGTAACTCCATCACAACAAATAATCTGAGGTTTTCTTTTCTTTTTACCCCCATAAACTCGGAAGGCAGAACCAGTAAATCCCTCAGTGGGTGACTCATATTTATAAACATTCCCTTTGCTGGACATTTAAGTTATTCCCAATGTTTTGCTATTGTAGAACAATGCTTCAATGAACATCTTTGTACATAATCCTTTTCTACGTATCTGATCACTTCTTCAAGGCAGCTGGGCTGTTTGACTCTTTTTTCCCAAGAAGCTTAAGGATCCAAGATGGCGGTACTGCTATTAACACCGATTGACTGGTCTTGAGGAGACCTGGCAAGACTCACTGAGACACGAAACCTTCAGTCCTACAGTTTCTTCTCAGGGCAGGGCTTAAGCTTGAAGGTGGAGGCCAGAAAATTGGGCAAGACAGTAGGACAAGATTGATCAGGAAGGAAGGCCATGAATATAAGCCCAGGCTGTGAACTGAGTTAGTTCATTATGGATATATCTCAGTATCTAAGCATTGCTTCTAGGCCTAGGCTTTAAGTGAGCCCCAGGTAGCAGGTCTCTATACTCTCCAAATTCTCTGGGGAACTTCTCAGCTCTGCTTGGATTCATCAGGTCAAATTCATTGACAGCTTTTAGTCTTCCCTGTACTCCTTGAGACTAGAAGAAGAAAGAATATCATTGAGGAGCTCTCCATATACCTTGGGATCAAAACTTGAATCCAAAGACAATCACAGTAGAATTTCAAGGTCCCCAAGGGGAAAGATGAAATTTTTTAAAAAATCACTTAAAAAAAAACACCTCCATTATAATGGGCACGCTACCTATCTTATGGTGTTGCAACAAAGATTAAGTGACATACACTTAGAATACTGCCTGGCAGGCAGTGGGGGTTAAATAAACATTCATTCTCTTTCTTCCTATTCTTATTCCCAAACTATCTTTTTTTGTTGTTGTTGTTCAGATCTTGTAAGGAAACTGTATTACATATGACCACTTCATTTTTTAGCAATGCCTCACTGAGTGATCAACAAGTACAGAATCGCACAAGCCATTGACAAGTTCCTAGGACATGCATCTCAATGAGGCAGAGCCTCTCTGTAGGGCTTGCCCTCAATCTCTGAATTGAGTTCTTTTGGTTGTAACACACAGAGACTCAGTCAGGTTAGTGCAAGTAAGGTCTGCAGAACAACAAGGAGACAATCTAATGAAATGCAGGAACAGCAGCTAAAGAGGGCCACAGGGCATGGCATTGGAGGTGGCGATGGACAGCACCTCTAAGGATCATGGCAGCAGACTTTGAGGATCTTTTTAAATGTGCTGCCCATGAAATGCCATACAGATTGTCCCTTGGGTTTCTTTCTCTGTGTCTTCCCTCTTTTCTTCTTGCAAAAAACTGACTTCCGCTTTGTATACTCTGTCTTTTCTCAACCTCATGGTTTTTGCTGACTTCTAACTTGGCTCACTTATGGCTAATTGTAGCCTCTCCTGTTTCCTTCAAACTTGTGACCTTTAAATTTCTTAAGTATACTGCGTGATTCTATCTTTATTTCCTAATTTAAATTCTTAAGAGTAGAATTGGGTTTCCCCTATCTAGGAAGATCCCTCTCCTGGGCCACATAATAAACCTCTGTCTGCCTCGGGGTCAGGTACTTATGCTGTTTTGGCAGGAGGAAGGAGTTGAGGGTTTGAAAGAAGCCCTAGGTTTGCATTGTGGAATTCAGAGCATGGCTGACTCACGCTGGGGACCCCAGAAAAATAGTTTCTTGTGGAAGTGGCTGTAGAAGTGGCTGGATGTGGCACTGTCTAAGAAAAACTCATTGTACTGTGAGTGTTTAGAGTCAGCCTTGCACAAATCCTGTAGTTTGCATATAAGGAACTGAAACTCAGAGAGGTACAGTGACGTGCCCAGAGTCACCTAGTAAATGGTGGAGCAGAAATTAGAATTTGACTCAGTGTGTTTTCTAATATATTAGCTATAAATATTAAAAATATGTGTGTGTGTGTGTGTGTGTGTGTGTGTGTGTTTGATGGGCTCTTATGTGTAAGGCATTAGAACAAACCAAACCAAAATCCTTGCCCTTGTGAGCATACATTCCAGAGGGATAAGAAAGACAGTCAATCCAATCATAAAAGTAAGTAAATTATCTAGTATGTTAGAAGGTGACAAGTGTTATTGGGGAGTGGGGAGAGTAAGGGGCTAGGAGTGCTGAGGGGAGGGCTATAATTTAGATATAGAGGTCAGTATGGGCCTCATTGTGATGGTGGCAGAGTGCTCACCTCACCACCCTGTGCGTTTCCTGAGAGTAGGAAAGGATTGTGCACATTCCTCCTTCTCCCCCTGGCGAATGCCTTGACTGTGGTGAGTATGGAATAACTGTTTAATGAGCTAAACACTTCACTTGCAGGAATGTTCTGAAGGTTAAGGAGAGCAAAAGAAGGTTCTAAGTTTATCTTCTCTTTTTTGTAATTTAAGGACTTAATTTTTTTTTTTTATTTCAGAGGGGAAAGGAAAGGGAGAGAGAAACATCAGTGATGAGAATTGTTGATTAGCTGCCTCCTGCATGTCCCACATTGGGGTTCAAGCCTGCAACCCAGGCATGTACCCTGCCCGGGAATCAAACCATAACCTCTTGGTTCACAGGTCAACACTCAACCACTGAGCCCACCAGCCCGGCTTATCTTCTTTTTTGATGTCTTCCTGCATACTCCTCCCAGCAGCACACTTGCTGAAGACCCCTCCTCCACCCTCCATATCATATGAGTCATTGCAGAAATGTACCCTTTTAGTACTCTTGGGATTATTAGCCTCATGAAATGCCTTGTAAGCACTCTTAATACAAAGTTATGGAAAGAGATTTAATTAACAGAGGAAACACAACGGAAGCATTAAACACAGCAGGACTCAAAGCTCATAATACCCATCCCCTTGGAAGCCTTGGAAGAGTGGGGAGGTTCTGTCAGTGGTGTGCTCGTAAGTGTCTAACGGCCAGGAGTAAGGAAGGAATCATGATTTGTGGGTTTAGAAGGAATCCACAAATCCATGATCCTGGGTAAGGAAGGAATCATGATTTGTGGGTTTGCCCATTTCTATGGTGTACATATTCTACGGCTGATTTCAAGTTAAAATATCACTGAACATGGACTTGGGAAGAGAGATATTCAGAAGCACACTAAGATATAGTATTTCCTTTTCACGGTCACTATTGATGTTAATAAAATGTAAAATAGAGTAAAATAACCATGTTTAACAACCAGTTTGCAAAAGTTCTGAAATGTGACAGTAGGCTCTTGTGAGCAGATACATGGCAGCCTCAGCATGCCACTGCTTCCAGATCCTTCTGAGCACATGCCTACTGACAAGGACCAGCTCATGCATGAATACTTGAGTATCAAATTTACAGACAGCTTCATTGCTTCCTTGTTCACATCTCCCCCAGCTGCCGTGTTGTACCTTCTGCCACTTAGCTTCTCTACTTTTGGTGGTAAGTGGGGCTTCATAAAGTCTTAGGAAAGTGCCACCTGCAGCAGGCACATGCTTTTATTCTTCAGTGGAGCACGAAATCTCACATTCCCATATTCTCCACCTCACGGAGGTCATGCTCCCTTTACAGTGTGCCACCTTGGTGCTCGGGGCTCTCAGACTTCAGTTGTTCTGTGAGCATGTGTTAACTGCCTTCCTGCTGTGGTTTTGGGTGCCAGGCCCTGGCTCTGACACCCATTCTCTTCTTCGGTCCTTAGAGCAAACGAGTACTAAGTTGGGTTTCAGTATTTCAGTATTACGGCTGAGGAAACTGTGGCTTAGGGAGGGGAAGTGAGTTTCCCATGGTTCAGAAGTCACGTCTGTAGCGAGCCATTGCCATTTGAGGTGTAACATGGAGGCAAATGCGTGGTTGTGGTTTCGCCCAATTGAGAGAGGACTCGGAGCTCTTTTCTGGTGGGCTCTGCTGCAGTATCTAGCAGAGGAACATTTGGGTAAAAGGGCAGAGCTGGAGTTGGGGTCAGGTCTGCTTTCTGGGAATGTCCACGGCCCCATCTCATTCCTTAGCCTATGTCTGCACTTGCTGGGCCCTGGCCCTGGCTCCTGAAAGGAGAGAGCCACCAGGAGGCGAGCTCCACCCTTCCCAGTGCAGGTGCTTATGGCAGCTGTGTGCTGTGAAGCCTGGTACCTTCCCACTGAACAGCAGATGTGTCCTCTGGTAGCCTTTTGTTTTATTTATTTATTTATTTATTTATTTATTTATTTGGCTGTAGAAGATGGAGTCAGGAAACGAGTTACAGAGACAAAAGAAGGGGCCTTGGAGTTTAGGAGAGAGAAGTAAAGGTAACACTCCTGGGGGGAAGCAGGGAAGGACAGGAAAGGCACAGATATGTTCCAGAGAGTGAGAGCCCCGAAGAGAAGCCAGTTTTAGCCAAAGAGAGGTGTTGAAGATTATGGAGTATGGAGATCTGGTTCTCCCAGAAGACCTGGATTCAAGTCCTGCATAGTGCTTCTGTTTATTGACTTTGTAGCTGCGGGCAAGTCATTATACCTCTCAGCAGTCTCGTCTCTGTAAAATGGGGTGGAGGGTGAATTACGGTAATGGCTGCCATTTATTGAGGCTCTCTGTATGTTAGTGTACTCAACATTATCCAGAAGGCATTTCCTATAAATGACTCAGCCCAGTGCCAGAAACACTGCTCCATATGCAACGAATGCCAGCTGCTATTCTTTAATGAGTCCTCATAACAATCCTATATTGGATAACAACAAAAATAAAAATGGTTGCTAGCATTTCCTGAGCACTATCTATGCTGTCAGCCATTGTTTTGACTTACTTGACTTACTAATTTTCTCAACTATCCCATGAGGTTGGTTCTGTTTTTAATCCCATTTGGCAAATGAGAACAATTGAAGCACCATTAAGTAAAGTTCATTGCCAAGGACCTATAGTTAGAAAGTGTCCTAGGTGCTTTTAGTCTTTCCACAAAGATGGTAGCTGAGGCACGAAGAGGCTGCATGCCATGCCCAGGGTAGGCGTTGGCAGAAGCCTCCTCAGGGTTGTTGGGCAGGTAAAATGACGTAATGGAGTGGGAACAGCTCTGTGAAGTGTTGTTTTGTCTGCTTCAGCTAGGGGTGAGTAAGCTTCATGTGTCTGTTTGCTCTAATCCAGACTCACCAGCTGGCCTTGGAGTTTTAGGAAGTCCAGCTTGGACTTAGCGTGTGGCCTACGTGTGTGTTAGAAGGCAGTTGGGTATATAGGCCCTGCCCTTAACCATCCCTTGGAGACGGCCCAGGAGCCATCTGACTTCAGAGCTGCCACCCAGCTGCAGGCCTCCGGAGGAAGCCAGCTGGCAGCTGGCCACTGTCACATGCAACTGGGTTACTAGCGGTCACCCTGCGCGCTTCCTCCAGCCGCAGTCGCTGTCTCCAGGGGCTGAGCCTTCATCGCAAGCAGAAAGGCAGGGGGAGAGCATGAGGCTCCTAGTGGAGCAGAGATAAGCGGGGCCACAAGGAGGCTCTTTGCTCCGCTTCCCCCTAGTGCTCCCCTGTTGGCCCCTCTGCCACCTGGAAATGTTCCCTCCTCCCTGGTTCCCACTTCCCAGGATGCAGTGGGGAGGATTGTTGGGTCTTGGTGGAGGGGTTCCAGAACCCCCAAACTGAGATGCTCCTTGGGAGCAAGTCACTGTCACTTGCCTCTAGGACTGTCTCCTCATGACACAGCTCAGGGTCACCCCTTCTCTGAGCCAGCACAGGGCCAGGGATAGTGTTCTGTGCAGTCGTATTCCCTGAGGGAAGGCCACTTCCAGTTATTTGGCTGGAACTTGGTGTTATGGGTGTGTATGGGTTTGGGGTTAGAGGGGGAGTTTTAGGGGAAAGGGAATCAGCATCAACTCAGTCTGGAAAGGGGCAAATGTGCCAGGGCTGGTTCTCCAATCAGCAAACATGTGCACTGCTGGTGTGGCAGGAAGTGCTTGGGCTTCATGCAGGGATGGCTGTGATGTTCCTGCTCCCATGAGTACTGTCTGCAAGACTCTTGCTCGGAACCTCTTCATCCCCACATGGGAGGCAGCATGCCTCAGTGTGCCAGCTGTCCTGGGGGAAGGGTCAGAGTCTTCCCATCTGTCCTGTGGTGTCTTTCACCAAACCAGGGAGCAGGGAAGCAGGGAAATGAGAGACTGGTGCAGCATCTGGCTGGGACGGGCATCTGCTTCTCTTTAGCCCTCTGTGCCTGGAATCCTTAAGGGCAGCAGGGGAGCTCCTGCCAGGAGAGTAGGTATGGGCGAGGCCAGCTTTCTAAAACGGACAGGCTGGGGCAGTTCTCTCCTAAAGGCCTTATAAGCCCCTGCAGAGAGCATCAGGAGGGGAGACAGAGACTGGGACTCTGCCTAAGGCATCCCTTGGACTGCACCCCGGGGTGGAGACAAGTTTCATTGTTTGGCCTCTGATGGAGGTCTCACTCGTGTGCTCCCTTGTTCCCCCAACTTTGTGCCATCAATCTTTGCTTGTCCTCCTCCCTCAACTTCCTTTTTATTCTATTTTTTTAAACTCTTTTTTAAGATGTCCCCTATGTGATGCCCACACTCTCCTCCTTCCAGACTCTATTCTTCTCGCGACAGAGTCCCAGTCCTTGTCCCTTGTGTCTTGGGGACTCTGTACCGCAGCTGCACCTGTGTTTGAACACAGGGTTTTCTCTGCCTGGCTCCTGCTAATGCTAAAGAGAGTGGCATGGGCTATGCTTCTGGGCGGGCGGGGGTAATAAGGTCTGGATTTGTTTGGTTTCTCTCTGATAGTAATAACTGAGCCCAAGTTCCTCCTGACTAATCTTAAGGCCAATGTCCGTACAGGAAATATTTTCTGATGAAGATCTTTCAGTCTGGCACACCATGAAATTCCTTCAATTAAAGCGGTTTCCCCTAAATGTTGTGAAATATTAACCTTGACATTATCATGCTAATGGCACATCCTCCTCCCCTCTGGGGCTACTTTCCCTACAAAGGGACTCTGAGTCAGTGAAGACGGATTAAAACTTCCACAAAACCACCTCCCTGACCCCCAGGTCTTCCCTGAGAGGAGGGGAGGCGGGTGGAGAACCTCAGTTCATACAGCTATAAATTTTAGTTCCCTTCACTCCCCTGAGAGGATGTTATGCTTACAGAGTCACTTCACGTGCATCATGTGAAATCCTTAAAACACGTGTTTGACATAAGCAATGTCCCATCACAGAGTGGCAGACAGAATTTAAGACTCAGAGAGGGTAACCGAATTGCCCGGAGGTCGCAGCCAATGGACAGCTCAGAGCTCCTCACAGTGCCCTCTTCCCTCTGCTCAGCTGCTGCAGCCTTCCCTTTTTGTGGGAGGCCACAAACCACTAGCCAGCAGCCAGCAGAGGAAATGCCTCAAAGGTGCCCAACTGTAGCTGGCACGCAGCTCCTGCAGCTGACAGAGCAAATGTCTGGTAGGCTTGGAGCTTTCCAGCTCACCGTGAAGCCTAGCAGGACTAGAGGGAATTGATCCATCAGCTGCCCCCAGACTTGTTTGTGCTTCTCTCGGTGCGCACCAGAGGATGGCCACACCCTTCCCCAGCTGCCCACCTGGAAACCTGCTGTGATCCTGATCCTCGTGTCCTCTTGACCCACTGCCTAGTCAGTCACAGGTTGTGTTCAATCCACCTCTCACGTAGCACTCTAATCGTCCCTTCTTCTCCATCTCTAGCACTATGTGTCCCTGCCCCCATCCTGGACTTGGGAACTCTGCCTCCAGGGTCTCTCCCCTCTATCCATGGATTTTTTATTTTTATTTTTATTTTAGAGAGGGGGTAGGAGAGAGAGAAACAGATTTGTTGTTCCACTTATTTATGCATTCATTGGTTGCGTCTTGTATGTGCTCTGATAGGAGATGGAACCCACAACCTTGGTATATGGGTAGGATGCTGAAACCCACTGAGCTACCTGGCCAGAACCTACAAAAATTTTATTTTTAAATATAACATACATCAAAAAAGGGCACAAACGTAAGTGTACAATTCAAAGAACTTTCACGAAGTGAATGCACTCCTATAAGTAGAACCAAATTGAAACTAAAATGTTATCAAACCCTGCAAGAAAGAAAAACATGTTCAAATCTCTTTGTGTTATCCTTCAAAATCCTTCGCTGGCTCCACATTGTTTTATGAATGCGATTACAACCCTTTAGCTGAGGCATTCAACATCTTGGGTTGGCCCTGCTTGGGTTGGCTCTCGAGGCTCACCTCCCCACATGCATGTACTGTCTGCCAAGCTCCATGGGATGTGCCCTCTTCCTTCACCCCTGTTGCTCCTTCAGTTGTCACCTCCACTGCAAAGTCATTCTCTCAGCGTCTCCTCCAAGCCTGGCTCGGGTGCCCCTCCTTATGGCTCCCCTGTGTCTGTCCCCACAGTGGAACGGATGTTGTGATCACCTGTTGTCAGGAAGTCAAAAGACATATCTAGTAACTGTACCATGAGTTTGCTTCTGGGTGACACTTTTCTAGAAATGCCTTCAGAATCTCTCTGGGTGGAATGTGAAGTCCAGAGAGCAGGAACCAAAAACAGTAAAAGATGCTGGCCACACAGCTCTGCTTGAAACAAGAAGAATATGTTCTTTTGCTCCTAAAAGCAAAGAGGCAGGAGGGATGAAGTGGTGAGGAACAGAGAAAGTAGGGGGTGGGCTGCGGGGAGGGAGAGGCTGGGAGAAGCTGGGAAGTTGCTATAAAGGACTTGTGGGTGACAGGCCAATAGAGAGACTCCTACAGTGGGGTGCCCCAGAGTCATTTTAAGTAGAGAGGCCACATGCTTAATGTCAATTATTTTTTGTTTTGTTTTTTAGTGAGGAAACCACTTCAGCCTCCTTTCCCCTAAACCCCCCGCCTTCAGTGAAGATGCTTAAAAGCCACAATTGTTTTAGGAGTGGGTTTGTGTGTGTGTGCACCTGTGGGGTGGGCAGCACTGTGGAAAGGACTTTGCTGAACAGGTAGGCCAAGTTTACACGGAGGCTTAAATAAGATTCAAGAGCCCTCGGGGGAGCTATAGAACCTCAGGCAGGCCTTTGAACTGCCCCAGGACATTGAGTTGGGATTTTGAAACCAACTCAATTGGCATATGACTTGTACTAGAAATTAGAGCATATCTTCAAGGGGAGCCGTGGAAGGAGAATAAAATACACTTTTGTGCCTTAGCAATTTAACTGCTAGGATAGTAGGGTTGGAGGGAGCATAGGGAGCTGGACACCTTCCAGACACTTGTAGCTCCCTCCCTGATATCATTCAGGTGTCTGCTCATAGGTGCCCTCTTCAGAGAGGTCCTCCCTGACCAGCAGAATTACTAAAACAACTGGTTTTAGAGCCTCCACATCCAGAGAATTCTAGTCCTGAATCTGAGTGAATGTAAAATTCAATGTATTTGGAGATAGTCTTGATCTTGACTGCCAGGCCTTTATTCATTCACTCACTCAACAAATATTTATCGAACACCTACTATACAGTATATCAGACACTCTCCTAAGCATAGGGATACCTCTGTGAACAAAACAGGCAGAAATCACTGCTCCTGTGAGTCCTGAGCATGAAGGCAAACACAGTCTTCATTCTAACCATCCTCACCCTGCACTTCAGCAGTTTTTCCTCCCAAAACTCAAAGCACTTTACAGGGCTTCTCTGGCAGGTTGCTTCTAGGCAATGGGCACATATTCAGCTGCTGACACAGTACGTATTAAAAGTATCGGTCAGCGCAACCATTCTCTAAAATGTCGTTTCCGTATTTTGTGCTCGCATGAAGAATAGTTTGAGAACTGACATTACAGAAGCTTCTATCTTAAAACTATAATATTCTGAACATTATTTTATCTTTCAATTTTATTTATCCATTCATCTGCCAATCATCGATCTCCAATGGGTCTGGTCATGAAGGCCTTCCCATACTGTCCTGCGAGGAGGGATGTGCTCAGACGCGCTTTACAAACACTTTTGGAGCAGTGTGAGGAATCAGACTAGAGGTGGGGAGACCAGTTAGGTGGCTGTTTCAGAAGTCCAGGTGAGAACTGATAAGGGCCTAAACCAGGGCAGAAGGGATGGAGAGAAAGATCAGACAATAGAGAGAGTTCAAGAGTAAAACTGGCAAGACTTAATGTGGGAGGTAAGAGGTGGAAGTGAATTTTCTTGTTTGGGTAACTGGGTAAAGGGTAGAGCTCCCAACTTACATCCCCCACCCCCTTACTTCCTCCTAACAACATCAAGATGACAGTTAAACTAATTTTATTCTTTGAAGTCTACATATCCTTAATTTCTGAACTTACTGGTTTGGAGAATTCTTCACCTTTTAGGCCCGTGCCCATCCAAGGAGAAGGCCAGAAACTTGTCTTCCCAGTCTCCTTTGCAGCCAGGATCCAGACACAGTAATCCAACTTCACGAATCAGAGGTACTGGAATTTTTTTTGGAGGCTGGTGCCACAAAATCCACTTTGGTGACGGTGGTCCAAGTGGATGTGGTTTCTGTAGGGATCAGAGGCAGAGGTGTTGGCAGAGACCTCCGGGGCCTGCCTGTGTTGCTAAGGTGGCTCTGCCCAGTGGTGCAGCAGTTACGTCTCTCTGGGGCATGATTTGTGGGTTCTTTCCAGAGACATACCCTTTAACCCTTCCAGGCCTTCTGTGAGTTTCCTAGTAGCTTTTACCAAACCTTTTTCCTGCTTAAATTAGTTCAAATGGTTTTGTTTGAAGCTAAAATCCCTGAAGAATGTACCACTTCTGCCTGCAAAGTCAAGGTTACAAATGACAGCACAGTCAGTATTACAAATATATAGTAAGCCTTACTGTGTGTCAGGCCCTCTCCTAAGTGCTTTATCTGTACACAGATACTTCATTTATTTCTTGTATAAATTATTCCAGTTTTACCAGTGAGGAAAGGGAAGCTGAAATATCCTAAGGTAGCATAGGGTTTGAGCAGCTGTTTGAACCCTGGCAGTCTAACTCAACATTTAATAACTACCTTACGCTAACTTAGTTCTAGAGAAGCTCATTGATTGCACAGCCTTATAGTCCATCCAGTCCAAATTGTATCCATACTCTGTGGTCTCTTTTGCACCCACCATGAGTGGAGAATGATTAGTTCTCACTAGGGAAAGTGGGATTAACTTCCAAACGGGAATTTTAAATATTGAATGGAGCAAGAAGTGATATCCTTGAAATCACTTCAGTACCTGGTGGCAGTGTCAAGCAGCCAAGTATCATGCTTTTCTGGTTGAATGGTTTGGGCTGCAAACAACAGAAACCCCAATTAGCTGTGTCTTAAATCTTACATGTATTTGTTGTTGTTTATCAACAAGACAGGAGGCACGCATTTCCAAGTCTGGTTAAGTAGCTCCACGCTATCATAGTATTTTTCTGTTCTGCATCCACAGTGTGTAGGATTTGGGGCTTCATGTTGACACAAAGGCTGCCATAGAGTGCTGCAGGCATCCTGTCCTCTCAAGACGGCTTTCCATGTGGGAAGTTGGGTGTGATAGCAAATATGGGCCTTCTTTGCATAAAACCATTCACTTTTGAAAATAATTTATTCTTTTCATTGAGGTAACAATGGCAATCATATAAAGTTTTAGGTGTACAACACTATAATTCAATATGTGTATACATGACAGTGTGCTCACCACCAAAAGTCTAGTGTCCATTCTTCACTGGCCATAGCCATGTTATGGGTCCTCTCCTGAACCAGTCACCAACTAGGAATGAGATTACCATGACTAGCTTAGATGATTCAGTCTCACCTTCCCTGAGTAATTTGCTACCTACTTAACACATGAATCAAATCTGGGTTATGTGTCAAGGAAGGAGGTGTGTGAAAGTGGTTGTTGGGTAGGCGGTGGACAGGGTCTGCCTCAGTGGACTGTCCATCAGGTCTGGACTACTGGTCTGAGCTTATTTGTTCATGGAATGATTTTTAAATTAGTGCTGAGTGCTATGTGTCCTTTGAACCTGCTGTGTGTCTTTTACTTCTCTCTGGGGTTTGGTTTCCTCATCTCTAAAATGAAATGGCCGAGGTAGATAATTTTGAGGTCTTTCTCATATTTTACTCATTTTTCTTTTTCTTTTATAAAACACCTTTACAGAACTATAATTATTTCTGTCAGATACTTATAGGAGATGCAACTGCCAAAAGGCAGTTGATTCCCTTTTATCACCTAAAGCCATGCTTTTCCAGGTGGGACTCCCACATTTCTGGTATATGAGTGGTGAGTAAATGGATATGGATAAGGATAAGCATGGCGTGTGCTCTAGGATTTTAAGTAAAGATTTGGGAGAAAAACCTTTGAAATTTTTTTTATTATACTCAACAAATATGGGCATATTACTCAATATGGTGCAAATTCTCAGGCTTGGATAGTGGCCATGACCTTTTGGGGAATATGTTCTTCTCTGTGGCTGAGGGTCTTTAGATAGAAAACTATGTGTATATCAATGACTGATATTTCCTGAATTTAAAAATGACTTAATTATTTGCATAGCACTTGTGTCTGCTATCCAGATTAGGATTCTTACCCTCAGCACTGATATTTTGAGCCAGATAATTCCTTGTTGTGGGGGGCTATTGTGCATTGTAAGGCAGTTAGAAGCATTTCTGACCTTTACCCACCAGATGCCAGTAACATTTTCCTAGGTATGACCCCCAAAAATGTCTTCAGATGTTTCAAAAATGTCTCCTGGGGAGCAAAATCACCCCAGCTGAGAATTAGTGATGTAGATGGATTAATATTTGAATTTCTAGTCTGACCCTAATTTGTGTTACCTTGGGCAAGGTATGTAATATCTATACACTTCAGCTTCCTTACCGGCCAAATAGGGCTAGCTTATAACATTACTTTCTATATTAAATGAAGTCACAGGGGTTAAAAGTCTCTAGCACAATGCCAAGTCTATAATAGGTCTTTCATGAATTTATAATTCTCTTCTACTTTTTCCTTAAATTTTCTGGAGCTGTAAAACTTTCCAATTGGAAGTGACCTTAGAAGTCACCAGAATTCTTCATTTTGTCAATTAAGAGACTGAGGCTCAGAGAGATAATCCATCTTTTCAACCCTAAACCTATCTTTATATTCAAGTAATACAAAAGAGACATATTGAAGTGGAGCTGCACAGAAGTGGGTGAGTTCAAAGGCTCTTTCCTGTCAAGGTTGATTTGCCAGATGCTTGCTCCTGTAGATTCCCTCGTGATATATCACCCCCAAGAGGGTTCCTGAAGCACTAAATCCCTCGTGTGACTCAGACGGAATTCAAATGTTTGCTTTTCGGGCCCATCACTTACTTCCTTGGAGGCACTTGCTCTGTGCACCTTAGATGTTGGGGAATGTTCAACATTGGAACAAAATGTATGGAATATGCTCAGAGCCAGCCAAAGTTTTAAAAGAAAATTTTTACACTCGCAAAGAACACATAATAGCTGTTCAAGAACCAGAGAGACTAATGGATAATTCTAATTTTGCTGTTTCTTCTCAGTCAGGGGCAAGGCTCTTTCTACTAAAAAGACTGAGCTAACTGATTAGAGCACATGTGTCAAACACAAGGCCCGCGGGCCAAATCCGTCCCGCCAGGCCTTGCAATGTGGCCCGCACCGCGCTGTCATCACTGCACTCCGCTGCGTTTCCATCACAATGACAGTTTATGACTGTTCAGTAAACCATTTGGCCCGCAATTTAGGCTGGATTTTAGATTTTGGCCCCTTCTCTGATTGAGTTCGACACCCCTAGATTAGAGGGACTAAAATCCTAGAGAGGGGTGAAATGGGGGAGGAGCTGTCCTAAAAGGATCCATGTCTCCTGGCCTAAACAAATCACAGTCCAAGCTATTGGGAGGTTTGCTGGTGAGACCACAGTACCACTGCTGATGATCTGAGGGACTCATAGAAATAGGAATCATGCTAGAGGACTAAGAATGGGCAAATGTCCTGATTTTTAGGAAATGCAATGAATTCTTCCCTCTTTCTCACCTCTACCAACTACGAATTTGTGAGTGTGGTACCAGTCTTAGACACAATTCCATAAAAAAAGTTATTCTACTGGTGGCTTATGAGTGCTTACAAATTAAGCAGCTGTCCCTCTACACCAGTAGCATTTCAGCAAAACAGGTTATGCCAGAGTAGTAATCTAATTTCCTTTTCTTCATTAAGGCCATTAGAATAGCTGAACAGAGATGGAGTGAGCACAAAATGTCCAGAAGACAGCAGGCATATCTCCTGTGACATTGAAGGCAAGATGTAGAAAGATGGGCAGTGGCTGCATAGCCGTATCCAGTGGATGGATAGTGATAAGGAGGCAGAGCCCCAGTGTTGCCGCAGAGCTTTGGCCCTGGATCTTTGCCTGATCTCATTATTTTTTTATTAGTGTACTAACCAGGTGAAGCAATGACTATGTCATAGTCTTGGCTCTTTTGGGGTCTACTTGGCCTGTAGGCCTTGAAGAAGATATATATATATATATATATATATATATATATATATATATATATATATATATATATGTATATGTATGTATGTATATGTATGTATGTATGTATGTATGTATGTATATATTTAGAGAGAGATTAGGCAGCCATGGTTTCTGCCAAATGATCCCAAGTTCCAGGGTGCAGCTTATTGTACACATGGCTCAAGGGGATGTATATTCCATGGTATTGAAAGTCCTTACAGACCTGGCTCCTGACAATATCTCTAGTCTCATTTTTGCTACCCCATTCCCCATGATCCCAATCTTTAGCCACCCCAAACTGTGGTACCCTGCATACACCAGGCTGTTTTAGGTCCCCATTATTTTATACGTTTCCTGTATCTGACTTCGTTGCCTTTTTTTCTCCTGCCTGCTTCTTTGTCTGCCTGACACATTCCTACTCATATTCAAGTCTCTTCAAGTCTCAGCGAAGCCTTCCTATCCTTTGGGGAGCCTTTCCTTTCCTTCCCACCTTTCTTTGGCACCATTGCTAATAAATTCTTCCCTGTCTGAATTTTGGTAGTTGTCTCCACCATTGTTTTAGGTATCATCACATTGTATTAATAACCTATTTACTTGTCAATCTTTCCTACCCCCAGCTCTCTACCCCTGCCAGCTACTCCCCCATACAAGCACTTACAGCTCATTGCAGACAGGGACTGGATTTTACCCAGAGCCTGGTACATACCAGAGACACTCAGTAAAGGAATTAATGAATAAAAAATGAACGAATGAATAAATGGCTTATATGAAACCCATTATTCTGGCACTCTCTCAGCCCGCTGAAAATCATAATTACATTTCCAATGTGGCCTGGCTCCTTAGACCCATCTTTCCAAAGGATTTTTTAAAAATATGGAAAATAGGATTCCTTTCCCCTCTAGACACCTCCTATCTCATGGGCTTATACATTAAGTCGACCAGGTGTACTGCTTTTGGTGAGACAGTCCCAATTCTTAACAATTTGTCCCGCGTCCTTCGGCGTTTTTAAAAAGTCCCTATTCTTTCAAAAAATCAGGACTTTTTTAAAACGCCTCGGGACACAGGACAAATTGTTAAAAATCAGGACTGTCTCGCCAAAAGTGGGACGTCTGGTCGCCTTATTATACACGCATCAAAGCAGCAATAGAACCCTTTATCATGGCACAGACAAGCCACATTTCCACAAACACAGAGCCTCCCAGGCTGTTAGTGCCTTGATCCACTGAGAAGCACACACCCACAGTCCAGTTTGCTCCTGTGGCACCCAAGAAGCTTTATCTGTACCACCTAGACAGCAGGAGGCATTTTAGAACTCTTGCCTGCACTTTTGAAAAGGGAGTTGAACCTCATTCATATCTTTTCTTCTTACTGACTTAGAAAGTAAACACCACCTTATTTAAATCCAACCAGTTCGGGAAGGCACAATGAATAATTCAGCCTTCCTGTTGCTTTAGGAAGAGTCCAGTTATTATGGGCCTCTCAAAAAGATGCTCTGTGGTATAATGAAAGAATTAAAATTCAAGTGAGGGCACCGAGAGCAAGTCAGCAGGCATTTATCGGTGCCAGTTCCTCAGTTCTAAAAGCTAGATCAGGCAGCAGTTGCTGCCGGTTGGCCAAGTTGCCTGACTGGAAGACTGGAAGACAGGCAGCCTGGGAGGCTAGCCATGTCTCAGTCCCTTCTGGTCCCCACATAGTGGGCATTGGCATTTGGGACCCTGCAAAGTTCAAGGGATGATGCTGTAGTGGTGATCTTTCACACTTACAGCTAGGGTTCCTCACTTGCAAGTTCCTGCCAGGGCAGGGGCCCCAAGTCAGGGGTTCTGGAGCTGACAGAGCATAATGTGAATCTCAATGGGATCACAAAGTCAGACCTTTAAAGGGGCATTTGAATTTATAAATTGAAAAAAAAAATATATATATATATATGTATCCCTCAGATATCAGGGAGACAAAAGGACAGTAGATCACACCCACTGCTCTTCTCTATTTGTGTTTTGAGGTCTAGGGGCCTGAAAGACACCTTCAGGAACTAGAAACCCAAAGGCTAGGCTCAGAAGAAAGGAAATTTGTTGAACACCTGCTTTTAGACACCCCAGAAAAATAGAAGAGAATATGAAGGAATCAGGGCTTCATGGAGCCAACTTTCAGAAAGAGTAGGACAAAGATAATTAGATTTCTGACTCACACTATGATGGTTAATTTTATGTGTCAACTTGGCTGGGTTAAGACAGTCAACCACCAGTCTAAATATCTCTGGAAAGGAGTTTTTTAGATAAGATTAACATTTAGATAAATAGACTTGGGGTAAAGCAGATTACCCTCCATAATGTGAGTGCCAACATCCAATCATTTGTCAGCCTTAATAGAAAAAAGAAAAAAAAGCAAGAAAAAAAAAGCTGAGGGCCCCTGAGGAGGGAATTGGGCCGGCAGGCAGCCTTGCACATAAGCTGCAACTTCAACATTTTCCTGGGTTTCCCAGTATCAGCCTGTTCTTCAGATTTTGCACTTACCAACCCCCCAATCACATGATCTACTTCCTTAAATCAACTTCACACACACACACACACACACACACACACACACACACGCGCACACACACACACACATACCCTATTGGTTCTTTTTCTCTGGAAAATACTAATACACCACATACTAGAGTAAATTCAGGTGGATTAAAGACTTAAAGGTACTAGTAAATTAAAGGGTAAAAGTATTAAAAGGAAATAATAGTACATAAATATTCTGGCAGGTGTGGGAGGGAATGAAGGCTTTTAAAAGAATGCACGCCACAGGCAGAAACCACAATGGGAAAGCTGGACAGATAAGGCTTGGAAGCCTATATCTTCTAAGTATCCAGCTGCACCACAAGCATATAAAAGAAAAAGGAAAAATGGGAAAATTAGCAATATATGTGTCAGACTGAAAGTTAATTTATTTAGTGGTGTTTAAAAGGGTAAAATAAGCTGACCTTCCCAATGGAAAAATGGCAAGAACAAGCATGTCACAAAAGAAAAACAAGTGACAAACATGTGGAAACATGTTCAATGTCAAAGAAATGCAAAGACAAATAAAATGTAAGTTTTGCCCAGCCTGGCATGGCTCAGTGGTTGAGCATTAACCTATGAACCAAGAGGTCACGGTTCGATTCTTAGTCAGGGCACATGCCTGGGTAGTGGGCTCGATCCCCAGTAAGGGGTGTGCAGTAGGCAGTCAAATCAATGATTCTCTCTCATCATTGATGTTTCTATCTCTTTCTCCCATTCCTTTCCTCTCTCTAAAATCAATATATGTGTGTATATTTATATATATACACACATATATTGATTTTATGTATATGTATATATGTACATATATATACATATGGCTTTTTGTTGTTACTGTTAATGAATTTCATTGCTAACATATTAGCAATTATTCTATTTTAGATAAAATTCTTCAAAATGTTAATAACATTTTGCTACTGTTAATGAATCATAATGTAAATCTCTGTGTTTTTTTACATTACAATTCATTAACAGTAGCAAAATTATAGGTACGAAGTAACAACGAAAATAATTTTATGGTTGGGGGTCACCACAACATGAGGGACTGTATTAAAGGGTCATGGCATTAGAAAGGTTGAGAACCACTGCTCTAGGACTCTGACTCAGAGGTAGTTGTACTCATTGGCCTCTTTTGGTTAACACCATTTAGGGACTAGTGACACTTGTCTGACAAAGGTTTGAAGACCAAAGACCTCAGGATTCTTTTGTGAAAGCCCAAAAGGAGAGGGTTAGTTATGGGGGAAGTGAAGTGGGTAGAAGTAGACATGTTTTCCTCTCTGTGGGAACTGCAACTTCTCTCCTTTATTTTGGAATTCAAGTGGTCATATAGCTATTATTAAAGAGAAGTTATTCAGGAAATTTCTGTTTTAAGACATCTTCCAGCAGTCTTAGAAATCAAGAAAATCTTAATAAGTCAGTAATATATTATAATTTTATTCACTAAGATTTATTAAGGTGTAATGTATTTCTGTGAGTCTCTATAGAAAATGAAGAAATATAATTCATATGCTACATGATTCACCCTCTTAAAGTGTAAAATTCACTTGTTTTTGGTATATTACATTGTTAATTTTTTTCAATTGTGGTAATGTGCACTTATAAAATTTGTCAGTCACCGTTTTTAACCATTTTAGCATATAATCCAATGACATTAATTACATTTACAGTGTTGTCCAACCATCACAACTAATACTCCAAATTTTGTTTATTGTCCCCAAACAGAAACTCTGTAACCATTAAGCAAATCATATAGCTTTAACATATTAGCAATTATTCTATTTTAGATAAAATTCTTCAAAGACCCTCAGACCCAAACTGGAAAAGGACTTATTTTAATTCCCAATCCCAGAGTTATTAGGTCTATTATGTGCCACTGCACATTTATACACACTCTGCATATCATTCTAAGTTCTATCTTGGGCGCATTAATGACTCTAAAGAAAGCCAGAGCCAAAGGGGTAAATGAAATGTGGGGTTTTAGTTGGATCTTACAATTATGAGTCACCAGAGAGTCTTCATACTCCCATCAACATGTTTCAGTTAACTTTCAAATTAGGCCAGCTGGCTTTCAAAAACTATTAATTTCCTTTTGGTGAGTTTGGGAGCTTTTGGAGGCTGTAGCCACCAATTCTCCCAACGAAGTGATGGGAAAACTGTTATGAACACCCACTGCTGAGAAGAGCTCCTCATGTCCCTGGATATTCCTCCAGGGTTTGTGAGTTGTTCATGACACAGGAACTGGCTGTTTGCTTCTTGGTCCTGAGGATTTCAGATAACCTTACACACTGGCTACCATCTTTGAATTGTTGCTGGATTGATGTCTTCATGGGATCAGGGAGAAGTAAAACTAGTAGAAAAGTGCATCTGTTTGCATATTAAACACATAAATGAAATGTGCTGTCCTTGGAATTGCCTCTTTTTCCTTATCTTGTTCTTTCTAAAGTCCTTTGGTGACACTGCTCCATTTTTATCCAGAAATTACACCAGTGAGTAGAAGAAGGCTCAGGGAAGTGAGTTTTCTAAAATGACAACATACCCTCTTAGTGAATTTTCTACCATTAGATGTTCAAATAAAAGTTGCATCATTAGGTATCAGAGATGTAGAAGATCATTCATGGCTGAAGTAGGGAATTGAGAAGGATAATCAATAAGGCTGCTTCGAATTCTGAAATTCCATGACATTGTGAGCAGCATTGCATTGTGGTCAAGAACTTGCACTTAATCATTCAGACCTGGATTCAAATTCTGGCTCCTTTACTTAACTGGCTATTTAGCTTTAAGCACATTATTTAACCTATTCTAATACTCAGTATCTTCATCAGTAAAATGAGTAAAATCAGAGGATTAAATAAATTAATGCATGAAATTGTTTAGATGCTCTTTCTTTTGCTCTTTTTTTTTTTTAAAGTGTGTGTGTGTGTGTCTGTGTGTTTTAATAATCAAAAGACTCTTTTACAGTGATTTTTATGGGATTGTAGTTGCTCAGGAACACTAGTGTAATGAAAGGTGGCCATCCTAGTGAGTAAAGTACTGAATCAGGTGTTCAGCCTCCGATTAAAGCTTTGAGATATTAATTTTATGCCATTGGCATGTGACCTTAGACCACTGTATGATAACTCTGTGGCTAGATTTGTCCAACAAAATTAGAGAAAACACTGATGCCTTCTCCTTGCCAGCAAGAGAGGGTTTGAGGTGCAGTGGAATAAATTTATTAAAGCCATTTGATTTTTTGCTGAAGTAAAATGGCTCCTGCTAAATGTAAGATTATGTTACTTTCATGAGCTAGAAAATTACATGGGAACCTATAATTGACAGGGATAAATTGTCCTACATTTTATTTCAAAGCTGCCATCTCTGAGAGAACTTGAAGTGGGAGGCTAATTTTTTATTTATCAAGGAAAGTGGAGCAGTAGGCCTTTTGCTGTTGTTGCCATTACTAATAAACACCAGTTTTCCTGCCTCTGTATAGGAATTTTTAGAATTGTAGTTTGCTTTTCTGGACATGTTGAGATTCCTGCTCCCGTGAAACTAGGCATCCCTGTTCTCTTTATGATGTTATCCCTTGTGAGTTTCTTCATCAAGCTGGAAAACTGTGGGAGTGCCAAGGCTGGAGAGGTCTGGTGGAGAGGCTGGATGGAAGTCTTCCAATATATCTAGACTTCATAACGACTGTATCATGAGCAAGAAGAGGGAGTTACAGAAGCCTTGCAGAACCAGCTTGAGTGTTCTCCCTTAAACCACATGGGGAATTTGAATCTGCTGATATCCACGGATGGTTGGGCTGGTACCCAGATGAGAGGAGGGTGGGGGAGTGGAAGCAAAAGTAGGTAGTTAAAAAAAAAAAAAAAAGAAGAAAAGGGTAGAAATTCTTTGAGATGAGACTCAAATTTCCATGTATGCAAAATCTCTGCCCCATTCATCTGAGCATCTCCCTCTCCTATAACCCTGAAACCTATTTTCCAGTTCATAGCTTTCTCAAGAGCCCCAACAAGAGATATCCAACTGTGGGTTGTCCCATAGTTACTTCATGCATGGTAACTGAACTCACGTTCTTTATTTACCCCAAGCTGTTCTTCCTCTTTTACTTCGTTGAAACAGTCATCCAAATATGCAAGCTAAAATCTGCAGCCATCCTCAACAGTTTCTTATCCTTCACCCTGCATCATCCATTTAGTAGATAGTTCCTCACCATTTACTTGTACCAGTGCTAGATACTGCACTGTGACAGGAGAGAGACAAAGATGATTAAGACTTGACCCTAAATATAATAAGGAGCTCAGTTCAGCCAAAGAAGCAAACAGGCAAACACAATTCAGGCAGATGACACAAATCCTTTTTCTTTTGTTCCTTAAATGGTTCTTGAATCCACTTCCCCCTCTCCATTCCCTTTGCCAGTGCTTAAGGTCAGACCTTTTCATTGGCATGGATTACTACAATCATCTGGTGTGTGCAATTCCTTCTATCTACTCCTGTTCTGGAAATACCCTAACTCCAGAGTAATTATTTTAATGATAGTCTGCCTCAGTACACTCATGCTTTCAGTCTTACCTCCCAGAATTCTACATGTCACTCTCTGTACCACCCCACATCCAGTTTTAGTCACTAGAGCATTTGTGGTCTTGACAGTACTACTTCTCTGCCTAGAATTCCATTCTCTACGTAGCAAATTCCTACTTATCTTTAGAGAGGTAGTTTAATATCCCTTCCTTCACAAGCCCTGTCTCAAGTACTTGTGTGAGATTTAATGCTCCCAAGGTACTCTTAATGCCCCCATTTATACCACCTATCATGCTACATTTGGGGTGAGGGTTTGTTTTTGTTTGTTTGTTTCTTGTTGTTTTTTAGTGTTTCCTCACTGACCTATAACTTCATTAAAGGAATGTATCTTACTCCGTTTTAACCTCTGAGAACCAGATCGGTAATTGGAATAGAGTACATGCTCAGAAATGTTAGAAAGATGAATGGCTTTTCATGAAGCCTAGCTGTGAGCCAGCCACACTAAGATTTAGACCCAGAAAATACTGACTTCTCAGGAGCTGGCTTGTGGCGGGGTTGCTCTGAACTTCTATCTGTCCTCCCACAAATGGAAACCATAGCGGATCCCAGTTGTCAATAGGAAAAGGAAACCAAATACCAGGCAATAAAACTGGTGCCTTATAAATGTCAGTTACTATAAATGAGAGAGGCATTCTTATTCTTATTTGACAGAAGTTCATGGGATTAACGGATTTTCCCAAGAATTTATAGCAGCTATGGTTGAGCTGGGTTTTGAACTCAATCCTGGTTGACGCTGAAGCTGCAATTCTTTGTACCATTCTGTACTGCTACATGTTACAGGTTGTGGTTTGAGTTCTTGGCAATCACTACAACATTAGGGGTAATAAAATAATCATATAATGTCACTGGTAAGAATTGGTAGTCATTTAGTAAATTACTATCTTTAGAGTATGAACCTAGATAGCTTAAAATTTCTGAATTTGGGAGTCTAAATCACACAGTTATTTGAGCTCATGCTCTGATTTTAAACAAATTTTGATGATAGAGAAGTAGGGTGGTAGATTAATGCTACTTTGTACATTTATAGGCTCCAGTGAGTTCTTTCATTATCAGATAAGAGTATTAGCAATTATCTCATGTAGTTAAGCAATTGTAGATAAGCCATTATTATTACAGTAATCCCCCCTTATCCATGGAGGATTCATTCCAAGACCTCCAGTGGTTGTTTGAAACCGTGGATAGTACCAAAACCCTATATAGTCTATGTTTTACCCTATACCTACATACTAACGATAAATTTTAATTTACACTTTAGGCACAGTAAGACATTAACAATAATAACTAACAATAAAATAGAACAATTATAATAATATACTATAATTAAAGTTACGTGAATGTGGTCTCTCTCTCTTAGAACATCTTATTGTACTGTACTCATCTTTCCACTTGAAGGAAGCACTTTAGAGCTTCTCTTTGGCACATTGGAATTGCCAGCATCACTACTCTTGTAATTATGGCTTTGGGACCATTATTAAGTAAAATGAAGGTGTCTTGCACACAAGCACTGGATATGGAAACAGCTGATCTGATAATTGAGGCTGCTAAGGGACTAATGGGGGGGAGGGGAAGCATATAGACATGGATGTGCTGGACAAAAGGATCGTGTCCTGGGTGAGATTTCATCACACTTCTCAAAATCTTGCAATTTAAACTTATGAATTATTTATTTCTACAATTTTACACTTAATATTTTTAGACTGCTGTTGACTGTTGGTAGCTGCAACCATGAAAGCTAAACAGCAAATGAGGGACTATTGAAGGACTGAGGAGTGACTACTGCTATGTAATTAGCAAATGATGGTTGATAATGAGAGCTGTGGTTAGCAAAGGAAGAGTCAATCTCTCAGATGCTAAAAGCAGCAGAACCTTAGTGATCATCTAGGCCCGCAGTCAGCAAACTGCGACTCTAGAGCCACATGCGGCTCTTTGACCCATTGGGAGTGGCTCTTCCACAAAATACCACGGCCTGGGCAAGTCTATTTTGAAGAAGTGGTGTTAGAAGAAGTTTAAGTTTAAAAAAATTGGCTCTCAAAAGAAATTTCAATCATTGTACTGTTGATAATTGGCCCTGTTGACTAATGAGTTTGCCGACCACTGATCTAGGCCAAGCCTTTCATTTTACAAAATTAGGCAGGAACCACCCAAGATCAAGTAGCTATTTCCTGCCAGAGCCAGCATGGAGAAGCCAACCCTAGATTCTTAGAATAATGTTCATTTTACCTTAAGTTCCCTTTATAAATATGAAGATAGTTCACAGCCAATCTGGACATATCAGTACAAAAAGTATACTTGTTGTTTTCTTTAGAAAATTCATGTGTTTATTGTCAAGATTTCTCTTTTCCTAATGCCTAGATGATTTCATTTGTAGATGTCAAAAATTAATGGTTTTTGTATCTCGATCTTTATAGGGACACAATTACACTATATGGGTATATCAGACTTACTCAACTACTCTACTATTGATTGACATTTAAATTGTATTCAATTTTTAAATAATAAACAATGCATATGGTGAATTTTTTAAAGATTAGAATTTTAAAGTTTTTAGCTTACAATTGATTTATTGATCAGACATTTATTAAGCATCCACTCTGTGCTTGGCACCGTGCTTTTTTTAATGACATCACCAGTTAGAGGAACAAACTCTGCATGTCAGTTCACAAGATGAAAACAGATTTCCCTATAAACTTCCCAGTCCATAATAACCATTATGAAAGCTATAATTTCGGGAGAGCCTGCCTTGCGCAGTTACTGTGTTAGACATTGTAGAAGCATTTATCGATAGATAGATAACTAGTATTCTTATTGTACAAATGAAGAAAGTGAACCCTAGACAGATTAAGTAAACTATGCAGGGACACAGTGAATAAGTGATTGAATTGAGTTCATTCATTCATTCAACAAATTGTATTTTTTTGTGTGTGTGTCTTTTTCCCAGGAAGACCTACGAAGTGCTAGGCATTCTTCTAGAGTCACATTGGGAAAGAATACCATGGTAAGTAAATCAGATATGGGGATTACACTCTGGGTGGCAGACAATAAACAAGAAAACAAAGGTAGACATGCATTCAGTCATGTGCTGCATAATGACATTTCGGTCAACAGTGGACCACATACGATTATAAGGAAGCTGAAAAATTCCTATTGCCTAGGGAATGGTAGCCATCGTGACATCATACCACAATGCATTACATCGTTGTGTGATACAGTATGAACAAACCTGTGCTTCCAGGCATACAGCACATGCAGTTATGCACAGTAAGTAATACGTGATAAACAAAAGACTGTTACTGGTTTACATGCGTACTGCACTATACTTAATTGTTATTTTAGAGGGTACTCTTTCTAATTATAAAAAAAAAAAAAAAAAGTTTACTGCAAATCAGAATGCCGTGTTGTGCTGGCATCAGCCTAATACATCTCTTGTTTCCTGCACCTCTTGATTGTATTGTTTTCTCTTGTGCTTGATTTAATCTTGAGTTATTTTGTACAGTGATGTACGGGTTTAAAGCCTAAGAACAATACCTATACCATATAGCTCTGGTGTGGAACTGGCTAGACCATCTAGGTTTGTGGAAGTGCATTTTATGATGTTCTCACAACGACGAATCGCCTATCGACACATGGACACTATGGCAAGTGCTGTGAAGGAAATGGTTAGGTGCAGTGGTCGAGGATATTGGGGGCAGCGGTGGGAGGAGGATTGCTTCTTCGCTTGGATGGTGAGAAAGGCCTTTCAAAGGAGCTGACATTTAGTTGAAACCATGAAAAGAGAAGGCAGAGTTCTTCCAGCAGAGGCCACAGCTGATTTGAAGGCTGTGTGGTGGGAAAAGCTTGGCATGCCTGAGGAATGCAAGGACTCCTGGGTGGCTGCAGGGGAGCTGGTGAGGTCAGAGAGGTCCAGGGTGAGGACAGAGAGAAGGCAGCTCTGACTCTGTAGGATTTCCTAGTCCATGGACAGGAATGTGCATTGTATGTGCCATAGAATGGAGCAGTCATCAAAAGCTTAATTAAGCTGGAGGTGAAATGTTCTTATCAATGCTTTTAAATAACCACTCTGGCTTTTCTATAAATAAGAAATGAGAGAGGAAAGAGTGGAAGTGTTGAGACACATAGGTGGGGGCACATAGCAATTATCCAGGTACTAGACCACCAGGGCTCAGGCTAAGGTGGTTGTGTTGACAACGGCAGGAGGAGGAAGACCTACCTGTTCCCTGGTGGTATAAATGACTGGGCTCTGTGACCCCAGGGTCTGCCTTTTTTGTGTCACAGAAACTGCACCCCACTGGCTGGGAATGGAGGCAGGGCGGTCTTATGGAAGACTAGAGGCCCAATGCACGAAATTCGTGCAAGGGGTTCGGCCCTCACAGCCCTGGCTTCATTTGGAAGGTCATCCAGCTGTCCAGTCTAATGAGCATACTATGCTTTTATTTTATAGATTATTATAGATTCTTATTTCCGGAAACCTCTAAGTCTTCTGTATTGGCTTCTGAAAATTGAACCCTCTTTTCTTGCAAAGACTTGAACATTTATTTGTTCTCAGTCACACCACCCACATTTATGATGCTCTGCAGACCAGGGATATTGCTCACACTGACTCCTGACCTCATGAACTTCGCAAATGCACAGCGTGCGGAATGGTGAATGTGACTCTCTGCTGTTAGTGGCTCACAGTGCTGAAAGGGATGACTTTCTATGAGGCAAAAACTAATAATGGTCTATTATTTTAAGTTACAAAGAATTGGGTGGCAAAGGGAGCGGGGAAGGAAACCCTAAATGCTTTGAATGAATTATTGCAGAATCTACAGTGACATTTCTTTTTATTCTTTTTTTCTTTCTCAAAACAATGATTGTTGATTAGCAGAAAATAAGAAACTACAAAGAACAAAAACTACAGTTCTACTCACCCAGTGACATCCACTGTAATGCTTTAGTGTACATAATGTTAACTTTTAAACAGTTTGTTTTACTTTTTGCTAATACTCAAAATACTCATTGTGGACAGTTAGAGAATATAGGAAATTATAAAGAAGAAGGTAATTTACCATCCCAGGACAGCTATTGGTAACAATGTAATATGTTTCCAAGTCCTCTTTAGTGCAGATCATATATAATTGATGTCAAACCATCTATTTATTTTTCCACTTAAGATTGCTATCTAATCATTGTCCATGTTATTACAAGCTCTTCACAATTGTTATATTTAATCGATACACAAAACTGCATTCAGTTTTTGCTACAATGTGCCTTGAACTCTTACCTGTGAAACAATAAATACATATAAAAAAATAATACCAACCTCACTGGATTATTGTGAGAATTAAACAGGTTCAATGTGTTGATGAGCACAAAGCCCGATGCAATGAGCATTCAGCCAGTTAGTAGCGATCATCATTTCCTTTCTACAAATTTAGTCTACTTCATTTTTTAATGAATATATGTACATCCTTAATGAAAATCTTTCTGTGTAAAGCTCTTTCTAAATAGATTATTCCCATTTCTTTTAGAGTTAATTCCTAGAAGTGGACTTTTTGGGTTAGTGGGTGTTAAGAAATTTAACATTGTGTTTGCAAGTGTTCCCATACGGTACGTTGGACTTACTGGGATTTGAGGTGTTATGAGTGGCTGCCTTGTTGGCAATTGCTATGAGTAGGAAGGTAGTTTCATAGGAGATGACCCAGAGGACTAATATTCTATATTTAGAGCAATGTTGATTTTTAATTATTGCATAGAGGTGAGGGAGGAATACCTTTTTGACCGGGTGTAGAAGAATCTTCTAGAAGGCTTTTAAAAGAATTTTATTTCTCTCTTCTCTCTCCTCAGCATCCTTATATCCCTGCCATAGAAGCCCGGAGGCATGCTTTTTTCTTCTGAAAAATCTCATCATCTTCTCCCTCTGAAATCACTGATATAATAACCACTTTATAGCTAGCAGTGTCACATTTCCTTCAGATGTGTTGGACAAAGAAAGTTTTTCAGCAATAATAAATGGTTTAGGTGATGGCAAATGGTTGTTAGGGCTCAGGGTCTGAAGCAAAAGAGGGAATTGCATCTGCAGCGTTGAGAAAGATTGCTGCATTCCTGTGGCTGTCCATAGTGGTCCCCGCTTTGTTCTGGCCTCACTTTCAATGTTCTGGGAGACTACCTGCCAAATGTATGATGCTAAAGGCTGCTAACAGTGTCTAATACTGATCACATATTGAATTGATAAGATTTCAACTATATGGGTTAAATAAAATATATAAACTTAATTTTACCTATTTTCACTTTTAAAAATGTAGGTCAAGGAAAATTATATATGTGGCCTTGCATGATATTACTGTTGGACAGAACTATTCTAGAAAGATTCTCAATAATCAAAGGGCAAGATGAGGGCAAGGTGCTAGGGCTAGAAAAAGATTGAGGGATAAGGAGGAGGAAGGACAAATTGGGGGAAGGAAGGGGCCCTGAGATCATACTTGTTTAGTTTCTCCATTGTCCTCAGGCTGTCCTGACTGTGTTACATGTACAATACAAACATAAGCACACTTGTCTGCTTATTTTATTATACTTTATAATTAATTCTATCATTTAACTTTTAAAATAATTTATCCTTTTTTTTTTTTTTTTTACCCTTTGCCTTCTTTATGATTTCATAGATTTCTATGGTTGTGGTCATTTTATACAGCAGAACTAGAAAACTAATACACTGAAACAACACATTTAGTTGTAGGGATAACAATTGGGATATCTTAAAACCTTGAAAGTTTGACTAATTCATTCAATAGAATATTTCTTTCAGTACAGGAATGGCAGCCTAACTATAGCTTTTACACAGTGATACTGCATTCTCTCTTTTTCTTTTTATTGATTAAGGTATTACATATGTGTTCTTATTCCTCCATGACCCCCTGCATACTCTTTTTAACAGTGTCAATAGTATATTTATTGCAGGACTACATTTTTTGCAGGACTACATTTTTTTTTTTACATTTTATTCACATTTATTTTTCACTTTTATTCTACTCACAGAAAATTAGAATGCCTTAAGCAGGAGTTTAATAGCAATATTTGTAAGTAAAGTTTCATTACATCTCTAAGTCAGTTTTGTGTTTTTTTTTCAGCATTGAGGAGGGAGTTTAAAATGTTAACTGTGGACATTGAGAGTGTACTCAATAAGAGGAACTAAGGCTCCTTGGAGAAAGAGCAGACTCTAGGATTGAGTCAGAGAATCATAAAATGAATCATCTTGTACCAGAAAGTAAGAAATTTCTTAAACACCAGTGAGCATATAAAAGAACACAGAAGCCAACTTAAAGAGCTCCCACTGGCCAAATATGATACAATGTATGCATCAAAATAAGTAATGACCATAATGGGTTTATAGCTCATTAAATAAAATTAAAATATATGAGGTCATATTTATATCAATAAATGAGTAAATAAGAAATGAGAAAGGCAGAGAGTTCTTTAAGTAGGATGCCTAACAAATATAGAAAGACTGATAGAAATAGAAAAATCATGAGTGGATACTAAAACTAGTGGTTGAAGGTTTAATAAAGAATAGAATATTTACATAGTCTCAAAGTATCTCCTCATAAATCACTTATTTGTTTTTAAAGAGGGGGAAATGGTGATGTCAGAGTGGAGAAAACTGGCAGATTCCACTTTAGCAAAGTCATTAAAGTTAACACACCAATATCATTTGTCTCATGGTGAAATGTACCGATAAGGATATAGTATTAATTTGATGCTATTACTCACCAAAAGGCAACACCTGCATCTTATGAGACAAATCCAAATAAAGAGACATTGTACAAAATAACTAGCTTGTACTCTTTAAAAAGTGTCAAGGGCCAAACCACACACACACACACACACACACAACCACAAAAAGTGAGGAACTATTCCAAATTAAAGAAGACTAAAAGTTGTGAGAATTAAATACACCTAAGATTTTATCTTAGATCAAGAAAAGACAATCTCTAAAGGGCATTTATGGTTCAACTGATACAATTTGAATATAGATTGTAGACTTTTAATTGCATCCATGTTAAACTTTCTGATTTTGATCATTGTACTATGGTTATATAAGAGAATCAATGTCCTTATTCTTAGGAAATACACATGGATGTCTTGGCTTACTCTTAAATGGTTCATACCAGATAATATGCATAAATATAAATATACATACATAGAATGATAAAATAGACGAGGCAAACATATTGGTGAATCTGGGTAAAGTTATGAGTCTTGGTACTGGTCTGACAACATTTCTGTAGGAAACATTTGAAATTATATGAAAATAACAAGCTATAAATATTAGTTACAAATCCCTATACAATATGATCATAAGTTTAAAAGACTAAAACATTCCAAATATTTTTATTTACCTGATTTATATATATAGGAGAAAACTGGAAGGAAATACAACAAAATATTATCAGTGGTTATGTCCCCATTTAAGTATTAGAGTTTATTATAAATTTTCTTATTTATGTTTTCAAAACATTCTGGCTTCCTACCACACTCAAAATAAAGCCCAATGAACTCAGTGCTCATCAAGCACTTTAGAGAGAAGTCTTGTTTATTATCCTTACATCTAAATAGCCACCCTCCTCTTCCCCATTACTGCCTTTCCTTTTTTCTGTGTTAATGGTGTTAGCTCCTTTTAATCACAAAACTTTAATGGAAACAATCAAACATCCGATCTCAGGAGTGAATTACATGTATTCTGATTCCACTATATTCTGAACCGTTAGGTGGTCTACACTGCAGAATTTGTACTGGGTATTATTTCCTCAGAAGAGCTTGCCTATCCTGTTTTGTTGGTTTGTGATCAAGCTAGCAGAATAAATTTTGTGCTTGTTCTAATTTTCTTCTCTTTCCTTTGGGGCAATTAGAGATAGCCAACAGAACCCAGATTTTAATGCTCACTGCGTCTTTGGTTACTTGCTATGCGACTTCAGGGCAACTTTCAAGATTCTGAAACTCTAAGCTGTAGTTTGTCTATTCATAAAGTGGAAAAAACAGTAAGTGCCTCAGTGGTCAAATGTTCATTTTCATAAACTCTTATTTACTACTTTTTTTTAGGGGGACATCCTCACATAGGCACAAGACAAGCTACTTAATCCTCTGGCTCCATAGGCTTTTTCTTCTTTCTTCTAAAAGAACATTTCCCAGGAAAGGTGAGATTTTTCTTTCTGTTTCTCTTTCCTGGCTAGGCTGAGAGCTTTTCCATGAGCACAAATATACCACCTGTCTCTCCGAATGCCCCATGCATGGCACAGAGTCTGGCAAACAGCAGAGCTCTCAATACATGCCTATTGAAAGTGAGGAATCTAACTCTAACAACAGTTCTCTCAAAGTCTTTTGATCCTTTAACTAGAAACAATTTATTTCCCTCTGGTGGGAATTGAGTGCTCTGATCACGTTATGCTTTGAATCATAGCTATTTGTGTATTTATTTTTTCAATATACCCTCCCACTCCCTCTTGCAATGCCCCAGTCATGTGATTGTTGGAACTACATCTTATTCATCTCCAAAATCCTAGCAGTGTCTGGCACTTGCATTCCATCATTTGTTTAAGATACAATTCTTCTTGAGCAAGAAGCAAGGGATATGACTCACACAATGAATGTACAATACAGTTTTTGCCTTTTTTATATAGGCCTGCTCAGCAAACCACTTCCCCATTGCACAATGAACTGAAGGGTGGGGCTGCTCCCAATGTTAAAGTCAGTCAGGGTTACCAGAAGTCATTCACCTTCCTCTGAATAAAACATGAGTTCACAAGTTGGCTTCAAGTTCAGGCCTCTCTATTGAAATCTAGACTATCAGGATAAGAATCTGAATCCTTATATATGGTGCAAAATACAATGCAAACTCTGAATAGGACAAGGATCATTAGAACTGATGAGGAGATAAAGTAAAATAGGAGTGCAATGATAAGATTATAGTTACTACTAGAGGCCTGGTGCATGAAATTTGTGCACTGTGGGAGGGGGGAGTGTGTCCCTCTGCCTGGCCTATGCCCTCTTGCAATCAGAGGCCCCTCGGGGAATGTCCGACTGCCACTTTAGGCCTCTGAGGAGTCCTGGATTGCGAGAGGGATGTCCGACTGCCAGTTTAGGCCCAATCCCCACAGTCCAGCCTGTGAGGACTGGGCCTAAACCGGCAGTCAGACATCCCTCAAGAGATGTAACAATGTACCAAGTGGCAGGAAGCCAGAGAAGAGCCAGAACTGAGGCTGGGAACTACGCCACTCATGTTCATCCCAGCCTGCTGTGCCTGCTGCCGCTGCTCGGTAGTGCTACCACAGAGTTGGCAGAGGTTCTAGCTGCCATAACTGTGCTCGCCAGCTGTGAGCCTGCTTCTGGCTGAGCGGTATTCCCCTGTGGAAGCACAATGACCACCAGGGGTTAGCTCCTGTGTTGAGCGTTGCCCCCAGTGGTCAGTGTGCATCATAGCGACGGGTTGATTGGTTGTCCTGGTCATTTCATCGTAACAGTCACTTAGGCTTTTTTATATATAGATGGTCACAGAGTTTTTATTAAGTTGTCTGACGAAGCAGCAATTACAGTGGCACTTCTAATATTAATCATGTAGAATAAATTGCATTGGTTGGCATTATATTTTATTAAACTTACATTATGGATATAGGGCAGCTGAATAGAGATTTTTTCAGGGTCCAGCAGCATCTTGGTGAATTTTTCATCTATTGGACAAATGTTTACTGAGCTTTTATGCACCAGCTCTATGCTAGCGATGCTTGATAGGTAAATAAGATAAACCCCGCCCTTGCTTATTTTTTTTTCTTTCTTGCTACTAAATAATCCAAGTTGACTATATTTCTCCAGGTCACCAAACTTTCAAGATTGTTATGGGAAATAGAGTGTTCATAAAACATGTTGTGGTAGGCACTGTGTAGGACTCCGTGTGACTGTTCTCCAGCACAATATTAATGTGTTAAAAGTCAACCATGAAATTGCATTTCTAATGCCCTTTTGCATTTGACTTTACGATATTTTAATAGTCAAGTCCACTGACTCTCATTGGATTATCAATTTTTAAGATTAAACTTGGTTGCACCATTTAACAAAGAAATAGTGTTTTTGAATACTTTTGGGATATAAATGCACCACTCTGGATAATGTTTCATGGAGTTGGTTTTTTTTTTTCTCTTTTTATTGAGGTAATATTGGTTAATAGTATGATATAAATTTTAGGCATATAACATTATAATTTTATATCTGTATACCCTATTGTATTTTTATTTAATATCCATATTTCTTCCTCAATCTCACAGAACACTAGAACTAGGAGAGAATTGGGATATCATAGAATTCAGTGCTGGCCAAATGTCTTCATGTTTTTTCATAACATTCGAAAGCATTTCTTTTCTGAAGACCTGAGGTTCTGGAAAATTTTTGCATAGTAAACTGTATCTAATTATTAATTACTAATATTTCACTTTCTCACTTTCATTAAAGACATATTACTGCCAATCAGAGCTTCCAATTAGTGTGAGGTAATTACACTTAGCAGTAGGCAGTGTGGCTATTAATTTTGGAATCAGATTACCTGGATTTGAATCTTCCTTCCACTACGAACTAGTCATGCAACAATAAGCAAATTCCTTAACTCCCCATGCCTCCTTTTCCTCATCTGTCAGTTAATGATAAGTACAGTACATACCTCATAGAGTTGTGAGGATTCCTGGATTATCACACCCAAAGAAAGAGAAGGGCCCTCTTTGTTATCCTGTCAAACCTAATGGGTTTCTATGTAATATTAGGTTTCTAATAAAATACAGTATTAGAGATACTTTAGTTTGTACATATTCATTACTACCTGTTAAGACCTCAAATGTGGTTCTAAGGCCCAGTTGTGGTTTGCTATTTGAGAATAAATTTTGCTTTTAAAGATGGGGAACTTGAAACTCAGAGAAGTGAGTTGCCTGATGACTCCCAGCTAATCACAGCCAGAACCAGCACTAGAACCTGGAACTCCCAGGTTGTAGGATTGTGCTTATATCAGATAATTAAGAACCATGTTCATAAAGGTCACTCAGATTGCGTGCTATGACAGGTATAGGATGAGGCCATTAAAAGCACTACTGTCATGGGTCGTATGGACATTGAAAGCAATCAAGTGTTAACATTTCATTTCTTTTGGAATAACAGAAGCCCCTTGACATCCCCAAAATTTGGAAATTCTAAAATACTGAAGCATATAACTTCCTCCAAAAGGTGCATTAAAGAAGAACTGAGAAATTGAAGTAACCCCAAAAAACCCTTAACAAAGTCTATAAATATTACAAAAAATGTAATATCACACAAATGTAAAATAAATAAATCTGCTACAGAAATAATCCCAATGCTCTGTTATGATACTGCATCATTATCAAAATAAAGCGAGCCATCAGGTTGCCTGATGCACATTAATTCAGTTATGATTATGGGTGCCGGTGACCACTGCTGCCCAGAAGGTGCTGACGATGAAGGCAGTGATGAGAAGTGGTCACACGGCAGGCTGAGGTCAGAAAGGCCCTGCGGCAGAGCTTCCACACTGATTGCAGACGCGGCCCTCAGCTGGGCTCACTGCGCACTAAGTGACCTTCTCAGCCATCCTGGCAGTTACCCAATCCTCTCATGACTACATGTCATGAACCTTCTGGGAAGCTCCTGAGCAGGGGACATTTGAAAATGACGACCTCAAGAATAAAAAGGGTCTACTCTATTCAGTGCTCCTGAGGGCACATTAATACTTAAATATGCCTTTGGGGGAATTAATAAATGGATATAGACTATAAGGAGGGAAATTGAATATTTTATTATTATAAGTTTAACAAAATATCCATTTCCTTTGACCAGTAAGTACACATTTAGAAATCTATTTGAAGAGAACGATTAGAGATACATGGACAAACAGATATTCACAGCTGTCTAGTTGCATTACAGAGCAGCAAAATAAAAGAAACAATCCCAATGGCCATAGACAGGAAAATGATGAAAAATTACTGTATGTTTATAAGAACAAAATTAAACATCCATTACAAATAATATTTTAGAAAAAAACTCACTGATGTAGGAAAATAGGATATAAAACATTCAAAAAATCAGGATAGCCTATATAATAAAAGGGGAATATGCAAATTGTCCCCTAGACCAGGAGTTTCTCTGAGAGTTCAACTGGGAGTTCAACCAGGAAGTGGGGCCAGCCAGCCAATGGCCTGAGACCCTTCCCTCCAGCTGTTCCTGCCCCCCATCTGCCTGATCAGATGAATTCATGCACCAGCCTCTAATTAATCTATGTATGTACATTATGATCTCATTTATTAGGAAAACTTTATGTCTTTAAATAGAAGATAAAAAGGAAATACACCAAAATATAAATAATGGTTTATTTTAGAGTTGGGATCATAAGTGACTTTTATTTTTCTGTATATTATAAGATTTCCTCCCTAAGTATTTAGTACATTTAATTAACTGGTTCTATTAAATAATTCATGCACATATTTATAAAATTAAATCTGGAATGAAAAAGAAATCCAGACACCTGCTTCCTTTTCACAGAAACAACACTATCAACAGTTTCCTGTATATCCTCCCAGAGATTCTATGGTATAGAAGTTGTATGTTTATGTGTACATGTTTGTGTATCTATATTTGTTTTTTCACAAATGGAAGAATACTACAAACACAGTTTTATATTTCATTTAGAGATACATCTTTGAAATCATTCAACATTAGTAAATATACCGCCACCTGACTCTTTTTCATGGCTGCAGAGTATTTCCTAGAATGTATGGAACAGAATTGACTTAATCCTCTATTAGTGGATATTTAAGTTAGTTCTGTGTTTGCTATTATAAACAATGTTGCAATAAACAGCCTTGTATATATGTCTTTAAGAGCGGGTACATATATATCTATACAGTGAATTTCTTGATATACAGTCATTGAGCCCAAAGCTTATACAACAGAAAAACTGAAATTTAAACACTTATTTAATGATCATAACACACAATCTAGAAACATAGCTAAAAAGAACCCCTAAATATAATAATCCTAAATACTTTGTTCACTTTTTGTTTAAACTGATTATTTTGTCTGTTTTATTTATCATGACATGTCTCTCCACTATCAAACAGCATTATTGTTTATTTCAGAGGCAATGTCTATCTTGTCCATTAAATTTATCTCCAGTATCTGAAACAGTGTCTGACTCAACACTAGGTAATTCATTAAGTATCGATGGAATAGATGAAGACATTCAAATCTAGTTTTCACTACTAGCCACTCATAATAACAGCACATTCTTGTGTTACGTCAAGTGTGTCTTAGAAGCAGAGCCTGAGACAGGGATTTGGATGTGGGTGATTTACTGAGGTTATGCTCACCAAAAAAAAATTTGTAAGGAATGAGGAAGTAGGATGGGAAGGGCAAGGAGTCAGGTAAAGATGTCCCTTGAGGTAAAATCAAGCCTTGTCCTGAGCCAAGGGGAGCTCTAGAGCATAAATCACATCACAGACTCACCCTGAGGTGAGATGCCAGCTATTTTAGTCCCACTCAGTTTTTGGCTGCAGGTTGAGGGCGAGGAGAGTATAACTTCTTGGGAGAGTCAGCTCCCATTCTTGGAAGGCAATTTCCATGAGCCATCAGCAGTGAACATCCATAGCGACTGGTGGATAGGCACGTACCAGCAGGGCGCCCATGGTGTGTCCACTACAGTAACTCAACCATTTCCTAGTTCCTAGTTTTATTCATTAAAAATAGTTAATTCATAAACATACTCATTGTTATTCCTAACTGTAACTGTAAAGGTCCTCATTACTTATCTAATACACAAATATGTGCAGGAAGGTAAGCAACTAAATTCAGCATTTCCCCTAATTAATAAAAATTGGCACAGCAATAAAGTGTGCTTGCTTCCTTTAAAAAATATGCTCAATACATAGCAAAATAAATAAGTCTAGCAAAAAAAAAAAGTTAAATTTAGTTTAACTCTTGGCAAAGAACTAAATAATACTTTCATTGTTCTCAAGTACGTATTTTCTTAAGTTGGACTTTGTTGGGGGGTTACGATTGGCGTTTCTGCTTGGATTTCAATAAACGTTGGTGTCTTACAGGCCTTTTTTTTCTTGAGGTTTCTGAAATATTGACTTCTAGTCTTAAAACTCTCCCTGCATTGGCAGCAAATAGTAGAACTCCAAATATGTATCATGGGGGGTTGATAATTAGGAAGAAACCTAAGGATAGGCTTATCCTAAACTCTAAGTTTACAGGTGTGGAAACTGAGGCTCAGGGAAGGGAAATGGTTTAGCTAAGGCTGCATGTGTATCAGAGGTAGAAACGGAGTTAGGACTCCAGTCACCTGGTGCTGCTTCTCATCTCTCAAAATGACGACCTGTTGGTTTCCCTAAAGGAACCATTGAGATGGGGTTAGCTTGACTTCAAACTTCTGGCTTCCTTTTTGATAGCCTTGACGGTTTTCCCCAGTGACAACTGATTCTGGAAAAAACCCCTACGGGAATTAAAATTTCCTGTACTCGCTGTAGTGTATTCAAGTGTGAAATGGGACAAAACAGAATGGCTTGGATGCTGTGTGGGGAAATTCCTTGACACTTGAGCATTCTGGATTTTTCAGGAAATGCCTCGGAGAGTTGGCTTTCCTCCGTGTTGTTGTCCTTGGAACTGCCACGAGGCTAGGCAGAGAAATTATTTATGGCAGCTTTCTGCGGGGATCAGCCTTTGTCCTCCGCAGATGGATGGGAAGATCCCAGGCCTTCTGCATGTTCACCCGGAGGAGGCTGAGCTCTGACACTTACCCTGGGGAGCAAGGGGAGTCTCAAGGCAAGACATCCACACAGAAGGTAATTATAGTCTTCAGACAGAACAGGGTTACACTTAATTAACAAGAGTTGCTTCTTTCCCAAGGGGTTGACACTTGCACTGGCTAGGAAGGAAGGAAGCAGACGTTTCTGAGTCTAGCAGGAGGATGTTCTCATAGCTTTCTCAGGCCTATAATTAAGAAGAGGCTGTGAGGTAATGCAAACGAATGAGCTCAGCCCTGTTGAGTTCTGACCTTCCATCTGGCGGGGAAGAAGAAAACGCCGCCATGTGTCCAGAATCGATCACGTCACCCCTGACAGTGCAGTGGCTACGTCACCTTCATCATGTTATGCAGTCCCTGCACCCAACGCTGTGGGTTAGGTGAGAGGGTCCTCGTTTTATGGACAAGGATGCTGGCGTGGGGAAGGATGACTGAACAAGGCCACTGAGCTGGTAAAGTCCAACCTCGGTTGTAAAGCCTCAGCCGCTCACTTTCATCCTAAAATGGCCGAGATGTATTTCTAGTGTTTGCTTTCTTTCCAGCCCCATAAAAACCTCTGGGTGAATCAAAGACAGAATTTGGATTGGCCAAAGAGGGATTCTGCCGGTTTTCTGTTTGCTTGCCGAAAGGTGTAAACCCATTTTGCTTTCTGTCTCAGGGGAAAATGGGCTCCATCATTCACATCTCAGCCAAGGGTACCTCCTGGGAATTTCTCATCCCGCTGTGGGCTCCGTTTCTCCCCTCTTAAACCTTCAGCGCATGCTGTGTTTACACATTCCGTATTTGCATCTGGCTTGCCCTGAGTTTTCAGGGTCTGGCATCCAGGAAAGACTCAATAAATGCCGGCTGCGGTGAATTCAGGCTGAACTGAGCAGGGCGGTGACATGGTGATCACGGTGAGACACGGCAGTTCCCACGGACTCAGCTGCTGCCAGATGCTCCTTCCTCCTGCAGCTGCAGGATCCGAGTGACATGTCTATATCTCAGTAGGGAAGAGGCAGAGAAGCCCAAGGCTCAGGCCCAAGGCCCAGAGGTACTTGCTGAGCTCCTACACTATTCCCGGGCAGGGCAGTTCAACTCTTCTCCTCCGGGCTCCGTGCCCCCTGGAAACCCTCCAGCCCAGAATCTGTCTTAGGCCTCACGTGTGCGGCTCCCCATCCCCTTTCCCTGAACAGAGAGAGGGGGGGGCGGGGGTTTGCTGCCTGGGACAACACTCCCCATATTTGCTATGAATAAAATTAATAACTTTTGTCACTTATCACCCCCTCCCTTTTTTTACATATTTATATTATTAATTTTTTACATTGATAGATTATTACAATTATGCTGTGAGGTAATTTTGCACAAATTTTGTATATGGGAAAACCAAGAGTTGCTGAGGTTAAATAGTGTGCTGAAGAGCAGTGACTCAAACCTGAGGCATTTGACTCCAAATCTCATGTTTTCCCTACTAGGGAGCAAGGACCCTACCTTGTGACTTCATAAACTATGTAGTGCTTCATAACGAGTGCTATCTCTACCGAGTGGAATGAAAGACCTTTCCTATTGATAGAGGCCAGCAGCACAAATCATAGAAACCCAATGAGAGGCAATTCAATAGGAAGGGGAATGTGGACCATGGCTTGACTGTATTTACTTTCTGTATCTCTCCTGATAACCTCCTGGCACCAGTCAACCTTTCGCCAATAAGTCAAAAGGAAGAATTTCAAATTCCAACGGGACCATACACTTTATCTGTGAGCTTAAGTCTGGGAAATTGTTTCCTTAAAGTGTTTGCACCTCACATTGAAATTCTTCCATACTTCATCCTTTGACTTACTCTTCCTTCTTTATTCATTCATTAGGGATACCCTTACTGTCTACCGTGTGCCGGGCACAATCCTAGGCACTTCACCCCATCTTATTCTCTACTTTCACTCATCTACTCATTCATTCCCCAACAGTCACTCATTTTTTTTTTAAACTGTGTGTAAGGCATGGATTTCCACTTGCTGTACATGATATTGAAATACCTTTAGGATAATTAGGATAGAAAAAGAGAAACCCAGGGAAACCAGCCCAAGTGCCTACCCCATTGGGGGTGTTGGGTACAAATCTATAGGACCGTGAAAAGAGTTAAGTTTCGGCCATGTCTTTCGCTGATTGTACGATGCGGGGTCATCACTGATCCCCTGAGGGCCTCAGTTTTGTCCTCTGTGACACTGGGGTCACATCGCTTACCACACAGGGCTTGGGAGGATTAGTGGGAATTCAAGTGAAAGTATCTAGCAAAGGGCCCAGTGAGGCCAAAGTTCTCAGCACACAAGACTCTCAGTGGGATGATGATGTAAGTCTCCAAGAAGCTTGCTTTCTGCCAATACCAGCAGGCAGCTAGCTCACAGTGGCATCTTGAGAGTGCTGGGCAGCACATGATCTCCCCTTGCAGGGTTACATTAGGGCAAAAACCAGTCCAATTGCCGCCTTTGTCTCTTTCAGCCTGAGCCGAACACAGTTCTGGGTCACAAGGCAATGAAATGCCAACTCCCTGACTGCACACTCAAGGGAGGGGATTATTGGAAAGAGATGAGGGTGGGAGCGGGCCCACCAGCTATTCCGCAGCTTTTTCTGGCTTCCTGTTGCCAAGGCCACCTCGGGAGAGGAGCAGAGCAGAGCTGCTTTTGTTTCTGTGACTCTGAGAAAAGGCCGGGGCACTGAGGGACAGGTGGGGATGGGATTTGGTCCTGTGCCCCTCCCTGGGTGATGCACTTTTTAAGAAAGGTTATGGCTTTCACATGCATGTAAGGGACAAGCTCCCAGCATCGGGAGAAGCTGGGCATTCCTGCTCATTGAGGCTCCCACTCTGCTCTCCCGTTGTGTGCACAGCAGAGTAGGTGCTAAGTATGTTTGCTGGATGAATCCCAGTCCAGGAAAAGTCACACACACACACACAACAAAAGCTGTCATTTCACCCTCTGCCACACACAATTGCAGCTTCCCTCTAGGGTAATCTGGGGTTGCAAATGTGTCCATTCCATTATAAGCTCACCCAGTAAACACCAAGCTCAACAACCCATGTGCAGCGCGTTCTGCCTCTGCTCTCAGGGAGCTAACCACCCAACTATCTCCTAGAAGCGGTGATCACTGTGTAATTCTGCAATGGAAACCTGCAATCAAAGGAAACCTCCAAGATGAGAACTTCTTTTTGTTTTCTTCCTGGCCGAGGCCACTCATCCCATCAAGCTCGAATCTCTCCTATTCGCCAAAGGTCTCCGGGGTGGGGGGATCCGGGCTTGAGCTTTGACTTTGCCATCCCTCTAAAATGAGGCACAAAAATCTCAACTCTTCTAGTCTCTCTGTGATGCCAGCACAACTTTTTTTGAGTCTGTTCCCCCAATTGCAATAGGGGAATGCTAATGGTTCCCACCTCATAGGTTTCAGAATGGAACGAGTAATGCCTGCAAGGGTGCTTGTAAAATGTGTCACCTTTGTCCGTTACTAGCGCTTGCGGGGAGCAAGTTGGGAACCAAACCCCCAATCAGGCACCATTTGTAGGACGTGCCCTTTATGGCATGGAGGACTTGTGCATGTTACACAAACTCATCGCACCTCAGTTCCCTTTTTTGTAAATAGGAGGCCACCTTGCCTCCTTCATAGTGTTGCGAGAATTAAAATAACGCACTGAGTGACCCGCCCAGCAGGGTACCGGGCACACCAATGGTCTCAGCAAGTGGCTCTTTACCCTGAACCGTTTCTGGACTTAATTTCCCATTTGCGGGTTGAGCCCACAAGAGTTTCCCAAGTCTGCCCAAAGCCCCTCACCCCCACCGCCCATCGCCTGGGCCTTGGCCCTGCCACAGCCCCGGCAGGATGAAATACGGACTCTGAGAACCTTGGGGAGGACAGAACGAGCTGCCCAGGCCCGAGCCCGCCCGCACAGGCTGGGCGGCCGCCAGCAGCGGCGCCTGCTAGTTACCTTTCACCCAGTTCCCGGCGGGGCGCCCGGGGTTACTCCGGGGCAGACGCCGGCCCCGCGCCTGCGCAGCTCGCTCCCCACCGCGGAGCTAGAGCTAGCAGAATGGGGCTTTTTTTTTTTTTGGTGGTTTCCGTTTCCCTCTGAAATAAAGGGTGTGGGCTGGGAGGATGTGCCCTACTTTCTGGGGCTGGCGGGGCTGGGCGCAATCTCTGGCCCCACGGGCCACCGTGGTCCCCTGAGCCGTCACCCCGTGCCCGAAACACCCCATTGCTTCCATGTGCCCAACCCCCACCTGTTGTCTTTACACCATCCCGCCCCCTTCCCCGACTCCCCCCTTTCCCAGCTGGTCCCTATCGGCTCTGCTATCTCCCCAAAGCTCCTCTTTCCCCAAAAGGCAGCCAGGGAGAAGGAGTCCCAGGCTTTGGAACTGAGCACCCGTCCGCGGGAAAGCCAAGTGGGTGCAGAGTTAATGTTCCCGTTTTTTTTTGCCAGGGAGGAGCCCGGCCTCAGGACCAGGGGGGAGAAAAGGAGCGCTTTCTGGGTTGTCTCTCTCCCCCTCTCCCCTGGCTACGTGGACGGCAGCTCAGCCCGGGGTTACTGCCGGGCACGGGGCGGGGCGTGCGGTGCCTGGGCAGGAAAGCCTCCCTCGCCCCAGGCAACCACAGTGCAGAAATGGGTGGTTTTAAAAAAATCGTCTGGTGAGGTTTTGCGTTCCCAGCCACACAGCCCCCCCCCTCCCCTCCCCCAATAACGATAACGGTTTGCAGGGTTAAGGTTATCTTCTGCTCCCGGGCCCTGCCTCTCCTGCCATCCCATTGAATAAGGGGTAGGGAGCACGGTCTAGGACGAGTAAGAACTAGATGTGTGCCTTTAGATTCTGTCCTGTAGTTTGGCGATTGTATGTGGTCTTTTGAGAAAGATCTCTGTAAAGGGACCTCCCTCACACACTAGAAAGGAAAGAAGAAGACAAATAGCGATATGGTGTTTTATGTTTATAGAAAATGTCCAAGGAAGATACATGCTTAAAAGGCTTTAATATTATTATAAAGATGGTGTGAATTAAAATGTAAAACATGAGTATTAATTGTTTTTTTATGGAAAAATAATATTAGCTATGTGCAAAATATACCTCTTATTCCTGTGGCTGGCTCCACTCCACTGCCTCCCTACCTCTGGTTCCTGCTGACCTCACTTTTCCCCTTCCTCTCCCCTCCCACACACACACCCATACCATGTCCAGAGTGAATTGGGATAAGTTCTTTCCTCTCTCTAGGATCAATATCTTTACCTATAAGATGTAGGGATTAGTCTGGGAGATACCCCAGGTCCTTCAGCATTACGACTAGGTGATGAATCCTAAGATCCTCAGTTCCATAATGTCGTGTCTTCTCCATTTCAGACAGGCCCAGCGGGAATGCTGTAAAGAGAATTACCATCAGCATGACAATTTTGTTCCATGATTGGACATTTTGAGATTTTTCTAGGTTCCTTGAAAGGTTGAATAACTGTCTCAAGACATTAACATTTCTTCCAAATTATATTTCTTTGACTGCTATTGCCCCACCACAGTTTATAATGCAGCCAATTGGTGCAGATTCATTCTTAATAAAAGGAAGTTTTTGACTAGGAGGGCATAGGGTTCCTATACTATTATGAAGACATTTTTAAAGGTCATGAGCAGATAAATGTATCACATGAGAAAAAAGTGTGAAGGCTGGACATGGAGAAACCATTTAGAACAATGTTAGTCTGATAAATCCTAAATGAGTCTATATGTTTTATCAGAGGTTAGTATAAAGCCCTGCACTTAGTTAAAAAATAAACAAAACTAATATACCTTATTTGGGGAATGAAAATAAGGTAACAAATATGGAACGTCTTTACATTTCTAAAATAGTTTATATTTTGCAGAGGAAGAAAGTGCCATTAAAAGAGGTTGAACATTTGGCTTAAGGTCACGTGATTAACGTGATAAAACTGAATCATGTGATACAACTAAATTGGGTTTCTAAGGCGAAGCCTTCTGCTTTAGTAGAGCCTTCCAGTAATGGGTTTGTATGTGCACACACAGGCACAGGCTCATGTGGAGTAGGGGAAATGGAGATACGGAGAGATCGTGTGTGTGTGGAGGTGGGGCAGATGGTGGGCATTTATAATAATAACTGAGGCCCTGTGCACAGATTCGTGCACTGGTGGGGTCCCTCTGCCTGGCCTGTGGGGATTGGGCCAAAACCAGTTCTCTGTCCCGTATTGTAAGAGGGTGCAGGCCAGGCTGAGGGACCCCACTGGTGCACAATTGGGGGTGGGAAGGGGAAGGCTGTGGAAGGGCTCCAGGGCATGTCCAGCCTATCTTGCCTAGTCCCGATGGGCTGGACCCCAGCAGCAAGCTAACCTACAGGTCGGAGTGTTTGCCCCCTGCTGGTCAGTGTGTGTCATAGTGACTGGTCGAACCGTCTAACAGTCAGATACTTAGCATGTTAGGCTTTTATTAGATAGGGTTATTAGTACAGCTAATATTTATTGAACTTTATAATGTTCCAGACATGCATTAACTCGTGTAATTTTCCTAACAATCTTATAAAGTACATAATATTATTGCCTGTTTTAGAACATCCAGGGAACTTTTGGGCTAAAAAAAGAGATGTGATTTGTCCAAGTCTCACAGGAAGTGGTGAAGCAAGGATTCACCCTGGGACTAACTCCAGGGTTCAAGGAGAATCTTTGTTTTAGAGGTTTCCATTGGCTGGAAACTCAGGATGAATCAGCAATGAAATGTGGGTTCACAAAACAACAAGAAAGCCCACTGTATGGGAGAACATATTTGCAAATGTTATCACTGGTAAAGGTTTAATCTCCAACATCTACAGACAGCTTATGGGCAACGGACATAAATAGAATCTTTTCAAAAGAAGACAGAAGGAAGGCCAAGAGGCATATGAAAACATGCTCAGTGTCACTAATTATCCGGGAATGCAAATCAAAATGACTATGTGGTACCATCTCATACCTGTCAGAATGGCAATCATCAACAAATCAACAAATGACAAATGCTGGTGAGGATGTGGAGAAAAAGGAACCCTCGTGCACTGCTGGTGGGAATGCAGACTGGTGCAACCACTGTGGAGAACAGTGTGGAGTTTCCTCAAAAAACTAAAAATGGAACTCCCATTTGACCCAGTGATCCCACTTCTAGAAATATATTCCAAGAAACTAGAAACACCAATCATAAAGGATATATGCACCCCTATATTCATAGCAGCACAATTCACCATAGCTAAGATTTGGAAACAGCCTAGGTGCCTGTCAGCAGATGATTGGATCAGAAAATTATGGTACATCTACACAATGGAATACTATGCTGCCATAAAAAAAGAAGGAATTCTTACCATTTGCAGCAGCATGGATGGACCTGGAGAGCATTATGTTAAGTGAAATAAGCCAGGCAATGAAAGAAAAATAACACTTGATCTCACTCATTTATGGGAAAAAAAAGTACATTATAACCTGATGAACAAAAAGATAGATACAGAGGCAGCAACGCATCGAACAGACTGTCAAATTACAGCGGGAAGGCTGGGGAGTGTTGGGGAGGAGTGGGGGAGAAGAGATCAACCAAAGGCCTTTTATTCATGCATATAAGCACAACCAAGGGACACAAGACACTGGGGGGTGGGGTGGGGGCATTTGGCGGGGGTAGAGAAGGCTGGGGGGAGGTTAATGGGGGGGGAAGAGATATATGTACTACTTATATGTAATACTTTAAACAATAAAAATAAAATAAATTCAAACAAAAGGAAAAAAAAGAAATGGGTTCAAGGAACCAAAGGGACCTCAGGTTGTGAGACTAGAAATCCAGGGTAAAGAACACAGTGGAGGAGACTGCTCTCCTGTGTGCTGGTCCAGTCCCACCTGGAAGACGGCTCAGTGCTGGGCACCATATACGAAGACATGGACACTTAAGATAGCAGCCAGGAGCACAGATGGGGTTTGCCCAAGATGAAGGGCCCAGGGTGGAGCTGCATTTGGCTCCTCTGATCCCTTCCACCACCTTGGGACCCTAAAGTCCAAAGCCAACCACAATTATGAGATGCTGTGGTACAGTGAAAATAGTGAGGGATTCCAGCCAGACCCTTGATTGATCTTGATTCTGTTCAACCCTTCCCAGCTAGGTGACCTTGGGTATATTTCTTAACTTCTCTAAGCCTCATTTCCCCCCAGTTATAAAATGAGGAGAATCTACCTTGCTGCACTGCTGTGAGAACTAATTGAGATAATGTATGTTTAGTAACCACCTCTTCCCATTTCCCATCCATACAAACAAGGATGAGTTTAATCTTTGCCGATAATTTAATGAAATCCTTAAAAAGCATAATTTCAAATTGTCATCTAGGTTTTTGCGTGGCTAAAGCAGTGGCCTTTACGGTTTTAGCTGTTTTTTTTGTTTTGTTTTGTTAGTTTGTTTTTGTTTTTTAAGTAGTAGTATGGGGAGAGCTTAATGGATTTATTGGAATAATAGAACAAGAAGAATAAGTGAAGGTTTGAGGAGGAGAGATAGTAGGGAAAGGCTGAGAGAGGGGAATTAGGGAATCAGGGTTCTAAGATGTGGACACGGTCAAAGGCCTTATAAAGAAGAGGGTGACTGATGCTGACTTTAAAATTGATTGGGGTGTTGCACCGCTCCTTTCCTAAAAGGTTGAGTGAAGCTTGCTACACACGTGGGCACTGATAAATTTTGTGTGACTGTCAATTTGAGTTAAACATTTGTGGGACATGGTGTACAGAACAACAAAACATCCCCTGAGCAAAGTAATCCTGAAGAAGCTGATGGTTAGAGCCTGAGCTAATCAAGAAATGTGAAACACACTTGGGAATTCCAAGAATTCTTGGGGAAATTATTAGGTTTTTCCATAATCTGCAGGAAAGGAGATGTAAACTATCTATGTGCATCTGAAGGATCAGGATAACTCCAGATGAATTCCAGATGTAAATAACCTGGTATGGAGCAGAAAAGTAGGTAATTTTAAAAATTCAGTTTATATAATCCTTATATAGCTTTTCTGAGTACTAGGAACTGTTCTAAATACATTTATAGCACTTGTAATTCTCATCACCGCTCCATATAGCACAGCTAGCAAATGGTCCTGCCTAAACTCAAACGCAGGCAAATCTGTTCACTAGCTGGGAACTCCTACAGTCTACGGAGCTGTACTTGGCATTAGTTTGCATTGCCAAGCTCAGGCAAGGCGGCTCCCTTTTCTCCATCAGAGCACAATTCTAAGCTCTTTGATAACTGATGATGGATCTTATCAGAGGAAGTGGATCTTATCAGAGGAAGTGGAAAAGTGGCTGCAAGTCTGGAGGCTTCCTGCTCATGGATGCTATTGGTGTGGTTAAGGATGACCCCTCCCCCAGGCTTGTTTGCTCCCATACTGGAAATTCTCTCAAGGAGATAGTAATTTGTAATAAGCGATTGTTCTCCTAACCACTGGCTGAGATGTCCAGAGGCAGATAGAAGTAAAAGGGCCTTTTGAGGGATGGGATCCATCGGATGGCTGGAAGGCATCCCAGGGGCTCTAGGGGGACATATGAGAAAGGCTTCAGGAGGTGTGAGCTACAGAGGAACAGTGAGGCACAGAGGACACGGGTCCTCAGAAGCCCAGGGAAGCTGTATCTTAGTTTCTGGTAGAACTGCACTGCTCTGCCCCACTCCTAGCACTTGCTGTCATTTCAGGTCCCCAAATGACCTCAAGTGGGCCCTTAAGGCCTTTGAAAACTGTCAAGGCCATTGAATTGGGCTTAAGAGAAAAAATATTGAAACCTAGAGTGTGTTTGGCAGAGATGGGTCCCCCAAAAGCCCTTTGTGGGAACTACAGCCATACTTGGACATTTGTTGGAGGAGCCAAAGAAAGGTAGTATAAGACACAGCTGGGTGTGGGTACTGCTGCTAGTTACCATCTCTAAATCTCAGTTTCCTCAACTATACAATGTGGATATTGACACTTACCTCACAAGGTTATTTATAAGGTAAAATGAGACAATGCAGGTGAGCATGCTTTGAAACTATAAGTACACCACATGAATGCTATTTCTATTGCTGAGAAAACGTGGTGTTTGGGACATTGTTCATAAATAGTCAACTCAACTTCTAGCTATTTTGGTAGTGAAGATCCAACCTCACCCCAAAAGAGAAAACAATAGCCCCTCATCAAAACAGAAAAGAAGAACCCATCATTGTGTTATTAATCTGCATCAGCTGGTTCACTGTTATATATTCCATAATCTGTTACCCTGAATCTTTCCACTGTGCTACAAGCCAAGAGAGATGAGGTGAGCCAGCTGGCCACTGGGGAAAGTGCTTTCTCATCTATTAAAGTATCTTCCTCATCCATCAAAGGGCTTTCCTGTGATTGGATGCTTTTTTTCCCACTTGCTCCCCCTCTTCTTCCTCTGGCAAGTCTTTCTGTCCATCCGTCAAATCGTAAATAATTTCCCAGATATAGGCTACCTCCTTGTCTCCAGTCCTTCTCCACCAGTCCCATCAGCTTTCCTTTAAGTACTGATGCATTTTCCTTCTCCCATGCTGGCACCTCCTAACTCCCAAATAAGGCTATTTAATCACCACTCCTGCTCTATAGCAAGAAATCAATATCCTAAAGGAAACTATAGATTCTCAGGGTGGAACAAAAAGGTTCTAGGAAGCAGAGCATCTGTCACCTCCATGAGCGGTGCCAAAGCTGCTCATAAATGAGACCGTAAGAGCTCAGGGCCATTTCCCCTTGACTTTTCTGCCTCTGTGAACATTTAAAGGACGATGACTATTGGTTTCACATCCATTTGCTAGATTCAGAGTTACCAAGTACATTTGGGAGAAATACAGGATTTAAAAATATATAGCTTGGAAGCATTAGTCATGAAAGTGGCATCATCTGAAGGCAAATTCATGGCAATCAACGTGTCGAGACTGTGGGCCCGAGGAAGAGGGAGCATCCTCTTCTAAATTTAAAGTTAATATTAGGTCTATACACTGATAAACGCCCAAAGCAGTTACATAGGTTACTGAATGCTTCACCTTAGTGACCACATGAACCTACTACTGCTTTAACTGCTACCTCATTGTACTCTTCCACCCATAACCGGGTTTAATAATAGCTGTAGCTATTGAACATTCGTTTTCTTCGGTGCACTGGGCTTATTATCCTATGTACTTTTATCTTTTCTAACCCTCATTATGTTACTTAATCAAGTACTATTTATTTTAACTTTGGAAAGGATGATGTGGGAACTAGGGGATGTTAAATAATTTGCCCAACATCACCATTTTAATAAGTAGCCAAGTAGACTCAGCTCTTCTGGCTCCAATGCTCAGCTGCTTTGTTTAGAAGTCCTTCCCTTGCTGCTTACACAGTATCCTCAATCTCTTCCTCCAGAGCTGGCTTCTGTGCTCCTCATTCAAATAAGCTGCTTTTGTAATACTGCTTTCCTTTTGAACAAAACCAGTCGTCGTAATTATAACAATATCAGTTATATAAGAGAGTCGGTTATATGCCGGTCACAGGCTAGACTCTCGCACAGTTAAATTCGGGGTCAGCGAACCCTTCGTGCTCCCATCCCTTCTTTATTATTATCAAGTGTCAGAAAATCAGGAAACAAAATTTGAAAGAAAACAAAAATTGGACCGAGAAGCAAAAGTCCTGGAATTCCTTAGGTGCAAAGTTAAAATAGCCACTTTCTGTGAACTTCACAGAGTCATTATGGGATTATATTGGATGATGAATATAATAGTGCTTTGGAAACTGGCCAGGTCACTTCAAAGTATTCTTGTAAACTGTGTTAATATCCAGCTGTGTGGCCTTGGCAAGTGAACATCTCTGAACCCGTTTCATCACCTCCAGTGGGAATCAGTCCCTACCACTCAAGGATTAAGTACGGCTTAGTCCACAATGCAGGGCAATGAAATCTGTATTTTATTGACACACTTTTAAAGTATGTTTTCTAGGCCTTGTTCTATTCCAGTTTCTTGTGCTTCTCTTCCTCCTCTTCTTTGTTCTCTCCTTTGCTGGCCAACTCTTCACTCACCTCCCTGAGTCAAGCCTGAACTTTCAACTCCTGGCCGGACTGTATTCATTTCCATGGGGAGCTCGCCGACTCCCCGGAGCCCAGCCACCTCTTTTCCCAGATACTCTCGCCTCTCGGCCCGTTCTGTGCTACAAGCCTCTTCAGTGTCTCACTTTCCTCTGCCTTGCCTGGTTCCGGGGGATCAGGCTAAAAAGCAGATTCTGATTCAGGAGAAATGTGGTGGGTAGATTATGCTGGCCCAGGGCCACACACTTTGAAAAGAGAGAATCTAGCCTACGTGCTCCCGCAGAAAGGGATGTACTATCCCCCCCCCCCCCCCCCCCCTCTTTTCCTCTTTCCTGTTGTTTGTATTGTAGTTGTGGTGGCTGAAGCTCTTGGGCCATGAGTGGGTGTGGCATGCCGAACACGGGCAGAGCAACAGCATAGAACAAACCTGATTCCTGACACTGTGGAGAGCTGATTACCTGTCGACTTCTTCCACATGAATGGGAAATGCAAGGTTTGCTTGGTTAAATCACTAATATTTGGGTTCTCATTTCTCAGGACCTAACGAATAGGTCCTGTTTACCACTAAATCGCTCTCCTTGCCTGTGTCATGCCGTGGCAGCCTGGGTGCTGGGATATAGGATAGTTTCCACCTTCTTCCCCGGCTCTGCATGACTCATTTGTCCAGCCCAGAGGTCTTCTCTGTACCATTAAACCCTTTCCCCCTCACCAACTCTGTGTCAGTGGTCCTCTGGGGATCACCTGGTGGCCTTGTTGGAATACAGGCTGCTGGGCCCTCGTTTGGAATTTCTGGTACTAGGCCTGGGAGGGGCCTCAGGAATCTGCATTTGAACACACATCTTCCGTTATTTTGATGCAGGTGACTTGTGGGCCAAAATATTGGGAAACACTGCCCAACTTTTGTTTTATTTTGCTAAGTTATAAAATTATGAAATGATCCAACCACACAGAAAAAAAAAAAGAGAGCAATATAACAAATCCTTTAGTACCTACCACCTAGCTTCTTCAAATTGTACTTATTTTATCTGTTGTAAAGCATCCCATACAATATGAATTAACCACACTTTATGTATCCTATTGATGGGCATTTAGGGTTTTTTTTCTTCCAAATTTTGGCTGTTAACAAGTAATTCTGGAATGAACATCCTTGACTGTACCTCCTTGTGAACACTGGGGGAAATTTAAAACCCACTCTATGTAGCGTTTCTCACCTTCATCACAGTTCCCTGGGGCACTTTACATACATGGTTCTGCCTTCAAATCTCAAAACCCCCAGAAGCAACATGAAGGGGTGGCAGCCTCCTTGAAAGCTTTGCAGCCCCAGCTCTTCTTCCTCCAATCGCTCTGGTCACCACTCAGCATGTTCTTTTTCTGCTTCACACCTTCACGTGTCTCTTATTGACATTGAAACAAAAACAACCAGTAGGTATAAAATTGAGAGTGGTGGACAGTACTGCTCCTCCTCCAACCCAGAGCCATTTGTTGTCCTTTTTTCATTATTATCAGAATGTCAGTTTTGTTTGGGTTGGCAGTATGCCCAGATTTTTTTAAAAAACAAACACATTATTCTCTTATCTCCTGTGCCACTGCAGGTTGGGAATGGGGTGAGGGAGGGGCGGGGGAGGAACGGGAATAGTGAGGCTACATGGCTTGCTGGGGAGTCTGCTGGAAAGTTACTGAAAAGTCTTGCTTTCCTGTTACCTGTGCTCTCCCCTTCCTCATCTTCTCCCTCTTCCTTCTCTTCTCTTCTTTCTTTTCTTTTTTTTGTTTTTTTGTTTTTGTTTGAAACAAGGGTGAAAGGCTGGAGGTAGAGCCCCTTGAACCATGAGACTGGGGCCACATGTGACTTTGTTGAAGCAATGACAGGGGAACTTGTGTTTGCCCCATCTTTCCTTGAGTCCTTTATGTACTGGTGTTCTTTCTTCCATCAGAACAGGTTCTTAGAGAGTACTGATCTGAAGATAGGTGAAGATAGGTGAATGTTTTGGCTAATTAACTACATTTTTTATCTTTTTTTTTTTTTTTAAGAGGTTGTGTTAGGTACTGAATATTTTTTTTTAATATATTTTATTGATTTTGTACAGAGAGGAAGGGAGAGAGATAGTTAGAAACATAGATGAGAAAGAGTCATCAATCAGCTGCCTCTTGCACACCCCCTACTGGGGATATGCCTGCAACCAAGGTATTATACATGCCCTTGACGGGAATCGAACCTGGGACCCTTCAGTCCCCAAGCCGACGCTCTATCCATTGAGCCAAACCGGTCTCGGCCATTTTTTATCTTTAAAATGGTAAATCTCAGGCAATTTGAGGCAATCCTATCCATTTAATTGAATAATTCAGATTCTTTGCCACAAAAAGCATCTAATTTTTACCTTAACCTGACTGTTAAAAAATTGCTTCAGCCAAGATTGCAAATGAGTTATCCTATGTTAATTACTGACTTAATCATAACCTTCATAAACGTAGATGTCTCTGTATTTAGGTCTTAAAGACCTAACATTTAAAGTAAGATCTAATATAATAATCACTTATTTTCCCCCAAAGTAGGGTTTATCTTTGGGGTTAGAAATCCAAATAATATGGAAAGAGGTTTTGGTAGTTTTGCTGCAATGTATCTAGAAAAACTAACATTTTGAGTATTGTGCATTAGTGTTCATTGACATTTCATTTAGATCCTATCAGCATCTTTTCGATAAGCGTATACTTATTTTTATGCTTGGCTTCAATAATGCTGAGCTACCATACAGGAGGGATTTGCAAATATACGAATGAATGTGATTGTCCTGCACTTTGGAAATATAAAATGCTTCCGAATGCACAAAATAATGATATAGTACCATCTAGACTGAAACACGCTGTCCAGTGCACCCCTTGAAATGGTTCTGAAGTTTGTTTGATGGTAAGCCAAGGCTAAAAATCTAGATTTCTCTTTTGGAGGCATCATGAAATGATACTTTCAGTTTTTCCTTTTTAGTTGCTATTTATTTTGGTACACTTTTTCCTGTAATTCAAACACTAATTCATTTGAGAGTAACAGGTCTGTATAGTGCTGTCATGTATATAGAATGAAGTATGGACTATTATAAATTAATTAATAGTTAAAAATTGGTAATAGGTTATAGATGAGCTGTTATTTATGAACATTTAAGAAAAATGGAAATTAATCTTAAAAGTGGGGCCTGATCTCTCTCCAAATAAGGCACCCCAGCAACATGGTCCCTTCATTAATTTGGCAAATATTTAGATTACTTCAGGCCAGGTTTGGGGAAAGAAAGTAGGGAGAGGTGTTGTGGGATTGAATGGCACAACATATGTGAAAAATCCTGTATACTCTCGGTTGCTATTAAAGAGAATCAAAAGCAGAAGGGCCTCAGAAAAATAGAGGAGGCTGCCTAGAAGAAGGAGAAGATGAACATAATGCCATAATCCAGTGGTCAGCAAACTGCGGCTCTTTGGCTCCTTGAGTGTGGCTCTTTCACAAAATACCATGGCCTGGGCAAGTCTATTTTAAAGTGGCATTAGAAGAAGTTTAAAAAATTTGGCTCAAAAGAAATTTCAATCATTGTAGTGTTGATATTTGGCTCTGTTGACTAATGAGTTTGCTGACCACTGCTATAGTCTGTTCTGATAAGGGCTTTAAAATGGAAGGTGGGGGTTGGGGGTGGCTCCCTGTGACAGTGGATAAGCACTGCGTTGCTTTGGGAAGTGAGGCCTGGGAGAACGATTGTGATGCTCATGGGATGGAGGATTTGGGATAATGGGTGAAAGATGAACTTCTGCTGTGTATGGTTTGAGAACACGTTTGCCCAGCGACCACCGGCTCTCATCAAGAGGACTTGAAACTGACCATGGGTGAGTGTGGGAGGTGGGAGAGATGTCTAGATAAACCTGTTAAACAAGTTACCCTGAAGTAGGTATAGAATTGAGAGAGGGAAAAGAAAGCCTGGGAGTTGCCCAGTGAGTCACATGAGAAAATAATTGGGAAGGGAGTTGGAAACAATGCTTAGAGCTTCAATTAGCCATATGCCAATGGCTGTGCGTAGGTAATAAATGATGTGCACTTGGGATGATAACAAAGGACAGTAAGTACAGTCCCTTAAGGTTCAGTGAGCTGGGGTAGTATGAGACTCAACCTACTGACAGTCCCTTTGCATCGGGTAAAAGTACTCCTACGAATATGAATCATCTAGCTCAGTGCCTACTACAAAGTAATTATTAGGAATAGAAGGGGGAAAAAAGCTATAAAGCTCATGTAAGTTCCTGCTGTTCTCTTCACCAGAATCTATCCAGTTTTACAAGCCTAGAAACCCAACACCCTCCTACCTTTTCGAAGCAAACACCAAATCTGGTTGATTCCAGCTCATAAATGTTCATGGCACCAGTCCATTTTTCTGTCTCTCCAGTTAGCACTCCCATCATCTCTGGGTCTATTCCCATAGTTTCCTAGCAAGACTCCCTAGTTCCACTCTTGCTCTACTCTCATCCATTCTTCAGGAGGCACTCAGGGCCTTTGTTTTAAAACAAAACCCATTCATGTCAGCTCCTATGTCAAACCCATCCACTGTTTCCCATCACTCAGGGTGAAGACAGATGAACACAGCTTAGAGCACCTACATGTTTTGGCCTCCACCTGACTTCCTAGTTGCATCTCTGTCCTTGTCCATCAACTTTCAGCTCCTAAAATATGTTAGGCTCTTTCTTGCCTTAGGATCTTTGCAGGCAGTTACTTTGTTTGCCTAAAGCTCTATCCCTGTCATCTGCTTAGTTCATGCTTGCTTATCCTTCAGATCTCAGTTTACTTTCTCTGGGAAAGTCTTCCCTGACCACCCATACTAAGGGAATTCTTGTAGGAAACATAGTTGTAGCAGCCTCTACTTCTCCTCCTTGCAGTTTGCAATTAGATTTTTTTTGTAAAATCATTTCTTTAATGGATCTGACTCCCACTGGACTATAATCCCATCATAAGGGCAGGGATTATGCCTATTTAACAAAGAGACCTAGCAAAATGCTAAGCAAATAGTGAAATGCTCACCATATACTTGACAAATAAACTAAGCATCTGTGATATAGCTGATTTAAAGACTAGATGGATAAAAACCATTCTGGTGCAAGGTGCTGGTGCAAGGTGTTGACAGTGGGAGGGCTGTGTGCATGTGATCCTAAAATTGCTCTAAAAAATGAAGCCTACTTAAAAATTTATGTTTCTATTTCTATCCCTCTCTTTTCCTCTCCCTCTAAAAATCAATAAAAACATTTTTAAAAAACACTACATTAAGACAGCATTTTATATTAAAAAAAAGCCCAGCCTTCATATTTCGGACTTCTCTGTCCCTAAAGGATCCTGGTGTACCTTCACAGCTATCTGATTTCACTGGAATCAGTCTCTTCACTGTGTCACCTGCACAACAGAATGCACTGGTTCCTCAAGTGCATTTGAAATCAACATGAAAACCTTAATTCATTTCAATGATCACTCACCCTTACTCTTCAGTGCTTTAGACGAAGAAGAGACAAGTAGCCACCGTGAGCTACCTTAAAAACACACACACACACAAATACCAAGCTTTAAAAACAAAATTACTAAGATATTTACCCAGAGAAATATGTACATACTATTCCTTGTATATGTTAGGCTGCTTCCTACCCCCAGGCCTTTGTACTTACGAAAGCTCATCCAGATGATGCCCCTGGTTTGATCTAGCAACTCCTACGGATCCTTCAGCTCTCCCAGAAGCCATTGCTGATCCTCCTACTCTTCCCCACCCCCAACATAGATGGCCTTCTCCGTATTCCAGTGTCATCCTTTGCTAACCTCTGATCCTGTATTTGATTTACTTTTACTGTCTCTCTCCTTATAAGCTGTGTGAGAACAGAACCATTGGGCTGTATAGAGAAGCCTTATAATGTAGGAATTAAGTACAAAGATAAAAGCTTCAAAGTGGGTTCAAATTATGACTCCAACAGTTACTGACTGTGAGGCCTTAGGGAACTTATTGAATTGGAGCCCTGGTTTTATCACATTTTAAATGAAGATACTAAGACTTATGTCACAGAGTAGTAATGAGGATTATGAGAAATTTTGAGTATAAGAATGGGTACCTAGAACATGATTAATGCTCATTAAAATATATATTGAGCCCAGCCAGTGTGGCTTAATGGTTGAGCATCGACTTATGAACCAAGAGGTCACAGTTCAATTCCTGGTCAGGGCACATACCCGGACTGCAGGCTTGATGCCCAGTAGGATGTGTGTGGGAGGCAGCCAATCAATGATTCTCTCTCATCATTGATGTTTCTGTTTCTCCCTCTTCCTTCCTCTCTGAAATCAATATATACATAAAGAAAGAAAAAGAAGGAAACCAAAAAGAAAGAGAGGAAGAGAAGTGATTGACACACAAAAAGGGAATAGATGAAAAATTCCCACAACTGTTAATAAATTCTACTGTTGAGGATTGCTTTTCTCTATTTAGCTCTGGCAAAATCAGAGGGACTTTTATTTTTCCTTAACATTTTGATGTTGAAACGCACTCGTTGCACTTGATCCTTTATGGGAAAAAAGCATGCCTTTTAATTCTTTTTAAGCAGTTACCGTGAGGGAGTATGCACTGATCATTACTTATTGGTTAATGTGATTTTCATCTTCCACCTGCTCTTTTGTATTTTGGCGCACATTCATCCTTGATGGGCTCTATATCCTTTATTAACATGAAAATAACCTTTACTGGGCATCTACTAATATAGAGCATTATAGTGAACACAAATGTGAAACATGGTCTTTTCTACTTTGCCTTCCTATCACCTAGGAGTTGGCAACATTGAACATGCATGAGGTAAAATGGTGGGTCGGGAAAGTTGATATGTATAACCCATGTACTTGGGCATTTCGTTGTTGGAATAGGAGCTCTGAATGACAGGGGCTTCATCTTTATCAGGAAAGTTCAACTTTGAGCACGTGTTGTTTGCCCAGCACTGTGGTACGCACTGCAGGAGACACCAGAGGAAGTAAGGCTCAATGCCTGCCTCCAAGGAGCTGACCATTGAGTAGGAGGATTAGATACCGACAATACTACAAGCTAAAGAAAATGCCACAGGATAAACACAAGGAAAGTGCTCCAGGTTTCAAAGGAAAGGAAGGATATAGTGGGTGCCTATTATAGACACCAAGCTACCTATTAAGAACAAGAGATAAATGAGCCAATATTACTAACCTCAAAGAATAATAGAGTGGGAAGGACACATATGTCATTTGGCCATTCATTTATTCAACTTTTATTGAGTGTCTGTTAAGTTCCAAGTTCAAGGATGAAATAAACATGGTCCCTGTTATAAAAGAACTCATAGTTTGGTTCAGGAGATAGGTGTATAAACAAAACGTTTCAATACAGTGTCTTACGTACCAAGATCTGGTATGTTAAAAATGACAAAGTCACACGGTGGAGAGTGAAGGGGCAGTTAATACTTTCTGGGATCAGGGAAGGCTTCCGAGGGGAACGCAATGTACTATTATACATGACCAAAAAAGAAACAAGACTGGAGATGTGTTTAAGATAGAGACCAGATGATAGAGGGCTTTTCAGCCCTCAGCTGCAAAAATGGAATGTCAAGGAGCAATAACTGTTCTTAATCACCTGGACCAGGTGAATAATAAAAGCCCAGGAGGGAATGTCAGGGAGAGGTTCACAGTAGAGCAGGCTTCCAAGAGCCTTAAATGATGGTTAGGAACTTGTTAGGAGACCAGAAAAAAAAAGTATATACTTAGAAAAACAGCATTTCTCAAGAAGTAGTTCCCCCTTCTGGATTTCAATATATGCAAATAATAGAGAGAAAGAATTCCAGAAAGAGAAGACAAGTTGAGCCAAAGGCAGAAAGCGCGCGCTTGCGCGCTCGCGCGCTCTCTCTCTCTCTCTGTCTCTCTCTGTCTCTCTCTCTCTCTCTCTCTCTCTCTCTCTCTCTCTCTCTCACACACACACACACACACACACACACACAATTGAACAGTGAAAGCCTATGGAAGGAGAATTTCCGTTCACTCCATGTGTCTGTCCCTGACTGACCACTGTACAAATTCACATAGCAGGGATGTCTTCCATCCACAATTTTCTCATCCTCAAGGGTGGGTCTTAGGAGTTCAGAGTTTTTATTTGAAGTTAGGAGACCAATTTGTTTTCAAGGCGTCCAGCTCAATAGTGACACTACCTGGCTGGAGGGCCCTGTGACAAAATGGACCTCCAGGCTCCAATCCAAAAGTGACCTCTGGGCCTAGCCCTTCCCCTCCCCCACCCCCACCTCCAGTTCTACAGTGCACTTGGTGGAGACACTGAGGCTCTGGGAGCCTTAGAATCCGCTGAGACCACACATCAAATTACTGGAGAAGCTGATACTTGCCTTCTTCTTTCCTAACACAAAACTCTCCTTCAGAGCCAGCTTGCAAGCCGCAGAAGAAATGATCTCATGACTCTATGGTAATAGTTGCTAATCTTTGTTGACTCATGGAGTCCTTGGGCAGTCTGATAAAAGCTAAAGACATGATCCATCAAGAAAATATATATACACTTCAAACTTCCACACACTCCTGGATGAGAATGCAGGCCCTATGTAAAACACATACACACACACACACACACACACACAACAAAAGACAACTTGCCCCAAATTCCAGCTAGTGTGCAGCCTGATTGTCTTCCTCATCTTCTAGACCTGCATCCAAAATGACTTTTGGCTCCAAATATTAAATCTCTGAAGGACGAGATGTTCCACTGTTGAGGAGTTACAAAAGAATGTGCTGGGAGCTCAGAAGGCATGTTCACAAAGAGCATTCCAAAGATGTTTGAAGAAAGCCAGGTCTCTGGAAAGTTCAGCTTCTACAGATGATCACCTGGAAGAGGGTAGCATTTGTGTTCCTGTCCTGCTCAGCTCTGGATCAGTCCCTTTCTCTCGCAGGCAAAGCTCTCATGGAGGTTTTGATGCGATTGCTTCCTATCTGCTCATTCAAAGAGGGACAGTTCCAACGCTTAGCAGATACTGTCTCCTCCATGAGAGGAACTTCTCCAGGCAGTTATGTGCTTCTTCCTTCTTGCCCCAAATCCTTATATAAATCTGCATCACTATTTTCATCCCCAACTCTCCCAGTAGACCTGAAGGGCAGCCAATGGATTCATGCATTTCACCATTTGACATTTAGTAAGAGGCCACTGTGTGTTAGCAATGCAGACACAATGGTGAACAAATCAGTTCTGCAGACTCTCAAGAAAGGCAGACAAATAAAACTACAATGGACTGTGCCTAAAGCTATCCTCTGAGAAAAACAGGGTGTTTTACATTCCTGAGTTCTTCGGCCTCTCACTGTCCTTCCACATACTGATGTATCCTCCCAGAGCAAAGGAAGCTATGGAAGCCCTTTGCAAATTTAAGGACATTATCTATCCACCCATCTAATCTCTCTCCCAGAACATCCCAGCTTTGTTGGGGAAGAAAAGGACGGGGTAACTGTAAATTTAAGAGAACAGACGAGGGTTGCTTTGTAGGGTTTTCTTTGTAAGGTCTGCACCTCTAACCTTTGGGGGCCTCCCATGACCTGGATTTGGCAGGGAGGGGACAGTTTGAATTCCAGGCTGACTAAAAGGCCTTGGCTGAGCAGTTTTGGCACATTTCACAACACAGCAGGGGAATGCTTCCCACGAAGAGATAGCAGGCTGGGGGCTGGGGTGGGAGAGTGGAGGGAAGGTGGGGAAACTGCATTTCTGCAAATTGGGAAAGGGTAGGAGGTGGGATAATCCTAAAGGCATGAGGAAGCAGGACAGGATGAAGGACAGGAGTAGAAAAACCCCTAACAGCTAGCCTCCCGCACCTCCCCCGCTAACAACCATGACGTGCAAGCCTTATTAGATCAAACTTGCCAGGTGCCCTCCCTTTGTACCCCCAGCGGCCCTGAGACACACTGATGGAGCTGGGGCCAACCAGTTAACCGCGCATGCGCGCCGCTTACGCTGCTGCTGCTGCTGCTGCTGCTGCTGCTGCTGCTGCTGCTGCTGCTGCTGCTGCTGCTGCTGCTGCTGCTGCTGCTGCTGCTTGCTCTTTAGACACTTATCCAGGAGACCCCGACTGTCTCCTTTTATCTTGGGTTGTGTGTCATGCTCAATACACAACAGCTTTAGAGTCCTTTGGCGGCCTGAGTGAGGGGGTGGGGGGACGGGAAGAAGCCAGTTAAGAAGCACACGGGCCTGGAACTACAACTCCCAGGAAGCACAGCGCAGGCTCCTCCCCCTCATGGGCGGGCCCGAAGCTCTCTGCGGCTTAAAGCGGCGATTGCAGCTGGGACTTGTGGCCTCTGAGCCCTCATTTTGCGCTGCGAGCTGGGCGGAGTGGGAAAGTGGTAGTGTCTTTCCATTTGCCAGTTTGTAGGTGAACTAGCAAACAGCACAACACAAATGAACAATACTTAGCCCGTTTAGAGATTTCTCTCAGGGTCAGTGGCTCGTTGCTCCTACTTCACAAATACAAATTGTAGCTTTAGTAGATGAGAAGCTGAAAAATATTATAGCTCTGTGTTCAATTTCTGTAAGACAAATTATTTTCCCTATTGTGTCAGAGCAATATTATTTTCCTTTTTGGTTTGCAGGTGGCAGTGACTGATGTTTACAGACTCACTTATTTTCTCTGTCCAATAAATAAAAGGAAAGGCTGTTTAAAGAAATCTTGCAGTAAATCATCCTGGAAAAGTATAAGCTTATTTATTGATTTGATAAATTTTCTACTTCAATAACTTTTGTTTAAAATGTAGCACCCTTATGCTAGCCCAGTGGTCGGCAAACTCATTAGTCAACAGAGCCAAATATCAAAGGTACAACAATTGAAATTTCTTTTGAGAGCCAAATTTTTTAAACTTAAACTTCTTCTAATGCCATTCGTTCAAAATAGACTCACCAAGGCCATGGTATTTTGTGGAAGAGCCACACTCAAGGGGCCAAAAAGCCTCATGTGGCTCTCAAGCTGCAGTTTGTAGCCGCTTTGGCTCACTGGATAAAGTGTTGGCCTGGGGATTGAAGGGTCCCAGGTTCAATTCAGGTCAAGGGCATATACCTTGGTTGAAGGCACATGCCCAGTAGGGGATGTGCAGGAGGCAGCTGATCAGTGGTTCTCTCTCATCATTGATGTTTCTAACTCTATCCCTCTCCCTTCCTCTTTGTAAAAAATTACAAAATCTATAAAATAAAATAAAATAAAATGAAATTCTGTTTTTAAAAACAGGTTTTAAAATCTACTTTTAATTGTAACCATTTTTGAATAGAAGGTAGAGCAGTGAGGTTTAAAACTGCTCCTATATGCTTCTTATTATAGGGAAGCATAAAGTGGCAATTCTTAAAGGGCTTGAGGAATAGCTATCAGAATATCGTCATTATCAGAGTGGATTGGGGGAAAAAGAAGGGGACATCTGTAAAATTCAACAATAAAGATTAAAAAATAAAAAGAGAGAGAATAGTGCCATTAGTCCTAGGCCTTCCCGGCTGACTAAGTGTTTTTTAGAACAAGAGTAGTTGTTACCAATTCAAGGTTTGTGTGTCAGATGCAGCTAAAGGCCAAGAATGAAAACTTCAGAATTTGAAAATAAAAATCATTTAAATTTTTAAAAAAGAAGGAATAAAACTTTAGGGTTTGGAGTAAGGAAAGGTTTATTGATCAAGAAGGTGTCAGTTTGAGAAGATGGGGATCCTTAAAGCTTCCTAAAACCATCTTAAGAAAACCCAGAATTCAGGCTTCTTTTATGTCAAGAGAAAGGAGAATGGGTGGGGCAAGAGGTTTGTGAACCGTAGGTGCTGATGAGCTCCAAGGAAGAGCATGAATCTCTAAAACTCTTTGTTCCCCAGTCTGTTGACCTCTGCTCATCTGAATCCAAGTCTTGAGGCTCCTGCAAATTTTTGCCAAAAGCTCAAACCTCAAGCAGAATTCCTCTGTAATGAATAGCACATCTGTAGCAGGACCTATTTTGCTGAAGGCCATGGGAGAAATACAGTCAAAGAGATGCGGCATCTTGCTCTGTTACATAAATACTGTGATAAAAAACTGATTTAAGATTTTGTTTTAAGGCACTGAAATTTAAGAACTTCCCCACTTTCCTTCCAAGATTTTGTTGGTTTAAGACACTAAACTAGAAAAAAAAACTTCCCTATTTCTTTCTAACCCTGATTTTTTACAGCTACTAATAAACCAACTCCACATTCTAACAATAAACATTTGTGCTGGGTTTTTTTGTTGTTGTTGTTGCAAATAAGTATATTTTAAAGGCCTCAGAGGGAATCGATTCAGAACCCAAATAGTTTGAATTAGTTTTTTTTTTTTTCTTTTTGTTTTTGGATGTCTCAGCTTTAGCCTGATGAGTTTTATGGCTCTGTATACATTCAGTCTGTTTAGTGACTTTGTAGATAATACAAAACTGGCCAACTTAGCAAAATATTAACAAGACACATTCTTTTTTATTTGTTCTTTGTGTGGGGGTACCCAGCAATAGGTTGGAAAAAGGGGTTGATGTATTGTGATTCTTGAGAAGACTAGAGCAGCTGTTGTGCTCTGAACAAATCCTTCATACATTCTGAAACATTAAATTGGGTGAAAGCAATACTCGTGATGCTTGGTAATATTTAAAATTTTCCCACATTCTCAAGTGCTCTGTTTATAGTTAGGAACAGAACAAGTTTTCTGCCTATCAGCTCTTCTACTAAACAGTCAGTTTATCAAGACTTAGCCAGCAGAGGAAGACAAGAAAGCAGACAAGAAAGCTAAGACATAATGTTGCTATTGTGTTCAAGAAAATTTTAAAAGAACCTACAAATTATTAACCCTTTTAAGAGAGGGCAGCTGGAAATGAGTGCAGTAATCAAATTTTATTTCTATCACCATCAACAAAGGACAACTGTCCATTTGACAAAGGATACCGCTTACAGTGGCAACAAAAAAACCTCAGGCACTTAGAATAAATCTAAACAAGAAGATGCACAGAATTTTAATGGGAGGCAGTATAAAACTTTATTGAGAAACATTTAAATAAATGGAGGGATATATCATATTCATGGATGTAAGGACTCTGTTTTATAAAGCTACCAATTGTTCTCAAATCTATAAATTTAATTAAACCTAAATCAATTTCTCAATAGTGTTTTAATATATATATAGATTTATACACAAAAATAAATAGTGTATTTAGAGATTATGTGTATGCCAAGCTTATTAAATATAATTTATGTGGAAAAGGTGGGGCCTCTACTAGATATTAAAGGTTTATTCTAATGGATCTCAAAACACCTTATAAAACTGTAGCGGCAAGACAATGTGATGTTGTTGCTGCAATAGGCGAATAGGGAACAGAACAAGACCTGCGCATACACAGAGACTTACTGATAGATCATTAAGATAGATCAATGTTCAATCACTGGTGCTTGGGTAATTGATTAAGCATACACACACACACACACACACACACACACACACACACACAAGATCTCTCTCTCAACATACAAAATTAATAAATACATTCTAGGTGAATTAGAGAATTAAATATAAAAAGGAAAACTTCAAAACTTTCAGATGGTTTCCTATATATCTTTATGAACTCGGTCTAGGAAAGGATTTCTTAAACACATCACACAAATTTCAAACCATGAAGGAAAAGATAGGTAAATCTGTCTGCATTAAACACAAATAAGCAGGCAAGCAAGCAAACAAAAAAACAACAACAACCATTCTGTACATTAGAAAACAAGTGAAAAGTCAGGGCACACACTGGGAAGACATTTACAACTGAAAGAGATACCAAAGATGAGTATTCAGAACATTTAAGTACTATAAACCAATAAAACAAAGGCAAACGATGCAATATTATGATACAATATGATAATAAACAAAGATTGGGTCTGGGAATTCTGAGAAGAAGAGAGGAAAACTGGCTGATTATGAGAAGATGCTCAACCTTTCTGGTAATAAGGAAATACGAAAAGAAGAAGGCATCATTTCACATTTATCTAACTGAAAAATTCAATAAGACCAATAACATTCAGTGTTGTCAAAAATATTGAGCAACAGAAACTTAACTACTGCTAATGTTAGTGTAAATTGGTATCACAAAAGTCAAGGTTACAAAGCAAGTCCACTTTGGGCATGTATTCTGAGAATAGGATAGAAACTCTTATACAAATGCATAAAGTGCCATGTTGGAAAATGTTCATAGTAGTACTGATGATAGCTAAAAATAGAAAACAATGAAAATGTCCCTCAAGTGGGGAAGTATATAAATTAATTCAGTGGAATATGCTAAGAAAATATTTAATGAAAATGAATGAGAGCTGCATTATCAACATGTATAAATCTCAAATACATAATTTGTTCGAGAAAGCAAGTTACAGAATGATGTATTGTACAATGCCAAAAAAACAGCAACAACCATTCTGTACATTAGAAAACAAGTGGGGGAAAAAACCAGACTTTATAATATCACTTATAAAGTTTGGAGTATACAGAACATACCAGTTGTTGATTATGAACACTTTCATATGTGGAGAAAGTATAATAACACACCAAAAAAATCAATAAACACCGAATTCAAGGGGAGAGAAGAAAATAACATTGGAGGGAGAGCTTCAGATATGTCTGTAACATTTTATTGCTTTATTTTTTGCAATTATCTGTTAAAAGAAAAAGACTCACTGACCTGTTTGGTGAACTGAAGTTATACACATTTTCAAATAACTTTCTGAGTTTTCCGTATACTTCAGTCCAATCATTCATCACTCTCTATAGGATCCCTTGGCACCAAGAACCAAAGCATGTAGAGGTCTTGCTGACAACAATCTATCTCCACAGCCCTACAACATCACAGGACTAGTAGAGCTAGCATGTTAACTAGCACTGAGGAGCTTAAATCTGGCTGCAGATCAAGGGCAGGATGGTGCAAGCTAAGAGCAAGGCTCTCTACTACTGATCTGTAGGGGATGCAGGTAGAAGCTGCCATTTCAATCAGTTAAACTCCTCATTATTCTCTGGGCATCTTCCAATAAAAACAGGAAGATTACACTATTGGAGTCCCAGATACAAGTGGGAAGGCAGCTGAGCCAAATTCTTAAACAAGGTTTTCCTTTTACCCTCTGCAATTGTTTTTCAGTTTCAGAAAAGGTACTTTTGGTGGATGGGCAAATGGGTGAGGATGGTCAAAAGATACAAATTTATAATTATAAAATAAATGCTATAGTTAGTAATACTGTTTTGCATATTTCAAAGTTGTTAATTTAAATTTCTTAAATTTAATTTAAAATTCTTAAAAGTAATCACACCCAGCCAGTGTGGCTAAGTGGTTGAGCATCAAACTGTGATTCAGGAGGTCATGGTTGAATTCCTGGGTACATGCCCCACGTATGGGTTCAATCCCACACATCCCCAGTGTGGGGCATGCAGGAGGTAGCTGGTCAATGATTTTCTCTCATCATTGATATTTATATATCTCTCTCCTTCTCCCTTTCTTTCTGAAATCAATAAAAACATATTTTAAAAAAAACTTAGCACAAGAAAAAATTTTTATGACTATGTATGGTGATAATATTAACCCGACTTATTGTGTTGATCATCTATATATATATAAAAGCCTAAGTGACCGGAGGACTGGATGACCGGTAGCTATGATGTGCACTGACCACCAGGGGGAAGACGTTCAATGCAGGAGCTTCCCCCTAGTGGTCAGTGTGCTCCCATAGCAGGAGCACTGCTCAGCTGACCAATGAATGCCAAATGCCGAGCTCAGGGCTGGCTAACACAGCTGTGGCAGCCGGAACCTCTCCCACCTCTGTGGCAGCAATACTGAGCAGAGGCAGAGGCAGGTGCAGCGAGGCCAGGATGAGCTGGAGTGGCACAGCACCTGGCCTGCGCTCGGGTTCCTCCCCAGCCACTTGCTGCTTCCTGCACTACTATATTCCTTGTGGGGATGTCAGACTGCTGATCCCCCAATCTGGATTGTGAGAGGTCACAGTCCAGGCTGAGGAACCCCCACCAGTGCACGAATTCATGCACCAGGCCTCTAGTTTCATAATATATACACATGCAGCATCATTTTTCTGTACACCTAAACTGATAAAATGTTTCTGTCAATTATATCTCAGTTTTTTAAAAAGGTACTTTTTATATCATTTTAAAGATTGAAATGGCAAGATATCCGCACACAGAGTACATATTATATCTTGCTTTACTAAAGGTACTTAATTGTGAAAATTTAGTTTGGCTGAAATGTTTTAGTCCTTTTTTTATTTTTTATTTTGGTAGTGCACAGTCACTCTGTAATTGGCTATTGGAAAAAAGTATACAATCTTTTTTCAAAAACAACAACAACAACAGCAGCAAAAAACAACAAGAGTACTCGAAATGTACACTTCATAGGACATATTTGCTCTTTACCATCTTACCTTTATACCTGGAAGCACAGGTCCTCCTGGATTCTCAAGTGATGCGTATAGCCTTGGAATGTTTTCCCATTTATCAGCAAACAAGGTTTATTAATTAGGCACCCACATTTGCACAATACTCTATTGAACACCTAGTAAATAAATTTTAAAGAGACACTGTCTTTGCCCCATATAGTTTATAAACTAATGTAATACCAGTTATACAAGGCTGGTCAGTCTTCTTTGGCCACATTGTCATTGCTCAGACCTTTACAACCTCCAGATTGTTGGAACTCCTCGAGCACAGGACTATAGGATACTTCCTTCCCCCACATCCCCATCTCCCAGCCATGCAGTGGGCATGCACTACACAGCATGGCTGAAGATGGTAGGAAAGTGTTTCTCTGTCTTTTTGTGTGTGTGTGTGTGTGTGTGTGTGTGTGTGTGTGTTATTTATTTATTTATTTATTTATTTATTTATTTATTTATTTCAGAGAGGAAGGGAGAGGGGGAAAGAGACATAGCCATCAATGATGAGAGAGAAGCATTGGTTGGCTGCCTCCTGCAAGTGGGCATGTGCCCTGACTGCGAATCAAACCATGACCTCCTGGTTCAAAGGTGGACACTCAACCACTGAGCCATGCCAACTGGATGTGTTTCTCTGTCTTTACAGAAAATATGCTAAGCTTTTAGCTTGGTCAATTGGCTTTTTACCTTCTCTAGTAGTTTTAAACACTTGATTTTCTATGGTAAAAAAAAAGCCAGATATAACTTGTTACAATAGAGTTGTACCCAGAGAAGGGAATGTAGTCCATGTTTAGACTATAGTATAGAGCTCTACCAAGACAAAACCCAAAGGTAATTACATCCACCCAGCTACACACATTAATTCATTTTATGGGGCTTTTCCTCATACGTTGTAAAATAAAAATCATTCACCTGCATAAACATGATAAAGTTCTAGTATTTCACCACTGAAATAAAGGTAGCAGTTTAGAAAAAAAAATTTTTTTCAGTCAACAAAGATATGATCAGCGCAGTTCAATGTCAAGAGTCAAATTTCTATCACAAAAAGGGTGATGATTTTGGGTGTGACTTCTGTCTTCCAGCTTGTTCTTTAGTTAGTTTATCAATTATAGCTCAGGTTGCCTCTCTTGGCTAGCACGACTTTCCAAGGCAGGGGTTTCAGGCTCCCAGGTAATGGAGGAGAAAGACAGTTCTCTTGGATAAGTGAAGTGGTGAGACTTTCTAGTGTAGATCAGGCAGTCAGGCAACTGTTACTGAGGGTTCATAATGCCTTGTGGAGCCACGTGTACTGGGGGGTCGAGGGAGGCTGTCAGCAAAAGGCATTGGATACCTCATCATCCTTCCAGGAGGTCATGTGGGAATACTATTTGTTTCTCTACCTTTTGTTGGTAGAACAATGTAATATAATATTAATCATCAAATGACTCCCCTTGGTCACGGGAGATGGAGAATTTATATATTTGGATTCATTCTCCTACTTAGCTGGGAGATTATATGTGAGTCCGAGTACAGTAATTTCTAATTTTCTTTTCTTTTAAAAAAATATATTTTATTGATTTTTCACAGAGAGGAAGAGAGAGGGACAGAGAGTTAGAAACATCGATGAGAGAGAATCATCGATCAGCTGCCTCCTGCACACCCCCCACTGGGGATGTGCCCACAACCAAGGTACATGCCCTTGCCCGGAATCGAACCCGGGACCTTTCAGTCCGCAGGCCGACTTTCTATCCACTGAGCCAAACCGGTCCCGGCATAATATCTAATTTTCAAGTACTCAATCCACATGATATCAAAAAGAACTATTTTCTTCTTTTCACTTTTCCTCTTCCTCCTTCTTCCACTTTCCCATCCATCCATCCATCCATCCATCCAATATTTACTCAGTATTTTCTGTGCATCAAGCTCCTTAGACCAGTTGCTGTGGTGCAAGAATAGAGGATAGAAGTTATCTAAGGACAGGGATGTGGGAATAAAGAGTAGGGCAGAGAGTTGATAAGACATAACAACCAGTAAGAGGTAAAGGATGATGAAGGGGGAGCCAAGGTAAGTCCTGACTGGAAGTTTTTCTCCTTAAATTTTGCAGAGATCTATAGTCTCTGCCAGACACAGCAACTTAGGTGCCACCTAAAACAAACTAAATGTGATAAGAATGGCAATCTTCCTATATGTATTTATAATGCTTAGACATGCCTCCCTAAAGTTCTACTGGGCAAAGTTTCACCTGATAATTATAGTCAACTAATATTTTGTCATCCAGTTTATTAGTTTACATAATTACAAGTTATAAGAAGCTTATGTGGATAAACTGTATACTTTAAATCAAATTTTGAACCCCCCCCCCCAAATATCACATAAGAAAAACTGATAAAATATCAAAAAATCAGATAGTCCAAGAAACAACATTAAAGACAGAGAATACTGATACACTGATGAAAGAGAGCAGGTATTAGACATAAAATACATGAAAATGCCCTAGAATTAATCATATAGATTCTGGGGTAGCCAAGCCTGTATGGCTTGTGGTTGAGCATCCACCCATGAGCCAAGAGGTCACTGATTCAATTCCTGGTCAGGGCACATGCCCAATTGTGGGCTCAATTCCCAGTAGAGGGCCTACAGGAAGCAGCTGATCAATGTTTCTTTCTCATTGATGTTTCTGTCTCTTTATTCTTCTCCCTTCCTCTCTCTCTAAAAATCAGTAAAAACATATTTTAAAAAAGTTAAACAAAAAAAGAAATGCTGGGGTAAATCATTACCAAACCTGGAAAAGCGTAACAAGAAATAGTTGTTATTACAAAGAGCACTTGGTAGCAGTAGTTAAAAACATACACTGAAGACTGTTATGATGGTAGGATTTGCCTGCTCTATCACAAGAGCTTGTCTAGGAAACAGAAGCAGAGCCAAGAGCTACAGAGAATATGGACAGGAGGACGACTCTGTCTAGACATCTCCATGTTGCTGAATTTAATCACAACCAACCATATGTTGCTCTCTCAAGAACCTGATTAATGAACTCATGACGTGCATCTGAGAACATAATTGTTAATTGTGCTTATAATGAAATGTATGAATAAATAATGCATTAACACCTAAGTTAAATCTATTAAAATATGATGGCTTGTGGAGGTATAAGGCACCAGAGGAGGACCAGGAAGGGAGAGTATTCAGCTGGGAAGAGCTGTGGTGCTATGCCAGTAGCTACCTTCTGTGTCCCGGAATATGCAGGTTCCGAAGACATTGAAACATGACAATCATAGTTGACCTTCCCCCTTGCATGTTCTATAGGCAGGCACAGCTTCTGGAATAATTGTGTTTATTTATTTTTCAGGTTTATCTATTTATTACTGTTTCATTGTTAGTGCAGGTGGTGATCCTGGAGCAGGAAATTCCTGAACAAAGGTGATGGTGGTGGATTGGTATGCCGTTTAGTAGGATAAAAGTGGTTGGAGGAAGTGGAGCAATTCCTACCACATTGATGGTATTGACAGGTAGAGATGGCGCTGGGAGAGCTGATTGTGGTGGGGATGGCCCTCCACCTGGCTGTGGATGTGGTGGAGAAAGTTCTAGAACTTATGAGCAACCTGAATGCCCATGTTCCTTAGTTTGATGTTGCTGGAATTCTGTTTCAAGGCCTTTGAATTTTTAGATCTGAATTTTGCAGCTTTTCTTGAGCTAGTGGTCAGCTTCTGAACTCTACGTTTTTCTGTAATTCTCATCACTCACAGTATCTGATGTTCATCTTTGCCTGAATTCAGTCCACCCAACTGTAACTGGATCACGATCTTCAGTTTTCTTACAAATTGTGACTTGGCTGAGGCCATGATGGAGGGGAAGACTGGGTCGTCTCTACTCCTTTTGCAGGGCTGACAGGCTCATTTTAGAAAGATTGAATGACAGAATCATTTTAGAAAGATTGATTCTAATAAGAATAAAAGCAAAAATAACTTTTGTGTGCAGTGCTAGGAAGGGGAATGGAGTTAGTGGAAGTGGAACACAGGTCACCTAAATCCCAGTCGAGGATTCTTTCTCCTATATCACATGACAACCTGAAATTTTACATTCATTTATTTTTATATAAGGCAAAGTTCACTCTTTTATTTTTATTTTTATTTTTATTTTAAAAAATATATTTTATTGATTTTTTACAGAGAGGAAGGAGGATAGAGAGCCAGAAACATCGATGAGAGAGGAACATTGACCAGCTGCCTCCTGCACACCCCCTATCAGGGATGTTCCCGCAACCAATGTATATGCCCCTGACCAGAATCGAACCTGAGACCCTTCAGTCTGCAGGCTGATGCTCTATCCACTGAGCCAAACCAGTTTTGCCCAAAATTCACTCTTTTTAGTGTATAGTTCTATGTGTTGTTTTTTTACATGCAGAATCATGTAACCATTATCAAAACTAAGATGCAGAAGAACAGTTCTATCACCCACAAAAGTCCTCTGTGCTGCTCTCTGTAGTCAACCCATCCTCCCACCTTCAGTGCCTGGAAACCAGTGATTTAAGTTACTGTCCCCGTAGTCTTGGCCTTTTCCAGAATGACATCCAAAATGAATTAAAAAGTAACATAGCCACTTTTTAATTACTAGGAGATTAAAATAAGACCAAGCCAACAAACAACAACAACAAAATAGAGCCCATTCCTTGAATATTCTAGTTAAGTAAAATTTACTGATCCAGACCCTTCACATCTTTCTGATTGAAGCAACTTTTGTTTCTCTTTCTTTTGGTAATCACCCTCAATTGATTAAGAATTTGGGGAGATTCAATGCAATCCCTATTAAAATACCAACGGCATTCTCCAAAGATTTAGAATAAACTCTCAAAAAATTCATCTGGAATAAAAAAAGACCCCAAATAGCCACAGCAATCCTGAGAAAGAAGAACAAAGTAGGTGGGATCTCAATATCAGATATCAAGCTATATTAACAAGCCACAGTTCTCAAAACTGCCTGGTACTGGCACAGAACAGACATATAGACCAATGGAACAGAACAGAGAACCCAGAAATCAACCCAAGCCATTATGCTCAATTGATATTTGACAAAGGAGGCAAGAGCATACAATGGAAGCAAGACAATCTCTTCAATAAATGGTGCTGGGAAATTTGGTCAGACACATGCGAAAAATGAAACTACATCACTAACTTACACCATACACAAAACAAACTCAAAATGGCTAAAGGACTTAAAATAAGATGGGAAACTATGAAAATCCTGCAAGACTTCATAGGCAGCAAAATAGCAAACATCTTGTAGCAATAACTTTACAGACACAGCTCCTATGGCAATGGAGATTAAAGAGAAAATAAACAGATGAGACTACATAAAAATAAAAAGCTTTTGCACAGCAAAAGAAACCATCAACAAAACAACAAGAAAGCCCATTGTATGGGAGAACATATTTGCCAATGATATTTCCAATAAGGGTTTCATCTTCAAAATTTACAGAGAACTCATACAATTTAACAAAAGGAAGATAAATAATCCAATCAAAAAATGGGCAAAGGATCTAAATAGACACTTTTCGAAAGAGGACATACAGAAGACCTAGAGACACATGGAAACATGCTCAAAGTCACTAATCATTCAAGAGATGCAAATCAAAACAACAAGATACTATCTTACACCTGTCAGAATGGCTATCATCAACAAATCAACAAATGACAAGTGCTAGCTAGGATGTGGAGGAAAAGGAGCACTCTTGCACTGCTGGTAGGAATGCAGACTGGTGCAGTCACTGTGGAAGAGTATGGAGCTTCCTCAAAAAGTTAAAAATGGAACTCCCATTTGACCCAGTGATCCCACTTCTAGGACTATATCCCAAGTAACTATAGAAACACCAATCAGAAAGCATATATTCACTCCTATGTTCATAGCAGTACAATTTATAATAGCTAAGGTTTGGAAACAAACTTCTAAGTGCCCATAAGCAGATGAGTGGATTAAAAAGCTGTGGTACATCTACACAATTGAATACTATGCTGCTATAAAAAGAAGGAACTTTTACCATTTGCAACAGCATGGATGGAACTGGTGAGCATTATGCTTAGCGAAATAAACCAGTTAGAGAAAGACAAATATCACGTGCTCTCACTCACATTGTGGAATATAATGATCAACATAATTTGATAAACAAGAATAGATCCAGAGACAAATGGTAGGGGAGGGAGAGGGGGTTAGAGAGCAACCAAAGGACTTGTATGCATGCATATTAGCATAACCAATGGACACGGACACTGGGCTGGTGGGGGTTTGCCTGGGGTGGGGGGGATGGCTGGCAGAGGGGATCAATTGGAAAAAAGAAGACAATTGTAAAACTTCAGACAATAAAAAAAGAAATAAAAATAACAGGGAACACAAGAGAAAAAAATAAAAGGAGTGTGAAACAGAGAAAACTACTGGGAAAGTAATCAAACTGTGTCAGACTTGTGTTCTCGAGATTTTCCTTACTTAACTTCACTTAAATGTATACATTTCATTCTTTAAAACAACTGAAAACTTAGATTAAATGGGTTAAGTAATGGTCAAACACCAATCTAATGTCTAATTAAAGCAGCAATTTCCATCTCTTTCATCCTTGTATTTAAATATTTAATCCATTACTAAATTAATTATAATATTAATAAAGACAGACTGTTAAAAAAAAAGAATTTGGAGGGTAGCTTTGAAATTCTTTTATGTATGGTGAAACTAGTGAGTTTAAGTGTACAGAGGAAACTTGCTTTATAATATTCTGAGAAAGAGGCAGTATTGTGTTTTTCTAAAAACTTTATAACTAACATCTGAATTGAATAGAACCCATTACATGGGGTTCAATTAGGATTTTCCTGAAAGGGAACAGACAAAAAGGGTGTGGGAAGCACAGCTTGGCACATGAAAATTAGAACAACTCTGAAGGCCCTCATTTATAAAGGTCATCTTCCTACATAGGAATATTTGATAAAATTCCTGAAACATAACATTGTGAAGCATACAAAGGAAAACCAATGCATATGGGCTTGTGTGAATATACACACACTCCACGTGTCTGACAAACCAACCCTGGGTACAGCCTGAGTTAGTTGCCTTACCCTCTCCATTGCTTTTTCTGCATTTGCTCTTCACGATCCAGAACATTAAATATAAAAATGAATGGTACCAGAGCTGGATTTTACCTTGAATTTTCCTCGGCTATTATTAGTTTTTCGAAAATGGCTTGGGGATATGGGCTTGTTTTGTTCCATTCCATGAAGTATGGGATGGATAACCCTACCTATTAGGGGTGAAGATGGGGTGAAATGTAGGCTGCTTCCTGCCTTCTCCATCTTCACTGGTTGTGTTTATTGCACATCCATACCGGACTGGAATAATTGCTGCTTTGCTGGTGCTATCATAGGGCAGCTATCTTCTTTCTATTATGTCATCATGGCTTTCCTACCAATTGCTAAATCATTTGTGCCAAACTGCTGTGTACACCTGGTGGTTTGGACTCTGTTACTGTGCTTATCACCAGTATTAGGAGCAATGAAGGCCACCGAGGAAAACATGATATAAATACAATAACGCAGGTAGTGGCACTGTGACTTGTGAGGCAATATACGCATAAGATCCCCATATTTTCTCAACTTTCAGGCTATGATCAAATCAGGGCGTTGGCAGGATATATATATATATATATATATATATATATATATATATATATGTATATGTATATGTATTATATAGTACAAAGTCTTACCCAAATATGTTATACTTAATTAATAAAAATAAAACAAAATTCAGTCCTGCATGCAACACATCTAACATATTCATTGAACTGGCGGGTTTGATGTACAATCAGTGGCATCAGATGGTGAAACAGATGGTTTGCACGCACATAGCAAAGGAAACAGCGTGAGTTTGGTAAGAGCCAGCCATGCCAAACTAACCTTGCTCTTGTTTGTGATAGGGTTGACAGTGATAGAAGGGAGAAATTCCTTAAAATCAGGAATCTTATTGCTTTCAATAAGATTAAAATGTTTCCTGGAGGGCAAAATAGAGAAAATTCACCTGAGTGATAATTCGGTAGATATGTTGCTAGTGAAACAAGTAGCTAATGGGCCAAGGGCAACCATGGGGGAGGCACACAATGGCACATCAGAACTCTTAATTGTCCTCCAGTTTTATTAATAACTTGAATGAAATGTGTACATATCCAAATATGAGTTAACTTGGAGAAAGTGTTCTTTTACTGCTAAGTGTTGGACCATGCCCTCCACTCAGGAGGATAGGAACAATGGCCAAAAGGTATTGTGACTTGCTTGATGTAACTAAAGAAATGTTTACTTGTTTATTTAATATGTGCTTTAAAAATATATTTTATTGATTTTTTACAGAGAGGAAGAGAGAGAAGGATAGTCAGAAACATTGATGAGAGAGAAACAATGATCAGCTGCTTCCTGCACATCCCCCATTGGAGATGTGCCTGCAACCAAGGTACATGCCCTTGATCGGAATCGAACCTAGGACCCCTCAGTTCTCAGGCCGACACTCTATCCACTGAGCCAAACAAATTTTGGCAATATGTGCTTTTTTAAAAAATTGATTTTAGAAAGAGAGGAAGAGAGAGAGAGAGGGAGAGAGAGAGAAACATCAGTGAGAGAGTAGCATCATCAATCAGCTGCCTCTTGTATGCCCCCTTCAAGGGATTGAGCCCACAACCCAGGCATGTGACCTGACTGGGAATTGAACCAGAGACCTCTTGGTGTATGGCATGATGCTCAACCAACTGAGCCACACTCACTGAGCACTAAAGAATGTTTTTATTGTATATGTAATATGTGCTTATAAAGACTATGAAATCTCTTCATTCAGTGATTTATTGAAATACCAAGTAAACAAAGGTTCTGTGTACTTCCAAGTCATCCTAAGATTTTTCCCTTGGAAGTTTAGTTTTTTCATAAAACTTTAAACTCCCCAAAGGCAGGAACTTTGCCTCACTCATTTTTGTTTATCAAGTGAATAACAATTCATGGCACGTATGGGGATTCCAAATGTTTGCTGAATATATGGAGAAGAAATTAAAATAATGTATTAATTGGACCTGGGACAGATCTTCTGACTGACGATGGAAAACAAAATAAACTCCTAAAGCCTTGTTTTATCCTCATTAACCTAATAAGCTGAATATATATAAATATAATGTTGCATTAGGATAACTATAGCACTCAGATTACATATTGATTGGTGTCAGAGAAAAGCTGAACATTTGGTTCTGAAGCAGTGTTGTGTCTTCCATCTGCAAAAATGCCTCTTGTCCCTTCTTAGTGAAAACTGGAATCTAAGTCATAAATAATAATAGAATTCTGCCAAAAATATGTCCCAAAGGAGGGATATGTAACTAACGTCCTCTTCTGTGATTCACTGACTCACTAAATAGCTACCCTTGTGAATTCCAATTAGCAGCAATTCTTACTCTTTCTGGTCAGACTTTCAGGCAAATTCAACATCTTCAGGATTCCTGTAGCAATTTCTGACTGTGGCTTGAAGCACTCAGACACCCCCAGAGACCAAATGATCCATGCCTGTCTCGCCTGGGCTTAGCCAGACTGGCAGGGGACATTGTGGTTCTCCTCAGAGAAGGTGCCTCTTGGCTGTGAAATAAACACAGCATGACAAGATAGTACTTGAAGAGGGTTCTTTGTCCTGTTCATCTGTAAAGCTGCTGCTACCCGTACACACAAACTCTCTCTCTCTCTCTCTCTCTCTCTCTCTCTCTCTCTCTCTCTCTCTCTCTCTCTCTCACACACACACACACACACACACACTCTCTCTCTCTCTCTCTCTCTCTCTCTCTCTCTCTCTCTCTCTCACACACACACACACACACACACACACACACACACACACACACACAAATAACCACTGATAGTCATGGAAAAAGTTTTTTGTAAAAGATCAGAGCCAAGATGTTATGTATAGAACAAAAGGGTGAGCGGTGATATTCTTGGAAAGGAGCTGACAGGCAATAACTATAAGTTATTCCAAGAAAGCAAAGAAAGGCCCTGAAAACCTGAGGGAGTGGTTAAGGATCTTGCTTTTGATCAGTAATTCATAACCCTTAAAATTTATATAGTCTTTTAAAGATCTCTCCCCCTTTATCTAGAGCAGTGTTTCCCAAAGTGTGGTACGCGTACCCCAAGGGGTATGGGAAGAGTTTGGTGGGGGTACGTGTTGCATCTGAGTTTGGTGGGGATATGTACTGCACCGTGCTTAGCTGCACCTAATTCTACATTCTCATGAGTACGAGGGGTACTCAGCATTATGAAAATTATAGAAGGGGTACACATATGTCAAAAGTTTGGGAAACTGATAGAATAAATGTAATATTTTATGTATTTTTGTCTCAGACTCATTTTTGTGTACTCTTGACACCAGGCCTTTATCGGAGGATATAATTTTTCTCATTCTGGGCAACTGAGTTCCATAGCCAAGGACACCGAGACAAACCTTTAGTCAAGTGTAGAATGGACATACTGTTTCTTTTCTCATGAATGGAAGTGGTGCAGTGAATAGAAAACCAATTTAGAAATGAGACTTCAGTCAACAGTACCTGTTTTTCTCAAAACAAATCCCAAATCTCAAAGATGGCCTCCATTTTTTCAGTGAAGCTCATTCTTTCTTGGAACTTGCCTTTCAAAAGCTGGATTCATATTTTATTCTCTCACCCACATTCAATACATACAGAGCACCTACTATGGACCAGGTTCTGCAGATATATTAGTTAACTAGCCTCTGTCCTTATCTTCAAGGGCATACTGGGAAAATGGACACGTGTTCCTAGTACATATTGCTGCCTAAAAAGCCACCTGACCTTCATGCTGAAACAAATCAATAATTTATTTTGCCTATAAGTCTCTAATTTCATTAGGGTACAGAGCATCAACTCACCTCTGTTCCATGTCTTTTGGGGAAGTTCAAAGGCTGGGGACTGGAATCACCTGATGGCGACATGCTCACTAACCTGTCTGGAGGTTGATGCTGGCTGTAGGCTGACATCTTAGCTGGGGCTGTGGCTGCAACACCTACATGCCTGGGTAGTCTTTCTTCTTTACTGCATGGTGACTGGGATCCAAGAATGAGTATCCCAGAGAAGCCAGCAGGAACTGCGTGGCCTTTTCGGACCTTGCTTCAGAAGGACATAGCATCATTTCTGGTGCATTCCACTCCTCCAGGCAGTGACAAACGCCCGCTCACGTTCAAGGGGAGGGGAATTAGACCCCACCTCTTCACTGAACAACTATCAATATGCAGACATGAAAAACGACCACAGGAAAACAGACAGTGACATGCAATGGGGACAGTGCTAAGTGGAAAGAGTAAACACTGAACTTAGGATCTACAAGGAGCTCCTTGGTGAGGGACAGGAAAGGCTTCCTAAAAGAAATTATACAAGATCTAATTCTGGAGGAGTGAGTTGGGGTTCGTCAGGAGAACAGGGGCAGTGTGGTGGGAAGAGGGGTACATGTAGAGGAAAATAAGAAAGAACCAAACAAGTTTACAGACGTACTTTGGCAGACCTAGATGCAGAGTGTGAGGAAGAGTGAGGACATAATGAGGCTGGAAAGGTGGCTATGGAAAACCTTGTAGATCATTTTAGGGGTCTGGGCTTTATCCTGCAGGCCAAGGGGGAGTCATTGAAGTCATTTTAAGCAGGAGGGACGTGATCAGATTTGTGCTTTATAAAAACACTGTGGCAGCAGTGAAGAGAACTTAGGATGGAGGGGGGATGGATTTATATCTCCCCAGATAAGAGATTAAATAATTATTTTCTAGAGAAACTGGTTTATGCAATTTTGGAGTCTCTAAGGACACCCCTCCCCAATAACTACAAACAAACGAGTAATAGCACTATTTGGAGTACCCCCAGCACAATCCCTAGGGCTATGACTTTGGCATAAAATAGATATGTGCTTGCCTATCTGTCCTTTAAGATGCTCATGAAAACCACTTCAAGTGTCAAAGCCCTGGAAGGAAGGAACTAGAAAGAAAAAGACCTTTCTTCCAGAGCAGCTATCAAGACCCAAATGCTGCTGCAAGTTGTGTTAATTTTCTAAAGTTCCTAGGTCTGAAATCTGGGCTCTAGCCACTTAAATTCTGTACCTCCACATGCGGAATGTCTTTGCCTTCAGTCTGCTGTGAGATTTGAGCGATTGTCTGAGGCACAGGAGGCCCAAACATTTAGCAACACTGGGCTCTGTGCATGAGTTTTATAAGTTTGATGTGGATTCAAGAACTGTTGGTACTTGTAGGGCATGTAGCAGATGCCCTGCTCATGTTCCCTTGGTCCAGCCATGCACATTGGCAGCTGCTATAGACAGTTTCCAGAGCACCGCCAGCTTTGTGCCCTGAGCACCTGCAGCTTCTCTGCCTCAGATCTTTCCTGGCACCTCAAGGAGCTTGCAGAGGCTCCAATAATCATCACCCCCCACTGCCACTCCAGGCAGGGGAAATTATCAACCAACAAGAGAGGGAAGTCAGTGGGTAAATGCTCCAGTCTGCCCGACCTCCAGTGTTGTGATGCTGAGCAGGGCTGACTGCTTTTGCATGACCTGAACTTGGGCTGACCTTGAGAGTGAGTGCCTCCTTAAATTTTGCTCCCTGAGCACCTCATTCAGCCTACCCTGGTCCTGGCTCTGATTTTGAGGAAAGTGCTTCACAGTTTCTGAGCCCCAGTTAATGATTACCTACATATTAACACACTCTTTACTGATGTTTCTCCTTTTCTTGTCTCATTTTCCCTACTTTCTCCCTGGTGCATCCTGGGATTGTCTTTCAAATGGTGTACTTACCCCCATTTCCTTCTCAGCTTCTACTTCTGAGGAAATGTAAGCTAAGCAAGGCAGGCCCCTGCCCCTCACCCCACAGATTCTTCATTAAAGCTTACGATATGATTCCTGTAGCTGTAAAGGCAGATCTCCGAGATGGAGCTGGGATGCAGATGCTCTGGTGCCCAGGGTGAGGCATTGACTTCCTTCTTTGTACAAGTTGAAACACTGCTGGAAACCAAATCAGTTTCACTGAAAAAGATGTTGACAGGAAGTCAGGAAGGCTGGTCAATAACCTTAATTGCTCTAACCTTTCGTTTAGCTGAAGCAGAATCTACAAGTTTCTGTTATTTCCTGCCTAAGTGCTACATGTAAATTTCTGTTTATGTTGCTTAAAATGTTTTCCTCAATAAAAGGGGATGGCAGGGCCAGAGCAGGAGTAGTTCTCCCACTAGAGTTGGACTACCGCCTGGCCCCCCATATCGCCAAATTGAATTTCTTCAAGTCTCTTCATTTGTGTGCGGCCCTTCTCCAGAACCTGAACCCTGAATTGGAACTCTTTCTACGCGGGCCGTGAAAGAGAGTCCTATATCTGGCGCCCAACGTGGGGCTTCTGGAGGAGAAGGTATTTTTCGCCTAGAGCGAAGGAGGAAAAATACACCGAGAAAAGGTGTGGAAGATTCACCAGAAAAAAGGTGTGGAAGATTCACCAGAAAAAAGGTGAGGGGAATTCACCGCACTCAAAGCCCACGGCCAGCTGCAGAGTCGCGAACTGTAAGTAGGGTGGGAACGTCTTTTTTCAGCCAGGCTAATGGGGAAGAATTAGGTTATAAATATAAAGTAAACTTTATTATAGATTTTTGTTTTGTAAACTTAAAGAATGTGGTTTCTTGTTCAAATTAAAATCTTAGTCTGTATTTGGAATTTAAAATCTGTAATAAGAAATGAGACTCCACTGCTGAAACCGCCTCTGGTGCGGAGAAATTCAAAGGTGGCAGGAGAGGGCAGAGCCATCTGCTCTCCGAAAATGAGATTACTTAATGCTTTGTTTAAAAGTTATAAAAGAACCTGCAAACTAGGTGTTATCTTGGCCAAATTGGGTGATAGTTATTACTTCAGAAAGCAAAAGAGAAAGAAAAAAATTTTTGAGATCTGTCTTTATCTATTAAGCATGAAAAAATGTGTGGCCAGATTTGTTGAAACTTCTCCCAAAGTAAGCTTGATGTGGGGGAAGGAAAGAGACACAAGGCAATCCTATAAGGAAGACCACTCTCTCAGTAAGCTAAGGAATGTGGTAACTTGCATTTGAATGGCTACAAACTTCCTCCAAATTCCTATGGCAAAATTTTTGTGGAAGTTTGCTTAATTATAAAAATAAAAAAGTAAAGTTTAAATTTGCCTCATAAAAAATCTAGAGGACAGAATTGAAGCTCTTAATTGATTATGTCTTGTATTTTTCTTAGAAATGTAAAGTGTCATTAATCTAGGTCATGCAATATATATTTGATTTGGCAGCCTTAAAAGTTCAAAGTGCAAATTAAATTGGGAGAAATTATATAGTTGTGGTAATTAAAATATCTAAAGTATAACTTGTTTTTGAGAAAATAAAAAGTGTGTTTTCTCTAATAATTAGGAATTAAAAATAAGTTGCTTATTATTGGTCTAATTAAAAAAGAGGATTAATTCTGTGATCTCAACCAAATATTTTCTATGCAAAAACTAGTCTAAATTTAATTGATATCTTAAGATAATAATAAAAGATATTATAATATTTAAATCACATATGGATATAGATATTTGTTTGATGGTTTTTTCCATGTTAAAATTTCAAGGCCTTAACAGAGATGATTCTTGGAAAGCTCCAAGGGCCCGGAGAAATACAAGAAATTTATTCTCTTCTTAAATGATTTAAAACAGATTTAATAAACTTGAAATTGCATGGAAAGCCTTATCAAATAAAAATTAATAAATATAAATATTTTAGAAGGTTTATAGGCATGTATTGTTAATGGCAAAGGAAAGCAGTTAACTTTCCTGGCTCATGGTAAAGAAGACGTATAGACGCCTGACACCTGAGAATGTCTGTCTTGCCATGTTAGCAGTAATCATCTGTACGGTAATATTACCTGGGACAAATGTGGAAGTGTTTAGGACTTACGTTCCTGACCATTCATGGTAAAAGTCCTTATGTGGGCTGATCCCTTGCCAATGTAGTCACCAATAATACTAAGCACCTTGGTCATCCAGGAAGAAAATGGGTGGGGCAAGGAAGTATAATTACACAGGTGTTGCCACCCAGCTTCCCTTTTTGTATGACACAAAATCAAACCAATGCTCCTTTGTGTATAAAATTAAAGAGAGGTTTCTGGCTTGCACCAAAATAGAGGAATATCACTACTTGCTCCTGGGAGAGGTGCAGAGAATGTAACTAAGACCTTGTCTATACAAAAAGAAATTGACAGCCAGTTTGAATTTGAATTGCCATTTGCTTAGAACAAAGAATATCCTTACATTCTACAATGTCATTTATAATTTTTGATATTTTACAACAGCATATTGTACAATTATTCCAAACAAAATTAAAAATCTAATTTTCGAATGTTTGGCAGCAATTTAAAAGGACATGAAAGGATTTAATCCCTTCCACTGTGTGGAGGGCCTCACTGGGAAGGCACTTGAGCATTCTATATTGGCCTTTCTTGCCTTATTTGCAAAGAGGGACCCTCTTGTCACAACAATTGCCCACAGCTGTTGCCAGAGTTTTCAATTCATACTGAGGTTAAAGCCTCGTGGTGGCCGGTACCATGAATCTGTCTCTCACACAATGGCGTGAGCTGGGACCTCTCTGGAGAAGAAACCTGGGTTCCCCAAGATATGTGATCAATGCCGGGGCCCCGCCAGCAGGCGAGAGGATCCCAAGGCAGGTACTGGGCATGGAGGCCATAGGGGCATAGGCTACAAGGAGACAGAACTGAACCTCACATCACACTGCTTGGCCCTGGAGGATGGCTGGTTAGCCAATGACGGGTAAGATTCCTCACGGGAGGGACAACCTAAGACAGGCACAGCCGCAGAGGGCCATCAGGAGAGGACTTGGGGGCCAACAGAGGTGGGGCACAGATCCTCACCCCCCAACGCTGCAGAGGCTTGAACACTCGCCCTTTTGAGGGATGTCTCCTGCCCCATGGCTGCTTCACGCTTCCCATACCCAGCTCAGATTGGGACCCAGGCAACAAACAGATTTGGTCCAGCTCAGATTGAGACCCAGCTACAAACAAGAGACTTGGCACGGCTCTTATTGAGACCTAAGCAACAGAAAAGTGGCTGATGGCGACTGTCCTACATCTAAATCCAGCCTAAATCTAGGAGTGCTCAGGGCTTTCTCAGGGATGCATATAATCTTTTCCATTAATATTTACAGAGTAAACTAAAATTGTTGTTAAAGTATTAAATTTGACAGTAAAATAGTCAAGTTTTCAGATTAATTTAAATTGGCTAAATGAAATGAGTTAATATTAAAGAAAATTTAATTGTAGAGCAGGCTGTTCCTAAAGTATTAACCAAAATTTCTATTGGTAGTCCATATCATGGTAAAATTGTTTAATATACAATAAACCCTAAAGCAGTCATAGTTTATGTACAAAAAATTAAAATTTAAAAGTTATCAAAACAGCATTATGAAAAATTTTTCCAAAAGCCTCCTAATAAATAGAAAAAAAGGGGGATAGTGGAAAATACCATGTAAGAAAAAATGTCCTGTAAGTAAATTACATCTAGAAAAATTTTTCTTCTTTTGAAAACCAATTTTCATTTGTAATGATAACAGTAAGACAGCCATGAAAAACACACATAGTATCAAAATAAGTCAAAGAAAAATTGTTTGGGCAAAAAATTAAAAGTATCCCAAGTAAAATTTATAGAAAAGATTCCTTTATTAATTTTGGTCGAGATATGTTTGTATATTTTCAGAAAACAACTCCAAGACCATGTGGATTCCTGCAACAGAGAAGAATTGACAGGAATACTCCAGCCATAAAGACAAGAGGAAAAACAGACCCGAGATGGAAGATGCTGACGACGCCTTGCCATACTAGCAGTCAGCAGATGTGCGTCGCTGCAGGTTGTCCAGGACCAAACCAGAGGTCAGACCTGCATTGCCAACATTTTTCCACCATCCGGATATCACTGCTGACATGGACTCAGAACTGTTGGACATTAAAATTTGGACTCAAAAAACTGTTTGACATTGAATCTGGGATTCAAAAACTGTTGGCCCAGAAAGAAACTTACTGCAGACTGATTTCATTTGACTCTCAGCATTGCTTGTTTCATTTTTTGTTTATTTCTAGTCTACAAATGCAAAAATTTTTTAAGGAAAGAAAACGGGGGAGATGCTGGAAACCAAATCAGTTTCACTGAAAAAGATGTTGACAGGAAGTCAGGAAGGCTGGTCAATAACCTTAATTGCTCTAACCTTTCGTTTAGCTGAAGCAGAATCTACAAGTTTCTGTTATTTCCTGCCTAAGTGCTACATGTAAATTTCTGTTTATGTTGCTTAAAATGTTTTCCTCAATAAAAGGGGATGGCAGGGCCAGAGCAGGAGTAGTTCTCCCACTAGAGTTGGACTACCGCCTGGCCCCCCATATCGCCAAATTGAATTTCTTCAAGTCTCTTCATTTGTGTGCGGCCCTTCTCCAGAACCTGAACCCTGAATTGGAACTCTTTCTACGCGGGCCGTGAAAGAGAGTCCTATAAAACACACACACTTGGGAACCTTTTGTTTTTTGGGTGATTAAGGAGGGATGTGTAAGAGGTGGTTGCTTCTGCTTTGTTTGTTTGTTTTGTTTTTGGTAGAGAGGCATCAGGGCTGGTGTGAGGGGAGATAAAGACTATGGAAGGACAGGATGGCAAGCTTGGTCTAGGTCAGCGGTCGCCAACCTTTTGGACCCTTGGACTACCAGTGGTTGGCGACTGCTGGTGTAGGTAATCACCTCAGTCTTTTCCCTCACTTTGTCCTCACCGTTGTGAGCCCCTGTGGAAGGGTGCTAGGGCAAGTTTGTGTTTGAGTTTATATTTGTGAAAGAGACAGAAAGCTTAAGGAACACAGAGTCCTGCTTTGGGACCAAGGTGGTTCAAGGCAGCACACAATGAGTGAGAGATGTCCCATGCTGTCCTTTCTCACCTTGGCCCCAGCCCCCAGTGCTCATTCTGGGTTGGAGATGGGTCTGCAAAATGTGCAGAATTCAGGGAGCATCAGGGAAGACCTAGGATAGGGGAGAACCAGGGCAGGGTAGACTCAGGGCTGGGCCAGTGGATCTCCTGTAAAAGGCTGGTAGGCTGCAGACTGCCCCAGAGCAGGACGAAGCAGAAGGCCCTGGGTGGGGAAGAAGAGTTGGGAGCAGGGACCAGTTCCTGAATGAGCAGGTAGAGAGACACAGAGCTGACAAAGTTTAGGAGACTTCGCTCATGTGACCCAGTTTGTGCTCCCAGGCAGGTGAGACCTGGGCTATTTTCAGCTATGTGATGCTGTAAGCTTGCTGGCATCCACATGATTTAAACAACCTGCGCAGCAAAAAGCCCAGTATTCAATTAACCTGGGCTCTAGCTCTGTCACCAACAAGAACCCTGGGCAAGTCACTTGACTTTTCTGTGCCTCAGGCTTTTTTCATCTTACAGTGACCTCATTGGGCAAGATGAAAGCTGAGGTTCTTTTTAATGTCACGATAACCAGAGTTCTTTCTCCAGAAAGTACCGTTGGACACACAGAAGCCCAACGACTGTCCCCTCTTATGGCTCTTGCCTTGGAGTTCTGAAGGTGGCCCTGGCCTGGGGTCCTCTCTCTCTTAGAGTGCTCCTACAATAGATAAAATGCCAGGTTATCACCAAACACTGCCGAGTTGAAGGGCAGGGTCAGTCACAGTGTTTGCATGAGTGTCTGCTTTAGGGCTTTATCTTAAGAGACAACTCTTCAACAGCTGTTTTATTGTCCTCAAGCCACCCTACCTTTGTTGAGTTCTTGATCATAAATTTAAGCAGGAAAGGCAGATTTGCCAAACTGGCAACTAACTGCACCCATTAGAAGTTAGTTTGGAACGAGCTCGAAAGTAGGTCTTATAGCTCTTGGCTCATTTCCTGCCTGGCCTCTGATTTTTCTCCCGTGCTTTTTACCTGACACCTTCTTATTATTTTACTCCCCACAGACTTGGCATGTTGCTATTTCAGAAAGTTAAATGGAACGCCTCCAGTGGAGGTGTGATACCATGGTGGTCCCTGCTTTGGAGAGGAGAAAGTCCATTTCCACAGTGCCATCCGCAATCTGGGAGCCCGGGCTGAGATTTCTCCAAGTCAGTGGCCCCTCCCGGCCCAGGCCAGGCTCTGGGGGACACAGCTTAGCTGGCTGTGAACTGTCCGTTTATTTCTGATGAGCACCCTGGCTAGACAGTGATCACACAAGACCGATCTGATAATAGCAAATGGTGCTCTGCTTCAGAAGTAATTTTTAAGGACTGATGTTTCTGAGGGTGGAGGGAGTTGAAGGAGTGAAGGGTGGGGAGGAGTCACCATTGGGGCTATTAAAAGAAAACAAAAATACAAGTGGTGTGATCTCTGGGTCAATGGGAAACTACATGATGGGAAAGAAATGTTGTAAAGCATGTTAATAATTTCTGAATGTGCCAATATAATCTAATAACAATACAGTACTATCTAATATTTATTGAATGCTGACTGTCAGCCATGTTCCAAGAACACATTATGCTGTACACCTTAAACTTCTACAGTGCTCTGTGTCAGTTATACTTCAGGAAAACAGAATGGAAGAGCAAAGGGACCACAGTGAATCTTAGCCTCTGGCATGGCTCTCTGCCCTTCCCCAGGTGGCCTGGCCAACCTTCTACCTTGTATGCTGCCACCCCTCACTGACTAATGTTCCTAGACTCCAGCCGCCCATCAAGCATGCTCAACTCCCATGCTTTTATGCCTTTACATTCCCTTCCTTGAAAGCTCTTCTTGCATTAAAGTTGGTAAAATATTTGGTTTTTAGACTTAGTTTGAATCTCAACTTCTCAGACCTTGCAGACTGGGTTTTTGCTCCATTGAGTTTCCTTAACCCTTGGCTCTTCCTTCGCCAAAGCTTGTTTCAGGTAATACTGTAATTGCTCTGTCTCTCTGTCACTTCACTAAGCTGTGGGCTCCTTCAAAGCGTGGTAGCACCTGGCACAGTGTGTGGCACCTAGCGGGTCCTCCAGAAATGTTTACTGAAAAAAAAAATGCCTAAAGCAACTGTTATCATCATGAGATAATTATGGACATTCAGAGATTCTGCCTTCAGGCAATGTAAAGAACTTTATTTTTCTCTTTAATTATCCTAATCATTTTTCTCAATCCTTTCCCTTACTTGTGATTTGTTTGCACAAGGTTGTTGACACGTTATACTAGTACATATTTGACTATTTGTGATGAGGTGATACTAACATGAATTAAACAACCAATCTAATGTCGATGCTATTGATGATAAAGCATATGTACAAGTCGTGTCCTTATTTTCAGGGCCAATCCTGAAGCCCTGGGGGTTTGCAAAGGGCAGGGGGACTCAATTGTTTCCTTTCTGCAACCAGCCTGGTAATCTTTCCATGGTAACAGGCAGCGCCCAGATGGGGAAGACCGGCAGCATTTCTAGGTGAGCTCCCAGGTCCCGCATACAACCCCCAGCCGGTTAGACTGTGTTTTCTTTAATCAGAACAAAACTATTATGATTAACAGAGGATGGTTAATATTTCTTATTAATATCTTACAACAGTCTCCAAGATTCTATTTCTGCTCCTGTTGATTTGATATTCTTGAAAGGACAAAACATTATAGGAACAGAATACATCCGTGGTTGCCAAGGGTTTAGAAGTAGGGGGAAGAAATAGAATGAAACTGTTCTGTCTTCTGATTATGGTGGTGGTAACAAATCTATATATGTGTTGAGATTCAGAGACCTTAATTTAAAAAAAAAAGTAAATTTTACTCTGAAAATTAAAAAGAACAACAACAAAACCCTAGGCATTCTCATACCCCGTTTATACATTGGTGCCAAGGAAGTTAGCTATATATATAAAAATGTAAAGTATGTCTATTATATATTACTCAACAGTACCAGTTTTACAAAAATACTCATTCTAAGGGATCTTTGGGAATGTGTACAAAGATAGTACGAAGATGTTGATGGTATATCTATTATGGTATTAAAAAGGGATACAAACTATACATCTCTCTATGGCGATTTGGTTTCAAGTGATGATATATATATGTGCAATGGAATATTATACATGTATTTAAAATGACATAAATATATACTATGGAAAATTGTCCATAATATTTAGTAAAATAACAGTTTACAAATAGCATATTGCATGCAGTTGTTTTTAGACATGGGAAGTGTATGTCTAAATATATATTGATTTATAGAAAAAATTCTGGAAGAATGTACATTAGACACATTGACAGAAGTAATCTCTCAGTAGTAGGCTTTTCCTCTTTATATTTATATATATATATATATATATATATATATATATATATATATACTATATATATATATTTTTTTTTAAAAATATATTTTATTGATTTTTTACAGAGAGGAAGGGAGAGAGATAGAGAGCTAGAAACGTCGATGAGAGAGAAACATCGACCAGCTGCCTCTTGCACACCCCCTACCAGGGATGTGCCCACAACCAAGGTACATGTTCTTGACCGGAATTGAACCCGGGACCTTTCAGTCCGCAGACTGATGCTCTACCACTGAGCCAAACCGGCTTCGGCCCTCTTTATATTTTTTTATACTCCTTTTTTAAATATCTTTGTTATAATGTGAACATATATTGTTTATATATTTTTAAAATTTATTAAAATGAACATGCAAAGTTTGAAGGTTTGGGTTTTAGACCATAAAAATTTTCTCAAGTCAAAACATTATTCAAATGTCATGCACACCCCAAAAGTATCTTGCACAAATATATTATAAAAGAGAGCATTTAGCTGTGTATTTCTAGGACTGTTGACACCAGCAATATTATTCCCACTGTTTAACTTTTCATCTCCAATGTGTGTGGGTTAATAACACTTCCTCATTTTTGAGGAGTTGTCTTTGATATTTAAAATGTAATTCTTGGGCCGAAGGAATATAACTTCAAGGTGTTTATAGGGTTAAAAAAATAAAATAATGTATCTTGTTTAGCATAAATTATGATTCCAGGCATAGGTGATTGGGAGGATAAGATAGAAAGGTTATCTATTACTAAATTTAGAAATTATGTCCTGATAGATTTGATGGTTGATTTAAATATAACTTCTTGTCAAGCATCTGTTTTTAGAATCAAATTACTATGACTCTACAGTTTCCTTGAAGTCTCAGTCTCACATTTCTGTTTGCCTTTGCATGGTTTTAAATAAATGAGAGTGTGAAACTGCAAAGTTAGTTTTCATTGTATCATATTTTATATGACACACTGGTAATTTCATAGAAATATGAGGTGACAAACTAATTGTCTGCAGAAGAAATAATTGCCATGATCTCACTGAATCTTAGGTCATTCAAAACTCTCTCTCACACACACTGGAGGTTCATTTGGAAATGCTTTTGTCTTCCCAGCTGCCCACATGTGTTTCTGGTCCATCTCTTCTGTAGTTTTGCCTTCTTGCCCACCCCCAGTGGAGTTCTGCGTGTTTGTTAAATCTTGCTTCCTTTGTTTATCTTCAGGGTTTAATTCAACAAACAAAGAGTCTTGGATCAAACTCTGGGCTCTTATGGGTTTGGATCTATTCTTTGGTCTCCTTTATAGTTACCAAAAGAGAGTGTTGCTTCTGACCCCTTTGACTCTTCCCTGCTGGCTTTCCTCAGCCTTTCATACTGGTGGAGGGTGACTTTTTGAGGACTTGATATTGCTTCTATTAGAGGGGGTAATGCCTTTTGTTGCTTTGTGACTCGAGTTGTGTTCAGTTCCAATATAATGGTGTGCCTTTAAAAAAAAAATCAAATGCAAACTAACAAAAGTATGCACTAGCCATTTTGCCTCAGTAGATAGACTGTTGGCTTGCAGACCAAAGGATCCTGGGTTCTATCAGGACATGTATGTTGATTCTGGTCAAGGACATGTACGTTGATTGCAGGCTCCTCTCAAGCCTGGGCCCTGGTCAGAGCTTGTGCAGGAGGCAACCAATCCATGTGTGTCTCTCTACATTGATGTTTCTCTCTGTCTTTTCTTCTCTCTTCCACTCTCCCTAAAAATCAATGGAAAAATATTTTCGGGTGAGGATTGACAACAGCAAAAAAGCAAACCAGCAAAAGTAGGAACTCTGGGTTACTATCTTTAAGGAAAGATGTGATTCTTATGAATGCAGAGATGAGAGTTTAGCTGTATTGTAAAAGACCTCTTAGCTAGGTTTAAATTTCACCAACACTTAGGTAAGCCAGGCTGTCTCAGAAAATCGGGTATTTGTGGAGACTGGGACAAAAATGCAAATGGCATATTCCATCTGAAGAGAATTTCTTTTCATGTCAGATAACTGTTACTCTGTAGTAACAGTTACTACAGGTTCCCCCCCATCTTTCCAATAGAAACAAGAAATAAAGATTTTCGTGTGATATTCACAATACTGTCAATTATTTCAAATAAAATTTCAATACACTTTAACCCAAATAATGAGTCAAGAGAGCTAGATGCAACTATGGGCTGCCAGTGTGCAAATTCTGAAAAAACAAAACAAAACAAAACTGAAGTGCATAAACATTGGAGTTCAAAAGCAGGGTATGGTGAAGGCTGTCCCAAGGTCAGGACATAATTCCCGTGGTGAGCTTGGAGGCACGTCTTCAGTGGTATTGTGTGTGCAAGTGACAGAGCAACTGGTTGTAAGAATTAGAGACCAATCAGCCTCTCTAGCTCCCTGAGGAGGCCCCCAGGGCTCTTAAGCAATTCTGAGGAAGGGAATTCTCAAGAAAGAGATATTGGACTTCCAGCTAATAGGCAAGTAGGGATTTGAGTAGTTAAATAAAAGATTAAAAAGAGATATGGCTGTATTTGTATTTGAACTCCAAGTTGATGAAATAATGATATTGCTTAATCAAATTGAAAACATCAATTTAAAAATCCACAAATTGGAATTTTGGAAAGAAGCCATATTTATGAAGTTGTTATTGGGCATTGAGGAACAGTTATATTGTTATTTGGGGTAGTATAATAACGATAGTAAATTGTAATGATAATAGCTGTCATTTGTTGAGCACTTATTATATGCGAGGCACAGTACAAGCACTTCACATGTACTAATTATTTTAATACTCATAAGGTAGATTCCATTAGTACCTCCATTTGAGAGATGAGTAAACTGAGGTCCAGAGAGGTGAGGTGACATGCCTGAGGATACACAGCTACGTTACTTAAATAAGGAGTTTTCACTCAGCACTGGACCCCTAGGATTGGCTTAAAATCCTTTCATTTTATTTTTTAAGTTTATAAACTTACCCCAAAATTCTAGTTGTCTTAATCATTTTCATCTCCACACATTCTCTTCTGTTTTTCATTACTGTGTATACATTCTTCTAAAATATGTTAGGGTTTACTGTTTCCATGTGGTAATTTATGGTTTGCCTTTCTGCAGTTGTAAATTACCTCCTCCCACTGCTTATCTACAAACTCTGTTCTTAATGCCATTTTTTTCTTAGCTAAAAAATAGCATATGTTTATCCCAGAAATGTTGGAAAATACAGACATGCATAAAAATATGCTTTTAATCTCACCATCCACAAAAACAGAGCTGTTAATTTTAGATGGGATTCTTTTCATTCTTTCCTATGCACATATAGTCAGTTACACAGAGTAGAAATATACTACTAATTATTTTTACCAAATAGAAATCATATATACACACAGCTATAACTTTCCTTTTTCTATTAACATTTATTATAAGCAGTTTCCCATATCACTACCTTTAAAAATATTATTTTTAATGATCACATAGAATTTTGTCATGTGAATTTACCAGTTTACTTTAGAACTTTCAGGCTGTTCGATGATTAAATATTTTTAAAATGTTCCCTTTTGCAGATAATATAGTGACAAACATTTTGAACATTAATCATTGACCACATATTTGTACCTTCCCTTAGCATAAATTCCTCCAGGTAAAATGAGTGGGCCAAAGCCTCTTATTGTGTATCGCTAAGTTGCTCGGCAGAATGTCGGCCTTTGTTGGGCATACGATTGGCACTCTCAGTTTTTGTGATCTTCATTTTTATATCATTCCCTCCTTTTTTAATCTCCAATTTTATTTCCTTAGATGTCTTAGGACTAGACCCTCACTTTAGCTTTCTTTTCCCTTCCTAGTAGTATGTGCAGGGCGGCCTACTCCCAGTGGTAAGTAGACAGATGTGGGACTTCCTGCTGAGCTCTGCTGGGTAGTGGAGTCAGTCAAGAGGAAATCAGCATTAGGGTCAGCTCTGTGGGAATGGAACCTATTCTCCACCAGTATACATACTCAGGAGTGATTCTGCACGTGTCAGTTCCTGGGCCACATGCCCAGCTAAGACATTGCTCAGATTTCACTGGACATCAGTCACCGGGAGCATGGCAACAAAGAAGGGAAATAAAGGCCTGCTTCCATGGTGTGGTCACAGCGCAGCATCTGGGCAGTCGGTCTTTGAGGAGGCAATTCATTCTGTAGACACATTGCAGAAGCCATGAAGGGTACTGGCAGAAGGACAGGGCAAAGGTCTGATACAAGACCCTTTAGGGGAATACAAAGGAAGACCATGCTACTCTGAAGGAATCGTCCCCAAAGTGCTGAAGGAGAAAAAGAGAGGCTCAGGGCCTAAAGAAAAAGGGAAATCTGGAACATTTTCTAGGATTTCTCTCTCTCTCACTCTTTATGCCTTATTCTCTTATTAATATGTTGGAGAGAAGGAAAGCTCCTGGCTAAGAAACAAAACAGTCCCTCATCCCAGAAATCACAACCAGGAATATGAATTCTTAACAAGTGTCAAAAAGCACTCTGAATAAGGAGAGAAGAATGCAAATACATCACTTCTGTTATAATAAATGCTTGATTTCTTTTAATCCACAGAGTCCAATTATTTTCTTTTCAAACTTACATCTATTGTTACACTTACTAATGGATCTGAGCTGAGGGTATAATTTGAGTAGCTAAATTATATCTGTAATCTCTCTCTCTCTCTCTCTCCCTCCCTCCCTCCCTCCCTCCCTCCCTCGCATCTACTTTCTATCCCATACTTTCCATCTAACGGGGGAAGTGGTTTCTATAACCTTTGTTTTCTCTGTCTTTTTGCCTGTTGCTTCTAGAGTAGTAAAATACAGCACTAGTTATTTAATCCCATCCATCTCTTTCAATACATACTTTTAAGCAGGAGGAAGGGATGGAGATGAGAAGGATTTCCAAGCGATGGGAAACTATCGGAGCAGAGACACAGGAAGTTTGTGGAAGGGGGGCTGAGTAGAGATGAGATAGGGATGTGGGGCCTACAATTAGTCTTCACAGGCCTCCAAATGTCATATTGGCAAAGGTCTTTGTATGTTTTCTTAAGGAACTATAAGGAACCGTTTCTTTCCCCCCCCCTTTAATATATATTTTTTATTGTTTATAGTATTACAGATATCTCCTATTCTCCCCCACCCAGAACCATTTCTTTGTAAGCAATAGAAAACGATAGGAAGCTTTGAGGAGAAAAAAAGGATTGGTTAGTTTTGGGGGTGTGTGTTGGTTTGCTGAGCTTCCTTCTCCCACCTCCATTCCAAACCCCTGCAAGCAAAAATCGCTCCGTGCAGGGAAGATAAATAGGAAGGGGAAGAAACTAAAAGCAGGCAGGAACAACAGTTTGGGGGTTACTGCAGTACAGAAGCCCAGGCATTTGGCTTGGGCTTAGGCACTGGCGGAGGATAGGGTGGGTGGGGGTGGGGAGGGATCGTGGTGGACATGAAGGGCTAGACTTAAGAGATACCGACCTGACTTTTGTGCTTTTTAGAATGAGAAGAGAAGGACAAGGACAGAGAGATGAAAAGCTAAGCAACTATGACTATGATTTCCCCTAGTCGGTGTGTGGATGATGATGTCGTTAAGTGAAACAAACTAAAATGCAGGTGGAGGAGGGAGATTTAAAGGAAAGATTTAAAAATAAACTTGGCATTTATTCGCAGAATGTCCCGTTCAGTGTTGTGCTGGTAAATGTCAACAACTGGCTTTCTGAAAAAGTAAAAGAAAAGGAAGCCCTGATTGTGTCCCTTCCCAATGGGGTGAAGATTTCCACCACTGTCCGATTTCAAAGTAGCCCCGGGGGAGGCATTTATGGCTGAGGTGGGTAGAGAAATACACATGTAGGTCTTTTGAGCTGAGCTGAGTCAGACTCAAGCACACTGCTGGTCCTGCTGGATCCTCTGTGCGCCCAGGAGTTCAGCAGGAGGTGAGAGCTGGTGATGCAGGGTTTAAGTGGGGCCATGGGAGTGCTGCACATAGAAATAAAGAGGAAACCACTATCAGGGGGCATCTATAATAATAAAAGGGTAATATGCTAATTAGACCGGACGTCTTCCAGACGTCCTTCCTAACTAAGCCGGGGCTGGGGGAAGCCAGCCCAGGTCCGGTGTGTCTGCTGGCAGCGGAGGAGGGAAGTCTGGGTCCCGGGTGCCAGAGAAAAGCCAGGGGAAGAAAGGCCTACTCTTGCATGAATTTTCATACATTGGACCTCTAATATGTACATAAGGAAAGAGGAGTCAGGGAAAGAACGTTCACTGAGAGACAGGAGAGGCAGAAGAGAGCCACATTCAGGCAACAGGCAAACTAGTTTTAGAAAGGAAGGTGTGGTCGAGAGTGTCAGATACCAGAGATCAGGTGGCCTAGGCACTTAAAGGAGGTCATCAGTATACCAATTAAGCAGGCCTTTTTTTTTTTTCTTTTTTCTTTATAATGATTAAAAAAAAAAAAAAAGCACTTGGACTCTTTTAAGGAGGTCACTAATGAATGGACAGACCAGACTCAATGGGGGGGCGGGGACAAGGGTTGCCTGAAACGGGCTGGAGAGGGAATGAATGGAGGGAGTAGAGGTAAAGTCTTTCCAGCAGTTTGGCTCTTAAGGGAAGGAAAATGTATAGGGAGGCAGGTTGGAAAGATGGCTTTAAAAAAAGAGTTAGAGCCGAAACCGGTTTGGCTCAGTGGTAGAGCGTCGGCCTGCGGACTGAAAGGTCCCAGGTTCGATTCCGGTCAAGGGCATGTACATTGGTTGCAGGCACATCCCCAGTAGGGGGTGTGCAAGAGGCAGCTGGTCGATGTTTCTCTCTCATTGATGTTTCTAGCTCTCTAACATTCTCTCCTCCTCTCTGTAAAAAATCAATAATAATAATAAAAAAAGAACATTGTTTTTTTTTTAAAAAAAAAAAAAAAAGAAAGAAAGAAAGAAAAAAGAACTTACCGATGAATAAGTAGTTCAGGGGACTCTATCAAAAATTTGTCTACAGCCCTAGCCAGTTTGGATCAGTGGACAGAGCGTAGGCTTGTGGACTGAAAGGTCCCAGGTTCGATTCTGGCTAAGGGTACGTGCATGGGTTGTGGGCTCGACCCACAGTATGGGATATGCAGGAGGCAGCTGACCAGTGGTTCTCAATGGCATAATAAAATCGTGCTTCTCTGTAGCCCCATGACTTCTAACAAAGTCTTCAAGGTCACAGCTGCTTGAAGGGCAATTCTGTGATTAGAAAACGCCAGGGTCATCTCTGAACAGAACCTCAACCCACCTGGACTACCTTTACAGAATCAGCTTCTCCAGAGCGACAAGCAGCAACAAAGAAGGGTCTTCTGACTTATTTGGAAAGGGTAAAGAGGTGGAGACACGGAGTTTTGGTATTGGTGTTAGCAGGAATCTAAAAATCTGGAGGAAAGTTCATGAAAACATACCCAGGAACAAATCAACCTATGACATTCAAGGGAGAGAATTCACACTTGGAAACTTTCTCAAGGGACACATTCTCTTAGGCTCTAACTTTTGGAAGTCACTATTTTTGTCATATGAATCTGTCACACTTGCAAAGTATGGGCTTGGTGTCATCAGACTTATGCCCCTGTACCACCTGGCCAACTCATGTAGCCTCATTGGGAACTTGGGCTCTTTTATTGGTAGAAATCAATGAGACTCATAAATAGGTTTCAGACAATACAGTGTGTGCATATATGCAATGAAGAGGTGACATTGCCGATTGTTCTTAGTTAAAAATGGTCAAGTTTGGCTTTGAGGCCATTGACTTATGTATTTAGAGTCAATGGCTGCCCTCTCTCTGGGGCTTTTGTCTTCCTCTTGAGATCATCTTCTTTCTCCAGCATCTTGTCTTTGTGTTATTTGTGCAGGATTACTGTTGCCCAATCCCCAGTAGAGCAATCTAAGGGATTACTCTTGGTGGGGGTGTTCTTGGGCACCATAGCCTTCAAAATTCCAGAAGGAATAATTTGGTGGTGGAATTTTACGTGCTGTGATCAGTGGGTGGGCATGGTGCAGCGAATGGAGAATCAGAGACCTAGTCACTGCCCCTAAATCACACTTGAAATGGTAACACCTCCTCCAGGAGCTTTTCTTTATATCTAATAGATGAGAGAGATTGCTTTTATTTTATTTTATTTTATTTTATTTTATTTTATTTTTTAATTTCAGAGACAAGGGAGAGGGAGAGAGATAGAAAAATCAATGATGAGAGAGAATCATTGATCAGCTGCCTCCTGACCGCCCTCCAATGGGGAATCCAGCCCAGTGACCTTCTGGTTCATAGGTCGATGCTTAACCATTTAGCCACTGTGGCTGGGCCAGCGAGATTGCTTTTAACTTTTTCTAGACCTGGAGTTTTACGAGTTTGGCATGGGAAAACTTTATAGGCCATGGCTGGTACCTGAAAATGACATTAATAGTCACCTAATTAACACCCTTTGTTTAAAATACTATTCTTTCAAGGAACTTAATTTAACAAAATTCATTTTCAGAAAACTCCAGTAAGACAGGGAGAGAATACATATTTTCTCCATTTTACAGATGAAGAAAAGGAGCCAGAAAGTTGTGGATCTCGTGGTTTGATCAAATGTGACTCCAGAAGCCAGTCTCTTGGCCAGGGCAAGAGGGACCTCTCCCCTGCACCCTGAGCTTCCGAAGGCTGGGCTCCGGTCCTTCACAGACTCCGTATCCCTTCCTAAGTGTCAGCAGCCCACAGCGCCACGGGCCATGACACCAGAGTTTTGGAATCCCGGATTTCCTTGACCTTAAAGTCCCAAGTGTACTTCCCAGGGTCTGCATGGGCCTACTACTCACAGGTGCATGCACCTGAGCTCAAGTTGTGGCCTGACTGACTGTATGCGCGGAGAAAGCTTGTGCAGCGGGGTCCACATACATACACTGGAGGCTCTTCTGGAATATGATGGAGGTGGACATGGGAAGAGAAGGGGTCTGGGGCAGGCTCTCCCATTGCAGCCAAAACTCAGATCAAACTGTGAGGAGTCTGAGTGTGAACCTGCCCTTCCAGGTTGCTCCCAAGGTTTGACTTATGACTTAAATATTTAGACATAAGTATGTGGGCCTCCACTTGAAATCTTGCCTCTGCCCCTCAAATGTTATGGGCGGCAATGTTGGTCATGACTGTGAAAAGAGGAAGAAGTTGGAGATCTGGGGTGGTTATATAATTTTACACAAACGGGAGTCTCTTAGCTGCACTTTGGGAATCTATAGAAGCCAGAATACAAGCCTTGTGCATTTATCACTGGAAGCAGACCAAGACATTGAAAATAAAAAGGGGCTGGTCCCCACGGTTCTGGGTTCTGTCTTGTGGCTTCCTTCCTCCCCAGTTTATGAAGAGAAGGAGGAAGACCCCTTCCATTGGCCCTTCCGGTGACCTGAGAGCCCAGGCTGGGGATCCCAAAGGCACTAGGTTGCCTATTGAATAGCAAAGTCAGGGTTTGTGGTAGGAAAAAAATAAAAATAAAGCAGCCAGTCAATCCCAGAGGACTGTCTGTCTTCCCCCTCACCCTAAGCATTTGAAAGGAAAGAAAGACTAAAGGGTTGTTGTCTGGGTGGTTTTCAGCCTCGAGTTCCCAATCACCGAGTAAAGGGGGAAAAAACAGTGCAGAGAAGCGATGTCCTCTGGGGACAAGAGATAGTCTCTGGAGCAGTCCCAAGCCCAGGCTCTGGCTGGGTCGGGGGATATAGACCCAGGATGGGGCGATGCCTGCAGCACCTCGGTCTCCCACTTTCCGCCCGCTTCCTAGCGGGGAGCGGCGGAGCATCGCCCGTTTAAGGGGCGGGGCGCGCTCCACGTGCTCCGTGCTGAGTGACTGAGCCACAAAAACACAGGCCGGGAAGAGGGCGGGGAGGGAGGCAGAGAACAGGCTCTGACCGATAGTAACCTCTGCTCTCAGCGCAGCCGAATCTATAAAAGGAACTAGTCGCGGCACAAGCCGGGCAATTCGGAGCGAGACAGAGTGGGGCCGAGACCGCCGAGCCGAGCTGACACATCCTCCCCGGGCTGCGGGTGGGCCAGGCAGGGGTCGCCGCAGGACCGGGGCCGCCAGAGCCCGTTTCTCGGGGGCGCTCTGCTCCCTTTTCTTTCTGGCCCCCCATCCCCGCCCCCTTTCTCCGGAAAGGTTTTTTTCCAAGGAGTGGGGAAAAGAGACGGAAACACAAAAGTGGAAAACAGGTAAGCGGCTCTGCAGTGACTTAGGCGCTTTTGTTTTGTTTGGGGGCTGAGGAGGCTTTGGGATGCGCTGGGATTGGGGGGTGTCTAGTCCGGACCCCCACATCCCCACCTCTTGCATTGAAATGGTGCGGGGGTAGCTTAAAGGTGGGGATGTGGTTCTAGGATGAGCTCTGGGGACCCCAAGACGCGGCGCTGCTGCTCTCCGGGCTCGCCCTGTGGTGAGTCCCGGAGCATCTCTGGGCTTGGAGACCCGGGCGCAGGACCTCGCGGGCGGGCAGTGGGTTGGGGGGCTCCTGGTCCCGTTGGAGCCACTGCTGGCGGAGTGGGGAGAGTGACGGGTCCTGTACTGAGCTCCTCCCTTTGTCTGGAAGTGCCCAGGCCAGCTAGAAACGCCTCTGGGTTCGAGGATGAATGCCTACACTCAGCCCCCAGTCGGTGCTTAAGAAACTAGTCTGAATCGGCCTCTGACCGCGGGGTTCCTCCCCGTGCGCCCTCAGACTGGATGGCGTGTTCTTGTTCCCTAAGACCCTGCCCGGAAGGTGTCCCAAACGGAGTCTGTGGTGACACTGCTCCCTCGGTTTGACTTGGGGTTCCTGCTCACAGCCTCCGTGCGCTCATCAGAGCTGGTGTCCGTGGCGCAGCGGGATGAGCTTTATTCTCTTAAAAAACAAGATTTAGGAGAGCCTGCACAAAGCTGAGGTGCCCATTGCCCTGTGCCCCCCGCCCCCGCCAGCTTCTTGCCCTTTGCTGCTGCTAGTCTCTCGGGGCAGCCTAAGTCCGGGCATGGATGGAGAAGCTGGGGCGAGATGGTGCAGAAGAATGACCGAGAGTAACCCCGGCGGGCGGTGCAGAACAGGGAGCTGCCGGGCTGGGCGGCGCGGTGGGGACGGGGGTGGGGAGGGCCGGGCCCGGGCTGCGGGTGGCCCCGGGGGACTGGCCCGCAGCGCCTCCTGGCCCGTGGCTGGGGAATTGGCCCTGTGGCTAGAGTGGGGCCAGTTCTCTGCGAGGTGCGGTTGCTAGCGGGCTCCAACTGAGATCCCGTGAAGGAGGAAACCCTGGGGGTTCAGATGAAAGAAAGCCCTTCTGGTTGTTTTTTGTTAGAATGTTTCCTGACTCCCAGACCTTGGTCATTCTGAAGGTTCTTGCGGGATGGGCCAGTGCCAGGGTTGTGTGTAGGTGCTTCTCTCTCTCTCTCTCTCTCTCTCTCTCTCTCTCTCTCTCTCTCTCTCTCTCTCTCTCTCTCTCTCTCTCTCTCTCTCTCTCTCTCTCTCTCTCTCTCTCTCCCCTCCGCCCCTCCCCCCTCCAGCTTTTATTAGACAAAAGGAAATAAGATTTCTTTTTTTTTACCCTTGTCTTTTTCATCATTTAAAACCCAAGGCTTTTCAGTGACACCTCACAAAGTGAGAGAATGGTACATACATTCATGTAATAGAGGACAAATTTGAAATTTTTTAAAAAAACTTGCTTGTTGATGAAAACCAAGTCATTTTCTAAGGCCGGATCCCCTCTCCCTGCCCCTCCCCCTCCAGAGGGACCACCTCACAAAATTTTCCAACTTCAAAAGCCAAGTTTTGCTGGTTCTTTTAACAGTAGTTGGGAGCCCCAAACCCAAGTTTTGATCTTGTTTCAGACAAAACCTAAATCTCAACTAAAAAAAGCGCTTACTTTCTCATCTCTTTTATTTCAGCCCATTTTTCTCATACCTACCACACAAACAACTGAGACTTCTTTCTGTTGTTTATATCATTCGGTTGAGGCACTTCTCGCAAATCAAAGAAAGTGTGAAAGCCCGGAAAATGCCTGGAGTAGAGCCTCTTCAGAGAGCATGCTCATTTCCAAGAACAAAGTTTCCAAAGTCAGCCCCTTCCCCAGATATTCCTGATTGTGACAGGGAGAATTTGGGAAACATTGGCCATACAGCACATCGGTATCTACTTGAGCAGAAGCATGAGGATCAGTGTGGCCAGGATGGCCACAGTCTGTGCACGGAGTCAGGATAATTCATGAGCCCCCGTGCCAAGGCCAAGCCTGACATATTTGTAAAGGAGACAGTGATAGGTGTGTCTCCCCTCCAGATGAGCATTTGGAATCTCAACCCTTACAAGTTTTTTGATTTGCATATAAATTAGAGGCCTGTCTGTAATGGACACCCGGCACATTTTGACTTAGGGCCTGATCATGTGAGAGAGGGATTAGTCTAGGATTGGGTGATTTGATTTAATTGTTTTAAACCTTTGCTTTAAGAAGCCTCATTGTTTACATTATTAAAAATTAATGAAACTGAACGAAACGGCGGCACAGCTTTTTATCTTCTGTAGTATTTACCTTATATGGAGAGAAGTTGGCTTATTTTTTTCAATTAAAAATTTTAGGGTTCTTCCCTCCCATAAATTAGGTTGCTTATGCTATATTTATAGTGATTACAAATTGTTAATGCGTACTTGATTTCAACTTTTAGCTCCTAAAATAGTTAAATGGACCTTGCCTTAGACTCTTTAATTATGAATCTTTTGGGTATCTAGAAAATACCGATAGACATGTGGTATTTTTCTACGATACTTTTTAGATTCAAATACATTTTTATTTACTACTGGTTACTTAAAGAAATGATGCATGTATAGTGTTTCTTATGGTCAATGACTCCAGCATCAACTTTTAAATGATTTTTCTGAAAATTTGTTTTACTTAGCTCTTCTGGGAAAGGGCCTATACTTAAATTGAGACCCTCTTCATATCTGCATGTAGCAATAATCATAAATTATTCCAGCATTTTCTATGCCAAATCCAAAGTTAATACAGTGTTTAATAGACACTTAAATAGCACTGTGTGCCCAGTACTGTTCCAAATGCTTTTCAAACAATAACTTAATCTTTACAATGAACTCACTTATCATTCCTATTTTGTAGCTTAAGAAACTGAGAGGTTAACTTACTGGACCCTGACCACACATTTTGCAAGTGGCAGAGCTAAGATTTGAACTTGACCAGTGAGCTCAAGTTCTTGAACTCTCATTCTAAGCAGTGAGGTGGTACAGTTTCGGCTGCTGCTGGCAGAGGCCTTTCCAAGGATGCTCACTGTGTTCTGGTATGTTCATCTGCTAAGTCCTTGTCGGAATCTACAGCCTGTATCATATTTCCCTTATTTCTGAGTGGGCCAGCCAAATTCTCTTCTGCTTGTTGGGACATTAGTTGCATAGGGATTGCAACACCATGGAAAAAACAGACAAGATTTGCTCAACTCCAATCCTTGGTTTAAAATGAAAAATTAGCTGTTGCTTCAGTTAAATATGCAAGAGTAGGTATATGATCACAAAGTGTTTCTGTGGGCAATACACAGACAATGGAATGGCAGAGTATTTGGCTGTTAAAGTATAAGGAACAGCCTGGCTGGTGTGACTCAGTTGGTTGGAGCGTCGTCCCGTGCACCAAAAGGTTACGTTTTGATTCCGGTCAGGGCACATATCTGGTTTGTGGGTTCGATCTCTGGTCGGGGTGCATGCAGAAGGCAACTGATCAGTCTCTCTCTCTTTCTCCTCGTATAAGGAACAAAAGAAAAAAGGGATTTTTAAAAATTGCTTATAATACAATTAATTTTCTGCCTGTTGTATCTTTAATTGTATTGTGGGCCATTGAAATAAGCTATTTCTCTGTTACTGCCATTACTGTCTTAGAACCAAATTTAGCCTTTTTTAAAGACATATCTGAAAGTAAATACAGTTTCAAAGTCTAGTTTATAAAAGTGAAATAGGATGGGAAATGGTGTAGTAAGTTAGAAATAAACTCTTAGAAAACATTTCTTGGTCAAAACACGTATATTGTTGACTTACTGTGTGCTAGATGTTTTAAGCATTTTGTATGTGATAATTCAGTTCATTCTCATGAGAGAACCACATGAGGTTTCACAAACTGAGGTATAGAAGGTTGGTAGCCTGATCATGGAGATTGTAAATAGTGGAGCTGAGGTTGCATCCCACTCAGTTTGGCTCCCATGGATTTATCAAGATCAGGGTAGGGTCCTGTCACAATATCACAGTCTGACGATTGAAGTTTGGACAAGTCAGAGTGATTTCCCTTTTTATTGGATAGTTTCACCTGAAAATAGTTCCCTGCATAGGTAACCAGCATTGATGCTGATAGAGAGGTGCATTTTAGGAGTATTTGAAAGCAAAGAATGAAAATCTATGAAAAATTGTTTTCAAATAGAGCCTTCTGTTACTCTGCATTGAGATGATAAACTGTATTACAGAGTGTTTAGAATGAAAATGCAAGAGACTTGGATCCTAAAACAAAATAAACTTTGAGATTCTGTCTTTTTTTTTTCATTTTGAAAATCTACTTTAAGATTTGATTTAAATGCCCATCCTTCCCATAAACTCTCGTGGGTTCACTCCTTGCCAACAGAGTTAAAATGAACCTGTCCCCTTCTCTTTTACTCCCTTAAGTTTGGGTTACAGCACTGTTCATGTCATGTATTTAATTGTGTTTTGATATCATTAACATTTATTTGTCTTCCTTTTGAGCGTATACTTCTCCAGGAGGAGGTCTTTGGTTCATTCTCCCCAATCCTTAATTCAGCCCTTTTGATACGGGATGGAAGATATTCAGTATGTGCAGACTTGAATGAGTCAAGAAGAATGGGAAACTAATGTTTGTTTATATTGTAAAAGAATTAAAATGATGGTCTAATTATAGAGAAGCATTAGAAATAGAATTGTTGGAGAAATAACTGTAGTTAAGGTTAGGTTTATGATTGAGAAATTTTAGTACATACTTAAATTATCTAGGCCCGCTAACTTTGTTAGAACAAACAATTCTGATTCCATTCAGTTACATTTCTCTTTTTGAGGCAGCTGTGATTTGAGATACTTTCACATTCATGTACTCTAATTTTCACATTAATTTATTTTTAAAGTAAGATGAGGTAATTCACCAAGTAATTTAGAATTTAAATAATTTTTAGAAACCAAAATAACCTTTATGTATAGGACCTTTTATTCATTCTCTCTCTCCCTCTCCCTATACCTCTAGCTCGCTCGCTCTCTCCTCCCCCACGTGTGTGTGTGTGTGTGTGTGTGTGTGTGTGTGTGTGTTTGTTGAAAACTCTGCAGCATTTTCTATGCCAAATCCAACTTCCAAGAAACACTTGGAAGTTAAAGCATTTTATCTGGCTAGTCTAGAAGTCAACATATTTTATGATAACTGTATTTTGTATGGGACATTTCCTAGGAAGAAAGAATTATATATATATAACTTAGTTAATGGTTATATTTATTAGGTGAGAATTTTTTTTATTATCTTGAGAATCTGATGAAAGTTGTGCATTCTGTCTTCAGAAAAAATATACATAGGCATGTGCACTCCAAATTTTACATTTAATTACAAATACCTACGATCTTACATACAATTATGTTTTGTATATCGATGTAACCCCAGTAACCTAAAAAGGAACCAAGTGACCTTGGGCAAGTCACTTTACTGTTTTGTGATTTAGGTTCTTGGTTTTTAAAATAAAAGAAGCTGAAGTACTTGGATTTTAAGTACTCACACTTTTACATCCTCTAACTGTAGGTCTGCACTTAGGAAAAGGGAAGCTGATCCTTTGATTGGAGCTGCCCAGAGTTGTGGCTTGAGGGACATTAGTGTAACCGGTTTTGAAAGATAGAGGAGAAACATCCAAGGAATGCATAAAAGTATTTCCCATGAGAATAAAGACGGAAGAAAGGAAGGAAAGAAAGTTGTTGAAATTGCCTATTTATGTGCATTAGGTGAATGGAGACTTGAGTCATAAGACCAGAAGGAAATTCTCCTCTGAAATACAAAGGAAGGAGTTAGTTCATCTCAATAAATTTCATTAGAGAAAACATGGTAGAGTGAGACATAGTGAGACATTAATCTTATCCTTGACTCAACATTTGGAGAGTCTTCCTGGAGTAAAATGTTCAATAAAATGTCTCCATCCCGGACATCTCCATTTTGGGTATTTGCTTTATTTCTTAAACTTATATTGCAGTCTTGTTAAGCTAATCTCTCTCTCTCTCTCTCTCTCTCTCTCTCTCTCTCTCTCTCTCTCTCTGTATATATATATTTGCATATTATTCATATATATATATATGAATAATAGGCAAATTGACCGAATGGTGGACCGACCACTTGACCAGTCACTATGATGTGCACTGACCACCTCTTGGTCCCTCTCCCTGACCTTCAGGCTCCGATCGCCTGAGGGTTAACGGGGAACCGGGCGTGGGTGACAGCTGGGGGCAGGGCTAGCAGCTGGGGGAGATGGCCCTGATGACAGGCCAGGCCTAGGGATCTTATGGCGAATGAATTTCATGTGCCAGGCCTCTAGTGTGTGATAAAAAGAAAAGCTGATTCCTAAGACTCATTTATCCTCCAAGAAAGGAATGTTAATGTTCATCCTAGAGAATTGGATTAACCTTATAAGGATATTTCTAAATATCTGACTCATTGAGAGTAGCTTTTTAAAGCATTGCCATGAATTTGTTGTTTCAGAAGTCATAATAAATTAGGACTAGAATGAAGAAGAAGGGAGAAAAAGGAGCAAGACTCGGGGGGGGGGGGAGGGGCATGGGAGGAGAAAGGAGCTGCTAAATTGTTTGGGCTTCATATCCTTACCTACACTTGCTTTGCAGAATTCCTATAGGATGCCAGGTTGGGAATAATTGTTTTTGCCAAGAATCAAACCAAGCTGGAAAGAAAACAAATCTGCAAGGGTGTGGCAGCTTGAAATGAATTGGCTCTGGTATTTAAATGATACAAATTTGACATAAAGGGAACACTGGTGGTGGGAGTAGTCTTCCTGGGATAGGCAGAGAGAAAGTGAATACTCAGACTAATGAGTTTAGATTGACTTGTAGACCTTTGTCCTCTCCCAGAGGTAGGTCATTGTAATGGGGATGGCAGTTTATCTTTTGCTGGAGTGAGGTGTGATCTCTGGTACTGGAAGAGAGGATAGAATATTTAAAATATACTTAAGAAATACACACATTAAGTGTGTTAATATACAAAAAATACCATTGAACTAAAATTCATTTTGTTCAGCAAATATTTTTCAAGCACTATATAAAGTACTAGGTGCTGAGCAAATGTCAAGATTTTAAAGATCTGCCACCATAATGACCTTTAGCTTGGCATTCAAGACTCTTTGAGATTTAACTCTGACCATTTTTGATAACTTTGTTCTAGATTGTTCCCTACTCCAGGGAACTGGTTTTCTCACCATTGATTAACACATAGTATGGCTCAATAAGTATTTGACTAAATCTCCCTCTGTAGGTTTTCTCTAAGTTCTTCCTCAAGAACACCTTCTTGGCTCCTCATTGTTCTGGAAAGTCACATCCATCCTCAGTGGTCGCTTCTGTTTGCACTGTACCTTCTACTCATGCTCCTCACTGGCTGAAGTTGTACCCATCGACCATGGGTAGATGAGAGCCCTGTGTGGACTAGGCCTTGTGCCGGAAGCCAATTCCAGCATGTCATAATTACAGGAGTTTCATCAAAAGGTTGATGAAACTTGGGGGCTCAACAAGGGCTGAGTCACATATGTGATCACCTGATGGAGTGGCTAGAAAGCACTTCCCCCTAGACTCCCAATGCCTTTCAAAATTATCTTCCGTCTTTGGACTCTTACTTAATCTACGCACTGCCTTTCTATAGATTGTTGAACCCTTCTTCATGCTGGGACAAGAACCCCGGCTTCTTCCTCTACATTCCTTGTTTAATCTTCACTGTAACCCGGAGATAGCACATAAGCCACTCAACGTTACTTAAATTGACTCTCATTTTTGTAATTAACAATATATTTTTTAAAGTTAACTTTATATTGGTCTTCTAAATTGGAAACTGGTGTCAGTTGTCTCAAATAGAAGGTAATTTAAAAAATTATTACAGCCCTAGCTGGTTTGGCTCAGTGGATAGAGTGTTGGCCTGTTGACTGAAGGGTCCCGGGTTCGATTCCGGTCAAGGGCATGTACCTTGGTTGCGGGCACATCTCCGGTAGGGGGTGTGCAAGACGCAGTTGGTCGATGTTTCTCTCTCATTGACATTTCTAACTCTCTGTCCCTCTCAGTTCCTCTCTGTGTAAAATCAATAAAATGTATTTAAAAAAAAAAAAAAAGGCACATGCCAATTGTGAGTTCGGTCTCTAGTTGGGGACGTGCAGGAGGCGGCCAATCAATGATTCTCTCTCATCATTGATATTTCTATCTATATCTTTCTTCCTCTCCCTTCCTCTCTGAAATTAAGAAAAATATATTTAAAAAATAATTACAATAAAGAGCACATTATCTTTTTTTAAAAAAAAACTAATTATAAAATAAAGTCACTTTCTTAAGGCATTGGCTAGCTGAGAATTGCTCTTCCTTTATTGAGCAGGGAAACTAGCCTGTGCTAAAGAGGTGTGGACGAGAAGACCAAGCAAAACCTTCCTCTTTAATGTGATAACCTTTTTCTAAAGGCTAAGGAAGTGCTGAAAAGAACAGAATTTTCTCATGCTATGATTCAGTGTTTAATTGGGTGCCTGACCATCTCCTGAAATTTTCTAAGTACTCACCCGCATTTGGGGAACACTGAGGTGGCCTGTTTTTCAGGCACCTGACAAAGTGAGAAGCTACAATAAATAACATACTCATGGTTTACCCACTTGCTCATGGCAGAGCCCAGGATTTAAACTCAGGTCCCATACCCAAGCTGCAGGCAGTTTTCTTAGACTCAGAAGATCATCTGGTGCAGCCTCGTTGTCATAAAGATATGTTGTCTGTTCTGTGGCTCAGAGTGGTAGAACGACTTGCCTAAATTCACTCCCCACTTGTGATTGACTGAAAATTAAAATCTTGTCCTCTTGCCTTTTTAATCCAGGCTTCTTTACACAGAATTTTGGGAACCGTATAGTGTCCTTTTAAAAGAGGAAAAAGAAAGCATCTACAGAAGTCTATCTGTCTCTGCTATAAATGGAGCCCGAATCCTTGAATACTGGACTGTCCTCATTTACTTATTCTTTCTGTTGGTCCAATCTGAATCTTAAGGGGTTTTTCAACCTGATTTTTTTTCTCTCAAATAAAAATTGCTTTTTGGTTGTAGATTCCAATTGGAAGGAAATCACAAAAGTCCTGCAGGTCAAATCTTTTCTTAGAACCACTTCCTTTACGTAAAAGTGCAGAACTCTATGTTAATTTTGGCCAGATAAGATTGATTGTGATACAAGGCAAAATTTTCTCCCCTGTTTTTACCTTCAGTGATTGTGTTAATTGTAGTAAGGAACTTGAGTTCAAGATAAAGAAAGCCTTTGGTCAAATAGTATTTTTTTCAGTTGTCAGCCCTGCTTGCAGGATTTGTAAATTTAGGGGTGTTGTACCATTTTCCAGTTTCTGACTCTAGTCACATTTCACATGATCACAGCATGGTGTTCTACTCCGCTGAGCAAATGGAGGGTTTTCTGACACTTGGTTCAAATGGCCTCCATTAAGGGGAGTGGACGTGCCCTGGAGGCTGCGGGGGACTCTGTCTGTAGGTGGAGCTCCACTTGGGGACTCACCTGATGTAGACACTTAGCAATGCCCCATGGGAGACTGAAACGTTCGGACTTTTAAGTGCCACTATAGAACCATGGTTGGAAAAAGGAGGCTTTCAGGAGTTCCATCCCTGAGTGTCCTTTCATCTTTCCTTGAGCACTTACTAATCGGGCACAGGAAATGTTTGATTTGTGAACATCTCAATGACAGTAGGGTTTTCTAGAAGGCATACTCAGAATCATGATAATGTTGGAATAAAACAGACCTATTTCTTTTGGAGGGCAGCTATGCTCACCACTATACCACCAACGCGGACTAGACCTATTTCTTTTGGGAGAATCCTCCCAGACTTCAAAAAATGGACTTCATATTACCAGTATTTTTTTTTTTTTTTAAAGAACTAACATCCTTCCGTTTTTGTTTTTTTCAGAATCACAAGTATGTGGACTAAACTTGTGATTTTATTCCTCTTTCTTCTCCTAAATTTAGCCAGGCAGCTGGTAAAGTGATTCGTTTTGGTTATCACAGAGGAGTTCATTATCAAGTTGGGAGGGCAGGACTAAGTCCTGTACTTCTCTGACTGTTCTGGAATCCTGACTACACTCTCCCGACCTCACCAGGCTGCAGAAACAGAGGTGTCCGGCTCACATGACACATGCCTGCCTTCCCCAAGAGCTGGCTGGTGAAAGAGGACCTTCTGAAAAGGTTGCTGGGTTTGGTCATAGACTCTATGAACTAGAACGGGACAAGAGCCCGGAGATGAGAGAACTGGTTTGGGCAAAAGTAAAGGGAATAAGGTGTTGAGGTAGATAACTTGTATTCAGGTGTTGATACGCTTCATGAAGCCAGTTCTTGACTTGAGCCTATGACGTTAGAGCTCAGTGCTCCTGACCAATGCTGACAGTCTGACATTGGGGTTGAGCCCCTAGGAGAGGTGCTCTTGTTAGCATGTTTCCAAGGGCTCTAGAGCCTCTGTCCATCGAACGACAGGCTCTTTGCTCATGTGAAGTCAATGGAAATGAATGCCCTTTCCAACACATTAGAGGGGCTTTGAGGAAAGCCAGATGACATGCGCACTCCTGCCTGAAATCGTGTTGCTTTGAACACAGCTGGAAAATTTGTCATGGTTTTAGGCTACCCGAACCTTTACTCTTAATGAAATTCCTGACTTGTTACTGTAGCAAGCCTATTTTTACTCTTTCCTCCCATCCCTGTGGTCTGACTTCTGAGGGCTTCATTCTACACATGTTTGCGGAGCACTGCGTCCTCCTGGGCACTGGGCTCAGCATGGCAGAGGATGAGAAGATGCTGAGACACGTTAGCTCACCAAACATGATGCATATGATGCACAGTTTAGCAGGGAGCACCTGGTACTTGGTGCTCCGGAGAAGATTATAGGGAGAGCTGAAAAGAGGAAGAAGGGATTATAAGGCCAAATAGGTAATTGATTAAGAGGCCGGAGTAAGTAGGGTAGAGAGGAAAACTCAGGTGCTGAAGACTGGAAGGAAGGGGGCAGTGTGCCTGTGCAGTACCTGGGGGCTGACTTCCATGAGTGTGGAGGGAATAACAGGAGTGAGTAGTGGGAGCCCCCAAAGGGGGTATTATGGTAAAACAGTGGCAGAAGTGGTACTAGAACACCAGGCACATCTTCCACTGAGCTGGGCCCTGGGAAGATCTTCAGTTTGTTCTAGAAAGGCCTTCGGGGTTCGGGGGTGTGTGTGTAGTACCTTCTGTGGACAAAGGAGATGGAAGAGAGATTCCTTTAATATACCGCTCACTCCATGCCCCACCCTTGAAGAGTGCTTTACCCTGTGAAGTCAGCTGCACGAATCATAATAGCTACCGTTTACTGGAACTGGCTAAATGTTTTATGCACATTACTAGCTCTATTTTATGGAAAGGATACAGGGGTTCAGAGTCCCTAGGGTCCCAGAGTTGCTGAGTAGCAGAGTCAGGATTCAAACTCAGTTTTCTCTGACTCCAAAACTTCCCTTCTTTCTACTGGGTCAGTTAATTTAAGAACATAAAAAGAGTTAAGAATGTTTGGGGGCGTTTGCTGCATGGTGGTAGGGGGCCAAACGAAGGGAAGGCAGTGGAGGGACATGGGTTTGTGTGTCCCCCCAAATCCTTTGAGCTTTTCTATTGTATAAAAATAAACCCTTTAGGCTGGGAGATGATAGTATGTCTGAAGACACTGACCCTCTTAAGGGATGTAAGCCAAACAAAACAGTGTTGCTGATATAGTCACTAAGCCTTTTATCCTAAAATTCTCTTGGAAAACCCGCCTGCAACAGCAGGGAACATTATCCAACCAAGTTTATCTGTAACTATAGGGCTGGTGGTGGAGTCTTTTTTGCTGGTGCTTCTATAGCTCAGGGTGTTTGACCAGTAGTTCCTTCTCTGCAGGTCCCACTTATTTTGGCATTTTGATTGTGGTTGAAAGTTTTGAATTTTTACTTTCTATGACAGGTTGACTAATTTCCTAGGGGAAAGGTTCTTTTTCCTATGTTCTGCGTACTCCCAGCCAGGGAGAAGGCAAATAATTGTATTGTTTGGTGAAGCCCTTCTTTGAAGGTTGTTCTGTGTGTGTGTGTGTGTGTGTGTGTGTGTGTGTGTGCACTCAGCGGATATCAGCAAGAGGAAGAAAGGCTATCTAACCCTTTGTTAGAATTTCTCCATAATTCTACAATGAGACAAGAATGGGGTTACAGCACAGATTTACTTTCAGAAACACGGGCCCCTTGGCAGTTTGAGAAGTCCCGAGACTGTTTTAGCAGGTAAAAATTGTATTGAGTGTTGAGTAGGATCTTTAGTTTTATGAATGTCAGTGACATGATAGTAGATTTAAATTTTTTGAGACTCCTTTAGAATGGAATTGTTGAAGCATGAGAAATTAATGCATCTCAAAGGTCAGTTACAGATTTCTACAGTATTCGTGGATCTCTTCTAACTTTTAGTTTTTATGTATTTATTTCATAGCCCTCATTTCGAAAATTAGCTATTAGCAAATAATTTTGTCCAGGAAATTGGACAATGTATCCCAGGGTAAAAGAAGAGTGTGCAGTTATCTATAAATGTATTGCTACTAATAACCAAATAGAGGTGATGCATTTGGTAATTTCAAAAAAGTCCCTGTAAATTACAGAGTGCTGGCATTGATTAAATTCACTGGATCTATATTATTTAACTGTGTAGTGCAATAGCAGAGTCCACAGAATGGTTTCATTTTATTCTTGGAGGACCTCTTAGACTCATTGCCTCCTCAAATTTGAGTATTTAAGTGTTGTAGTTTACTTAAGTAGAATACAATTCCATGGATGCCTGAAGACCAGCTCTTGGTTTCTGTGCAGGGTTTTAAGGGCATGATGGCAACTATAAGGGCAGCTTTACTTAAATGTGGGTCTACAGGACGGTTGGAAATATGCAGGGGAATTTAAAGGTTAGTAAGGATGACCTTAAGGCTGAATAGCACCTGGAGGCCAGAAAAGTTAAACTGAAGCAGTGAAATCAGCCTCAGGCTGAATAAAGCAGACAAGTAAGTCTGAGCGGAATCACAGGATGACTGATCCCCACCGCCACAGCCATGTCTTCAGTTATGGGCACGGTGAGCATCTTCCAGCCTGGTCTTCTGACTTTCAGTTTCCTCATGAGCCTGTTTCCTGAATGTGACTATATGCTCAGCCACATATGCTCAGAGTTATGAAAGAGCATACCTTTCCCTAAGCAAGCACATCTGTTGGGCTTCCAGGACGCTCCGCACCTCTCTGGAGATGAGATGCACAAATCTGTAATTCTTGCTTTTGCATCCACATTTCATGAGTAGGCACTTGGTTGAGCTTCAGCACCAGTACATTTTCAGTTTGCATGTGATGTAGTTAAATCCTGCCTTACATCGCTCTCCTGCATTGTGGGTTCCTGACTAGCTGTTTATTGAAAGAAAACATGTAGGAACAGTTCCATCAAGGGAAATACTGATAGATGTCAGAAATGTCAGTCTCACTTCTGGTAACCATCTGGAAGTTTGCCTGACACACACACACACACACACACACACACACTTACTAATTAATCTGGAGTTTTGAGAAATGGCTCTCATAAAATCACTGTTTTGATGGACGAAAATTAGTTGCTCACCACACATACTGGGCTATGAATTATTCAGAAGAACAAACTGTGGTGGGAGAAATACTGTGGTGGGAAAGAGCATACAACGGTTGTTTTGGAAATTATTTCCTGAGAAACCTGGGGGCCGGCTCTTACTCTAGGGGGTGACTCCGAGCAAGGCGCTTGCTTTTGGGGGAGCTTCAGCTTCTCTGTAGAGTGGAGCAAATGTGTGGTGAGAACGGGTCTCCAAAACCCCATCGGATTCTTTCTATCTCCTAATTCAAGATTTTAATGTGGAAGGAAATGTAATAATAAAAAAAATGCTCATGTTGGCACTGCTATCAGAAACTCTTCATTTGTTCAGTAAGTTCACTGCGGGCATGTGAGGCCATGCCCTCTAGATTTAGGGTTGAGCTTCCATCTAAAGAGAAAAGATAGTCACGGGAAGTAGTTCCTGTTTTTTTTTGTTTGTTTGTTTTACTTTGCTAAGTGGGGGGAAAAACACACTCCCATTTTGTACTTTTAGAATGTCTTAGTCTCCCCCTCTCCTTTCTTTTTTATATTTCTTATCTCTCTTTGAAACTTACCTGTGAGGTTCAAAAGGGCACGTTGTTTTGGAGAGACGGGGTGGAGGGGCAGTGTGGTGGGTGCTGACGGGGGTCCTCACTTCCCCCTTCACACCAGCTTCCTGTGAACGGATATCTTTTTCTTTTGCCAGCATCGCGGAGTCTCTCTGGCATTTCCCGTTTTGGTTTAGGAAAACGTTAAAAGAATCCACAATCCCAGCTGTCACTTGGAGACCCCTTTGCAAGTAGCATATGGCCTGCCCTCTTGTTTCACTGTCCCCAGGGTGTCTCGGCAGAAAGGAGTCCCCCTCCCCCTATTGCTTTCTGTCCCCTTACTTTTTTTTTTTTTTTTTTTTTTTAATTTTTCTTCATTATTCTGACCACCTTCTGCTGTAACCACCCACTGTTCTTTGTAAATTCTCCACTTCCTTGCTGGAGTTCCTTGAGAGCAAGGACTTGGCTTCTTTTGTTCACTGCTGAATCACCAGTGTCCAGAACAGCGCCTGACACATAAGAGGAACTCAATCAGTATTTGTTGTGGCGAATAGAAGTCTTGTAAAGTTAAGGTTACAGTTTGTTCAATGAATAGATGGTTAATATTTGATTCACTGTTCACCTTCCTGGGCAATTACACAATAATCAAGCTTTACACCATACAGTTCTTAGGTCTTCCGAGGTAAAGTCAGGCTACTGATATATATAGTTTACATACAATTAAATTTATCCTTTTTAAGTGAGCAGTTCGGAGGTAAATGGGAATAGTTATATATCCCTATTATTCCATTTTGCAGAATGTGAGAATGAGCGGAGTCCTAGAGTATGCAGTTTTTGCATCTGGCTTGTTTCTATTAGCTGAGGCTTTTGAGATTGGTCCATTCTGTTGCATGTGTCAGTAGGTTGTTCCTTTTTATTGCTGAGTAGTATTCCATTGTAATCTATTTACTAGTTGATGGACATTGGGTTGTTTTCAATCTGGGCTGTTCTGTATAGGACTTCTACAAAAATTCATGTACAGTTGTGTGAACATACGCTTTCATTTCTTTCAGGTAAATACAGTGCTTCTCTTTATCTGTGGTTTCATTATCTGTGGTCTCAGTTATCCATAGTTAACCACAGTCCAAAAACATTACATGGAAAATTCCATAACAAATTCCATAACAGTAAAACAGAGTAAGGGGACATAAAGCAATTCATTAGTTTTAAGTTGGCTGCATGATGAATTCTTGCACCATCCTGTTCTGTAAGGCCTGGGTCATGTATTATCTCTTTGTTAAGCCTACCCACACTTTATATACATCGAGTGGCCAGATCATTATGTGTTCAGAGATCATAATAATCTGGCCATTCAGTGTATATTCCTTGCCTGTTAATCCCTTAGTAGCCATCTCAGTATCAGATCAACTTTCACCATATGGCAGTGCTTGTGTTCAAGTTACCCTTATTTTACTTAATAGTGTCACATAACTTTTACTATACTGGTCATAATTGCCCTACTTGATTATTAGTGCCTATGGTTAATCATAATTAAACTTTATGATAGGTATGTATGTATAGGAAAAACCATAGTCTGAAGCCTTGGTTCTCTCTGTGGTTTCAGACATCTGCTGGGGGTCTTGGAACACATCCCCTGCGGATAAGGCACGGTGGGACGGCTAGGCTGTACCCTCAGTCTGTGTGTAACTACAGGAACTGGTGGGCAAAGTTGCTGTTCCATTTTACATTCCCAGGAGCGGTGTATGGGAGTGCCCATGGCTTCACATACTCGCTAACACTAACATTTACAACATTTTAGTAGTCCCAGTGGGTATGTGGTGGTAGTTCATTGGGGTTTTTAAAAATTAAATTATTTTTTATTTTATTATAACAAAACCCGGTTTTGCTTGGGGTTTCTCCTTTTAGCCTAAGGAAAATCTGTAGGTCTATTGCAAAAGCAATTAAAAAAAAAAAAATAGGGGGAGGATTTTGGCTGCTTTCTCTTCTCTCTCTTTTTTTTTTAAATGTTATTTTTAAATTACAATTTACATTAGTATTATTTTGTATTAGTTTCAAGTGTACAGCATAGTAGTGAGACAATCATACACTTTACAAAGTGTTCTCCCAATATTCCCAGTACCCCCTGGCACCATACAACGTTACTACAACATTGTTGATGATAGTCCCCATGATGTACTTTATACCCGTGACTGTTTTGTAACTGCCAATCTGTACTTCTTAATCCCTCACCTCTTTCACCCAGTCCCCGATATCCCCTCCCCTCTGGCAGCCTCCAGTCTACTCTCTGTAACTATGAGTCTGTTTCTGTTTTGTTTGTTCGTTTATGCAGTTCTTTGGATTCCACATAGAAGTGAAATCATATGATACTTGTTTTTCTTTGAATGGCTTATTTCACTGAGCAGAATACTCCCTAGGTCCATCCAGGCTGTCACAGATGATACCATTTCATTCTTTTTTATGGTCAAGTAATAACTTGGCAACTAATGATGTTGAGCATCTTTATTTTAGAAGGTCATGCTTTGGCAGTCTGTTGTATTTTCTAGATATGAATAGCTTTAAGATGGCATTTGAAGTGAAAATTTCTTTCAAAAATTGGCCAAAGTTTGAACAGTCACTTCCTCCAGGTACAAAAGGGGAGGATATGGAAACTGTTAAATTTGGACAAGGTTGATCCATACCTGTGTGACTAATAACGAGGCCTGGCGAGAGTACATGGAGCGCTTGGACATGAAGCATGGCCAAAAGCATGTTCGTGGCTCCCCTGGCCTTGGAGGGCCTGCTCCGTGCAGAACTATTCCTGCTGTTTGTGGAAAGCTGACCTGAGATTCAATTACATTTCCCTGGATGCCGTGGGAGTCATTTGGGAAACTCTGCAGTCCTCTGTGGCCGTCCCAAGTGTGTGGTGGAAGCCTGCTGAACGTGGAGCTCCCTCTCTGGGGACAATTTGCCCGAATTAGTTAATCAAGCTTGAGAAATCGGTTCCAGCAGGCCCAGACATGCCTGAGTCTGAAACCCTATTTCTCATGTCCATCTCTAATTAATTAATTAAGCAGACAGTCCCCGAGTGCTTACTCTGTACCGGGTACTGTTTTCCTTATTACGGACAGGAGTGGCCCCTGCTGGCACTCAGAATGTGGGAGACACACAGTAGCAATGGAAAGCAGGCTGTCCGCAGAGCACGGGTGTCAGTGTCCCAGAGGTGACCAGGAAAGGATCCTGTCCCAGTGACAGCTAAATGGAGACCTAAACTAGGACCAGTGTCACACCAGGAAGTCCCAGGGACAGGAGAGAGTGTGGCCCAGTCAGAGCCTGTAAGGAGTTTTCCAGGCATCAGGAGGTGGGGAGTGTCAAGCGAGGAGATCGGAGTCAACAGGGACACCAGGTCAACTACAGCGAGGATCAAACTTGATCCTCAGATGGTGGTTTTAAGGGGGGGAGTGGCGTATTCACATATTCGCTGTAGTTGAATAGTGTTGGTTGCTCTGTGGTAAATGGATGGGAACGGGGTAAGGGCTGGTTTGAGTGAGAGGGGCCTGTGGACTGGCAGTGATTGTGAAGTGGATCCTTTCCAGCCAGTAACTGGAAATGTGCAGAAGGGCAGGAGTGAGTGTGCTGCTAGCTCTGAAACATTGAGAAATCTGGTACACAACTCTGCCTTCTTCATAGCTTTCAGTTTGCTTGTTCTCTTGCTTTTTGGGAAACTGATGTAGAAATGTCCCCTTGGCATCCGTTACCTGAGCAGAGGGGTTTGGGCTCTGCCAAACCCGCTTCTTTGGACTGGATTGCTCTTCCCGTGATCACTGTGATTTGAGGTGGGAGGAGGGAATTACGTGGGTGGCCACGGCCATGCCAACGTGGGGGACGGGAACTGGGGCAAGAAGCCTGCCGGTTTGCACCCAGCAAAGCCAGAGCAGAACCTTCTGCTGCCGCTCTGGGCTACTTCTTGCTAACCCTATCTGAGGGTCCCTAAGTTCAGAACCAGCATCTACAGACCCACAAACTCAAATTTTAGGAAAATACCCCAAATCTCCTCCTTTTATAGAGTGTGTCTTCCCTCCTTCGGAGATTCTCCACTCAGGTGTAGGGGAGGCAATTCTGTGCTTTGGACTCCAACACTAGGATATTTCTGTTTTGTCCTTTCTACTCTGCCCTTCCTACCTTTCCAGACACCCACCTGATGGATTTGCTAGAAATAATGGAATAGAAAAGAATGTCTGGACAGCATGTGCGGGAGGGTACCGACAGAACAGAGAAAGATAAGATAGGAGAAAAGAACTTGTTTCCGGAAGGCGTGGGCAAGGGTACTCTCATAGGTGGGAAGCTGGGGCTAATGCACCCCTGGGCTTCCTGTACTTGGTTACATTTTTCCTTTTTAAATTACAAACGTGTGTTCTAACCTCCTCCTTGCCTGTTGCCTTGGAAATCTGAAAAGATTCATGTGGCTTCTCAATCAACTAAGCGATCGCTGGAGAGTAGCTTTTGCAGGAGAAAAACCAGCTAATCATTAATTTCACTGTTTCTGGGATGTAAGCCCAGTCCTAGGCCACTTCGCAAACACTGGGATTACAGTGGCATCCTGCTCTCTGGGCTCCGAGGCCAGTTATCTTTGAAACGACAAATGGCAAACTAACTGGGTGCTGGCTTACCTCTTGCTCTTTTTGGAGTGAGGACTTTTAGGAGGTATACACCTCTCGAGTATTTCAGAAGAACTCCTAATTTGTCTGGTTGCCAAGGAATGGATTTGAATACATAATGGATGAATGGGTCATGCCTTCTGCACAGATACCGCAAATTCCCTCCACTCGCTTTTCTTCTCCGGAAGTTTTTAATCCAAATCTTTGTGGAGTGGGGGACAAAGGGTAAGAGCCTACTAGGGGCTGGCCTTTGCACTGGGAACTGATCAGCACTCGTGGACGTTTAGCCTACCCTACCGCCTTGTTTTGTGTCCACAAGTGGTCACTACATTCTTAGCTCTTTATGCTGACCGCTCCTCATGCCCAAATCCCACTCCCACCTCTACTCCACTAGCCACCACCATGACTGACTGGCAGCCACTCCCGTGGCTGCCAGTTAAGTTGGTGTCCACTGAGGGTTCATGGCTGAGGGCTCATATGCTTAACAAAGAGATAATACATGTCCCAGCCAGCAGGGCCCAGCTTTAACCTGTATATCCCTCCCTTCTTCTATTTTTCCTTTCTCTGCCCCTCCTCCAACTGTAACTGTCGTGGGGCTACCTTGGGATTATTCCAGCATTAAGTGACTACGGTTGTTGCGTGGGCAGTTGGGACACGTGGCAATGTTGTATCCCCTGTTTACGAGAGAACCTCCCCTCCTCCCAGCATGGCAAAGCATGGCACTTGTGACACCTGGCAGGGAGCAGCTGGGCCCTCCTCGCAGGTGCAGATGGGGCCAGGCCAGAGGGCACAGATGCCGGGGCAGTGGGAGCCTGTCAGTCTCACAGGCAATGCTCCCCACCCGCCTTCCCTGACTTGTTCCTCCACGGGATGTTGTTTTCCTCTCCGGAGACACGCAGCACTGGGGTTGTCCTCACCACCTGGGAGCCAGGTGTCAGAGCATTGCCTCGGAGTTTGCCCACAGCCATCCTGAAACACACAGGGGCTTTCCAGGTGGGGAAACCGCCTTGCCGATGGTGTTGTTTACCACTTGAATGACTCAACAATGTTGTTTGAGCGAATTGAAGGAAATAGCGTACATTACACCAGGCTCAAGGCAAACTTTATGAATGCCGCTGGCATTTTATGTGAAGGGAGGCATTTCCCTAGAGAAGGGAGCCAGGTCCCTGGGATGCCAGGCTGCCACTTCCGAACTCAGTGTGTCCACCACCTCAGACTGCTCACTTCAATCTGTTTGCATACGTGTAGTATTTTTTTCATCCCCAAATGGTCATACCCATAGAGCAAAAACGATTAGGATTATAGCAGCTAGCTCCTGGGCTGACCCCAGAAAACTGCCAGAATCCCTGTTCCCTGGAGAAGCCCCAGGGCCGGAAGTCGGGGATCATGACCTATCGGGGACCTATTGGGAAGCAGTCATGACGCAGTGCTGTGAATGAGGGCTCAGGTGAGGGGGCCGGAGTAACAGCCCTCATTGGTGTAAGTCTGGCTTCGCAGCAATAACTGACAGCTCTCTCCCTGCCTGCTTTATCTTTCAGTTAATGACCAGCCACAGCGTCTCTGCTGGGCACTCTGGCCACTGCCTCCACGCTCCCGGCCACGCTCAGGTTGTGGTGGGTGCCAGCTGAGCTAGCATGGCGTGCTGGGCTCAGCTGAGGCTGCTGCTGTGGAAGAACTTCACGTACAGAAGAAGACAAACAGTAAGCGTGGGCTTCTTGGGGTAGAGGGCATGCTTGACTTCAATTTTGACTTGGGGATTGGAAGAGAAGAAAGGAAGTCTTGTTAGTTTTCTCAAAGCGATTGAATGAGCGTGGCCCTGGTGGGCTCTATCACTTATTGGCGAGGGCAGAAATGTTAGCTTTGGGTTTAGGCTTGTGCCCAGGCGTGAGTTCCGACCCCTGGAATGTGGCACATAATCACCCACAGCCGATCCTTCGCCTCCTTTTCCTACAGCTCCGGGGGCCATGTGGCTCTCCAAGACTGGGCATGAAGGGAGTTAATGGCCCAGCATGTAGAGAGACTGGATCTTTTAGTGCCAGTGTGGACTCTCTCAGCTTTGACTGCCAGCTGGAGGAAAATAAAACAGAACATTGTTTTATTCCTGTGGAGGGTTATAAGCCATTCACTGCCCGGATGGGGCGGTAATTCTTAGATCATCTGTAATGCGTAGGTGAAGGGTATTTTTCCACAGAGAAAGGCCAGAGCTGTAAGGCATGGTGAACTCCTTGAAGATCAATGCCAGCTCTTTGCTTCTCTATCACTGAACACTTCCATCTGCTCTCCTGGGGTTAGCTGTTCCTCTCTGTAGTTAGCATCTCAGTCTGTTTTCTGCCCTGCCTTTTTCCTGGATTCTGAGCCTGCTTCCCCACTTGGCTGTCTTAACGGAGCTTAATGTAATCAAAATGATCATCTTTTGACTCAAAGAGCTAGGAGGGACCTTGGAGATAAAATGATATAGTTTCTCAGACTAGAATACTATTTGGACCTTTTCTAAAATAAAAATGTTAAGGTTTGTTTGTGTTCATTAAATTTCTTTTTATTATAATGTTATTTAAATATGTACATATGTGAAACTAGACACCCCCCCTTTATTGTATATGCTATTGTAAACCATATGATCACTTACAAATTAAAATGCAAACCAAATCGCAAAACCAATACAATTCAAAGGAATCTAGTAAGACAGCTGACATTGTTTAGCCCAGTGGTCGGGAAAGTCATTAGTCAACAGGGCCAAATATCAACACTACAACAATTGAAATTTCTTTTGAGAGCCAAATTTTTTAAACTTAAACTTCTTCTAATGCCACTTCAAAATAAATTCGCCCAGGCTCTGGTATTTTGTGGAAGAGCCATACTCAAGGGGCCAAAGAGCCACATGTGCTCACCAGCCGCAGTTTGCCGACCATGGGTTTAGCTTAACCCAAACCATGAGGAGTGACGTGAATATGGTAGGGGCTGCTGTGGTGCCATCCTGTGAGTTTGGACAGCCTATGTTCTAGGTGTTCAGTTCTCCAACCATTTTTCCCATGACCTTCATTTGATACCATTTGGCTTTCATTTGGTCCAATCTCATCATTCATAAATCACGTCTGCATCTGTTCCTTCCTCATTAGTCTGCTACAATTATGGTACCAACACAATCAAACACAAATATAAACTTAGGCTTTGAAATCTTGTGCCAGAACTTGGTTATAAAACAGGCATTTGGAAAATCCAGATATGTTATTCTAGTTTATTTATAGGACCACGAAAATGAAAACACAAAATGGTTAAAATTCTCATAGGGAACTCACATGTAACCCATTGAAAATATACCTCCTAGTCCCCACCCTCCAACCTCCCCACAAACAGATTCTAGTTTGAGGAACAGCGATTTTGTTTAGCCCTTCACATTAGTCCCAAGGACACTAATGAGAGCAGGAACTAGAATCTGTGTATCTAACGTATCCTGCCTGTCTTAGTGATAATAATAATGGTATTTTAAAATATAAGATCTAATCTATATATTTAAAGCTTAAGCTACCGAACGACGGTTGCTATGATGCGTACTGACCACCAGGGGCAGACGCTCAACTCAGGAGCTGCCCCCTGGTGGTCAGTGCGCTCCCACAGCAGGAATTCCACTAGCTGACCGATGGGCGCCAGACACAGGGCTCATGTTGGCTAGTGGGAGCCTCTCTTTATGGGGACTGTCTGGGTGCCAGCCTGCAGCAGGTGCAATGGGGCTGGGATGAGCCGGAGCGGCAGGCAGGAGCAGCAGGCGGCATTGAACTGCCAGTTTCAGCCCAGTCCCCTCAGGCCACGCCAAGGGACCCCACTTGTTGCATGAACCCATGCACCAGGCCTCTAGTATTATATAAGGAAGTAAACACTTTGAATGTGCTAGGCAATCAATAGTGCATTATTAAACTGGTTAATCTTTTTGTGACTCCGTGAAGTACTCATGTTCTTGTTGTGGCTGGGGATCTTGCAGGGTCCCCAGAAGCACATGTCAGGTTCCAATCCAGGCCTTCTGACTCTAGAGTGGGCACTCTAAACCACTACGTCAAATTGCTTTTTGGTGGTAACTTTTTTTTTTTTTTTTTTTCCCCTCCCTCTCAAGATCTTGAAGTTTCTGACTTCTTCACCTTTACCCCTGCCTTCTATGGCTCTTTCCCAGATTTTGGTGTTCCCAAATTCATCTCTCATCCTCATTTCTTAGCTACTGTGGTTCCAATCTCCTCTTCTCATCCGTGTGATAGGAAATCATTTCTGCTGTGGTGTGTCCATTAGCCAGTGAGTAGTGGGAAGAATCATACCATCTTAGCAACGAAAGGCACAAAGCAGGAAAGGAATTTCCCTGTGGTCAGCCAAGGAATCAGAGTCCTGTAACAGGATGTGGGGGTTGGGCCATCTGGAATGGACCTGTCTCCACCGGTCTTCAGCGTGTAGCTTCTTGCTCAATGTAGCACATGGGTTTAACGAGAGTTAAGAATGGAGAAATAGGCAGGCTTAGTCAAGGCAATTTGCAGTCTTAAGCCAGAGTGCCTGTTGAAGGGAGAAGTAGGGACACAGCATCCTGATACAAAAAGGCTTTCCTAGATTGTATATCATTGCCTACTGGCAGGTCCAGTTAGTCCCTTCCCTTCCTGATTTATAAAAGATTTGCGTTTTGCTGAGCCAGAAAGAAGGGTGGTTTGTTTCAGGTCCCAGATGCTTAGATTGTCAGAGTTGGAGAGATTTGGCCTCCTCCATGGGAAGTCGACAGAACTGGGGTTTGGGCTAGAATCCAGGAGTCCAGGCTGGGTCTTCCATAGAAGTAGCACAAGAACCAATTTCCTGTAGGCCCAGCCTTCCCTGCCCCACCCACTCCTCCTTCTTAAAGCAGGCTTGGCTTTCTTTGCACGAAAGGTTTAATGTCCCTGGATCTTAGGTTCTGACTGGTAGCGACTTTCCAGTGCACCTGACTTGGATTTCTAGATGATACTGTTTAACATTGGAACCTGCTGAGGGTTTTGGTGCCACTTGGTTAACTCACCTCGTCAGAACCCAGTCCTTCCCATTAGGTGGGGAAGAAGTTAGCATTTCCATGATCGTTCTTGCCCACAGTGAACAGAAAACCATTGCTCATTTCCCTTTTTCTGCCATCCTGCAGTGTACACACCTGGCCCCAGAGCCTGGCATCAGGGATATGCTCAGTAAGTATTTGCTCAGTGAGGGGCTATTACTTTTCAGCTCTCAAGGAGGCTCCCCAGCTCAGGGGCCTTGTGTGCTGCTGCCAGGAAGAATAGAAAGGCCATGTAGAAGCTGGGATCTGCCAGTACTCCCCCGAGCTACTCTGTGTCTTTGTTTGCTGATGAATTCTGGGGACCTCTCTCTGGTGTCCCCTTTGTGCAAAATCATGGGGACCATCAGCCAGGGTTAGCTTTCTGCTGTTCTTGTTAGGCAAAGAATACATTGAAATTGAGTTGCGAAAGTTAGGTGCAAAGCTCAGTTTGGGTTCAGAGTAAAGGTTAACCTGTGTGGGTGGCAGTCATTCAGTACAAACAGGGCTTAGGGGACAGGAAGAGGGATCAGAGTTTTTCTGATCCTCATTTGGTATTAGGCTGAGCCAGAGGCCAAGGTCCCATAGACATAGAGAGTACGGCCATATTGCCCCCCCCCCCTTCTTTTTTTGCCTTTGCTATTAAATATTTTCTCAATTAGATCTGGCCATGTGGCTGGGAAAATAGATAATTCTAGTTATTGTATACATTGCAGGCGTCTTCAAACTTTTTAAAGTGGGGGCCAGATCACGGTCCCTCAGAGAGCTGGAGGGCCGGACTATATGAACTACTAATTTCTACTGTAACACCTCGGCTGCGCTCACTGCCCAAAAAACCTGGCGGGCCGGATCAGACTCCTCTGCGGGCCGCATGTGGCCCGCGGGCCATAGTTTGAAGACGCCTGGAGCATTGGTATTTGGCCATTGTTTAATGATAGGAATAAGCTATCAAAAATTAAAACTATTTAAGAACCATTATAGAATTTTATAGAATAGATGAAAACTTCATATTTCCTCCTATTTCCATTTTAACTTGATACACTTCTTTCCTATTCTTAATCTTTGTCAGGTAGTGATAGTTCAAATCCAAATAATAATTCTAATCATTACCTACTTCTAATTCAATTCTGACTGCAGGTTGGCCACCTTATGCCATTGGGTTTAGGGGAAACTCATTTCTCCTAGGTTTTAGTGTCCCCTTCCGTGGAATGGAGAACATTAGAACAAATAGCCATTTATCGTTTCATTTGGATAGATGTTTATGGCGCATCTACTACATGTGGGACAGTGAACTGGGCACATGGTGGTGAACCAGACATGATTCCTGTCCTTAAAGAAGTGAGAAAAGTAGCTATAAAACACACCATTATGTAAGTAAACATATAATAACACATTGTGATAAGTGTAACGAAGACAGACTGTGGTTCTGTATTGGGTACTGCCAGGCTATGGGTAGGGCCTTAATTTAGAAGGGAAGGTCCTGACATTTAAACTTCAGCCGCCATTAGCCAGGGGAACATCAGGAGCCCAGAGATCAAGGGAACTGTATTCCTGGCAGAGACGCAGAGCGTGAAGGCCACGGGGCCTAACACATGTTCCCGAGTCAAGGAAGAGAAAAGCCAGTGGCGCTGGTGGTGCCAATGCAGTCCGGCTGGGGATGATCTGGGAGTCGGCAGGGCCAGGCCATGCAGGGCTTTGCAGTTGGCAAAGGGCAGCTGAGTTTTAGTTTAGGTGCAAAAGGAGTCCCTGAGGGTCAGTTTATGCCTGGTCCTCGACACTGAGGGCTTTGAGTGACCACAGCCCAGGGAGACCACTGAAGTCATTCCATACACGTGTTCCATTGTATGGTGTTTGTTTGTTTTTTTTCCCTTGAACATTACTCAGTGTGTCTGTTTCCAAATTTCCAAATAATCTTCATATTTATAATAATGATCCTTGATGTGTAGGCTGTGTTTTGTAGCTTTGAAAGCACTTTTATATGCATTGTCTTGATATTCACAGCGATCCTGAGAGGTGTGCATTACAGCTCCTGCTTCTCAGTGAAGAACAGAGTATGGGTTAGTGAAGTAGTTAGAGGTTAGGGGGAGAATTCCATCTCATGGTCCCACATTTACCTTCGGGCTGAATCCATTGACATTTCTGGGAGCTTTACAATAATCTACCAGCACAGTTTTTATTTTTTTAAGTTTATTCTCTATTGCCAACGTTTAGATGGTTTCCAGAGTTTGCTGTTATGAATGAATTACTATGAAGATTTTATACATCTAGCCTTTTCTTACTTTTGTATTGTTTCCTTAAGTCACAATCTCAGGAGTAGGATTATTAGGTCAAAGGGGAATGGCCCTTCAAGTCTATGATCAGATGTCCTTCCAAAGGATTAAGCCAATTTAAAAAGCCACCATGAATGCATGAGGCTACACACTTCTGAGAGGGCAGGTCTGGGTTTTTAAAAAAAATGTTTTTCCCTCTAGCATTGCTCTGATTTGATCTTAAAGATTTCACTTTAATTCATACAGACTTAATCAGGGATGGGTTTAAAAATGATTTTTGTTTACATTCATATCACATCATCCTAGCAAATTTTATTAAGTAGCGATTCCTTTTCTGGTTATTTTTGGGACATTTGTCAAACTGTTATGTCATTAGGGAGCTATTTGGGGGTTATTTGTTTGGTCATTTGGTACATTTTTTTTATGTTTTATTTTGATGCTGATACAGCACAGAGTGTGCTGTTACTTTTAACATTGAGATCTGGGGCAACTCATTGTTTCACACTCCCTTTTTGCCTCTCAAAATAGCCTGATAATTTCATCTTTCTCTTTCCCATTAAATCTTATTACCTTACCAAGTTCTAAAAAAAGTATCCCATCCTTACATAATGCCCCAGGGGCATTTGGTGATGTTTGGAGACATCTTTTGGTTGTCACTGCCCTGGGCGGGGTGGTTGGTAGAGTACATGTGTGTGCTGAGTATCCTACAGTTCACAGGAGAGTCCCCTCAACAGTTACCTGTGTCAATAGTGCTGCTCTTGAGAATAGCACCTGCTCTCCAGGTGTTCGCTCGGAATGTCCTATGTTAGAGCTGAGGAGGAACCAGACAGAAGGCACCAAGTGCTGCCTTTGGTGCTCCCAGAGCCGCTCAGCATAGCAATCACTTAAACATCAGAATTACATAGTATTTTAACACCCAACACTAAAGGGAGGCTCCTGATGGTCTGACTTTGGTGAGAAATGCCTTTTGAAAACAACGTTTCTCTTCGGGGGGAGAGAGAAGAGGGAGAGATGTGGAGGTGGGTAGGTACCTAAACAAGATTTAGAAGAGTTTTCTATAGGGGTTTATAGCATAAAGTATCGGTTTTATTTCCAAGCTATTTCCGAGGCACTATGTGAAGGAAAAATGCTAAGTCTAGGGATGGAGAAATCTTACTTGGATGATGAGTGGAGCCAGAACGGCAAGCCTTGCAGTTAGGTTTCTAGAAGGAGACTATTAGGAAAAGAAATGCCTATCTTGGTCGGGTGGCTGGAGCATCGTCATGTTCACCAAAAGGTTGTAGGTTCGATTCCCAATCTGGGCACATAACTAGGTTTTGGGTTGGGGCGATCAATGTTTCTTTCTAACATCTATGTATATCTCTCTCTCCCCCCTTCCCTTCCTCTCTCTAAAAAACATATCCTTGGGTGAGGGGGGGGGGGAAGCCTAGAACATCCCCCTGAGCTTGTAAGGTGACTTTTGTGTTCAATGACAGGTATAATTTTAGAGGTGCCGAGTAAAAGGGCATGGGTTAAGTTTTCTCTCCCCATGAGTTTTCTGGTTTGGGTGGTATGAGCTTTGGAGGCAATCTCTTCATTATTCATACATTTTAGTAACTCAGGCTACCAAGGATTTTGAAGATCAGTAATCTAGTGGTGCTTAGTGGCTAAGAGCAGGGACCCTTGAATCAGGTTGTCTTTGAATCCTGGCTCTGCTGTTTATCAACCTTATTGCCTTGGCCAATATAGTAACTCTTTAAGCCTCAGTGTTCTTATCTGTAAAAGGAGTAGAATAATAGTACTAATGAAGTTGTTTGAAGGTTAAATGAGTTAATATATGTACAGTTAAGTATTTAGTAACACTGGTATTTAGTAACATCTGTTTAAGTGTGCACCTTTATTGTTATTATCACTCTTTCTTACCTCTTTTTCTGATCTGCTTACACCCACTGGTGGATTTCCCCCCCTCCTTTGTTATTAGTGCCACGGGGAAGAGTCAATCAACCAGTTATTCTGAGCATCTGCTGCCCTACAGGGTCCTAGATATGGGGGCTGCAGAGATGCCCAGGAACATTAGGCTTGATTCATTGAATCAGATCTGGGAGCCCTAGACTAAGTGGCCATCTTTTTTTTGTTTTGTTTTGTTTTGTTTTGTTTTTTAGCATGATAAAAGTGGCATTTTAATTAAATAGGGAAGGATTGATTATCCCCTAAAAAAAATGTTTCAACAGTTAACTGAGATGGGAAGAAAATACTTCACTCTGTATACCAATGTAAATTTGAAATAGATCAGCAGATTTAAATGTCAACAAACTGATTCATAAACGTACTAGAAAAAAAACATGGAAATATTTTTGTGAGTAAATACTTAGGACGTTCTTTGGAGGAAGCAAGTATTTAAAAAACATCTCAGGAAAATCCTAAGAAGTTTTATTTCCTGACTAAGAATTGGAGAATGGGTGAACTTATATCTCTGAACATTTCTTGAGAAAGGAGTGAGGAATACCCAGCACTTCCATTGGCCTGCTTAATGCTGTTGATATAGAAGTGTATTGCCTATTTCATAATCTCATTGTGCAGGTTTAAGTGGCCATCTTAACCGTATGTGGCCCAAACATGGCTCCAGGAGAGGCATGGTGAATGCACACAGACAGACCTAGGGCTCAGTGGGTCTGGGTGCCAGTGCTGGTGGGCTCCCCTCACCAGGCTGTGGCTCATAACCAGTTTGAACCTTTGTTTCTTCACTTCCGAAATGGTAATCTACCACTGATCTCACAGAGTTATTGTAAGAATTAAATGTTAAATATGAGATGTATAAAACTCCCAGGTACACAGTAGGCACTCAGTATTGGCTGTAGCTATAATACATGTATAGGCCATGAATTCATTTTACCTCTGTGGAACCTGTGGATTTTTTTTATCTTGCCCCCGAGTGCAGTCAGGTCCCACCTGGGCCACTTCCTGTGTCAAATGGAATTTTATATGTGGCCTCTGGGGTTGGACAGAAGTGGCTGCTAGTCTCAACCCTGCCGTGGACCAGCCCTAGGATGACCCTCCCTTGCGCTTTAGCCTTGGATTCAATGTCATACCGTATTTTTCGGACCATAAGACACACTTTTTCCCCCCCAGAAGTGGGGGGAAAAAGTCCCTGCGTCTTATGGTCCAAATATAGCCTACACATATACTTTAAAAAGAAAGTTTTTTTACTTGCCCGGCTCTGTGTGGTCTCTGTGTGCTTGCCCGGCTCTAAAATGGTTCTAAATGCTGCTGTTTACTTTACAGGGTTGATTACATGTGTTTATGACTGTGATGTTGGGCTTTAATGCACATAAAATATTTTAGGACACTATTTGTTTCAGAATCTTTTTTTCTTCATTTCCCTTCTCTAAAGACTGGTTGCGTCTTATGGTCCGGTGCGTCTTATGGTCCGAAAAATACGGTAATCTGTATATAGCGTGCCTACTACATAAATGGTAGCTACTATTTATCCTGAAAGCACAAATGGTAGTTTCAGAGCTTAAGTTTGATGTAATCTTATTCATCCTCTTCAGTTTCTTTTTTTTCTGAGTTGATTATTCTTTCCTGAATTCATCCCCAGTTATGCAATTTTTGACAAGTTTTATTGCTGTCTGGGAAATATTTGTGATTTTATTCAGTTGTAAGCTTGGGATAGATATAATTTTGTGTGCTGCTTTTTTCACTTAATATTATATGGTTAATGGTATGTGTGTTTCATAAACATTGTTGTAATGACTGCCTATTGAATTGTTGAGTAGATGTACCATAATTTAATCATCTCCCTAGCGCTGTGTAATTATTTCTAGTATTTTTTTCATTTATAGCGTTTCAGTGAACAAATACATATATGTAGCTCTTTGACATTTTGAATTTAGGTCTATAGGTCATAGCCCCAGTGATATTATTTGGTCAAAGAGGATAAACGTGTCCTCTGATACATTTGGCCAAATTGCTTTCCCAAATGGCTCAACTGCTTTGCATTTCCATCTTCCTTATTTTTATAAACTTTAGTTCATCCTCTTATTCAACAAGCATTGTTAAGCTCTCAGGGTGTGGCAGGCCTAGTGAGAAGGAAGTGACACTCGGGGAGAAGCTCTCATATAAACAGGGTCCCTGATGTGCCAAGTGCTGATAAAGGCAGAGAGTATCTGGGGAGAAGCCTCCAACCCTCCCCAGGAGGGACTTCCACTCAGCAGGAGAGGCCCAATGCCACTGGAGAGCTTGCAGATTTCAGTGTGTGTAGCTTCTTTGGGATCACTTATGGAACTACTTAGCAAGACGAGTGCCATCTTTGGTCTTGGAGACCCTAGTAACAGCATGCCTTCTTTCAAAGAGGGACCCATTTGTCTTTTATGTTTTTCCTGGTGTGCTGTCTTTAGTATACTATCCCTCATAGTTAGAGCCTAATGGTGTTTTTTTGTTTTGTTTTGGTTTTTGTTCCATTTATGGAAAATTTGGGAAAGCATTTTAAAAATTACCCATTTTCTTATCACCTCAGGACATACACTGTTATCACCCTTATATTGCTTTTCAAATAGAAGATTTTTTAAAAAAGGTTAATGTAGAACCATATCAAAAGCATTTGCAAATTAAAAATGGGCTGTTTAAAATTCCCCAAATTCAACAATAAATAATAAGAGAAACTCTAAGACAATCTGAAGCACCAGTAATCAGCAGAAAGGTTAACTTAATTACAGTCCATTCACAGTGTAGAATATTAAGTGGCCATTAAAATTCATATTTTAGGAGAATATTATATATAATGGAAAACACTCCCAGTATGATGCTAAATAAAAAAGCAAAATACAAAACTATATATGATATCTAATCTCAATTTTATAGAAAAAATATTATTTATGTATGCATAGAATAAAAAACAAAAATGTTAAGAGAGAACCATTGTTAGCTCAATTTAGTAGGAATTCTTGCTGCAAAGTAGGATTGGGGTGATTTATATCTACTTTTTTAATTTTACATTTTTTAATCTTGATTTTTCTATAAAAAAAACTTATATATGGTCTTGAGGTTGATGAAAATAATTCTATTAAAAAAGAAGAGGGAGGGGGGATTTCATACCAGTGTCTTTTGGCTTTATGGTGCTGAAGCCACAATTGTAATTACTCTTAACCACAGGCTTCATCACTCTTTTGGGTTCTTGGTATTCATCCTAATTAGAACACCAGAGTCTAGAAATGAGAGAAAGAAAGCGGTGAGATTCTTTAGGCAGTGTAACTACAGATGTCCCCAACTTACGATAGTTTGACCTAACAATTTTTCGACTTCACAGTGGTGTGAAAGTGATACCCATTCAGTAGAAACCGTACTTTGAATTTGGATCTTCTGGGCTAGCAATATGCAGTATGGTCTGTCTTGGGATGCTGGAAGCAACAGTAAGTTGCAGTTCCCAGCTGGGCACGCGCTCACAAGAGTGAACAACCCACAGTCTTCAGTGAGATGGTTTTGCTTAACTATAGTCTAATGTAAGTGTTCTGAGCACATTTAAGTCAGGTAGACTAAGCTATGATATTCAGTAGGTTAGGTGTATTGAATGCATTTTTGACTTAAAGTATTTTCAGTTACAACAGATTTATTGGTGAATAACCCTATTGTAAGTAGAGGAGCATCTGTAGTTGTCGGAATGCCAGTGGTTCAATTAAATTACTGTCTAATGATTTCCATTCTGTTCCCGTGCTTTATTTGTTCTTTGGTAACTCATTGAGGCAGGGTTTTCCTTTAGAGAAACCTCATTGCTTTAACCTGTGGATCGGGCTTACTTATACATTTAATGATCTTCTACCCACTGGAGGGATGTTGACCAGACCTTGCTGGATGGAGGGCTTTGCACTCTTCCCAGCTCTTTCCAGTCCAGGGTGTGGAGGTCAATGTGGAATTCTGTATGAATTGCCATTGTCCTTAGGAGCCCTCTTCTCAGTCCCATGGGGGGGAACTTTGTGTGCATTTGAAGAGCAGAGGTGGTGGGCATTTAGCACAGCAGGGCCCGATGGCTCTGTCCTTGCTCTTTCAATAAATGACCATCATTGTGTACCTGAAACTGTGCTAATGCTGGGATACAGAGATGACTGGACCCAGTGCTTGCCTGCCGGGTGCTCATGAAGAAGCCAGTGGTAGGATTAGATGATTTTAGGGGCTCGGCTCCTGTGGGAGCTGAGGAGAAGGGCACTATGTCTGTTGAGACTTGCAGAATGAGCAGAAATGAGCCAGATGCCGCAGGATGGGCAGCATCTTCCCATTCTTAAGGGAAACACAGCAGTATGGAATAGTATGTCACAAGGTGAGAACTGCAGACAGTGAAGTGGTATGAATGGTGGGAGAGACTGGAGAAGTCTATCAATTGCTGAGTTAACTTCTCTGTGGATTTCCCAAAGCCCAAAAGTGTCAGGCATCCGTATTACTATTTAAACTCACAGTGCTCCATCTTATTTCCCTCTCAGTGCCAGTTGTTGCTGGAAGTGGCCTGGCCTCTGTTTATCTTCCTGATCCTGATCTCTGTTCGGCTGAGCTACCCACCCTACGAACAACATGAATGTGAGTATCTGAGCATCCTGCCTGAGACTCTCCACCGGCAAGAGAAATCCAGGCCATGGGCATGGGCTAACTTTGACCTCTCCGGAGACACTATCTTTGGGAAACACTGTAAACGGGTTGGCGCAGAAAAGCAAGGCTCTCAGTTTTTGAATAAGTCTTGAACTCAGGAAGCTGTTTTCAGTCCTAGGGAATGGTGATAATAATAACAACTATAATATAATAGCCAATGTCTGTTTCATACATTTTAAATCACAAAAGTAAAATAACCTTGCTGATGGTTCAGAAGGTGGTGATTAACAAAGGCCCCTTAGGCAGTGAGTGCTTTGACACCACCATCATTTCTCTTTACTACACAGGTGCAAATCATGGAACATAATTCTAAGCAGCAGTTGCGGAGAGCTTCTCAGATCGACTAATATTTTATTTGATTCTCATAACAATCTTGTAAAATAGACTTGATTATTACCCTTTGCTTAATAAGTTCATTAGGGCTCAGCAAAGGGCAGGGTCTTGCCCAAGGCCACACATCTAATAAGTGACAAAGATGAAGTAAAAAGCTCAGGTCCTCTGACTCCCAAATCCTGTGTTTTGATCATAGCCTTTACAGTGAGCATAATAGAGAATACAGTAGTGGCCAAGTTCACACACTCTAGATGTCAGGTTACTTGGGTTTGAATCCTGGCTTCAGCAATTCCTGGGTATATCATATTGGGCAGGCGACTTAGCTTCTTGGTACCTGAGTGTTCTCATCTCTATAATAATTCCCATGCTAGCCGGTTGTTGTTATTCAACAATCATGTCTTTCTCTCCTGTCTGGGCACACTGCATGGATTGACACTATGAAAATGTCCCAGTCTGAATGATCCACATGTATGTAGGAGGTTTAGCTGGAACCTCTGTTCCATTGCTCCTATAACTTTTCCTACCATTAACCAGCTCTCCCATACCCTGCCAGCCTCCTGGACTTATGGGATATGTAATGGTATAATATGTCATGTTTCTATCATGTATAGACTTACAGGATACTGTTCCTCAGGAAAGGGGTGGCTCTGGGTCACCTGTTAATTTTGTGTTCTTGGTCTGGTCCACGGCACATCGAGGCAGTCATTTACCTGCTAATTTGCTAACACACATAACATATACTCAAGTTTTAGAAAAAAAATGCCATACAACCTCAGGACATTCTACCAGATTTGATTTTCAGAATTCACCAGAAAGGGGGAAAATGTAAAATGAAATACTCACTTAGTTTGAGAGCTTGGGAGGTAATTCTGCCTTCTCTTTTGGCATCCCAAAGATGGATGAGTAACTGCATATTTGATTTAAAAAATATATATATTTTATTGATTTTACACAGAGAGGAATTGAGAGGGACAGAGAGTTAGAAACATCGATGAGAGAGAATCATCGATCAGCTGCCTCCTGCACACCCCCCACTTAGGATGTGCCCACAACCAAGGTACATGCCCTTGACCGGAATCGAACCCTTGACCTTTCAGTCCGCAGGCCGACGCTCTATCCACTGAGCCAAACCGGTCCTGGATGCATAATTGATTTTATTTAAGTGTTGCCCTAAGCCCCACTGATGGGAAAACTCGTTTTTTTCACCTGCTTGGCTGTTCTCTCTCTGGAACAATCCCAAGTAGGCAAGATGGTGTAGTAGAAACAGGCCTGCTTTGGATCAGACAGAAATTGGGGTCTGCCCCTCTGGTTTGCTGCCTCTCTTATCTCTGACACCTGCTGAGGTTGTGATCTTGAACAAGTTGTTGAATTTTAACCCAGAGTTATCTGAATCTAGGCCATAGAATCTCAGAAATGCTGTGGAATTTTCAGACCTATAGAAGCCTCCCACCTATGCACTTCTTGCCACCTCACCTACTGTTCTAGGGACCTGGCTGGAAGGTAGATTGCTTAGGCAAATCTTGCAGAGGTGTGTTGTCTCTGGAAACAAAGGATTTGCATATAATTCTTTCCCATAAATCTTTCCCCGTTTGGCCCAGAGCCATCCGGGCCCTCATTAGTTTCCTGGGTCCTGGGACTCCATTTGATCGTCATCCTGTGCCCCTTGCCAAGTTGTCTTCCTGCTTTTGCTTGCAAATAAGGTGGGACACAACACACAGGGAAGGGTCTTTGCTTCACCCACCAGGTTTAGCCCGAAATACCTTCACCTCCCATGGCCCTGTGCTGTTGGACCGACACCCACCCTGTCCTTGGTGGCAGAATCTCGGGGAGGTTCATGGGGAGACTCCTGTGGTCCTTGGAGTCCTTGGTTGGGTTACATAAATCTCCCTGCATGAGGAGCAGCTGACTCAGGCAAGGGACCTTGTTTGGTTTTCCTTGAACTATTACCAGGGAGATAAGGAGGTTAACTGAGTAAATGTTGAACAGGCCAGAGTCCCTGCAGAGTAGCCACAGGGATCAGGTCTTATTACATCCTTGCTGAGGATGCTGACTCTCCATGGAATATGAAGAGACAAAAAGGACAGGGGGAAGTGCCCAGTGCTGAAATGCAGGGTAGCCAGGCCTGGCTGTGGGTTAGCTTTTGGGAAGAGTCTCGTTAGCATATTTGCGTGAAATTAGTAGGATGAATAAAACAGGGGTCCTGCTTGGGAGGCAGCTTGTGGTTGTGAGATTTGGAGTATTCCTAATGGGACCGTCGCAGAGGGAGGGCGACTATAGGCTCACCACCGCAGTGCCTCAGAAATCCTGACAGCCTTTACACCGCGCCAGGCCCTGAGCGGCATGCTTGCCTGTCAGAACTCCCGGATGCCTCCTGCAGCTCTGTGAAGCAGATTGTATTTTATCACCGTTTTACAGATGAGGAAACTGAGAGTTGGCGGTTCAGAGACGGCCAAAGTCTCCGCTTCGTGTATTGCAGGGACTGGATGTGAATCCCAGTAGATCTGACCCCAAAGTCTGTGCAGCCCACAGCTTTTTGCTGCCTAGAGAGCCATGGCTCTCAATGGGTGTTGACTCTTTGGGGTCACAGGACACGCTGAGAATGTGATGGGAGCTGCAGCGTGGCCTTTCCGTCCAAAGGAATTCGCGCATGTTTGGTCCTCAGGTTCGGAGCTCCTGCTCCGGGGCACATTTATCACAACATCCTGGAAGCAGCGCCAGGGCAGACTGCTCCAAACCAAACTGAGCCTTTGATCAGCCAAGTACACACCCAGGCCTGCTGTTGGTCACATGCTCCCCCATAATGAAGGAAAAGGAGAGTGAGGAGATGACCTATTGAATGGGACTCATGGTTCTGATGAGGGTCACGAGCAGCAGATGACCTCTGACCCCAATTAGCCTGTTTATTCAATATCTCTGAGGAGCTTGTGAGCTGGCAGAGGAGGTAACACCAAACAGTGGACAGTACAGAGAAACCTGAGAAGGGCTCAAGCGCACAGGAGGGCACCAATACGAGGGAAGAACATGGATGTGGATGATGGAACTGGGGGTTTCACCCCCAGTCCTACCTACGGGTTCCCTGACTGCTCTTCACCAGCCACTGCATCTTCCTGCTTAGAGAACGAAGGAATCGCATTGGATTAGGCCCGTGGTCGACAAACTGTGGCTCAAGAGCCACATGTGGCTCTTTGGCCCTAGAATGTGGCTCTTCCACAAAATACCACCACCTGGGTGAGTCTATTTTGAACAAGTGGTGTTAGAAGAAGTCTTAAGTTTAAAAAATTTGGCTCTCAAAAGAAATTTCAATCGTTGTACTATTGCTCTATTGACCAATGAGTTTGCCGACCACTGGATTAGGCCATCCTCAGGGGCCCTCTGAAGAGTGATGGGGACTGTGGGAGATGAACTGATGATCAGGTGCTAGCTGCATACCAGCCCCTTTCTGCATATGGTCTAATCTACCCCTCTCGCCATGTCTCCAAGGTTTGTGCCACGAATTCCATTCTGCACAAGATGTTAAGTAGATCAAGAATCGCTATCTGATGCCAGGTTTCCAACTTAGGGTCGGATTCCTCAGAGGTGGCAGGCCTCTGGGACATGGGAGAGGGACAGACAGATTTGCAATGAGACAGTATGGAGCTGATAGAGATAAGGATCAAGTCCCCAAACTGCTTCAAAAAAACTGATGTTTCTTCTGTGCTTTTCTTGTCTATGTCAACAGGCCACTTTCCAAACAAAGCCATGCCCTCTGCAGGAACACTGCCCTGGGTCCAGGGGATTATCTGCAATGCCAATAACCCGTGCTTCCGGTATCCAACTCCTGGGGAGGCTCCTGGCGTTGTCGGAAACTTTAACGAGTCCATGTAAGTACCAGGTCTGGTTTTCTTTCTTAAACTTATCAGTTAGATCTTCTTTCCCCTTCTCAACCTCTGGAGAATTCTGAGTGGTTGGATTTGAGTGAAGTTGCTTCCGTCAAGGTTTGTGCGATGAAGTCCGATGAATGAGGGCAGGGAGAACTGCTGACAGATTTAAGATTGTGGAGCTGCAAGTCATGTGGCTGGGAGGGGCAGGGGGAAGGGGCAGTTGGGGGTGTGGAGAGACAGTTGTTCCTCCAAAAACTGACTGATACATTGAGAAGGAGTGGTTTGCATGGCCCCTTCTATGCAGAAATATTAAAAACTTTATTTTATAAGTGTGTCCATTTAAAGGTGAACATAACCCAAGCTGGATTCATCTTACACATATTCATTCTGAATTTGGGGTTTTATTCTGCTTCTAAAAGAAGTTAAGTTTTTTTTTGTGTGTGTGGACCCCATGAGTAGCCTGAGTCCTAGGAACTATGCCCACTGTGTCCCATGGATAAGTGGACCCTGAAGGAGTGTGTGTGTGTGTGGCAGGGAGGGAAGGAGGGCTTCCTGGAGACCAGGCATTTGGGCTGGGCCTTGAAGGAGATGGCAGGATTTGGTGGACACGTGGGTGGAGCATTTGGGGCTGGGCTGGCGGGTGTTTAGAAGCCTGGGGTATCAGGGAAGCTGGGCATGGGGAGCAGCAGGAGTAGAGAACCTGGCAGCCAGGTTTCCTTCAAGCGGGAGAGGGAGCTGGCCTAACAGAGCTTTTATGCTTCTCTTGTCCTCCCTGCAGTGTATCCCGCCTGTTCTCAGATGCTCAGCGGCTGCTTTTATACAGCCAGAGAGACACCAGCATGAAGGACATACACAAGGTTCTGAGAACACTGCAGAAGATCGAGAACAACAGCTCAAGTAAGCCAAAGCCTTGCTCTGAATTGGTGTATCATTGGAACTTATCTGTCCCAGGGAGAGAGCAGCTCAGGCGGCCTGGTGCTTGGCCTTCCTAACTCTCCCCTGCTGGGTTTTCCTCCTCTGTGGCTGGGCTGGGGGCCTTTAGAAACTGGGAAAACAGTGAGTGCCCTGGCCTCCTCCAGGTGACAGAAGAAAACCCCCCAGAGAGGAATGGCAGGCCTGATGTTAAGACAGCTAGAGGTGCAAGGTGCTTCCAACTTCATTTCTCTGGAGTCAGCACCATGGTTGCAGTGAATGGGCAGATTTATATTATAGATGGGGATATTTCTGTGCAGATAAGAGCAATTAAAGTTGCAACTTGATATGGATAAGTGAAAGCAGGCATTTACTTTTAAAAGGAAAATGCAATTCATCTTCCCCCTAGTCATTTGATTGAGCCTGATGGACATTTGAACTCTGGTCTGTAAAAAGCGAAATCTTGATCTCTGATTGGATAAGTGCCGGGCACGCCATTAAGGAAGTGTCTGCAGAGCAGGCAGTTTGTTGGCCAAGGTGTTGGCTGAAGAAGTTGAGGAGACTCCCTGTGAGGCAGCAGGCAGGGAGCGTGGGAGCAGTCCCCTGGGTGCAGACCACAGTGGTGTGCCTGGTCTGCAGAGAATTTATTTAAAAGCAATACTGAAGCCCAGTGAAAGTCAGCCTTCTTTTCATCATCACCATGCACTGTTGGTTCTAAACAATGTCAGTGATCAATTACTCCCCATCATGGGCCTGCCTCTGCCACTGCTCAAGGAACGTTCTTTTTACTTAGTTTGGTGTTTTGGGTGGACTGGCCTTCTCAGAAAGGCCTCCCAGTTTGGGATCCACTTGGCAAAAGAAGAAATGGTATAAAGTGTTAGGGTTCAAACTAGAGTTGGACGGCAGACAGATCTGTCCTCCCCCTGGGTAGGGAAACAGGCAGTGGGCAGTGAGGGACCTAACCACAAAGGGAAGCAAGGCTAGGCCTGGTGGCACTGAGAAGGTGTTGCTTCACGTTGGATAGAGGTGTGCTGGCACTTAGGGTCAGTGTCGAGGGCCCTCCAGCTGGACTGCGTTTGGCAGCATGGCCAAGCCTCCTGGATGCTGTTTCCGTGTCCTGTGGGCTCCTGGTCCTGCACACGTGTATCTGTCCCAACGCAGTACACAGAGTTGCAAACGCCAAGCAAAGCATCAGTCCTTCCTTATCTACCGAAGGGCACCGCCTGGTAGACTAGAGGCAGAGCTCAGGTGATCCTTCTACTGCAGGGGCAGTGTGTCCCAGAGGAAAGCGTTGGAAGACCATTAGGATATTATACTTTGTGGTTTTGTGACTTTGTGAATAAGTCCCTTGGGTCCTTTTGGCTTCTCATTGGTGAATTGGGGACAATAGGAGAAGCTACCTCACGGGATTAATTTGAGGGATAAATGATGTATAACATTTAATTGCTTAAAAATAGCGTCTGGAACATGAGAAATGTTCTAGCGAATATGAGCTATGATTATTTTGGAGTGGAGACATGTTGGCCAAGCCATTTAACCTTTCCGAGCCTTCATTTCCTCAGCTATAAATGAATAGGTAACTTGCAATGCAAACTATAAAGTCTTAAGTGTCTGGCACACAGTAGGTGTTCAATAAATGGGAGAAAATGTTGTTCTTATGTGTTAGTGATGCATTTCTGGGCACCTGGCCTCACTCTTCTGCTCAATTCATCCCCCCCCTAGTCAAGTTCATGGCTGGAAAAATAGATGGGCTGATGGCGGTGAGCTGTTAAACAGAGTTTCAGATCTTAGTGGGGCTTCCTCAGACACAATTATGTTTTTTCTTTGAGCAACTGGCCATAGGAGTTCGGGTGGGCAAGATAAGCCAAAACTGCATTCGAAAAACTTTCTCTGCTCAGCTCTTAAGAGAGAAGATCTATTCTGATTGTGTCCGATCAGTGCTTAGCTCTCCATCCACTCTCCTTTTCTGTCCCGTAGCCACTTCTTACATCGCTTCCTCCTTTCTTTGCCTGTCTTGCTGTATAGAGCCAGGCCTCCGTCCAGAGGGAAATGGGGGAAGTGTTGCTTCTTCCTCGGTGAAGTCAGCCACGTTTTGCTGGATTTGACCAGCACTCTGGGTTTCAGAGAGTCAGGGGCTGAGAAGTGCCATGCAGATGCTGGCTGAGAGGCCTGCATGTGACTCTCCTGCCCTGTCCCCATCAGCATGGACAGGATCCTTGGTCTGAAGCCCTGCCATCCTCAGCCTTCTCTCCTGTACACCCACTTCCCCAGAGGGGGACCTCCCTCTCACTCGGCAGCTCTTTTTGGGTATTGATAGCTTTCATTATCAGAAAATATCCACTGCCCTGCTATACCTTTTAGAGAATGAGGCTAATTTTATTTCCCACGAAATATTTAAAGACAGCTGTCGTTTTTTTCCTACCCTTTCATCCCCTCGCCCCCAATTTTTTATTTTTCTAGACTTAGAGAATGATTTCCCCCTCTCTGATCTCTTAGTTGGGTCTCCAGCTTGCCCATCCCTTCGGCTAGATTTTTGGGTCAGTGGCATGACTGCCATTTTCTGTATATTCGTGTACGCATCTGGTTTGCTCGGCCTTTCTGATGTGCTCTGTAGGGCTTTTGTGAAATAAGTCCCAAGGCTTACGTTGGAATTTACTTAGGGGAAAGGGTCACAAGTTTCTGGCTGTTGGATTTACTGGCAACACTGAGAACTAACTGAATGGACCTTTGATTTGGCTTTGATCTTTGAGTCTCAAAAAGGCATGATCCCCAGAGGGCAGGCAGGCTTTAGGGACATGGCAGTGTAGTTGGCCATGGCAGGGTGTTGAGGAAAGGGGTTGTAGAATTGTCATCTTGTAAACATCCGCTGGGAAGTACACTTTGGTGCGAAGAGAACACACTTGGCCACCAGGCTGTCTTGGTGCAGATCTTGGCTCTGCTGCTTACCAGATCATTCCCTAACATCTCTGTCTCAGTTTCCTCAAAGTGGAGGCATTCACAGAACCTTCTCAGAGACATTTGGGGAATAAATGAGCCAATAACGATAAAGCATTTAGTATAGTATCTGGCACATGAAAAGCACCAGGCTTGAACTTTCCTTTACTGCATTTTCACAACCATCATGCGAGGCAGGAAAATCGTTCCTTTTTATGCCTAAGTAATTTGCCTAAGGAAGTACAGCTGACAAGAGGTGGGAGAAGAGCTACACTGTCGGTCTTTCATTCTCTGCTATTACTACATCCTAAAGAGAGCAGCCCAGTGAAGCCAGAAACGTGTTAAAGGAAACAGGATACTTGGCATTCATGGGCTGGGATCAGAAAGGAGACAGGAGGGCTTCCGAAAGAGCAATGCCAGACTTCCTCCACTTCCCTGCTTCATGGGTCACGGGCATGGGTGGACCGCTCCCCAAGGCCCATCCAGAAAGAACATCCTGTGACTCACAGCGCCTTCTCCTTTCCCGCCTGAACCCTCCCCTCCCTGGGAGCAGCCGCTGAAGGGGAGGTTGCAGCCCCAGATTTCGTGGTTTGTCCTTGTGGGTCCCCTGTGTGTCATCTTGTTGGAAGAACTCATGACATATGTGTCAATACCATGTCATCAAACTGGAAATTCCTTTAAATCTTTGGGTGACCACAATTCACATTCTGCATGCACTTGTCAAAAGTTCTAATTTAGGGCCTTAGGGTTTCATCTTTTGAAACCTTTCTACCTAACGTGTGAGAGTTGTCCTGGATCTGTCATGGCCAGCCTGCTCCGAGAGCCCGGGCCCTCGCTTTCCATCTGCCGTGGGGCTGTCCCCAGCCAGGCTGCAATCTGGTGGCTGCCACGCCTGCTGCAGCGCTGTGTTGAAATCCTGCCTGAACGAAATCGAGTCAAAGGTCAACGTTACCCAGGCAAGAATAGAGGGCACAATTGCACTCCACGACAGACAGGACAGCGTGTACCCCGCAATATTGGACTGCCTTTAAAAAGTTTGCATTGCTCTAATCTCTTCCTGCCTTCAAGGAGCACCAGGCAATATGGCTGCTTTGAACACTAGCACTAGTGTTTGGGGGTCAGTGGGCATTTAAAAGTTTGTTGAATCAAATGCAAGTTCACATACCATGTAAAATACTTTAAGAACTATGTGGCTCCCAAACTTACAGAACTCCCATTGGTTTCAAGAGCAGACTCTGGCCTCAAATGGTTCAGAGAGCATAACCTTACATTTTCTGGTTTCTCTTGGGAATCCATCACATCATTGTCTTCATGACTTTATCAACCCATTTATTTTGAACTTGTTTAATTTTCAGCTTGTGTTTTCTCATACATAACAAGTCAGTATTCAGGATACCTACACCCCGATAAGGTAGACCCCCTTTTACAGAGAAATGCAGGCTCCGAGAGCCCAAGCCACCTCTCTCCAAGGCCACATAACTGGAACATTCTGGAATCAGGTTATTCAGAATCTGGAACCTGAGATCTTAGTATCCCTGAGCAAGCCTTCACTGTAGAGAGGGAGACTTCTCCTGGGCTGGGATCCCAGGCTGAGATGCCCAGCAGCAGGGACCTGAGGCTAGGTGTACACCAGGCTCCTGGTCTTCTCTCATCCACCCAGGAGTCGCCTCAGGGGACAGTCAGGCCACCAGATTTCCCTGTTTCTCCTGAGCCCTGACCTTCCCAGAGGAAGCCTGGGTCTTCTCAGCGGGGGGTCTAGCCATCTCAGTGGAACAGGCAGGAGCTATCTTTAAAAAGGGGAATACAGCCCTGCCACCCAGAAAACAAACCAAAACTACAACAAAAAACCACCACAAAGAAACCCAAGTGTGTTTGTTACCAGCGTTATTTAGGAGAGAAATGCTTCAAAGTTTTGTTTATAACACCAGACAAGCTAAAGCTGAGAAAAGCCACCAGTTGGAATTTGGCCCAGGCCCCTCCAGCCCATTCCCCATTTGATGGGGCAGGGCGAGGCGGGGACACCCTCCTCGGGTCCTTTTCTGAAGAGTGTCTGGGCCTCAGATGCTGAGGTGCTCTCTTCCTCCACTTCTCCTTTTTTTTCATTTGCCTCCTCCACCCACTTCTCCAGCAGCTGATTGCTGTGGTTCCTTTTCATGTTGAACAAAAGAGACTACAGCAATCTTGAAACCCGAGCGGGGAACTGGAGGGCATTGACCGAGAGTAACCCCAGCTCTCTGGCTGAGGGCTTCCCTCCTCCGCCTCCCAGCTGCCTTCCTCTCTCTTTCTCCTCCCTCTTTCTCTCCTCCTTCCTCCCCTGTCCTCTGCCTTCTCCTCCCCCTGCCCCCCTCCTTCTCTTGTCCTTCCCTGCAGCACTCTGCCCGCTGGAAAGAATCCCAGGAACACTGACTGAAAGCGCGTGCCCCCCTCCCCCCACCCCTGCCCCATGTAGGGCCTTTCCTGCCACACCCCTCTACCTTCTTGAAGGTATTCCCTTGGCTTGATCAGAGAGGCCTGACCCAGAGAATTAGCAAGAAACTGAGGATTCTGGCCTGTTCTTTCTCCACAAAATAATACATTTCACTTGTTTTGTTCTTTAGACTTCAAGGTCCAGATTTTATTTTGCCTCCTTTCCTTTGCCCACCTCCCCACACACAAAGAAAGCTCTTGGGAACTGGGCAGACCACCAATTGCTCCTCTAGCCCAAACCAAGGAGGCTGAGTCAGCGAATCACTTATTTTGGTCCATTTTGTAGAGACTACAGCGGGAAAGCTCTCCTGGCCTTTGCTGAGTGAGTTTCAGTCTTCTCTGCGGGCAGCAGAGGCTCACACTTTAGTGACCGGCCCAGCTCCCTGGTGGCCATTCTCTGGGACAGCATTCAGACCTTCTCAGGCACCCGTGGAGAACTGAGGCTTGTTAGCTCTTTCCCTACGAAAGACTGCTTTCATTTTCTTGATCTTCGTTTTCACAAACAGTTTGTGAGTGTTAACAGTCCCATTTTATGTTTAGGGAAACTGAGGCCCAGAGAGATTCAGAGGAGGGGAAAAGTGAGGTTCATGGTTACACAGTCAAGGAACAGCAGAGCTAGGACTTGAATTCAGATCTTTTGACGTTACATCCAGTGCTGACTTTATTTTATCCCAAGTGAACCTTTTAATATCACCGATGAGAAAACCTCCAAAGTCATCTTCTTATCCCACATTTTACAGGTCAGAAAACAGGTCACATCAACTCACTTGGGCCAAGTTAAATGGCTAGGAGACTGCCTTTTCCACTAAACGTTCCCTGTCTCGCCTCTAATAACTGGTCTTTCTTACTGGTCATCTTACACCTATGCTAACCCTTGTAGTGACCTTGTAGATATAGTCTTTCCTGTTGATTCTCTGACAAATGCTAGATTTTTAAATTCCTCAGTCAAGTTCTGAATAGACAGACAGTTTCAACCTTTATCTCATAGACAGTATCAGCAGAGATAATTCAACAATTCTGTCCAACTCAGAAATTCAACCAGGCAAATACATCACACACACACACACACACACACACACACGCATGCACGCACGCACGTACACATACAATGAAGCTAATGAAACCAGCCTTTCCTGAAGGTGGTGATGATAGTAGCTATATTGAGTACCTTTCTCAGTGCCTGGCATTATCCTGGGACTCCAGCCACATTTTCTCATTTAACCCCCAGCTCAGCCCAGTGAGATAAAGACTATTGTCGCTCTCATTGATACTGTTGACATCTCTCCACTCCCTGCTCTCAGTTTGCACCACCAGGCTGCTTCTCGACCTGGGCGGATGCAGCTGAGTGGGCTCAGAGAAACTAGTGCTGCCTTGATCTGGTTGGTTTCACATTCATGTCCTGTTCTACTCTTCCCTAACCTCTGCGAGGTGAGTTTACTTCTCTGTGATTGGTTGTTTCCCAGATCATCTCAGTTCATTGGTTAATTCCCTCATTTGTGTTCATTCATTTCTTTACACACCCACTAGCTACTGAGGGCCTCCTCTGTGCCAGGCATTGCTGGCCCTCAGGGCACTTCCATTCTTTCTGGGTGGGGAGAGGTGTGTGCTCAGATACCTGCACCTTGATCCGTGCGGTGCTCAAAGGAAAGATAGGATGCTATCAGGCCACAGAGGAAGGCCACCTAACCCAGCTATGGGTGGGGAAGGCGGGGCTGGCTTCCTGGAGGGATGAATCATGGCCCAAGTCATAAAGAAGGGATAGGCGTTCGCTGGGCCGAGAGGAGAAGGACGCTTTCAGACATCTGGCTTTCTCAATATTCTTGGCTTCTCCGCTCATTTTCCTGCCGGCCACATAAGGAAGAGAACTGAGACCAGAGACACAAAGCCATCCCTCTGGCCTCACACCGCATTCCTTCCTCTTCCTTCTTATCCTAATTTCTACCATACTGTTGTTTCTCAGCCTTGTCCGGAATCACCTGGGAAGTTGTATAAAATTCCGATGTCTGGGTCTTAGCCGCAGTTCTGCTCAGTGGTTGGGGGGGTGGGGGGGGGGAGGGGGGTGGCCTGGGCACTGGGGGGGGGGGCGGTTCTTGTAAAGCTCCCCAAGTGAGTCTAATGGGAGCCAAGGCTGAGAACCTGTGCGCCAACTCAGCCTTTCCGTGTCCTCACCGGCTGCAGCTGCTGTTGGTGATGTGTGACTCTTAAGTGTCCACATGTGTGGTATCCACGTGACCAGAATGCAAATCCTTCATGGCCAGAAGTCCTGGCCTCCTTGCTGCTTCCCCGCCCAGGGACCTCACCCCTCGGCACATGCCCCGCCAGGATGCGCTGACTGCTTAACCAGCTTCTTGGTTCTCATGTCTCATCCAGGGGATTCGCTGATAGGCGGTTGGAGTTTGGTCACACCCAGCCGTTCTCATCCTCAGAGCCTGTTGACATAGCAGAAGAGTCTTATAAACACGATGAGCACACTCGCTGGTCAGGAGAGTGTGGCTCGTGACCTAGACCCATTGCAAGGGCAGCCAGGGTCGGCCTCCCATGCTCCAGCCGCCCTGCTCGGGAGGGAGGGAGGAGGCTGTTCTGAATTCCCCAGCACCCTGGCCACGTGACTGGTCAGTGACAGTCAGCCCCTATGTGTGTTCTGTCCTGGCCAGGACACAGAGAGGTCTGACCCCAGCGTGGAGCTTTTCCCTTTGTCCCACAGTGCTCAGTGCCTGGCTCCCATGCCACGCCCCAGGCGAAGCCACCAGTGTTCCTACACCCCTTCCTGTTTACCCCTACCGCAGGGACGCCGGGACACCCCTGATGTCACCGTGAGTCCCTGGGAGTGTGATTCTGGGGACCCTCTTTACTCCTGGGATGTGGCTGTGGGGTGTCACCCTGACACTGCAGGGTCCTTCTTGGACCTGCTCAGCTGAAAGGAAGTCTCCTGTGGTGCTGCCCAGATACCTTCCTAGTCCTAATCCCATCTCCAAATATTTATTGTTCAGCCACCATATCCTGACCAGTAATTCTTCAGCAGGCTCTGATCGGGGCACTGTGACACAGAGATAAAACACATATTGTGTGTCTCAGAGGCACAGCGAGTGGATTGGCATATGAATAAAGCACCATTCCTAGAAGCCCAGGTCCCAGGACCCCTGCACAGAAGTCGAAGGGGTGCGTATTAAATTATAGGTTTTAGGCCCCATTCTAGGGCCACTCTTCCAGGATCTCTGGGGAGTGGGCCCAAGCAGCTGCCTTTCAACAGCATGCTTCCTGAGAGGAGCTCAGGGGCCCTGAGGTTTGACAACCGCAGAGGTGATCCTGCGGGAACAGTATCACGTCGTACGTGATGGTGACCACCAGGCAGGTGGCCGTCTACAGATATCCCTGTTCCGAGGAGGACACTAACTGGGCAAGAACATGAGGAATAGCTAGAGGTAGCCAGAGACTCACTTCCTTAGCGATGGGACCCGTGTTAAATTCCTTCCTATAATCTGCATTCCTCGAGTTTGCGTAAGCAGACACACTTGGACCGGACAGCACTGATGGGATCTGGCTGGGCTGCTGGGCCCTCCCACCGAGTCCCCACACATGAGCCCTCACTCCCAGGTGCAGCTCCTGCCCTCTTCAAGCCTCAGATCGCAGCAGGTTTTCAGATCTAGGATGTTTCTCCTCAGTTAAGTGACTTGGTTTGCAGGGTTTGCCCCCAGAGGTCAGGCAGTGCCTGGGCCCTGGGCTGCAGTCTGCAGGCGGTGACTGCCCACCACGCTCTGTGATCAGCTGGCTTTCTCTGTATTGGAAGAAGCTGGGTTATTAAGAGAGTGAGCACAAGGAGAAGTGGACAGTCAAATGAAACAGGGCAGGGAAAACGATGGTGTTTTAGAGCCAACGGTCCCTGCCTAGTATCTGGTCAGAAACCTCAGTTAGGACATGAAGCTGAGGTTCAGGAAGATGATCTGAAATTCCCAAGAGGCATCATGTGCACACCCTCCAACCCTGGGGACTAACATCTGCCTTTCTGGCCAGTGCTCTTTCTGCTTCATGACACTGGGTCCGAGCATTCTCTAAATGCACCTGGAGGGCTTTTTCCTTTTTTTAAAAGGGGTTTGGTATGAAATCCTGTAGCAATTCAATTGTTATTACAGGTGATTTTTTAAAAATACATATTATATTTAGGTGTTTTCTTAAAGCGACACAGACCTGGGTTTTGGAGCTCCGCATCACGTGTTCCATGTTTGGAATTAAACTGAGACCATATCAGTGGAAGCACTTTGATATGAGTAATGCTCCGTGGTTCTCAAAGTGGGTGCCCTGGCCCCACAGCATCCACGTCACCCAGAAGCTCGTTAGAAAAACACATTCTCCAGCCTCCTCCCAGGCCCCTGCATCAGGACCTCTGGGGATGGGACCAGCAAGCTTTGTCAACAGGCCCTGCAAGGGATCCTCAAGCCTGAGAACCGCTGCCCTTTTACTATGAGAAAATCAGCCCTTGAGCTTGAAGAAATTCGACTTTAAGTACCCCCGATTTTAGCAATCTGAGATGCAGGGGGGAGGCAGGAGCACAAGGGTTGTGCCACAGATCTCAGGTAGGATGGGTAAGATCCTTTGAACGGTTTGTCTCTTCCTTGGAAAGCCAGGGCAGGCTGTGTGTGTGCACAGCACTGTCCAGCCCAGGATCGCATGCTGAGTGCGGCTCCCCAGGTCTTCAGAAGGCAGCCTTATCGTGTCCCTCCCTTATGGCCAGGCTCCCGAGCCTTGTTGCTCTGTGTGCTTTATGCCAGAAGCCTGTGGCTGTCCATCGGTTTAAAACGAGGCAATTGGTATTATGATAGTTTTCTCCACTGGCCCCATGGTGCTGACATATTTTTTTTCTGTTGGCATTACTTATTAAACGAAAACAAAACACCGTTTCTCTGCAGGTTTGACGCTGCAGGATTTCCTGGTGGACAATGAAACCTTCTCTGGATTCCTGAATCACAACCTCTCTCTGCCAGAGCCTGCTGTGGACAGAATGCTGGGGGCTGATGTCAGCCTTCGCAAGGTAAGCTGCCGCCCGCGGCTGCCGTGGTGGGGCTGATGGCAGTGGCATTGTTCGAGGGGCCTGGAGAGACACGAAGAAGCCCCTGTGCTCCTCATGGCACTGAAGGGAGGGCTTTAGCTCCAATTCACCTATTCTCACCTCCCCGCGCAGGCTGGCGCTGCCAACCTGTTCAGCGAGTGGAACCTGCAGCCTGCTGTCAGGGGCCAGCTGGTTGAAATAAAACCGATTTCCTGCCTGTCAACTGGCATTTGTGGCTAACTTCCTCCTACAAGAGAGATGACTTTGAGTTAAGATGAATTAAGCATTTTCAGTGAAATTTCACAGTTCCGAGACAATAAACAGGGTTGAGGATTATTGATCTGAAGCAGCTCTGTCAACAGATTAAAAAACAAAACAAAACAAAAAAAACCCAAAAAAACCTTAATGCTTCCTTTAAAGAAAGGTGTGTAAGGAGAAAATGTTGTTTTTGTTTGCTTTTTTCCTTTCTTAATTTGTATACCCAGGAAGTGATGTTAGTGTTTATATAGATTTTAACCTTCCATTCTTAGAAACCTTCCTCAGGCATCCCTGGGTAGACAGGTCCCGTGAGCGGGTAGGGAGACCCACCCCCCTTGCATGGTTATTGATTTTCAGAGAGGCTTCCCGTGTTTATTCTCTGGCAGAAAGGGGAAGTGCTTCCTCACCCTGCCTCGTGCCTGCATACTAGCTCATCTTCACAATAAGCAGAAGCAGTGCAAGTGTGTATGCCTGAAAACAAGATCTTTGCTGTCCATGCCTTCGAACTCTTAAAATCAGAAAAAAAAAATGTGCTTACTGCTTGCCCTGATGAAACTAGGAAAATATGCCTTGTGTTTAGCAATTGTGTGGCTGGGAGGTGGGCCAAAGGGAGCAGGCCTGTGAAAATAGCTGCGTTTAGCAGGATTTCCACTGCCCCCTGCCAGTTTCGTATCTGTCATGTCATGTCATGTCTGATCAGTTAAAAAATGGGGCGGGGGGGGGGGGGTGTTATGCTAAGGATGGAGGTGGCCCTTGAGTGGCATAGATTATCCCTGTGGTCTGATCTCTTAAACACAGATGTGAGAGGTCAGCAGCCTGAAGGCAAGGACGGTTAGAGAAAGGGGTCAGGCTGGATTGCGCTAGGGTACCTGGTAGTCGGTGAAAACGTAATGGAGACTATGGCAGGCCAAGTGCTATGCAGCATCAGAAAGCTGCATGGGTTTTGGGAAACTTGAGGTTCACCACTTACAATAGGATGTACTGCAGGCAGGTCAAACTACATTGATTTAAACGGACAGGGGAGGTAGTAACAGAGTAAGAAAGAGTCCGCATCGTCCATTCATTATTCCACAAATGTTACTGTCGGTAATGTTCCAGGACCAGGGACCCATAAATGAGCAGGAAAAGCAAGGCCCCTTCTCTTATTGGACTTGCTGCCTAGTGCACAGTCAGGATCATTCCAGAAGCTCAGAAAGGCTCATTAAGTAAAAATGTGGCCAACCAGAGGTTCTCTAAGGGGGTCTGCTATAATGAACAGATAAGAATGGCTTAGAACTGGTCCCACTGAGACGAGAAGCTTGGCTTGCTGGTACTCTGCTCCCAGGCAAGTAACAGGAAGAGCTCCAAATTCTGAAATTGCTTGAATTTGCATCCGTTAATTATCTGTACCTACAAATAACTAGAAAAAAAATGCTTATTTTTCTATAATTTAACCCAACCCCTATTGAACATATTCTGAGTTCTAAAATAATGAGAATGTTTTTCTTTAATAAAAGTGGTTTCAGGAGTTCACACTCTAGATGCCTAGTCACTGAATCATGTGTCCCACTTTTGAGAAAAGACTTGGACACATGCCTTCTCAAGGACATGAGAGGGGAAGATGCACGATGAGTCCAACACAACATGCAAGTCTGTGCCCTGGCAGATCATGCCTGGGACACAGTCCGAAGTTCATGAACGAGACCCGGTGCATTGGACTGTTGCAGGGGTGTCCGCTCTTCAGAGCTGTGTCCATGTTAAGTTGCCCAAAAGGCTCCAGGGACCTACCTTCCCATCTTTGTAACCCAGTCCTGCTTGTCTCTCTTTGCATGAAATGCTTCCAGGTGTTTTTGCACGGCTACCAGTTACGTTTAAAGAATCTGTGCAGTGGGTCAAAGTTAGAAGAGGTGATCCAACTTAGTGACCAAGACGTTTCCAGTCTTTGCAGCCTGCCAGGGGAGAAGCTGGATGCCGCAGAGCGGGTGTTTCTTTCCAACTTGAACATTCTGAAGCCCATCCTGGTGAGTAGGCGTGCTGTGTGGACAAGCTTCAAGCACTAATTCTGATGGAATGTGAAATTTTTCCTTGGACAACGTGACTTTGTTTTTGTAGAAACAGAGCTGGCTGGGAGTCTGAGATGTAATTTAGCTCAGTGGTATCCTAACTGTTCCTGCAAACCTTTGGGCTATCTCCCAAAGGGTAAATGGAGGAAGAGTGAGTTTGGGTGTGGCTCTGAGTCTAAGCCCAAGGTCCCTTGTGCCTATTTCAATCAGAGAAGACCTGTTTTTCTGAAAAACTAAAATTTGAGATTATAGGAGTTTATTTGAAGAAAGGAGTTCTCCACGTTTTTTTTTTAAAGGCTCAAAACTGTTGTTGGCAAGAGAGAGAGAGCTATTCATTTGAAAAATCCCATCAGAAAGGAGACACTGTGAGCTGTCACAGTGGGAAATCCTTGGAATTGGATGGAAGAACATTCAATAATTACCTTAACCAGTGACAAAATCGCATTTACCCCTTTCTTCCCCCTTCAAATGCCAACAAAGTCTGATCAGTCTAGGAATCAAAAGTTCAGAAAAGCAATCCATGAGAAAACATGTTCGTTCTTATTCAAAGAATGGGGGATGAACCTGAGCATTTTGGTCTTTGGAGTGTTGTGTGAAGTTTTAGAACAAGTGCGTTTCTGGGGGTTTTGTGAAATCTCTGGTGAATTGCCCCTCCCAACAACCTCATTTAACATCCAGTGTTCTTACCAGTTAGCACTTTGATTTGTCTGTAGTTTCTCTTAAAACCAGGGAAAGAGCCCTGGAATAAAGATATACCTGGAAAAAGATGTTCCTCATTATAATACATAGAAATTGGAATCCTCTAGCCCAGTGGTTGGCAAACTCATTTGTCAACAGAGCCAAATATCAACAGTATAACGATTGACATTTGTTTTGAGAGCTAAGTTTTTTAAACTTAAACTTCTTTTAACATCACTTCTTCAAAATAGACTTGCCCAGGCCATGTTACTTTGGGGAAGAGCTACACTCAAGGGGCCAAAGAGCCACATGTGGCTCGCGAGCCGCAGTTTGCTGATCACAGCTCTAGGACTTTGTGCCATGTAATTTCTTTATAGAGAGATGGGTCTCCCCAGACTGGCACATGGTTTACTTCCAGTCTGAGCTACAACATAAACCCTAGTCCTGACCTGGAGTTTCTGAATATGGGCATAGTGAAGGAGAAATTTTAGTCAAATTTATTAAAGTATTTAACGAAAGTTTGAAATGTCCCCATAAACACTTGGTAACATGCATTGGCATGAGGAAAACAAAATTGTGCATCATTTTGAAAATACATCCACATTTCACTTTATTTCATAGTAGAGACCCCTGAAAATTTTCTGAGTAGATAAGACTTCTGTAAATTGAAAAGAGTTTTCAATTACATTTTTATTTCACAGACGTTCTGTCTTCTATTTCTAGTTGGCTGTGACTTCCAGTGCATTAGTAGTAATCCCTCCCAATCTTCTCTTCTATAAATAAACATATTATTCATTCATTCAATAAATATTTACTGAGTCCTGATCTGTGCCATGTACCGGGCCAGGGAGGATATGCTGAGCAAGGTACGACGTTCTCCAAGCTTCCTTGCAGGTGGGGGGAGTAGATGGGAGAGACCAGGCAAGGAGCAGATGCTCTACAGAGCGAAAGCCCCTCTGCTCGGTGCTGTGCAGGCCCTGATGCGGCCTCTTCACCCAGTCCTTGAGGATCAGGAGAGAAGCATCCTCTAGGTTGAAACCAAAAAGATTAGCCGGGAAAAGAATAGGAGAAGAATGCTCCAGGCGGAAGATATGGCCTCTGTATGCGTCTGGAGGAGAGAGAGGAGGTGGTGGCATGTAGAGGACCTGCACATGGTTGAGTAGCTCTGAGAGGAGTGGGGAGTTTCATGGGAGAAGGAACGTAAGGCATGACACTGCGGAGGTGGGCAAAGATGAGCTGACCATGGTAGGCCAGTAGTCGGCAAACTCATTAGTCAACGGAGCCAAATATCAACAGTACAACGATTGACATTTCTTTTGAGAGCCAAGTTTTTTAAACTTAAACTTCTTCTAATGCCACTTCTTCAAAATAGACTCGCCCAGGCCGTGGTATTTTGTGGAAGAGCCACTCTCAAGAAGCCAAAGAGCTACATGGGGCTTGAGAGCCGCACTTTACCAACCACGGTGTTAGGCAATTGGGCCTCATCTTTAGAGTAAGGGAACCACTTAAAGACTCTAAAGGGTAGATGACTTGAGGTGAACACAAAAGAGAGTAAATCTGTGAATTTGAATGACTAATGGAGCAGGATTCACACCAGTCCATCTAGCCCACCTCATGTGCTCTCCCTTCCTTTTGATCCCCCCGCCCCCATACATTTACGGGGTGTCTCGTTATCTTGTGCCAGGAACTATGCTGAACACTGAGCTGAAATAAAACACCAGCCCAGAAATTAAAGTCACATTGCCTTTTATATTTTCAGTCTTTTCTAATTTAGCTATTAAGCTAGCGAGGAGAGAAAGAAAATAATGAAGTTATCTGTTAGATCCGGAAAGGAGAGAACACAATGGCCTTTGTCCTTCTGGGACATCACGACAGAATGTCATGTTTTTAGGAGCTGTCACTGTGTTGTGAGGAAAACATCTTATAGAAGTAGGTGGGAGCTTTTGGGGGAACACAACAAGCTTTTGTGTAGTCTTCCTGTAATGCTATTACAGTCTTTAGTTATGATCTAAAAACATTGAATAATGCATGAATTCCTGTTTGCTCAACACAGAATGTACAGTTCTTCACTAAAGGTTTTATTTTTCCTCTTTCCACCCCCTTTCATTACTTCATACAAGAAAATCACTTGCCTCCAGTGGTCAGTAGGGGCCTGTATGAGTTCATAGCCAAGGGGGTGTTTTTGGTTAGGAGAAATAACATTAGGAATTCCAAACTGAATTATTTACTGGAGTTCTTTGGAAAAGTGATTTGGCAAGCTTTACCGGCCTTTGTCAAACAAATCTGAGCAGGAAATCACAGTTAATATTCGTGCAGGTACTTGGCTCTCAGACTTCATTTTGTGACCTAGTTTCAAGGCTGTTTCCCGGGGTTAATGTTATTCAGGGAAGTTACGTCTTTCAGATCTGATATATATTTACTCAACCCACCCTTACGTTCTTTGCTCTTCCTTCATCCTTGCCTTATTTCCTTCCTTTCCTCCTCCTCTTGCTTATCTTTCATTGAATTAAAAAGAAAAACTATGCCCTGGCCAGTGTTGTCCAGTTGGTTGGGCATCTTCTCATACACCAAAAAGTTGCTGCTTCTATTCCCAGTCAGAGCACATCCCCGGATTGCAGGCTTGATCTCCAATAAGGGGCATGTAGGGGCAGTCCATTGATGTTCCATTCTCACATCAGTATTTCTCTCTCTCTCCCTCTCTCATCTTCTCTCTCTAAAAATCAATAAGAAAAAGTAAAAATATCTTGTGTTTAAACTCATAGTTGTGAATGGTTTTAATTAACTTGTTTATTTTCCATGGAGATTTCAGGTTTACATTTGAGTTTAAAAAAACAATTTTTTTTTCTTTCCCTCATTCCAGTCAGGACTAGACTCCATATCTCCCTTCCTGAGCCAGGAGCTGGCTGAAGGCACAAAAATATTGCTGGATAGTCTTGGGACTCTGGCCCAAGAGGTAAGTTGTGTCTGTCACCTATTTTATTTTATTTTATTTTAACCCTAAGTTGACTAACAAGGTTTTCTTTAAATTTAAATATGTTGTTTATGAAATGTACAATCAGTGTTAGAGGCACCAGTGATGTTTAAAATGATGTGGTTTGGTCTCCTTACTGTAGAGATGAAGAAACAAACTCATAGATGTCTCAGAGCTAATTAGTTAGTGGCTAAAGGCCCCATATTTAGTTTAGAACTTTCTTCCCATTTTTATTCCCATCCCTTGCTAATAACTCCTTTGGAAAGAGGTCTCCGCACACACACACACCCATGTGCTGCATTTGTTTTACCAGCAATGTCTCCATATTTCTTCTGCAGTTGTAAGGCTAGGTACTCTTTTTACCAAAATATTTGTTTGCTAATTAAAGGGAATAATGTGGATATCGCTAAATCACACCTTTCCCCTGTAAACATCTGGCCTCTGGGATCCCACTTTGGGCATATAGTCTCTTGATGAACATTGAGTTGAGCCCACAGGTTGACAGATGTGTAAGAATAAGCGTTGTCACAGGATCCGAGGGCCTGTAGGTGCTCACAAAGGCAGTTCACCTTTCCTCAGCCTCCGGGCCAGGGAGTGCTGCCCTTTTCCGAACCCGGCCTTGTTGCAGATGAGACTTTGGAAGGAGGGGTTGTCGGGAGCCCAGTACATGAGGAGCTGAGCTCAGTGGGCAGGGGGCAGGGGACATTGAATAGGACTGACTTGTGGGGACATTTTCTCAGTCTTGGTCCAGCGTATTTTGAGTTGCTTCTCTAAGTCATTTTTTGATATTTCTCAAATATCATTTTTTTTTTTTCTGGGAATAAAAGTATTGCATGTTCACTGTGGAAAATGGGTAATGTTTGGAAAATATAGAAAACACCAAGATGAAGCATTCACCCCTTTAGTGTGTTGTTTTTGGTTCTTTCTCTCTCTCTCTCTCTCTCTCTCTCTCTCTCTCTCTCTCTCTCTCTCTCTCTTCTCTCTTCTCTCTTTTCTTTCTTTTTTTAAATTTTTTTATTTTTATTTTTATTTTTTTTATTATGCTCATGTGTGTCTGACTGAAGAGGCTTGGTCTTTGGGTCCCTTTCAGGGAAAGAAGCCTCTTTCCAGCTGCCATTGGTTACTTCAGTTATTAATGCTGGTGACTTTTCTGTAAGGGGAGGAGCTGGGTCACCTGGGGTTCTCCCAGGAGACATTGCCGGGCAAGTCCATAGCCTTTTCTCTAGGGCCCCGTTAGCTGACATTGACGTGCCCTGACCTGGCTACTCCTCCAGGTCCTTGCCCAGCCGTACAGAAAGTAGAGCAGGGACTGCGACATAAGAAGCTGCCTCTAGGCTCAGGGTCTGGGTCCAGCTGTTTCCTCTTACATCACTGGCTTGTCTTTTGTCGGGGGTTAAAAAAAAAAAAATTAAAAGCATGTGATGTTCCCAGTGCTGATGTGGCAAAACTATCCAACTGAGCAATATACATTTTTCTTGGCTGCTTGCTCCCTAGCCCAGGGCAAGCAGGGGCCATCTGCTCCTTCCCATGTCAACCCTTCAAGTCACTTCGACCACAAGTTACCCATTGTTTAGCTTGCTATTTCTCTGGGACAAATGGGAGAGGACAAATCAATCCATAAATGCCCTTGTTTATCTGTTCAGTGCTTGGGGAAAAGTCGGTTGTCTTAACTAGAGCACAAACCTTGAAGGAGAAAAGGGAGCTAATATTTTCTGAGCAGCTCCCTGGTTCATGCAGTTTCACTCAATTTTCCTGCACTGTCGATGTGACAAATATGAATGGGTCTTATCGTGCCCATTTTATAGGTGACAGACTCAGAAAAGTCAGAAAACTTGCCCACAGTCATCTAATTGGTAAAACTGGGATTAGAACCCAGAACTGTCGGACTCCAAAGCCTGTGTTCTTGCTGCTGTAGCCCACTTGTTGTCTGATGAACTCTGATGGCAACTGGTATCGAATAGGAAGGAGACTCGTTAAAGAGAGAAAATATAGATAAACAGGACTTGGCAGTTGAGTGGACGTAGTTGAGTCAAATCTAATGTGAGCTTCATGTCTGGGTGATGGGGACCGAGAGGCTGTGGCTGATAGGATTGGGAGGCAGGGCAGGGAGCAGCGTCTGTGATCTACCCAGCACCTACTAGGGGCCTGGCATTGCTAGATGTTGAGACTCAACAGTGAACACAGTAGCTTCCCTGTTCTCCTGGGTCTCGGGTCGGGTGGGAGACAGGTCGGTGTATGATGTGATCACAGGGACACGTGCAAGGAAGAAAACTAAAGCAGGCAATGGAGACCATGATGAAGTGTTGTTTTAAAGGCAGTGATTAGGAAAGCCCTCTCTGATACGGTGACAGTTGAACCGGCAGGAAATGTCAGCTTTTCAATGGAGAAGGAAGAGCACTCCACAGATACAGAGACCCTTGTGGAGGGCACAATGAAGGAATGTGTTTAAAGACCAGGAAGGAGGCCGGTGTAGCCTGAACAAAGTGAGCAAGTGAGAGGGCGGTTGGAGGTGAGAGGCCAGAGGAGGAGGTGAGAGGCCAGAGGAAGAGATGAGAGGTCAGAGGAGGAGGTGAGAGGTCAGAGGAAGAGAAGAGAGGTCGAGAACGAGGTGAAAGGTCAGAGGAGGAGGTGAGTGGTCAGAGGAGGAGGTGAGAGGTCAGAGGAGGAGGTGAGAGGCCAGAGGAGGAGGTAAGAGGCCAGAGGAAGAGATGAGAGGTCAGAGGAGGAGGTGAGAGGTCAGAGGAAGAGATGAGAGGTCAGAGGAGGAGGTGAGAGGTTGAGAACGAGGTGAAAGGTCAGAGGAGGAGGTGAGTGGTCAGAGGAGGAGGTGAGAGGTCAGAGGAGGAGGTGAGAGGCCAGAGCAGGAGGTGAGAGGTCAGGAGAGGAGGTGAGAGGCCAGAGGAGGTGAGAGGTCAGAGGAGGAGGTGAGAGGTCAGAGGAGGAGGTGAGAGGTCAGAGGAGGAGGTGAGAGGTCATAGGAGGAGGTGAGAGGTCAGAGGAAAAGGTGAGAGGTTGAGAAGGAGGTGAGAGGCCAGAGGAGGAGGTAAGAAGTCAGAGGAGGTGGGGAGTGCCAGGTAGGCCTGGTGGGCTGAGTGAGATGGGAGGCCAGCAGAGGGCTGGGAACAGAGGGGCGGGCATGACATAACCTAGAGTCTGAGACTGTTTGCATTCTGGCTGTTAAACTGGAAAGAAACCAAAGACCATGGAGGGGCACAGGGCAGTGGGTTGAGAGGCAGCAGGGCAGTCAGCCATTCACTCACTGCAGGGAAGATCAGACACCCCCTTTCATGGACTGTGCATGGGAGTGCTTCACCAAGGAGTGTGGACTGTGCCCCTCAGACAGGTGCTGGGAGAGCCCCGTGCAACCTCGTCACTTACAGTGCCTCCGTGCAGAGATGTGCTGGTTGCATGTGGGAGGCAGAGTGTTCTGGTTGGGGCACAGCGGGATGGTGGCGGTGAGGCCGCCTGTGGGAAGAGAAGCCAGTGGCTTTCACTATTATTTAAAGATCTCCATGGCTGTTCCACTCACAGACAACAGGGAGAGCCGTCTGGCTGTCTCTCCCTCCCTGTCTGCACACCTCCTGCAGGTTATGAAAAGGAAAAGTGAGGAAAAGCTAGCCACCTACTTGCTCTCCCTCTCTGGAGGGGCAAATATTTGTGACATCTGACACCTGTGCCTGGCTGCCTCTGGGGCAGGAGGCAGGCAGGATCTATAGGACCATGTCACTCCTGGGAACCAGCAGGCTCCGTGAGACAGAAACCCGGGGAGTGGGGTCTGATTCTAGGCCTCCTCTGAGGCAGGTGCAGGTCCCGTAATTCCCCCCACCCCCAACACACACACAGCTGGTCTTTCAGGTGGTGAGGGCATGCAGTGACTTTACAAGGAAATGAGGGATCTGTTAATGATGTACTGTGAAACCTGTGGAAATACAAAGTGCTCCATAAATATTTAATTACAAGAGCAACGGGGCCAAGAACTCCACAAGGTGCGGGAGTCCATTTGTATGGGAGACAAAGCCCTTGTCCAGTGGAAGTCAGACACAGCCCCCGGCTGCCTGGAGCGTCTGACTCATCGCCCGCGGGGGCTGTTCTGTGGCAGGGCCCGCTCTTGTGTGTCATGTGATTTATTCCTCGCCACCACACTGTCATCGTCTTGATGATAAGTTGGGCCTTAGAGGGGTGACTCTTGTAAAGCTGTAAGCTAATGAGAGACAGAGCCGGGATGCAAACTCAGGTCTCCCATCACATGCTCTTCCATCACCCAGCACTTAACTGAGACGAGGATGGGACGGCACACACACTTTTCTCCCAAGGAGTGGGGGGGCCCTTAGTTTCCACTCTGAGGTTGGGGTTGTTTTAGAAATAAGTCAGTGATTGAGGGTGTGAGCAGTTGCTGATGTATGTATATGAGCACATAGCTGTTCAGAGGAAGCATTCTTTTTTTTTTTTAATTTTTATTGCTTGGTTGATTGATTGATTTTTATAGAGGACAGAGAGTTAGAAACATCGATGAGAGACAAACATCCATCAGCTGCCTCCTGCACACCTCCCACTGGGGATGTGCCTGCAACCAAGGCACATGCCCTTGACCGGAATCGAACCTGGGACCCTTCAGTCCGCAGACAGATGCTCTATCCACTGAGCCACACCAGTTAGGGCCAGAGGAAGCATTCTTTCCTACACCAGAAGATAATCATAATAAAATAATGCCCATTGCCAGCGGCTCCACCCACTGCCCAGCTATGCTTCTCCATCTTTACTGTGCCTGGGGACCACCTGGCATCTTATGTTAATGCAGGTTTGAACTATGACAGGTAGATCAGGTCTGCATCCCAGACCTTTCAATGCACAGATGCTGCTGGTGGTAGACTACAACCTGGGTAGCATGGATCTGGCGTCCCCCTCACAGGCTCCGAGGAGATGAGGTCATATAAGGTATGTTCTGGGATGTGGCTTTGGGAAGGTTGAGAAAATAAGATGTTTTTTTTTTTTCTCTTTTCTCTTGTCTCCCACCCTTGCTCTCCCCTTTTCTCCTCTTCCCTCTCCTTTCCGTCCTGATCCCTGACCTCAGCTGTTCAGCATGAGGAGCTGGAGTGACATGCGGCAGGAGGTGCTGTTTCTGACCAACGTGAACAGCTCCATCTCGTCCACCCAGATATACCAGGCTGTCTCCCGCATCGTCTGTGGCCACCCCGAGGGCGGGGGCCTGAAAATCAAGTCCCTCAACTGGTATGAGGACAACAACTACAAAGCCCTCTTTGGAGGCAATGGCACCGAGGAGGATGCTGGCACCTTCTACGACAATTCTACAAGTGAGTGTCTGTGCAGGCCCAGGCCCTGGCCCCCGGCACCTTCGATGGAGACTCAGGCAGCCCTGCGTCCCCTCTCCCTCATGCTAACCCTCATCCTCTGGTGCAGCATTGGATGTGCATGTGTCTGTCACCACACTGAGTACCTAGAGCCTAGTGTCTTTTCCTGGTTAGCTACCTGTCCCCAGTCCCCACTGCTCGGGGCCTGGCACGTCTCAGGTACACAGTATCTATCAAGTGAATGAAGAGTTGAAAGCCAACCTCCCAGTTTTCTGGGGAACATAGGAGAGTGGTTCCCAGAATAATGAAGGCTTTCTCCCCTCTCCATCTCCTCTCTTCTTCCCCCTGAGGCATGCTTTATAATAAAAACTTAAAAAATAGCAGTAATAACAATAATATTCCTGGAGGGAACATTTCCTATGCATCCTGCTTGTTAGCTCATTGAACCCGTACGGTAACCATTCAAGGAAGGTTTTATAGCCTCACGTTCTCCAGGCTCAGAGAGGTGAAGTGACTTGTTCAAAGCCACACACGCCTAACTAATCCACAAGAGCCACAATTACGCCCGGATCCCTCCAGCTCCACGCACACCCCCCCCCCCCTCCCCCCAGTAAACCACACAGCCTTTTGAAATACCTGTCCATGATGGCGTGTGTCTCCCATCAGGCCCGGGTGTTTGATCAGGTGTTTGTTTTGGGTCTTAGCTGCGAGGCGGTGTTAAAGAACACTGTAACTCCATACCTGCCGCTCACGCCCGGACAGTTTGGATGGCAGCGAGGAGCCAGTGTTACAGTTTTAAACAATGGCATCCTTTCCCTTGAAAACTTGATGCAAGGGAGCCTTTCTCCATTTCCAACCGCAGGTGTGTCTTTCCGACAGCGAGTGAGGCAGCTTTTTGTGCATTCTGTAACCCAAGAACCTCTCCTTACTGCCGGAGTAAAGCCCTCAGGCAGGGCCTTTGCTTTGCAAGCCGGAGGGGATGGCATTCCAGGCAGTTTTTTTCTGAAATGCCATCCCCTTTGCAAATCAACCCAAGGGGACCTTCATTTTCCCAGCAGGTGGACTTGTGAGCAAATCCTCTTTTAAAAAAATTAGATTGTCTTTGCAGCATGTAGAGGATACTTGGTATCTAAAAGGACCTGGAATGAAATTTAAAAACATGATTAGGAATCCTTCTGGAAAAATCAAACCCTCGTGTCTGGTTTAACTTCAGATTTCTCAGGTTAAGGATTTTTTTTTTTTTTTTTTACATTGGTTACTTATATTTGTAATGAGACCTTTTAATGAAAGGAAATTGCTTTTTATTTTTATTTGTTGAAAATATTACACATGTTCCCCCTGCTCCCCTTCTCCTTGTGGTAATTGTTTGGTTTTTATGTGGAAACTAAATTCTGGGTTCAGCCCTGTTTTTTGTTCAATGAAAACAAATTGGCGAGGGTTGGCATGAGACTATGCAGGCTTGTTTTGTAGCGTAGATCCGTCTCCATTGTGAGCGTTCCGTAATCAGTGTTATAATAAGCTCTGATTATTTATCAAGCATTGTTCTCAGGGCTCTCCAGACAGCTGTAATGCACTTTATTTTTACAGGGGGGCAAGCCGAGGCTCAAACTGGCTGTTATTTATTATGTCGCTATTAAGTGGTGGAGCAGGGATTGAACCCAGGACTGTCTCGCTGGCTCCAAAGCCCTGCTAGTTCCCTCAGGTCGGTGAGCACACATGTGAACATCTGCCTTTCATCGTCACAGGTCCTTACTGCAATGATGTGATGAAGAGTTTGGAGTCCAGTCCTCTCTCCCGCATCATATGGAAAGCTCTCAAGCCTCTGCTTGTTGGGAAGATCCTGTATACACCTGACACTCCAGCCACGAGGCAGGTCATGGCTGAGGTAAGCTGCCCAGGCCCAGGATTTTCTCTCCAGAATCCTGCTGGGATTGCAAGGGGTTCCAGATGGAGTGTATTGAGCAAATCATGGCTCTTCTGGGATTTCCCAAAGAGTGAGAACCTCGGGTCTCACCCAGGCCGAAGCTGACTATTGAGGTCCGGCTCTCCAGCCTTGTGTATTTGAGTCAGCGCTGCAGGCAGGCACTTCCTGGGGATGGGAAGGGCTGAGACAGGGTGCTGGGATGAGCATCTTTTCAGGGAGCAGCTGCATTTCTCATGTCCCTGCCTCTTTTCTTCCTGTTCTCCCTGGCTCCCCTCCTCACTCCAGGTGAACAAGACCTTCCAGGAACTGGCTGTGTTTCATGATATAAAAGGCATGTGGGAAGAGCTTAGCCCCAAGCTCTGGACCTTCATGGAGAGCAGCCCAGAAATGGACCTTGTCCGGGTGAGTGTCCTTTGAAGACCATGTGCCTGCTTGATGCTAAAAAGGCGAGTTTCTAGTCACTTACCCAGAAGTGGCTTAGGTGAGAATTCTTTACCTTTAACTAGTGTAGACGCACTGAGCTGAGCTCAAGCCACAGGGCTGTCGCCTTTGTAGAGCTGCAGGTGAAGGAGCTCCGACAACCCTGTTTCTTGCACATCAGAACCCATGCATCTGGCGGTCAAACATCAGTTTCCTAAGAGACGGAGGGCTGGTGTTTGGAGCAAGCCTCTGGTGATTGCAGGACCCTGGCTGTTCTCATTTCTGGCTCCAGAGCCAGCTTCGCCTTCTGTGTCTCGGTAGAACTTGGACATGGGTGTGGGAGCAAAGGGCTACTCTGACCCACAAACCGGTGAGAGAGACCTGCTCTGAGGAGCCACCCTTACCACATGAGGCTGACTGCACTCAGTGCTTCCACTGCACTTGAAAGGGATTAGTGCTCTAGAGACAATTGGATTCAAAAGCAGAGGAGTCTGAGCAAGAACAGAGTACCTCCTCCGCTCCATCCTGAGTGCCATGTAATCACATCATCCCTGCCTTGGGCTGAGCCAGGATCATTAGGCTGTTTTCTATCTCCTCATTCTGGAGGCGCTTCCTTTCCTGTCTGCTGCCGTTAAGAAGCAGGGATGGATTTTGCCAGGTTTCTTGTCTTGACACATCATCGATCAGAGGGGCAGCTGGGTTTGAGAGCTGATACCTCTCTGGAAGGAACTTTCTCAGGCGCAGGACTGTCCCCAGATGCCCTGGGTGGGGAAGTACCTAGGGGCCTTCCCCTGATGGCAAAGCTGGAGTCATCTTTGTTGTGCTGGTCTTGTTATCAATGCAGAATTCGTAACTTGGGGCCTTTCCAAAACCAAGGGACTTTAGTGAGAAAAACATGAGCAGCAGTTTTTATGGACTTGTTCAAATTCCTGACTCATAATAATAACAGCTCATGCCCTTCAAGTATGGTTCTCACTTGGGCTCCAGTCTTCTCTGTGAAGGGATTCCGTGGCCCAGCCATGCAGTGACTGGACCTCGTGTGATCCCAGGCCTCTTCTCCCTGGTTCCCTTCCTGGTCATCTCCTTGGAACTTGCACTTCTCCCTGTTGGATGTCTCTCCTCTCTGGTCAGAGGATCCCACGAGTGGGAAGGGATTCTGTGAGCTTGGGTCTGGAGGCAGGTAGATGCTTTTCCTGCTCTTAAATGGAGAGTTTGGTCTGGATGTTCCATCAGCTCCCAGGCTCCCAGTTCTTTGGGACAAAGCCTTGTATACATCACTGTGGCATCCATTAGGGATCCTGCTGGGAGGCCCCAGGATGTGCAAGAGGTAATGTGGGTGCTGTGGCTGGGGAGAAGGCATGGCGTATGGTTTGGGGACCGTGACTTTAGCTCCAGGGGACCCTGAAAGGGCTTTAAGCAAGGGGAGGTGTAGATGTCTTACTCCGATGTGACGGGATTAAAGAGGGGCACGATGGAGGCAGAGACCAGGATGGAGGCCAGCCAAGTGGGTGGCCAGGGCTGGCAGGAGGTGAGGCCTGGGGCTGCTTGAATGTAGGGGGTGGAGGACAGGGAGGAGTTAGGGGGATTTTTGACTTCTGGCTGGTGAACGGTGGGGATGTCCATGAGGCTGGCAGGTATTGGGACCTGGAGAGCAGGGGTGGTTAGGCCAGAAATTGACTAGGGACTTATCAGCCTGTGGGTGGAAATTGAAGGAGCCTCCTCCCACTTTCTGTATGAAGGAATGTTCATTTCACACTCCAAGCTTGGGCTTCTCAAACTCTGTACCCCCACAGCCTCATGGAGTCTGGTACTTCAGGCTGTTGTTGGGGTAGCTCTTTTCCTTCCTTTGCTCTATTTCCCTCTCTTTCTCTCTGTCTTTCTCCTCCTTCTCTCTTTCCCTCCTTCCTGCCCTCCCTTGTTTCTTTCAGCTTTTATTGAGGAGTAATTAACAAGCAAAAATTATATATAAAGTGAACAACTTGAGGTTTTGATGCACATTTACATTGTTAAATTATCACTACAATCGGTAGCATATGCATCATCTCACGTAGTGATTGCTTAGCAAATTTCAATTCAAGAGTATGTATTGTTAGTACCTTTGACCTCAGATTGCATAACTGGAACTTTGTACGCTTTGATCTCCCCATCTCCCCCACCCCAGCCCCTGGCAATCACCATTCTGCTCTGTGATAGCTCTTATCTTTCTGCTGTCCGGGGCTCTGTCTGCACCCATTGCCTCACCCCACAGATCCAAAATCCCTTCTCTATTGCATCATGGAACCACCGATACTAAACAGTTCTACTTTTTTAGCTGCTCTTTGCCATCTTCATCTCAAGACCCTGCTTTCTCCCTGGCTACCACTCCTCAGGGTGAAATTAGGTCCCCTGATCCCCTCATGTGCCCTAGAACGGCCATGTGGTCAGGGGATTTCACTGGGCTCACCTCTCCAGTCTTGCTTTCTTGGCAGTGCTGTTCAGAATCCACACTTGGCAGGGCAAGTCTCTCCCCAAGTACCACATGTCTTCACTCAGCCCTCATTCGTTCAAGTCTCCGAATAAAGTTATTTCAGAATTTGTGAGGTACAATTTTGCATCTATTTATTTTTACAAAAATACATATATTACTGATGACAATATAAATTGTTATTCCCTATTGGAAAGCAATTTGGGATGAAAATCGCAAGAACCATAAAAAAATGTGTTACTTTGCATACCTCCATTCCACACACCCTCAGGGATGTTTCCTACAGACATCATTTTAAAAGGAAGAAGGCACTGTAGGACAGAAAATGTTATTGCCATAATAATTGTTATTGTGAGAAATTAGAAATAGGCTAAACGCTTAGCAGCATGAGAACAGTTAGTGAAATTATAGTAAGTATAATCTATGAAATCATTATGCTTCCATTAAAATAGTAAATATGAAGTCACGTGGGGAAAACAGCTCATGTTAGTGGAAATGAGACTGGTTTAGGAAGTAGCCATCCCCAGCTGGTGTGGTTCAGTGGTTGAGCATTGACCTATGAACCAGGAGATTACGTTTCGATTCCCTGTCAGGACACATGCTCAGGTTGCTGGCTTGATCCTCAGTTGGAAGTGGGCAGAGGCAGCTAATTGATGATTCTCTCTCATTATTGATGTTTTAATCTCTCCTCTTTCTTCTCTGAAATCAATAAAAATGTATTTTAAAAAAAAGTAGCTGTGGGTTGAGCACCAAATTAGGTTTTCCTGTTTTTCCACATTTATCCAAGTTGGGGGCCAACCAGCGAGGGAGCAAGAAATGGAAGATAGGCCTCCTTTGCATCATGATCCATGTGTCTTGCAGTTGGGAAAGATCGTATTTTATTTGGCTTAGTAACAGTATTATTTTCTCAGACTAAACAGCAAAAGCGGGTTTGTCTTCATTCAAACTAGATATGTGTTCTATATGAGGAGTCATCAGATGGGGTCTCAAGAGAGGAAAGTAATTCAGTGCAGTTGGGAAGGTGCAGTAGAATCAGAGAGCCCCATGTTTTATATTCCGACTTTTCTAAACTTTGCTACTTATTAGGGACCTTATGTTAGGGACTTGAAGGCTCTGAATGTAGGTTTTCCTGTGAGTACCCCATCTTGGGCTGCCAGTTGTGAGTGTCCCCCCACATTCAGGTTCAGGGTTCGGGCTCTGGAGGAGGTCACATACAAATGAAAGAGACTAGACAAGAAAATATTAATTTGGGAATTGGGGGCCAGGCGGAAGCCCAAGAGGGGACTCAGCTTTGCTCTGGCGTGTGATCCCTTATATTCAGGTTTTGGGATACACCATAGCCCTTGAGCAGGCAATTTCCAGTAACAGCTCAATGATAGCCCATCAGCAAGGATTTACATAAGACTAAAAGGTGGAAGTTGCTTCAGCTCGCTTTGTTTCAACTAGACAGTGGGTGCATGGCTCTGATCCTTGCCAGAGCCTCAAGGTTGACCAGCCTTCCGGGTTCCTTGTCCACATCTCTTTCTGCAAGTGAAGGCAATGGGCAGTTTCCAACATTTTCCCATCTGTAAAATGGGAGCTATTAAAGGTATCTTCATCATGGAGTTGCGTGAAGCAAAGCAGATAAATAATTCAATATAGTAACTGTGCAGAGTAACTGTGATTACTGCTGTTGCTGTAGTTACTGCTGTAAGCTAGGTGGTTTGGTACACTGGAAAACACAGGGACTCTGCATTCGCACTGGTCTGGCTTTGACTTTCAGCTCCACGGCTATTAGCTTTCTGACTTAGTCTTGGTTAAAATCCTATTCCATTATTGCTCAACCCCAACATTCTCATCTTTAAAACGGGGACACTGTTATTTAACTCACAGTTCGCTGTGAAGATAAATGGAGGAGGCCGCGTACGTGGAGGGTTTTGTAATGTTTGCTGCTTGTGATTTCCCATTGAAATGGCAGACACTCCTGAACAGCAGGGGCAATGACCGCTTCTGGAAACAGCGCCTGGCTGGCTTGGATTGGACAGCCGAAGATATCGTGGCATTTCTGGCCAAGTACCCCGAGGACGTGCCGTCGGAGAACGCTTCTGTGTACACCTGGAGAGAGGCTTTCAACGAGACCAACGGGGCGGTCCAGACCATAGGTCGCTTCATGGAGGTGAGGGTCTGTTCCGTAAAGCATTTGGAAAAGGCCACGCTGTGTTTTCCCCGCTCTGAGATGGTGCAGTAAGTCGGATTGGAGGGATGTTTAGGAATAATGTACAGACTTATTTACAAGTAGTGTCCTCAAACCTAACAGGACTTGGTGCACAAAAGGCACTCATAAATGTCTGTTGAAATGATCAAAAACTAAATAAACAAGTCTAACTCTAGCTTTTTTTTTTTTCTTCCTGTCTGACCCAAGAGTGTTTCTATGAAATTTATATTAAATCTATTCAGACAGATTACACTTTTAAAAATTTAGTCCTAAAAATGATGTCACTTAATAGGGGCAAGTTTATTCAAGTTTATTTATTTGGTTAGCTGTTAATGACTCAAAATTGCTAAGAAAACAGAGAGGAAAAGGAGGCATGGTCATTGTTTGAACCTCTTTCTCTCACAAAAGTCAGTTAAGTAACTTATCTCTAAATTTCAGTTAAGAAATATGAACCATTTCAATCGCGTATTGAAAAGCCACTCAAGGGAAGATTTGTAGAGAGAGGATAAAAAGCCACACAGTCTTTTGCTCTCAGGGTCAGGGCCACTGCTTGCTTTTCTGGCCACCAGGCTTCTCATGGCAGCTGTTCTTCCTTCAGTGTGTCAACCTGAACAAGGTGGAACCCATCGCAACAGAGGTTTGGCTCATTAACAAGTCCATGGAGCTGCTGGATGAGAGGAAGTTCTGGGCTGGAATCGTGTTCACCGGGATTCTGCCTGACAGTGTTGAGCTGCCCCATCACGTCAAGTACAAGATCCGCATGGACATTGACAATGTGGAGAGGACGAATAAGATCAAAGATGGGTGAGTTGAGTCCCATCACACCAGCCAGACCTGGGGAAGTCAAGAGCAGCCAAGATGACTTAGGGGTACTTACTTTTACCCACTAATTTGGTAGAAACTTGAATGGGTGGCATAATTTTGGTGCATTGGCCATATTTCTAGATGGAGACAGTTATTTCATATATATATTTTTAGAAAATATTATTATCTTTTGATTTAACATTCTCACTCGAGGGAATTAATCCCAAGGAATTAAATCAACAGAACAAAAAAAGGAGAAAAATAGACTTTGGGTTCTCCAAGTTAGCATTATCCTTTTTTTATAAAACGGGGCAAATAATCAATATGGAAGGGAGTGGTCATGTAAATTGTGGTAGGTCTGCTAGATGCGATGTTAGGTATTCAGTGGAGGGGGAAAACAAACGAAGTGGTATGCTCTTTCTGGCATCTATTTAAAAATATGTGTACATGTCAACTGACACCAGAAGGTAAGATACAGAAATAAAAACAGTGGCTGGCAGTGGTGATGGGATTGTGGGTGATTGGGTTTTTATTGTGTGGTTCTGCGAAATGTTTGACCCAAGCCTGTGGCTCGGTTTCAGGTACTGGGACCCTGGTCCTCGGGCGGACCCCTTTGAGGACATGCGGTACGTCTGGGGGGGCTTCGCCTACCTGCAGGACGTGGTGGAGCAGGCGATCATCCGGGTGCTGACGGGCACCGAGAAGAAAACCGGGGTCTACGTGCAGCAGATGCCCTACCCCTGTTACGTTGATGACATGTAAGTCCCCAGGAAGCCACCTCCTTTATTTAGCGAGCTGACACTGTCCCCAAGTGGCGTGTGGACACGCATACACCCAGGGAGGGGAAAGAGTGCTTTGATTTCATTTATTTTATGTGGGTGTTGATACTGGTCATAAGTTGTTTTGGAAATTCTGTGAAGATCTCAGGAAATGAGATGCCAGATGTGGGTAGTTGACAGTTTGAGTCACATCAGAGACACGGACACATGCACACACTGTTGATCTTCCTTCCCTTCTTGTCCACAATTACCAGGACTTTTTCTTCTTCTTCTTCTTTTTTTTTTTTTTTTTTTACACTCTACTCTTTTGAACCTCTTTTCTGCCCAAAAGTCAGTTAAGTAACTCATCTCTAAAAGTTCCTGGTCTGCATGTTTAAAATGTCATGACAAACACATACACACAGTCCCCAAACACAGGGATAGCATTCCAGACCTACAAAAGCTCATTGTGTGCAAATATATCTACTTCCTCTCCATCATTAGTAAACCACATTTTGAAACAACCCAAATAAAATGGAACAAGGCCTTTTATCTTAGATTTTTAAGATCATCTTTTAGTGCTTAGTTACTGTGCTGCCAAGCTCTCATGGTGGGAGCTGGGCCTCTGGATCTAATCACTTCTTGTGAGAGAGCATGGGGAAAAGTATAATCATCTCAGGCATCTGAAATAGGCGATACCTCTTCCCAATTGGCAAATGTCTGTGCTCTTTTGTTGCTGGGGTGTGTGTGTGTGTGTGTGTGTGTGTGTGTGTGTGTAGAGATCAGAGTGCTGAAGGAGCAGGGCGCCTCTCCTTGTGATTGTTCTCTGCTTTGCACCGAACAATTTTATTTCCTTGTGTGGCTCACTCTAGCTTTGCCATGTCACCCAGAACTATCCTGCTGCTTAATTTCTGAAAGATTAGTCATAACTTCCCTGAAGAAGACTTTCCCAAAGAGCTTCTCAGCCCAGTTCCACTCTAGAAAGGATGTCTTATGATGAGGATGCTGGGAGCCGAGGCAGTGAGATCCTTGCTGTTGACTCGCAGCAGTGCCTGCAGAAGGGGTGAAGCTGGGCCTTGGATCTCGGTTTTCAGGGACCAGATTCTGTGTCCCATTTGCTTCACTGAGTTTTCTGTTCTCGTTTGGAAATACCCCTGAGCTGCCTGATGTGTGTTTCTGCACCATCTGTCATATTGGTTGTGCAAGGAAGTCAGTAGTGCTATGAGATGACCTTGGAGAAGTTGAGAACTTTCATGAGAGAATGAGTTTGGGATTTTTTTTGTTTGTTTTTGTTTTCCATCATTTAAAATCACCCACATTTAGCTTAATGACATCCCAGAGTTACCTAGTTACTCAAGCAGGCTCCCAAAGAAGTTTATTTTGGCAATACTTAGTTGATCTGATTTTTATCACTACATTGCACTGCTCACGCAATGAGAGCTCTGTGTGTCCCGGTGCAGAGGGCCTGCCATCTTTGGCTCAGTCGAGGTGCTTTCTCTTGCATGCAGGCCTGGAGGCATTGGCCCATGGAGTCTGACTCACACTTGTCTTTAATTCTCCCCGCTCCCTTCCCTGGGGCCTCAGCTTCCTGAGGGTGATGAGCCGGTCCATGCCTCTCTTCATGACGCTGGCTTGGATCTACTCGGTGGCTGTGATCATCAAGGGCATCGTGTACGAGAAGGAGGCACGGCTGAAGGAGACCATGCGTATCATGGGCCTGGATAATGGCATCCTCTGGTTCAGCTGGTTCATCAGCAGCCTCATCCCTCTGCTCGTGAGCGCCAGCCTGCTAGTGGTCATCCTGAAAGTAAGGCTGCCCCCCGGGCCCCCCCCCCCCCCCCCCCCGGCTCCTCCCAGCATGGGCTGCATGAGGGGGAGAAAAGCAAACATTCTTTGGGAGGGAAGGGGCCAGACATGCCATCTCCTGCAGCGCCCCCAATTTAAAGCTGGGAAAAGCAAGGCCCCCGTCAGGGATAATGACTTTCCCCAGGTCAGCCCAGCTGGGTGGCAGCTAAGCAGGATTAGCTCAGGGTGCTTGCTTCCCAGGTAAACACGCACTTGCCTTGTGCCATGCTGTCCGCTGGGCAGAGGTTCATGGCAGCATCTGAAAGCCGGTCATTGCCTTACTCATACTGGGCAGTGCTTCCGCTGGAATATCTAGAAACTGTAGTCTGAAGGACACATGGTTACAGGTTAGGTTTCCTGGAAACAGTTTGGCATATGAATATTTATCAGGGATCAGTATCTCTGGGGAGGATGCAGGACTGGGCAAAGGGAGGAATTGAATGGCAATGCCAGGCCAACCCCACAGGCACTGGGAGCCTATGTGCTTGTCAGAGTTGTCCCTTACGAAGCTGAAATGTCCAGCTCTTTAGGTTCCCCATGGCCTCCCTCCCTGGCATTTCATGCCCCAGGCCCCTCAGCCAGTCCTTGGACGTGTGTGCTCCCCAGGGCCTGGTGCTCTCTGCCGCAGTGACAGACCCAGAGGATTTGGTACCCGGAGGCTGTCTGCTGACAGCCAGACAAGTCCCGCCAAAGGACTCCGGGCACAGTTCCATATCCACCACATACATTAATAAGCTTGTAGGCCAGTTTTCTTCCTCCACAATCATTTCAGCTAAGGGCCCATCAGATAAAAATAAATGTTTTTAAAGAGGGGGTAGTGCCATGGCATGGGAACTAACAATCAGTGTAATACTGTTACTATTCATTACAAATGCCCACGTGTTGATTGCCATGCACTGTTTAAATCTTATCACAGGTGCAGTCTTAGTATATCCTTACTAAATCCACTTAACGTACAAGGAAATGAGGCCAAGGAGGGTTACGAACTTCACTGAGGCCATCTGACCCCAAGGCAGAGCAGTTCTTGCTAAAAGAAAACCCCTCTTTGCTCCGGTACCTGACTGTGAAGGACAGAGCTCTTGTGGGGTGGGGGTCCTGTGGCAGGTGCATGGGAGCTATTTGGGGACTACTGCATGCTGGCAGGTCCTGCTCAGATACACCCAACTCCTGCAGATAAGCGTAAAGGTCCACACGAGTTCAAGTGCCTGTGGGAGTGTGGGATCCGTGGCCAGTTGCCAAGGGGGATGTTAGGATTGCCTGGCCGTTTTCCTTGGCTGTTGGAGGGGGAAGTCGTGTGGGTTGCCATCTCGCTCACAACTCTCTTGATGCCAGGAGTCCTAGTCCTTTAAAAGAAAAAGCCAGGTCAGATTGCTTTGAGAAACAAAGAACAAAATTGTTGAGATAAACCTTGATGAGTGTCAATCCTGGACTCTGTTCTGGTCCTGACGACCACTATTTTGTGTGTGGTCCTGGGTGAGTCATTTCCCTTCTCTAGGCTTCGGTTTCTTCATCAGGAAAACGAACAGCACACCGTTCCTCAGTATCCTCTCTAAGAGGAGAGGGAACGAGCCCCGCTTCTTCCCACAGGCCATGCTAGGATGTGCTTGCTGGTTGAAGGAGCAGCACGTTTATTGGGTTTCTTCCTTTCCAGCTGGGAAACCTGCTGCCCTACAGCGACCCCAGCGTGGTGTTTGTCTTTCTGTCCGTGTTCGCCGTGGTGACCATCATGCAGTGCTTCCTCATCAGCACGCTCTTCTCCCGGGCCAACCTGGCGGCAGCCTGCGGGGGCATCATCTACTTCATGCTGTACCTGCCCTACGTTCTGTGCGTGGCCTGGCAGGACTACGTGGGCTTCACGCTCAAGCTCTTCGCGGTGAGTGACCCTGGCCTTTCTGTTGTCGCCGCAGTCCCAGCCACCCTGGGCTTCCCCTCCGCGCTGCAGCCCAGGCCGAGAGCGTCTTTCCAATGGGATGTCAGCCTTAGAGCTAGATTCTAAACTGCTTGAAGGCAGGGGCTGTGTCTCATGAAACTATTTACCTGTAGTCCTCTCAGTGAATCGATTGGTCGAATTGCATCAGATGGAACTTTTCAGAGCCAGGCTGTGCCATACACATCGCTGTGGGTAAATGGCATTGGGGAGCCCCTTTAGGCAGCAGATGCCGTTCTCACTTTTTATCTCCACCCCCATGTGAGCTCACCGTAAGTCACAGCTACGGACAGAACTGAAACCTCTTGAGGTCACAGGTGGCTCCTGCTTGACTCTGTGCTCCTTGTGTCCAGGGTGGGGTTTCACTTGAGTAATGTCTTCTAAACTGGAAAAAAAAAAAAAAAAATGGACCCCTGCCCTCAACATTTCCTTCCCTTGTACATGGTACGAGGGGCCTTCAAGGGTGTGGAAGCCTGTGTAAGGGTGAGTTGCCAGCTGTCCCCCGGATCACTTCTAAGAGTCACCTCCAGGTGCCTCAGTTTGGACCCTTAAATATCAGAGGCCCAAGCAGGCTGCTCTGACGTGAGCCATCAGTGCTGAGCAGAGGGCTCCGGAGGCTCTTGATGGATGAGTGTATGTGTGGGACGCAGGATTGTTGAGCCCTTGGGGTATCTTTGGGAGCATAAAATTCTAAAAGTTATACACTTCATCATCTCGTGTTTCCAAAATGTGTGCCCATAATGAGTGGCTATAAATAGAATGAATCATTTTATATGCTGCCAAGAGCCCACTTCCCCCAACCCCAGAGGGGCCCTGTAGATGACTACTTCCATGTCTTGTAATTGATCCATTTTGCACATTCAAATTTCTCCAGGTGAAATTCACATTGGAAGTGTTAGAAAAAAGAGGCAGGAGGTGGATAAGTGACTTTCTCCTCTTTCTCACAGAGCCTGCTCTCCCCCGTGGCTTTTGGGTTTGGCTGCGAGTACTTTGCCCTTTTCGAGGAGCAGGGCATCGGGGTGCAGTGGGACAACCTCTTCGAGAGCCCCGTGGAGGAAGATGGCTTCAACCTCACCACCTCGGTCTCCATGATGCTGTTTGACGCCTTCCTCTACGGGGTGATGACGTGGTACATCGAGGCTGTCTTCCCAGGTAACCGAGCCTCCGCCCTGCTTTAGCCGTCTGCTAGGGAAAGACGACTTGTCGCTGAAGAGCTTGTCTCCCTTGTAGGGCTGGGGGCTTTGTGGAAAGTGCCTACAGCTACAGCTTTAGACCTATGGCAAACACACAGACCAACGAGAAGCAGCTGGTGCTAAAAGTACAACTCTTCCTACCGATATAGCCCTCTTTCTTTTTTAAAAATATATCTTTACTGATTTCAGGAAGGGAGAGGGAGAGAGAGAGAGCGAGCGAGAGAGAGAGAGCGAGCGAAACATCAATGACAAGAGAGAATCATTGATTGGCTGCTTCCTGCACGCTTTAACTCTGGGGATTGAGCCTGCAACTGGGGCATGTGCCCTGACCGGGAATCAAACCATGTCCTCCTGGTTCAAAGGTCAATGCTCAACCACTGAGCCACGCAGGCTGGCTACCCCTTATTTCTCGAGCTCTGTGTGCCAGGCACTGTCCAAAGTGTTTTATATACTTTGGTTCATTTAAAATCCTCATAAGACAACAATGAAGGAGTTCCTGTAATAACCAGTGTTTGCAAATGAGAAAACTGTGACTCTGAGAAGTTCAGTAATTGCCTGAGGCCACACAGCTGCTAAGTGTCGGTGCTTGGAGGTGAACCCAGTTGGGTTACCGTGGTCAGCAGGCCCAGGAGATGGCTCCCAGGGCTGACCCAGTTCTCTCATTCTGCATCCCCAGCATTACCGCTGGTGGAGGCTGTTTCCTCAGCGCAGTTTGTGAATAACAAATGCATTGGCTCCCAGCCCTGGCTTGTGATCTAATCGAGTTAGCATTCATAAAAATTTATTCGCTACTTCCCTTAATAAATCTCCCTGACCAAGACCTGCCTTGGATACATTTTCATGTAAGATCAAATTCTGAAAGAGCAAGGTTTAACTCTTTCTGGTTCACCTTCTAATTCTCCCCTGAGGGGAGGTTGGTAGGTATATGTGAAATGACGATTATCCCTACCTGAACTTTATGCATAGGATATCTGGTATCATGCAGATCTGAATTCAAATTCTGAGTCCTCCACTTACTGGCTGAGTGATCTTGGGTAGAGGAATGATCCCTCAGTTTCCTCGTCTCTAAAATGGGGATGTAGCTGTGTCATGGGGTGGTTGGGAGATTCAAAGAGGTGCACACTTATGTCTTACAAAGTAGGTCTCATCAAATGGTAGCTCCACCTCCCCCTTTCCATTCCAGCCCGTCCCTGTCTCCCAAGGAAGGGAGCTCCAGGAGAGAGAGAGTCCGGTTGGGATATCTCAGGAATGCTGGAATGTGGCCCAGCTTGATTCATGCCTGTGCTTTGCTTTCAGGCCAGTATGGAATCCCCAGGCCCTGGTATTTTCCTTGCACCAAGTCCTACTGGTTAGGTGAGGAAAGCGATGAGAAGAGCCATCCTGGTTCCAGCCAGAAGGGCGCCTCTGAAAGTAAGTGCTGCTTCTGCCCCCACTGACTGTTGGGGGCAAGAGTCTAAAACCACTCCACTGTCCCTTCCCCAGTTCTCCCAAACGGTTTGTGTCAGAGTGTCAGCATCTGAGTCCCCGAGGCGAGTTTTCTTGGCTTATTGGGAAGTGACTCTAAGCCTCCTCCTCTCCTCTTCCCACCACCCCTCCATGTTTCATGCTATTCTAATAAGTAAAAGGAAGAGAAATACAACTGTGATGGTGAAACGTCATCTCACTGCCTGCCTGGCCATGGTGATAGCTGTAGGAACCAGTGTAGGCTGCCACCACGTGGCTGCCACGGGGCTCAGCCTTAATGTTCTCACCTTCGTTACCCAGAGCCTAATCCTCTCCCGGCTCCTGACCTGCTGGTGGTGACGCTCTGCTTTCTGAGCTCTTTGCTCAGGTTCTTGAAGGGAAGTTCTCTCTGTGTGTTCACTGTGACTTCCTCCGTTTTCATAAGTCCCTCTTCTGCTGCTCCCCTCTGCATCCTCCTCCTCCTCACCAGTGGTGAAGTGTGGCGTTCCTTAGCCTGGTCTTCTTGCCCAACCGCCTCTTTACCCCCAGCTTCTGTATCCGTCACCTGGAGCTGCTCACAGCTGCCGGAACAACTCATGTTCTTCCACATCTCCCTGCCTCTTAGGGGAGAACTCTCCAATTTGCCCACCTTTTAAATTCCTACTTCAAGATCTAGTTCAATATCCCTTCCCCCAAGGAGCCCTACTAGCTTTCCAGATAGTCAGTCACTTCCTCCTCTGAGATTTCATAGTGTTAAAAAAAAAACAAAAAAAACCACACCAAAACTCTTTTTATTTTAAAATAATTGTAGACTCGCAGGAAGTTACAAAAAGAAACTTGTACCTTTCACCCAGTTTTCTCCAGTAGTGACACCTAACATGACTATAGTACAATCTCAAAACCATGACATTGACATTGGTCCATTTCACAGACCTTCAGATTTCACCAGTATTACATGCACTCGTGTGTGTGTGTGTGTGTGTGTGTGTGTGTGTGTTCTGTGCAGTTTTATCACTTGTATAGGTTCATGTAATCACTGCTGCGGTCAAGATGCAAAACTGAGTTTTCACCACAAGCTCCCTCCTGCAACCCTTTCATAGCCATAGCCTTCCTCCCCATTCTGTGACATCTGTCAATCAAGATTCTGTTCTCCACTTCTATAATTTTATTTCCGTAATGTTATATACATGGAACCTTACAATATGTAATCTTTGGGGATTGGATTTTTATTCAGTATAATTCTCTTGAGATCCATCCAAGTTGTGATGTGTATCAACAGATTGTTCTTTTTCATTGCTGAGTAGTATTCCACAAGGTGGCTACACCACAAGTGCCATGGCACTTGCAATGTGTTTTTTAAAGAGCTTTTAGCATCTTATATTTTAACTGATTGTCAAGTCTTTTCCCCCTAAACGACGGATCCTCCTGTATCATTGTGTTCCCATCACCAACACCAGTGCCCAAATGGGCCCTAAATAAATGCAGGGGAGGGCAAAAGTGTGTTTATAAGTTGTGAGTACGTGAAACAGAGTTTATCCTTGTACTATTATTTATCAACTGTTGTGTTATTTATACATTATTTATAATACCATTAGCCTGCTTTTGTGCACCCCTGTATTTATAGCCTGTCTTCCTTCCTGGAAAACCAGAAGGGGGCATGGAGAGGGGACAGTTCTTAAAGTACAAGCCCGGCTGCTGGTCTGCACAGGCCAGGCGTCATTGCTCTCTGCATTCATTCCTGTTCTCTCTCTTCTCACAGTCTGCATGGAGGAGGAACCCAGCCACCTGAAGTTGGGGGTGTCCATTCAGAACCTGATGAAGGTTTACCGAGATGGCATGAAGGTGGCTGTCGATGGCCTGACCCTGAATTTCTACGAGGGCCAGATCACTTCCTTCCTAGGCCACAACGGAGCCGGGAAGACCACCACCATGTAAGAGGGTGTGGTTCTCTCAGAATCAGCCCCAGGGAGGTCCTTGAGCACTGTTAGACATTCATCCCTAAGCACACACTGCATTGGTCCCTGGGGTAAGGGCAGGACACACAAGGAGAGGATGAGTGCAAAAATGCTATCTAATCAGACTGTGCTTTCCAAAGGCTGGATTTACTGTATATTATTGATTTCAGCCTAAAACAGCCTGGGCACCTTTTCCTGACCATTCCCGTTCAGTTCTCGGCAGTGTGCTTGGAAGGTGAAGTTCTGACAACTCTGAGAAAGGTTCTCTTTTGGAGCCGCTTTGTCCAGAAATGTGAGACAGGGAAGATTAGATGTGTTGGAGGGAGGTAGCATTTTCCAGGAACTCTGTCTCTAAGCAGCTGTGAGAAGCAGCTGGATGGCTGGCTGTATGCTTGTCTTCCCTGGACCCACACGGACCTTCTGGTGGGTAGCTCCCAAAGGGCACGAAGGCCGTGCAAACACCGGAATTGGCCTTAGCGGCTTTCAGTGTGGTCCCTCAACCACTGCAAAGGACATGTCACCGGGGTGACCTCCTTTTCCTATTCTATCTTTTTCTGATGTAAAGCCACTATGTTAGGAACACTGCAGAAAACCTTTAAAAGGCGTACAAAAATCCTACCACTTAACACAAACAACATTATTTTTATCTTTGAATACTTTCTTGTTGTTCATCCATCTTACGTGGTGACGATCTTAGGCATGCAGAATCCATGTCCGAAACTAGTTTCCAGTGCAAACTGGAGTTCATTTAAAAAAATGCTCATACTGAGATGGTCACTTTCAATACGTGGCCCACTCGTAGTCAGTCACTAACGCGAAGGCTTGTTTGCTTTGTGGGGTGTCAGAGTCCATTAGGACGGAGTCGGGGGTGGGAGGCTTGAGGCCTCTGCTCTGTGCTGGCTGTGCAGCCCGGAAAGGGGCATTTCTGGGGAGGCGGGGCTGCACGCTGACTCCTGGACTTGAACATTTCTGTCCTCAGGTCCATCCTGACTGGGCTGTTCCCCCCAACCTCGGGGACCGCCTACATCCTGGGGAAAGACATTCGCTCCGAGATGAACACCATCCGGCAGAACCTGGGGGTCTGCCCCCAGCACAATGTGCTCTTTGACATGTGAGTACCAGCAGCACAGGAGGGTGGAGCCTCTCTGGGAGTGTGGGGTCATGAGTCAGGGGTGGAGGAGCGTTTTATGCTCTTCGGGGGTGTCCTTGCCTGGACACTCGGAGACCTGGTTGCCCCTCAGTTTTAGGAAAAGGAGGAGGTAAACTGTTGGATGGGAGATGTTCCATCAGCCCAGCCAGAGGATGAGGGCTTGGGAAATGGTGCTGCCCATTGCTGTCACTCTGGAGGGTCGATGGGCCCGTCCTTTCTCCTGCCACAGCCCTCCCTGGTGCTGAGTTGCCCCACCAGGAAGTAGGAGGTCCCCCAGGAAGCCCCGTGGTGGAGCAGAGAAAGACCTGGAACCTGGGCCAAGGACTTTATCCTTCTGGGCCCCCATTTCCTTTTAGGTGAAGTGAGAAGCTCACGCCCATGCCCTCCACAGGGGCTCCCTTCTCTGGGGGTCTGAGCTCCTTTGAAATTCAGGGGGCGAGGGGGGGGGGGCAGCTCCAGGTTCATGCAGAGCCAGCTTCTCTGCTGGTTGACGGGGTTCCAGAGAGGGCCCTCGGTTCCGGAGCGTCCTGCAGGCCCCGAGCTGAGCTGCCTCTGTCCGCAGGCTGACGGTGGAGGAGCACATCTGGTTCTACGCCCGCCTGAAGGGCCTTTCCGAGAAGTTCGTGAAGGCGGACATGGAGCAGATGGCCCTGGACGTCGGTCTGCCGCCCAGCAAGCTGAAAAGCAAAACAAATCAGCTGTCAGGTGAGGCCTAGAGCTGCCTTCCCTGCCCTGTCCCCAGATTGCCTGGGTGCCTCCTCCATTCTTCTCTCACCACGTGGGCCTTGGCTCACTGTCCTCAGCCTCCCCCTCTCTTGCTTACAGGTGGAATGCAGAGAAAGCTGTCCGTGGCCTTGGCCTTTGTTGGGGGATCCAAGGTGGTTATTCTGGATGAGCCCACAGCCGGCGTGGACCCTTACTCCCGCCGGGGAATATGGGAGCTCCTGCTGAAATACCGACAAGGTGAACGATGTGCATTTATCCTGTGTTGTGGGCTGGGAGGGAAGAAGGGAGGAAGAGGCTCCAGAAGGATGGCCATAGCTAATGGCTGTTTTTGCTAGAGCAACAGAATTGCTGCTCAAGGAACATGCGGGACACGTTTTCTTAAAGCTATGCCCCCCCCCCCCCCCTATGTGTAGTGGAGGCCTGGTTTATAGGATGCTTAAAGTTTATGCTTCATGACCTAGGGGGCTGCAAGAAGAAGGGAAATGGGATAAAGGGCATCTCCTTTGGGCTCCCACAGCCCCATCACCGTCTATAGTAAAAAAAAAAAAAATTACCACGTGTTTTATAACCGTGTCCCCTATTGACTGAGGTCCCTGAGTGCAAAGGCTGTGTCTGTTTTCATCCCTGTCCCCAATATGGTGCATTACACTTATGGATGTTGAAAGAGTGGATGAATAAACAAGTGGGTTTGATTGTCTCTTTAGTGAGTTAGAAGATATGTAAGGTTGCCACCTTATGGTTATAATGAGGAGTACAAGCTTTGGAACCAGCCCTGGCTGGCTCTGAGGCCTAGGAAGAGTCAGTTAACTTGCCTCAGTTTCTTTACCTGTGACAACCGGAGAGCCTACCCCACGGAGGATCACGTTAAAGGAGAATGCGTGTAGACCACCTAGCACACTGCCTGGCAGGCCGTCGCCCCCAAATATTCCTTTTTATGTTGATGAGGATGCAGTAGCTGCGCCCACAGCTTGGGCATCCAGAGGTCCGGGCCACCAGGCTGCCAGGTCTTTCTCCCGTGCTTGCCCCCGTGAACCTTTTGGCTCTGGCCACCGCAGTCCGTGCACACCGACAGGTCTCACCTGTCCCGGGTCCTTGTGTTTGTGCCACAGGCCGCACCATCATCCTCTCCACACACCACATGGACGAAGCGGACATCCTGGGGGACAGGATCGCCATCATCTCCCACGGGAAGCTGTGCTGCGTGGGCTCCTCCCTGTTCCTGAAGAACCAGATGGGCACCGGCTACTACCTGACCCTGGTCAAGAAGGACGTGGAGTCCTCCCTCAGCTCTTGCAGAAACAGCAGCAGCACCGTGTCGTACCTGAAAAAGGTGAGCAGCCGCCCGCGTGCGGGGCCAGGTTCGGGGGCTCAGGACTTGCTGGCTGAGGATGGCTTGTCTCCCTGTACCCACTCCGCCACGTTGGCACCGTGGTTCCCGTGGCATCACATCATACCGCATACGTGGAAGGCTCGGGAGGCCTCTGGTCCCATAATGCGAATCCCTTTTGCATTCTCCTGTAGAAGCATGTAGGCTGGGTGATGGAGGAGGTCCTTAGGGGACTCTGTTATGTTGGAGAGAAGAGACTTCCGTGGCTGCGGGAGGCCCTGCTGTCCCTGTCATAGCCTGGCCATCGCAGTGACCTCACCTTTTAATCTGCAAAGCAGCCATTTCCTGGCACCGAGTTCATGCCAGACGCTCAGTCCAGCAGACTCTGAGTACAAAAGAAAATGATGATGATAATTCTTTGTAGCTTTGTTTTGTTTTGTTTTTTTGTTTTATACATCATCTCAAAGTGGAGAGTAGCCCTGGGAATAAGATACTGTGATTACTGTCCCCGATGAGGGAAGGGAGGCTGATAGTGACTTGGTAGATTATTCAAGTTAAATAACGGAGGTGGGACCAGAACCCAATAACCAAGTACGTTTTCCTCTGAACCTGAGATTAACGTGCTGAAACCCGTGGCACCTAAAACCTTTACATCCCAACCCGGAGCTCTCGTCCACTTGCTTTTCACTGGTGCCAGGCTATCCCAAGCGTGGTCTGAAAACGGCCTCACTGGGAGCACATTCGGGAGCTCGTTAGAAATGCAGAGACTTGGGCCACCCCAGGATGACTCAGAATCTGCATTTTGTCACAGTGCCCTGGTGATTGAGCACACATGAGAGCTTAGAAGCACTGACTAGACATCTAGCCAGGTAACTCCCACATTCAGCCGGCCAAGGGCCTGCTCACGGCACCATTGGCGGCGTGGTTCTGTGGATGGCGCTGCATCCAGATGTCCCACCTCCAGGAGGGCGGCCATCCCCACGGCACACACGTTGGACCTCGGCCCAGAAGCCTGGCCGCCACGTTGCATGCCTCTCGGGAGAAGCTTTCCTCTCTAGTTCTCACACACACAGCCTCTCGGAGCCCTCCCTGGCGAAGGTGGTGGTGACTGTGCCTTGCCTGGCCCCTGACCCATTCTCACCTCCTTCTTTGCCATCAGGAGGACAGTGTTTCTCAAAGCAGTTCTGATGCTGGCCTGGGCAGCGACCATGAAAGTGACACGCTGACCATCGGTAAGGATTCTGGGGTTTCTTATTCAGGTGGTGCCTGAGCTTCCCCCAGCTGGGCAGAGTGGAGGCAGAGGAGGAGAGGTGCAGAGGCTGGTGGCGCTGACTCAAGGTTTGCTGCTGGGCTGGGCTGGGCCGGGCGGCTGTGGGCGAGGGTGCAGCTTGGTGGCGGGTTGGCCTCACGCTTGCTGGGAAGCCTGGGGCTTGGTCTGGGAGCTGATAGGGTAGGGCTCCAGTGAGCTGAGATGATTGGGGGTGAGGGGATCCCTGAGGGGGTTGAATCTGGCTGGACATGAGACCAGGGATGCAGAGGAGCTCAGGGCCAAGCCACTGGGGAGGGACCTAGGGAGGCTGAGAGCCCAGGAGATTGGAAATTAGCCTGCTGGGTTTGCTCCGGAAGCGTGTGTGGGGGCCAGTTTCACCAGTAGCGAGGATGCACCGAGAGTCTGTACTTCAGCCCTTCAGTCCTCTCTGCCCAGTCCTTGTCGCCAGTATTCTCCAGGGAGGAGACTCCTTCCATGGACTGTCTGGTTAGGCTTCTATTGAGATAAATGTAAGGATCTTTCCAGGGGAGGGCGAAGAATCTTTTAAAGTGTGTTTAGTCAAGTTTTCCACTGAAGAATCCTCGAGTGTAGGCAATAGAAACCAGGCTTTCAAGCTGAGTCATTCGTCTATCTGCCCACCCACCCATGCACTGAACCTACGATGGACCTGGTTTGGGGGCTCCAAAGACATAGTGCTTGCCCCTAGGAACTCGTGGCCAGAGGTGCACATGGATGACTTAGGAATCTGAGACGGGTCGTGTGTGGCTAGGGGAGTCCTGAAGGGTAGGCCGAGGGAGAAGGCAGGGAATGGCTGGCCCTTCGTGTGGGGCCTCTACGCTGGCTGAGCCGCCTGTGTGCTGTGCTCCCCACAGATGTCTCCATCATCTCCAACCTCATCCGGAAGCACGTGGCCGAGGCCCGGCTGGTGGAAGACATCGGGCACGAGCTGACCTACGTGCTGCCCTACGAAGCTGCCAAAGAGGGAGCCTTTGTGGAGCTCTTCCACGAGATTGACGACCGGCTCTCGGACCTGGGCATCTCCAGCTACGGCATCTCAGAGACCACCCTGGAGGAAGTAAGTTCAGGGCCCGGCTGTCGGAACAGAGCAGGGCCAACAGTCCGAAGGCCAGACACACAGCCTGCATTTCCCTTTAAAGCAGATTACCCTGGAACTGCTCACGGAGTCCTGAGGCCATTGGCACATGGGTGGTGTCAGCCCCTGTGAACCCGTTAAGGTTGTAGTGGGCGATAGTGGGAAAGAAGTATTAGCATTGCTCCCTGGTGTGACCGTGGCATGGCCATGCCCAGGAGGTGGCCAGCATTTATGGAAACTCAGTATGTGCCAAGCGCCAAGCTTGGTGTCTTTTTATTTTTATTTTTCTTAAGTCACTGTAACTCCATTTAACCCTCATAACAAGATTAAAAAAAAGTGGACACTCAGGGATGCTGAGCTAGGATTTGAAAAGGGGTTTGGAGCTTTAGAGCCCATATTTCCTTTCGGGACACACATCCCAGGCCTTGAGAGCTAGAAGGGACATAAAGTTGTCTGGCCCAGTAGTCCCAAGCGTGACATGCAGCAGAGTCCTCTGGGGATATCACCGGCGATCAGAATGCCCAGGCTCAGCCGCAGGCCTTCGCATGGAGCTTCCGGAGGGAAGGCCCCGCTGTCAGTGCTTCTGCTGTGTGCTTCCGCGGTAGCAGTCTGTAGATCCTCTGGAAATCACTGGTTGAGCTCAGATTCTATTCTAGTGTCTGGATCCCTGTCCCAGCATTTCAGGAGCAGGGAAACCCATTGTCTCCCGGTCATTCTGTCCTGGATAATGTCACGGCTCTTGCCCACTCCCAGACTTGGGGCCTGGAAGAAGCCACTGGACTCATTCTCTGTCGGTGGGGGATCATGTTTCTTCTGCTGCAGTGTCCTGAGGCCGTCGCTTTCACGTGAAAACCGTTGTCTTGTCTGGGTTGACAGTCTCACCACGGAAGCCGGGTTCTTCGGTAGAAAAGACTTCTCTCCCAAGTGACTCTGACCAAGCGGCATCAATAAGCAAAGCTCCTCCTGCCAGCCTTTAGGGCCTAGCATGCCAGTCGATAATGTAATCATCGCAGCAGCGGTGGCTGCCGCCATCACACGGAGCCTATAATACTCTCAATTTCTCTTATTTTTCAGATATTCCTCAAAGTGGCTGAAGAGAGTGGAGTGGACGCCGAGACCTCAGGTAACCCTTCGGGGGCTGCACACGGGGCTGTGCCTCCCGCAGGCTGCTCGGCTCGCGGGGGGCTAGGCCTTTCCCTTTTTATTGTTGGATGGCGTTCCTGTCTTTAGTGTATAAGTTCATTACAGATGCACAGAGCTGCTCTTGTAATAAGTGAAATAAAACGTGGGCCTTCCTTCCCTCTGCCTTCAGATGGCACTTTGCCAGCGAGACGCAACCGGCGGGCCTTCGGGGACAGACAGAGCTGCCTTCACCCCTTCACGGAGGACGACGCTGTGGATCCCAACGATTCCGACATAGACCCAGGTGCGTGCAGGCGAGATCCGTGTTCCGCCTCTAGAAAGTGACTTTCCCTCCTGTGTTCTGCCCCCTGGGCTTATCTTTTGGTGGCCAGGATGGTAGATGCCCGCAGCGTCCCAAGGGAAGTGGGGCAATGAGGAAAGCTACTCTCCCTTCCTCCGTGTTGCCCTTGCCCGTCCAGCCTGAAGGAGCAAGCCCCCCCTCGTCACTGCCTTCACTGAGCCGGGGCCTTCTTCCCAAGGTGCCCATCCATTCTCTGAGTCCATTTAGCATCTTTTCCATGGAGTCCCAGTTTCTCGCATACTTAGGTGTTGAGCTGTTGAATCCATAAGTGTTCTTTGAATGGGTGGATGATTTTGGAAGACCCAGAGAGGTGATTTTGCCTTTAGACTCACCCATGCCCTAGGCTTAGATTTTGTGGGGTGAGTGTGCCTCCCTGTGTGTTTGACTGGGATGGAGAAAGGTGACAGTTAGGAATCATTGGTTGAAGACCACTATTTCTATGGAATGCTTAAGAACAGAAACCTGTCTGGCTCTCCCTGCTCCTGCGAGAGTGTGACTCTCCCATTCCCCCTGATTTCAGACACTGCCTGTCCTTCGGTCACTTGACCGTGTCTACCTTTCACCAGAAGTCTAATAGAGGGGAGGCAGCTTGCCATTGTGTGTTCTCCAGAGTTTCAGCCTGTGTTCACGGCCTATTTCATGGAGTATTCCGTAAGCAGCCGAGGCTGTGATACCCAGTCACGTGTGAACACATCTCCTCAGAGGAGAACAAAAGGCAGAGCCTGCTGTGGCTGCCCACTCGGGAGTGCTGGCATCTTTTTTGGATGTGAAAGTCCTTTACTCCTGAGATACTTCCCCCCTCAGACTCAGCCTCCAAGATGGCTGCTGCAGGTGCGGAAGGAAGGAGCATGGTGATGCCCAAGTGCTTCCGACAGTAGGTGACCTTCACGTTGGCTTCTTGCAGAATCCAGAGAAACAGACCTGCTCAGCGGGATGGATGGCAAAGGCTCCTACCAGGTGAAGGGCTGGAAGCTCACGCAGCAGCAGTTCGTGGCCCTTTTGTGGAAGAGGCTGCTGATTGCCAGACGGAGTCGGAAGGGGTTCTTCGCTCAGGTGAGCAGGGCTGTGGCAGGCCAAGGACGTGATATGGGGGCTGGAGCCAGATTAAATGTATTTCCACCCCAGGGCTGCTTCTCGCCACTCATGTATCTGCTGGCAAGTTAGTTCTCTGTGCCTCAATCTCCTCATCTGTAAAATGGGGATAATCATAGTGCCTGTGCCATGGTTGTTATGAAAATTAAAATGAGAAAGTGCTTAGAATGGGCCTCACATTAGTAATTACTGTGCGTGTGTGTGTGTGTGTGTGTGTGTGTGTGTGTATTGTAGAGGAGAACATAACTAGGTCTAAGTTTTTTTTTAATAACTTGAGCAATGATGATATGATCAGATGCACTTGACATATCAACTTATTGGAAACTTGGTTTTTCTCTAAATGATGCTTACCTGCAAACTGATAGGAAAAGCCTCCTTACACTGTTGTCTGCAAGGCTGACTCACTTGGTTAGAGGGAATAAGATTATTGCTCTCTAGAGAATCAAATATAGAGAAAAAGTCTGCAGAGATCCTTCCCCACATGAATCAAGCATACCCTCCTGGATTTGAATTCTGGTTCTGCTGAGTGAACTTGGGCAGGTTTCTCTGTCTCTCTGAGCCTCACTGACCTTGTTTGTTGATTGGTGATAATGACACTACTACTTAGGGTGGTAATGGTCATTAAATGAAGTAATTCTCTTTACAGTACTTTTCCATGGAATTACTCAGTGATAATTTCTAGCATTGAAACCCCAGGACATTAAAACCATGGGTATCATTTGAATCTTTAAGTTCTTTTTTTAAGGATACATTTTTCAGGAATAAGTAGAAGGAGCTTAGAGTTTACTTATAAAGTATGTACAAGTCATTGTTTTCAGAGAAGGTACGAGTGTAAAGTTTGAGGTGGTTGAGTAAGGATTTAGAGTAGGGGTGTCGAACTCAATCAGAGAAGGGGCCAAAATCTAAAATCCAGCCTAAATTGTGGGCCGAATGGTTTACTGAACAGTCATAAACTGTCATTGTGATGGAAACGCAGTGGAGTGCAGTGATGACAGCGCGGTGCGGGCCACATTGCAAGGCCTGGCGGGACGGATTTGGCCCGCGGGCCTTGTGTTTGACACATGCGATTTAGAGGATTATACTTGAGAGGCCGTGGGGGAGACAGTGGCTGCTGTTTCCTTTCAATGGAGACAATGTGGAGAGTGGCTTTTTAAATGTAGTATCACACTATGGGTCTGAATGGGTCAGCTAACCTCAGACTACAGATTGTAAATGAGAAAACTGAGGCCAGAGGAGGAAGCGACTTCTCATGGATGCACTTGTAGGGACAGAACCAGCTTTAGGTCTCTGGTTCCCTGTCCTTTCTCTGAGCTGAGCTGGGTTCCTGCCCCAGCGTGACCTTTCTCAGGTTTTCAGGGGTCAGAGTCACCCTGACCTATGACCACTGTTTACTCTCAGCTTGCTGCCTCTGCCAGGTGGCCGCAGCCCCTGGCCTTGTGTTGCCAGCTTCCAGGGATGCCCTGGAAGGAAGAGGTTTAAATTTCAGGCCCCGTGCTTCCAACCCCCCGACAGTGCCTCGGTGGAGTCTGGCCGTGGGCCTCGTACTCACCTGCGTGCCGGCTGGTCTGGGAGGCTTGTCCCGTGGCTGCCTTTCTAACACGTGCCTTCTCCCCGCCGGTTACAGATTGTCCTGCCAGCTGTGTTTGTCTGCATTGCCCTGGTGTTCAGCTTGATCGTGCCACCCTTTGGCAAGTACCCCAGCCTGGAACTTCAGCCCTGGATGTACAACGAACAGTACACATTCGTCAGGTATGGGTTTGCCTTCTACGCCCAAGGAGAGAGGAAAGCTTGAGCAAACCACGGTGTCTGCTCTGCCGAGGACCGGGGGAGGCGGGTTTTACCAGCTGGAATGGGTTTTACCAGCTGTGGCTGAAGCCTCCACGCACACTAATATTATAAGCCAGGAACTGCAGTGGACAAAGGCTGAAGGAATGAGCCAGTCCGTCCTCTATTGCCACATTTGAGCTCCTTTCCTCTTCCTACCTCTGTTGTCATAAAACAGATCGTTTTATGTAAACGATCTGCCCTTGCAAAACATCTAGGATCGAGCTTTGCTACATCTGGATTTTCAGTTTGTGGTTCAGCACGGGTCTCCCAGACACTGTCAGCGCTCATGTTTTTTTTTGCACAGAACAATGCGTGCATTTATCATCTAGACTTTTTTAGTTCTGGATAGTAGCTATTGTTTGTGCTTTGGACAAAAATGCCAGCTACTCTATAACAATCCAGTGCTTCAAACAAAAGGACCAAGGAATTTCTCCATCTCCTTACACAAGAATTTTCTTCAGTCCTCTAGAAATTGTAGACAGGTAGATCTGGGAAGCAGTCAAGCAGTAGCTCTGTCTCAGTGATGTAAAAAAGAAGCTATATTTAAAAAAAATAAAGACAGAAAAATTACATAACATGGGAATCGGCCTTTCTTTCTGTGACCCCACTTTCCTACCTCGTGCAGGTCACTTTATTCTTTCCTCTCCCAGCTGCTGACGTCCATTGCCCGGGGCTGTGGAGCGTGGACTGGCTTTGTGTTTGTCACCTGAGCCCTTTACTGTTTGTGTGATCCCGTGTCCATGCAAACATGCAGCCAGAAAAGTCCGCCTCAAGTAGTATCCTGGCTCTCTGTACCTACGGGGTGATTGTGGAAGTATTTTTGAAATACAGATCCTTAATGAATTAATTTCCTTTTTTTAAAAAAAAAATATTTTATTGATTTTTTCAGAGAGAAAGGGAGAGAGATAGAGAGCCAGAAACATCGACCAGCTGCCTCTTGCACACCCCCTACCGGGGATGTGCCCGAAACCAACGTACATGCCCCTGGCCAGAATCGAACCTGGGACCTTTCAGTGCGCAGACCGATGCTCTACCACTGAGCCAAACCAGTTTCGGCTTAATTTGCTTTTTGTTAAAATATGTATGTCAGTGTATGACACATATGCACACCTCTCTTTATACAGTTTATTTACACAAGCCCTACTTTGGAGTGCTGTATGTGACCGTGATATCAAGTACATGGCCCGAGTCTGAGCTCCTTGTGGGTGGGCTCTGTTTTATTCATTGCTGTTTTAAGAGCTTGGTACACAGGAATTACTTTTAATAAAGCATTTATTCTTTAAAAAAAAATGTTTCCTCCTTCAAATGTATAGTTTTAATGAATCGCTGAACTGGCTGCCTCTTCTGTTCCCATAGTAACGACGCTCCCGAGGACCTGGGCACCCAGGAGCTCCTGAATGCCCTCACCCGAGAGCCCGGCTTCGGGACCCGCTGCATGGAGGGGAACCCCATCCCGTGAGTGCCCTTCAGCCGCGCCCCCCTCCGCTCTGCTTTCCTGTGCTTGCCGCTGGGTTTGGTTTCGAGTGCCCTGCATTGTTTATCAGTTGTATGCCACACTGTGACTGCCATCATTTGCCCTCGGAACCATTTCTTTTTAATGTTTAAAAAGCTGATATAGTAATCGAATAAGACCAACTAGGAACATACGTAACAAACTAGGAGCATATCCTAACATCCCACCAAGCAAATTACTGCAGATGTTTGTTTACTGCTTTATAAATGAATATTTAATTTAAATAGCACTTTATACTTACTGCTCCAATGCTTTTCCCTTCCCTCCCTCCCTCCCTCCCAGCTCCTGTACCTAAATGCAGAGACAGGATGCCAATATATAGAATTTGCAGTTTTGCTTGTCAGCTTCTTGACTTTAACAGCTGAAGAGGTGATGGAGTTTTATAAAAGTTGACATTTTCTCCTTTTAGAGTTGCCTATTTTTATTGTATCCTCCTTCAAAATCCTTGAAGAAAAAGAGGCAGTACATATATAAATTCCGTTAAAGACCCATAGATAAAGTAGGTATGTGGGAAGGTACCTCCAGTGAGTAAAGGCAGTGGACAGAGGTAAGCTGGGAGCCCACGGAGCGGAGAGGTTGTTCCAAGCTCCTGGGCTCAGGTAGAATTTGCAGGTAAGGGTGTTACCCACACACTGAGGAGCTGTGGAGAGCGTGGGAAGGTGCAGAAATACTGGGAAAGGGCTAACGTCAATCCCAGGTTTTAAAGGGCACATACGGACCCTGTCAGAATCACGGACCAGTGAGCGTGGTACCTGGGCGTGCAGGGTTTTGGAGCAGTTTCTAAGTGTGTAGTGATTGTGTGCTTGTTATCTCTTATTAATTGGAAAATTACTAAATGTTTAATACGGGATGGTAAATCCTAGCAGCCAGTATTATCAGCTCCTAAAGGACAAGATGACTCACGTGGTGAAGGACCAAGAGGCATCCTTTCTGGATGTCACGATTCTTTTGAGGAGATTCCACGTGACAGTTCTGCAGTTGTGATAGAAGAGTGAGAGGAGATGGTGATAGAAGTGGATGGATGCAGCTCCTGCCAGCTGAGCCGTGTGGACTCAGTGCCAGCCTGGGAAGGCTCTTGGGAGCCAGGTCTGGGTTGAGATCTCGCCAACAGCACAGGAGAGGCAGGGCCCTGATATCAGAGGACTCCCCGCCGTGAGGCCCAGCAACATGGAACGTGTGCTGGGGGCAGTCAGATATGGGAGCCCTATTCTGGGCACTTTCAGGTTTTCCAGACAGTAGTGGAACGGAGGGACTGGAGGATGTTTGGCGGGGCCACTTCTCGGCGGCATTCACCTCTGCCTCTGCCACTCCTCATGTGCAGGTGTTAGGAAGGGGACTTCAGGAGGGAGCCGGGCTTCCCTGGAAGATTCCATTTCACTGGGGCACCGTACACAGAGCTAGAGCGCAGTCCGCAGAACCATTTGTTTGGACGGTAGCTGTGCGTTCAGTTGTAGAAGTTTGGAACTGGAAGGGATAGGAAATGGCTTGTGGAAATGTGACTTATTGAAACAAGTCCGTCTATGTTTTTATTTCATTGTTGGAGAAAGTAAGCCCTGAGAGGGCAGGTGATGTATTGATGACCTCACAGTGATTCAGAGCGCTAGTCGGGCATGAACAACCCAGCTTTCCATGTACCAATCGCTCTAACACCCCCACCACCCACCCCAATTTTCTACTTGTTTTGAAACATAAAGTGAATCTTGACATTGTCTGCAGCTTCTCAGCACATTGTGCATAAAACCGAGACCCCTTCCAGACCTGTGCCATCTGGCTCCTGCCTCCTCCTCTGCCTCAGACCTCACCACGTTCCAGCCACACTGTCCTCCCACTGCTCCTTCAACAGGCACCTCAGGGCCTTTGCGCCTGCGCTTCCTGCTGCTTCTGCTTGTCACAGTCTTTCCCTCCAAATCTCTCCCTCCCTCCCTGGCTCAGCTTCTATGTTCTGGCCAACGTGTACCACCTCTTTGTGCAACTCCTTTCCTACCAGTCACGCTCCTTTTATTTTGCTACATGTGTTCCCATTTAAGATGGTATTTAATCCTCACCTAACTCTTCGATGGGAACACAGAGTCCATGGAGGCAGGGACTTTGTCGTGTTCACTCCAGACTCTCAAATATGCAGAAGAGTGTCAGGTGCAGAGTTGATGCTCATTGAGTATGTTGGAGTGAACCCATGGATGAGGGATTGAATGCTGGTGGATTGGATCGACTGGATGAGCATCTGTAGATGAGCATCTAGGCCTCTTTCCATTCCATTGTTTATATCTGTGAAGTAAGCTCACAAGTCTTTGGAGGGAACGGATAATCAGATGGGGAGGGATCGATGCCTGTCTGCAGGTGTTATTGATGGATCCTGTGCTCCTGAGGTGACAGGAAACCCAGGCCCTATGGGTGACCTGGCCTTGCCGTCCTCCCTGTGCAGAGACGTGCCCTGCTTGGTGGGAGAGGAGGAGTGGACCACGGCCCCTGTCCCCCAGACCATCACGGACCTCTTCCAGAACGGGAACTGGACGATGGAGAACCCCTCACCCACCTGCCAGTGCAGCAGCGAGAAAATCAAGAAGATGCTGCCCGTGTGTCCCCTGGGGGCCGGGGGGCTGCCTCCTCCACAGGTGAGTCCCTCACCAGGTGTGACTGAGCGGACAGGGGCGCAGGGTGTGCTGGGGAAGGACGGGGTGACATAGCGGGAGGGTCTCTTTCAGTCTTGACCTTAGTTCTTGTCACAGGGAAAAGCATGTGAGTTTTGAGGAGAGGAGGCTTGAGTCACCTTGTTCCTATATCTGAGTGAGCTTAGCCTGTTTCTTTATTTTGAAGAGACTTATTTGCCTTAAAACCAGAACACAACACTCTGGGCCAATGGGCTATGGGAGACATGCACGGTGCCCTCTCCCGGAGCAGGAGTGTCACAGGACAGCCCCCTCTGCCCCCCTTCTCCCCAGCTCTGCCTTTGGGAGACTGGCCCATCACTGTCTGAGGGTCTTGTTAAGTCTGACGTTCTCTGAGAGTCTGAGCACGGGACATAGTTGAGAGCCATTTTTTTTCTGAGAACAGTTTCAGGATGAGGCTTGCTTGCGAAAGCTGTCTGCTGCTTTATCAGCATCTAGGTTGCGGGTTCCGATTACATCTTTCTAAAATAATAGCTAATCTATTCATCCGTGTGACACCACTGAACCAAGAACTCACCAAGCACAGTCAATGCTGCTGCTCCCTGAAGACCTTTGTGACTGTGAAGAATAGATTGTACAGTCTATGGTTTCCAGAATAATTTCCTGGGGAACTTTTTGGAGTGGCTTCAGTGTATGGCCCGAGTCAGGGGTAGAATGAATCGGGCTTTGGTGGCTGGCTTGGGGTACCTGGCATTGTGGGCAGGATATGGTGGTGTGTTTCTGAGGGACATGTGTCAATGTAGCTCTTGATTTGCTTTTTGTCTCAATTCTGGTCCATAAAAGCACATGTGCTTGGTTTTTCTGTAACAACAGAGAAAGCAGAACACGGAGGACATTCTTCAGAACCTGACGGGGAGAAACATCTCGGATTACCTGGTGAAGACATACGTGCAGATCATAGCCAAAAGGTCATTCTCTGCTAAACTCAGTCCTTGCTCTGTCATTACCAATCAGTGGAATTTAAGACCTAAAGACAGTAGGCAGAGTAGTGGGGAAAACATCATATTTTTACCTGATGTTGTCTAGGAAGTTTAGGATGTGCTTTCAAAGTAGACAAGATGAGAAGTACTATGAACATTCGGTTGTCAGCTTCAAGATTGAGTTTGCCTGGTTCCAGAATGAAAATAAATCTAGATTCAAATTCTGATTCTGCCACTTACCCACTAGCTGTTTGACAAATGGTAACCAGTTATCCTCTTAATTCCTCAGTTGGTGTCAAATGTGAAAGTCATACTGCTCTTATTTTGTTGTGAGGACTGAATGAATGATAAATATAAATACCGCTCATGGTTGGGATGCATGGCAGCCTGGGGCTTGGAGTGGGGAAGAGCCTGGAGCTTCCTGGGCTCTCGCAGCCTAACGCTGACTTCGTAGCTCAGAGTGGGGTGGGGAGCCTTCTTTCTGCAAAGGGCCATTTGAATATTTATGACATCATTCAGTCACCGGCCACACAAAATTATCCACTTAAAAATGAGCCTGTTATATTTAGTCAAACACTTAGTTGACTCACTACTTGGTAGTCAGCGCCTTGGTAGGGCCAGACCAAGTGACTCTGTGGGCCTCAGATGGACCGCAGGCTGGATGTTCCCCACCCTGATGTACCACTGTTGCTTTCCACCGGTTTGGTCAGCTGGGCCTCTGGGAGTTCTCAATGGGTCTAAATGACAAGGGTGTGCTTGAATGACAGCTACTGTGAGTTTCCAACAAAGAGGCACAACTCTCCCTATGTGATCCCTAATTGATGCATGAGTTTGAATTTTAGAAGATTCTGGTTTGATCACACCTTTGTCTATAAGTTGCTTTCTGAATTGGTTTAATCCAAGGCATGGTTTTCATATACATAAGATTTTAAGAATGGGAGGAAAAGTGACATGATGATTAGGGCTACTTCCCATCAGCAAAAATTTACACCATCAGTTTGATCCTAGGATTATTTCCGTCCCTTTGTTGAGCCCTCAGGTAGATATTGACTCCTGTGTCATCAGGAATAGGATCCATGTTGCTCTGAATTGATTTTTGGTTTGTCTCTGCTTTCTGCAGCTTAAAGAACAAGATCTGGGTGAACGAGTTTAGGTGAGTTGACCTCTTCCCGTGCTTTCCCCGGACCTCCTGTCGGTCAGGCGGGTGGTTCTGATGCAGGAATTGTGGGCCCCAGCTGCCACTGCAGAGGCATGTGAATCGGGAACACTGATCTCCTCGAGGAGGTGCAGAGGCTTTCTATGGTGCGATTTAACAGGAAGCACAATGTTGTGAGGGAAAAACCTAGCTAGCTACACTTTGCCCCCAAACCAGATTCCCAGGGGTTCTCATGGATAAAATAAGACACATCAATACCATATATCCTCGCTGTATTTCAACCCATCTATCCCTCTGGGATTTGAAGGAACAGGTGGGATCAGGAAAGAAAGAAGGAAGAATAGTTGAAGATCATTAACATCTTATAAAAAATGGGCAACTTTATGCAGCTGTCCCACAATGTGACTCTTTGACACTGCTTTCCACTTTTCCTCCTCACCTTTTTCCTGAGGGCCAGGCCCCACAGAACTGTGAACAGAGCAGATGGGGCCCCTCCAGTTGTCCTCATGCTAGGAACGAGCCCAGATCTCTGGGCTCGTTATGGTAAACTTCTGGCCTCTTGGTCAGTGTCCTCACTCTTTGTCCTGACTTCCTGTCTGCTTGATTTTTTTTTTATTATTTTATTAAAATATATATATATTTAAATATATTTTATTGTTTTTTTTGTTTTTTTTGTTTGTGTTTTTGTTTTTGTTTTTTTTTTACAAAGAGGAAGAGAGAGAGAGAGAGAGTTAGAAATATCGATGAGAGGGAAACATCAATCAGCTGCCTCCTGCATAACCCCCTATTGGGGATTTGCCCACAACCAAGATACATGCCCTGACCGGAATCAAACCTGGGACCCTTGAGTCCGCAGGCTGACCGACTATCCACTGAGCCAAACCTGTTATGGCTTAATATATTTTTATTGATTTCAGAGAGGAAGGGAGAGGGAGAGAGAGATAGAAACATTAATGATGAGAATCACTGACTCACTTCCTTCTACAGGCCCCCTACTGGGGATTGAGCCCACAACACAGGCATGTGCCCTGACCAGGAACTGAACAGTGACCTCCTGATTCATAGGTTGACACTCAACACTGAGCCACACAGGCCAGGCCTATCTGCTTGTCTTGAGACCCAAGTTCAGACCTGAGCACCAGGGTGGGAGGATCTGCTTCTGTCTGTAGTCAGGCCCAGACCCTTCCTACTTGGGCAGGAACCCTAAGGGTAAGGGAAGAGATTGCGGAATCCATGAGAGGAGTCCAGTGGTATTTTTCTCTTAAACTAACTTGGGTCTTGCTGTGAAGAAGCACTTTGCCTTCGGGAAATATGTCGTGTCCAGGGTCTTGTGCCCTGTGCTCTCTGTGTTTTAACCTCAGGCTGTTCTTCCAGGTACGGCGGCTTTTCCCTGGGTGTCAGCAATTCTCACGCGCTTCCTCCAAGTCAAGAAGTTAACGATGCCATCAGGCAAATAAAGAGACACTTGAACCTGGCCAAGGTACGGTGTCCCTCCCAGGACATGTCAGAAAGGGGCCCAGAGCTGCTGGTATAGGGGAGCAGTTGCCAGGGGCATCCGATCACTGCGCACCTCATTGTGTAAGACTTGGGTACAAAGTCTCCTGAGTAGTTAGCATCTTGTGCCAGCCAACACTGAACTGGGAGTCAGTGACCAGTTAGGATCTGAAAGCATAGACCAAAGACAAACCCAGGTCTCTCCCAGTCACTTAAATTTATGAATTCAGCCAGTAGGTAAGCAAACTTCACATCAAACATACTTTTCCAAAGCGGTCACTGTTAAACAGGAAACGAATCCTTTTCTGTAAGTGTTCAGCAAGTGTTAGGACTCACTGAACATTCACTTCATTTCTCTGTGCCTGGAGTTTCCCATTTTTAATGAAGAATTGAGGGGGTCATATGATGGGGACACTGGAATCACAGACACAGTAATAGTCCTTGAATCTGTGTCTCTGTTTTGAGGCCCAGACCCCAGGAGCGTAGCCCTGGGCCCTAGGATGACGCCAGGGGAACATTTTGAAGACTCCCTACCCCTGAGTTAGAGACAGACGTGGGAGTCTTGGGACTTTGAGTCACAGGGCTTCCCAGTGGCTCATGGCAACAGCGGTGATTTAGATTTCTGGCCACTTGTTGCTCGGTGGCTTCAGCTTTCCTTTTGATGAACAAGGTAGTCACGGTGCCCGCCCTAAGGTTGTCCTGCTGCTCCTGCGAGCCGTCTGAGCTGAGGCAGGTTCTGTCGTCCACAGGACAGCTCTTCGGATCGATTTCTCAGCAGCTTGGGAAGGTTCATGACAGGACTGGACACGAAAAACAACGTCAAGGTACAGCCCTTTGTTCCAGTAGCTTCTTGATGCCCAGAAACCCTCTGTTCAGCTCTTGAGCGCACTGATGGGGGAGGCACAGCAGAGAGAGCAGTCTAGTAGCCTCACCCGCGAGGACGTGCAATGCGATGATTCAGAGTTTGCTTTGCTTCCTGGACACAGCAGGCGGACCATTGTGACCTTGACCAGATTATTTGACCTCTCTAAGCCTCAATTTCTTAATCTGTCTCATGGAGACAATACTCAGGCTCTCTCAAAGCTGTGATGAAAATTAAACGAGTTAAACATAGAGGGCAATCGGCACCGTGCCTGGCCACGCGGTCAGTGCTTGGTACATCTGGTTGCCCTTACTGCTTTGCCATGTTCTCTGATGATGATGTTTTGTCTCGGTGCGTGACTTGGATTTCTGTAATTTGCAGGGGTGTGTGTGTGTGTCCCCGTGTCCGTGTGCACCCATCTCCAAGAACAGGGTTCGGGAGCATTACCTTGCACCTCTATGTTTTATTGCAGGTGTGGTTCAATAACAAGGGGTGGCATGCCATCAGCTCTTTCTTGAATGTCATCAACAATGCCATTCTGCGGGCCAACCTACAGAAGGGGGCGAACCCCAGCCAGTACGGGATCACTGCTTTCAACCACCCCCTGAACCTCACCAAGCAGCAGCTCTCGGAAGTGGCTCTGTAAGTAGCTCCGTCTCCATGGACAAGGTGGGGGCAGGAGAGGGTGATGGTGGAATGGAGGAAGGAACCCTGATGCTGGTTGTGTATAACAGCTGGGCAAACACTTACATTAGGGTATGTCTGAGTTGGTCCAGGTTCTGGACAGAATATGATCAGTTTAGGAATTGGCTGGCAGAGATTAAAGTGCCTAAGATAAATAAATGACTCATATATGTAAAAACCATTACTCTAGTGGATTCATGTAAGTTGTTAATAACATCCCCCAAATATTTTAACTTGCCATCAATTTAGGGTTTAATAAAAAAAGCAGAAGTCCGCCATCAACCAACCGTCTTTCGCTGGTTTTAAACTTGGTGAAATGTACTTTTATCAGCTTGTGTTTTTAATTCCTGAACTGTGTGTATGTGTTAGAGGTTAAAACTAATACACACATTCAAAGTATACAGAGCCTTTGGAATTGTGGAGATCTGGGTTTGAATCTGGTTTCTAAACTTTCTATATGTATGGTGTTAAGCAAGGCACTTCATGTAATTTGCCAAATTTAGCATCTGGTTTATATTCAACACATGTTGGGTCCATTTCTGGTATAAGGGGCATGGCACAGTTATTATTTTTGCTTAACTTGTATAAAATATCACTATATGTCACTGGAATCTTTATCCCAAGCCTATATAACATTTATATGTGTAATTTATTTTAACCCCTGTTTATTGAGCTTATAAGACGGCTCTTCTTCTAAGCATCTGATAGATGTGTTAGACTGATAGGCCACACACTGGTGTTTTCAAATTTATTTACAACTAGAAATGAAGTTATTTGAATGGTTTCACACTAACATTTCTGCTTTATTTAATTTTCAATCTACACTTGTCCTTTGTGAGTGAAAATTCACAACTTAATTGCTCTTATAAAGACATTAGGCCACTCTGACTCCCATTAATAGTTCATTATGACTAATAGTTCACTGGCTTTTTGTAACCTCGGTGCAGTGAGTATTGCATTGGAATTGTCAGGTTAGAGGGGACTTTTGCTTTTGTTTTATTCTTTTTTACTTGAAAATAATCAACGTTAGCCCTGGAAAAAAAAAAAATTTGGTGAGCAGGTTATTTTTTCCCTGGGCTATGCTCAGGGGTGTGTGTGTGTGTGTGTGTGTGTGTGTGCGCACGCACGCGCACATGTGTCCTCCTGATGGAGTCTTCAGTCGCCATCAGTGGCCCCTCATGTCCTCATGCCTCTTTCTCAGGATGACCACATCGGTGGATGTCCTCGTGTCCATCTGTGTTATCTTCGCCATGTCCTTCGTCCCAGCCAGCTTTGTGGTGTTCCTGATCCAGGAGCGGGTCAGCAAGGCGAAGCACCTGCAGTTCATCAGCGGGGTGAAGCCCGTCATCTACTGGCTCTCCAATTTTGTCTGGGACATGGTAAGGGCGCCGCCGAGCTGCTGTGCGTAAATCTCCGGCGGGGCCATGTGCGGATGACAGGGCCCCTGGCTCTCGTTACGGTGTTCTTACTCATCTGAAGATGAATGAGACAGAAAATGACAGAGGCATTGCAATTAAGTGCAGTGTACTCGAGAGGAAATCTGTCCACTATGATGGCAGTTAGTATCACCACCACCTAATCCCTAATGCAAAACTTTTCAAAGAGACGTGGACAGGAAAGCCAGTCCAAACTCCAGTGCCTGTACCTTGTCTGATAGGGTTGACCCTCCAGAGTCAGGGTGTTCTTTTGTCTTGTTAGGAAATCTGTCTGCCATCTGAAAACTCGACACATTTTACCTGGAGCTTATCCATCTATTGCAAATACGTTTTCACGCCAGCTACAATGCATTGCTTTTGTTCAGATCAATATGGAGGACTTCAAATAATTCTGAAGTCCCACTTCTCAGAAAGTGGAGTTGAAATATATCTGAGTTCCATTAATTGTAAGCCATACAGAGCATACGTGATGCTTCTCCCACCTGCCAGCCCCTCAGATAAGTGAAGACAACTTTCACTGAATCTAAGTCTTTCCCCAATAAGACCATCTCTGAGGACACATTGTGTAATCTCTAAAACACAGTCCCCGTGTGAGTGATGATGATGCACAGTCTCTCGGACGTGTCATTCTTTTGGTTTCACTGCCTTTGTGTGGCCAGGCTCCATATTGTTCATGTCCCTTTTGAAAAGTAAAACCCAGAATTAGCCTGTGTTCAGGCTGTGGTCTGAGTGGCTATGAGCCTAGAGGGAGTTGATCTATATCCCTGACTTTATTACACAGCCCATAGGCATCGCACTTTGGAAGTATCACTGTGTTGGCAGCCATTGGGTAGTGAACTGAAATCTCTTCCCCTCTACACCAATGCAGTTGACTTTTTTGAGCCCAAACTTTATGTTGATCGCTGTTAAACAGCATTTTGTTTAGTGCCCATTTTTGATCCAGTAATTACTTTATTCAGTCAACACATTCTGAGTCTCACTCCACCACACACACGAGCTTCTGAGATGAAAGACCAAGTCCCGAACTCAGGAATGTCACTCACCTTCTTGTGTGTCATCTGTCCCTCCTGTGTTTTTGAGCCTCTGAAGTTTGCTCTAATCATGTCTAAGTTGTTGGTAAACACATTGAGTAGCATGAGACTGACGCAGAGCCCTGTGCTCTAAAGCTGCAAATTCTTACATCTGACAGGCCTGCTCACACATCCCTCCTTGTGCTCTGTTCTGCCAGCTATGAATTCTCACAGTTGTCTCGTGGTCAGGTCTTTGTGCATTTAAAAATCATTTTTATTTTTTTAGAGAATTTTTTAAAGAGCTTATTTGTGTCAAACTGACAAGACAGAGGCTAGGAAGCCAGATCTCATGTGCTCCCTATTTGTGCATTTTAATTCCTGGTATTCTGTCAGGACAGACTCTAAAATTATTCTCAGTGTGATGAAGCAGTTCTGACATTCACATTATGAGCACTTACTTCATAAATAGATTATATGTGAGATTGAACTTGGGCAGACTGTAACATGGCATTAATGACAAAACTGACACAGTATTCTTTGGGAAGAGTAATGGAAGCTTATTTGCTGCCTGGGAAATTGAAATTACTCTGACCGGGGATCCATTGTTCAGTAAGTTTACTGAGCGTGACACCTTGGCTCAGCTCTTGGAAAGACGGCAAGGGCATTCAGTTTATAAAATCAGCCAAGGGTAAAAGGCTTGTCAAAATGTATTGTTCAGTGTATTAATTACTAGTTTATGTGGTTTTATTAATTCAGAGTTATTCTCCTATATGTTCACTGCCCTTTCTTGTCCGACGATAGTGAAGACTTGGGATGTGCTGTATCGTTGACGTAAGGGGCGAACTCAATTTCCTTGTTTCACTTTCAGTGCAACTATGTGGTCCCTGCTACGCTGGTCATCATCATCTTCATCTGCTTCCAGCAGAAGTCCTACGTGTCCTCCACCAACCTGCCCGTGCTAGCCCTCCTGCTCCTGCTGTATGGGTACGGTGCCCCTGAGTGGGGGGCAGCAGTGGGTGAGGCATACGGTGCCCTGTGTCAGAGGAGGGAAGGCAGGGGACACCCCGTGGACATTTGTCTCTGTGCCTCCCCAGGTGGTCGATCACACCGCTCATGTACCCCGCCTCCTTCGTGTTCAAGATTCCCAGCACCGCCTACGTGGTCCTCACCAGTGTGAACCTCTTCATCGGCATCAATGGCAGCGTGGCCACCTTCGTGCTGGAGCTTTTCACCGACAACGTGAGTTCTGCAGGGAGAGCAGCCGCGCTGGGCTGAGCGTCTCCGGGAGCCGGGACAGTGTTTAATCATGATCCCGCTCCATGCATCTGTGGTTTCACACCACCCACCACTCTGGCCTGTATCCGTCTCTCTCTTCCTCGGCTTCCTTTTCCTTTTCGTTCTCTCATCAAACCTTTCCGTGTCCTTCAAGTTCTTTCATACTCCTTTCTGCCTACATGTTGCTTTTCCGATCTTTTTTCACTTCCGTCTTTGCTTTCCACTTCTGGTACTGACTCTGGCTGGCACCATTCCTTCTGGAGACTATTAACAGCACCTTTCTCAGTGCTGTATGTTGTTCTCTCTCAATTCTGTGCCTTTAGCCCTGAAGGTTTTCTGGAACTCCAGCCTTGCATTCTCACTTGCCTGGTGCAGAGCTCCATCTCTATAATTTACATACACCCCAGGCTCGACATGTCCTGGTTATCTTCTCTCCTAGAACCCACTGCTTCTCTGCCTTTCCTGTCACACTGGATGGCATTGCCATCCACCCAGTCCCCCGAGCTGGCGACATTTGAGTCATCTCGCATGCTTTGCTTTTGTTTATTTCTCACGCTTCACTGGTTACCTTGTCAGTTCTCCCAGTTACAGATCCCGTAAACAAGGGTCCCTGTCCATTCCTGTCGTTGCCTTGGTCCGATCACCTGAACTTGGCACTTAGGACCTTCCAGAGGTGCATCCTCTTTCCCAAGAGGCTGCGATCTCAGCCGAGTTGCTCCTTCAACCCACCGCACTCCTGTGGTCCTGGCTTAAAATCCCTTCCTCTGTCCCAGGGGCCCCTAGTGTCTGGCTGACCCTTCTGCTTGAGCTCTGATGTGGACCTTTCTTTTCCTGCCCTAGGAGCGGTGTCTCTCCCCCCTATGCTCCCAGGACCCTCAGTTCACGCTCCATACAACACATACCCAGCTGTGCAGTAATTTCCTGTTTCCTGTCACTCTTCCTCAGAACAAAGGCTCTTTCTTATTGACCTTGGCCTCACCTGTACCCTGGCACGTGCATCCAGCACATAGCAACTTGCTCAGTGGTTTGATAGCTGGCTAACGCTGGCTTGATGTGTTCAAGAAGAATTGTTTAAATGACCCCAAAATCCTGGAACTAAACTATTGACCCAGACATGAGCAGTTTGCTTTTAAAATGCTAAGCAAATATTTTGGTGGATTTGCTTCTGATTAAACATAACCACGTTTCCCAACTTTGCTCATATTTCTCCATACTCATAGGATCATTCCAAATTTTTCTAGAGAGCAAAGGTTTTATAAAGTTGCATATCATCAGCTACGACTGCTGCTGCTGCTGCTGCTTACCGGGATCTGAAATCAAAGGCTCGCCTTGACCTCATGGAACCGGATGTCTTCTCCACGCCCATACCTCTGACCTTGATGCCCTTTTAGCATAAACCACCAATGAGATTCATTCTCCCTCCGTCTTACTTTTTTTAGAAGCTGAATAACATCAATGATATCCTGAAGTCTGTGTTCTTGATCTTCCCGCACTTCTGCCTGGGCCGGGGGCTCATTGACATGGTGAAAAACCAGGCCATGGCTGATGCCCTGGAAAGGTTCGGTGAGTGCCAGCAGTAGTCGGAGGGCGTTGTACTATAGGTGGTGGCGTGCTTCTCTGGCCTTTGTTTCGGAACAAGGCTGATGACTGGGCACAGGACTCCCCCCGACTGACAGGGCTGGGCAGAGCTGGTTGTGGCATGGGTCTTGTGCTTGAGAGAAGTGAGAGGGCTATTTCGGAGGTAGGGAGAAGACTGCCTTTAGCTTGAATCCAGTGCCTCATGCCACTGGTTGGGATTGTCAAAGTCACTGCACAAGTCAAACCAGAGCCTTGAGAATGTGGTACACAGGCAGCGAATCCCAAGGAAAGACGCAAACTCAGGCTCTTTAGGACAAGCACGGATCTGGGGCTGTGGCCGTACATGACCTTTCACATAGTCTATACGAAGGGAATGACTGCGGCTCTTTCTACCCTGTGGTCTTTAGAAGTATTTGCCCTGTGGCCACATTACTGTTCTTTACCCACTGGCTCATGTCAGTTAGAGGGGTCCTGTTCTTTAAGGGACTTAGGACAGAGGCTTTTTTTTTTTTTTTTTTTTTTCTAATTTGGAGGTACAAAGGCGATGTATAAAGAATTTGAAGGAATATTTATATAAAACCAGGTGATTTGATTGAGTCACTAGGTTACATTACATGCTACTGAGAGGGGCATCTTTGTAAAGTGCTCTCTAATCTTTCTTTGGGGAACTCATAATCTGTTAAAATACTGACAGTAAAAATTACCCTCGATTGTGTTGCCTTTTTACAAAGGATTTTGGCATCTCATTACATATCTTAGATGATGCTGCAGATCTAATACACGTTTTGCTCTGAAACTCTGATCGGTACTGAATCGCAGTATGTTTCCCCCAAACTTCCCCTAAATCAGGCTTAGACAGTGGTCACTCCCTCATGTATTTTCTCCTTGTCATGGGGGATATCTTGAAAAGGGGTGTTCCAGGAAGAGGGGTGAACTTGAGGAAGGGCCGTGGTCTCTGGTGCTCCCATTCTGACTGGATCCCTGCATTGTGTCTACCAGGGGAGAACCGCTTCATCTCGCCACTCTCGTGGGACTTGGTGGGACGAAACCTCTTCGCCATGGCCGTGGAGGGCGCGGTGTTCTTCCTCATCACTGTTCTGATCCAGTACAGATTCTTCATCCGGCCCAGGTGAGCTTTTCCTCAGAACTCTTGGAGCCCCCGTTTGAGGGTCACGGAGAAGCAGCACTGGGAAATACTTGTCAATGCGTTTCGATTGAATTGAACTCAGAGCAGATGATCAAACTGTGTTCCTCAAGTGGACACCCCCAGGCCCCAGCACTGCCAGTCCTGGGAACTGGAGAGTAGATCTTATAGGACTGCTTTAGGCATGGTCTTGCTCTTGGAAAATCGCTGGAAAGGTTGACTTTTCTTAACTCTCCCCCCTAAGACCCGTGAATGCAAAGCTTCCTCCTCTTAATGACGAGGACGAAGACGTCAGGCGGGAAAGGCAGAGGATTCTTGACGGTGGAGGCCAGAATGACATCTTGGAAATCAAGGAGCTGACTAAGGTGAGGCAGTGAATACAGGCGGTGACAGCTTGTCTATAACTGTTTCTGCTTTAATGTGGGAAACTAGCTTCTTGGTGACGTGCTTAGTAAAAGGAGCCTGCTTCTCAAAATGCGCACCTATACCCAGCTTCTGTCAACTTAACTTTATTTAAAACACACCATGGGGACTTCTGCATTAGAGAATACCTTTGGAATGTGCATTCTCGTTCTTGAGTATATTTATTTTTCATGCTTATTCGTGTATTAATTATTAATACATACTAATGTTGTATTCCTAGTCAAAGATAACTAGGGCGACTGGATGGCTGATTTGAGTTTCATGGTCCATAAAGCTGTTCTGTCTCCATTGCTCAGGAGGGAAGGTCTGTTTCTCCCTCTCTAGGTGGTAGAGTCCCCAAAGTCCACTTTTTTTGTATTATGTATAATATTTACAATGTTGTGATTACAGATTTTTTTACCCTGTAGAATTTAAAATATATATATATGTAATTTTTTGTATATTAAGTAAATGAAGTATTATGTAGACACTAATGACCAATATGTTTTGTGAAATATTAGATTGAAAATAAAAAGGAATTCACTCGTATTTTGAGCTTTAGAGTGATTCAGAAGCCAGTTGCCACAGAGACAGACCAAAGGCCAAGGCTCTCAGCAAACCTTATATGGGACTTGGTCTCGTCAGTCATTGAGTTTATCCTCTGATCGCCGTGAGTCACTGTGGCTCAAGACCTTTTGCATTGTGTTTGCAGGTGTACAGAAGGAAGAGGAAGCCTGCTGTGGACAGGATTTGTGTTGGCATTCCTCCTGGAGAGGTACAGACTCTTTCTCTACATTGTATTTGTTCCTGGTGATTCAGACAGCCTCTACCCAATCCAATGGTAATGTTTGTAGGGGATCAGAGTGGCTTCTAAAGGCTCCTTCTCACTTTGTGTCTCTGTGAAGCAGTCAGTCATAGAGGGAATGACGACCCCACATGCCAGAAGAGACTGATTTTGTCTAATCTCAGGCAGTATAAGAAAAACACACACACCCAACATGTGATTTTGTGATCTGTTCAAGATCATGATGAAATTTAAATAGGTTTCTTGAAATTATATTTTCTTTGTATCATTCATGTTTGTGTTCTTGTATGCCCTTTAGCCAGATTAGTGATATTTGACTAGTTGGCTTTCATTACTGTTTTTCACTCAGTAACTTTGGCCTCAACTTAAGGACTCAGATAATATTACATAATACGCCCACACTTACTAGTAAAATGATCCCGTTATAAAATACCTGTTTAAGTGACCATGTGATTTCCTAAGACAAAGAAAATATTTGACTCTTCATTGATATTTGAGAATGGTGGGGTCAGGCTATGTAAAAGCTAAGCTGAGGCAACCGTATTTTGTAATGGTCACTTAGATTCAGAGTTTCCATAATTTCTTATACAGTTTACCTAATCTTTTTCAGTGCTTCGGGCTCCTGGGAGTTAATGGGGCTGGGAAGACGTCAACTTTCAAGATGTTAACCGGAGACAGCACTGTTACCAGAGGAGACGCTTTCCTTAACAAAAATAGGTGAGGAAAGAGCAGGTCTGCGTTTTGCTACGAAGACTTTTATTATTTAAATACGTCCTGTGTGTGTTTTTATGACCAAAACAGTACTATATATTCAATAGATAGAGCCTATAAAAATGGTGGAATACAGTCAAGTGTAAAGAAGAAACGCAGAATCATGCCTAATCCCTGGTTGGAAGAGCTGGCCTGGACACTGTAGCTGTGAGCGCCAGGGAGTGTCCTTGGGCACCTCAGTCATAGTTCTGAAAAAGGGTGGATCTGGGAGCCCTAATTAGACGTGCAGAGAGGAATGGATGCTGCCGAAAGGGCACGCTCAAGGGTCGGATGTAGACACAGCTTCTCCCACGTCACGGATTCTTAACCCGATCCTGGCTTTATAGTGCCTCCTCACCGACCCTCCAATATATGTCAGATTGTGTCTGCAGGCGTATCTTTTCCCGTCGCCTTACAAACCAGGAGGGTGCCTTGGTGGGATACTGAACGGGTTGGAACATGCTGTGGCTGCGTCACATATGGGCAGCAGAATGCAGAGGGAGATCACACCCAGAGTTGCTGGGCCTCCTCTGGTTCTGAATGAAGGAGACTTTGGAGAAACAAGGCACTTGGTACAGAGGACTAAACCACAGAGTCAAGTCTGGGATGGAAGTTCGTGTGACTAGGTTATTGGTGATACACTCGGCACTGTGGCTGGAATGGATTCAGGAATTCTAAAATGGGACCGAGCCTACAGATTGTTGGGGGAGCCAGGTGCAAGGACTGAGTGGGATGGAGGCGGGAACTCTGACTGCCAGGAGGGGCTGGCATCCTAGGGGCAGAAAGGCTGTTCCTACAGCAGGTGTGCTCACTGGGATGTTTGCCACACACAAGCGTACTCTGTAGGAACATTAGGCAGGATGGCCTGACCAGTGTATCTCCAAATGCCCCAAACCTGACCGATTTTGTCTTCCTTTGCAGTATCTTGACAGACATCCACGAAGTACATCAAAACATGGGCTACTGCCCGCAGTTCGATGCCATCACGGAGCTGATGACAGGGAGAGAGCACGTGGAGTTCTTTGCCCTCTTGAGGGGAGTCCCAGAGAAGGAAGTTGGCAAGGTACCGTGGGCAGCAGCAAGCTAGCCTGCCTCAGCTGGCATCCTGGCAATATACCGTGTGGGTTCGACTCACACATGACCCTCGGCTTCATGCCGTCTTTCTTCCTGGACACAGTGGCGGGAAGTGCTGGCTCTCTGCCCCTGCTTCCAGGGTGGGAGTCTGTGGTGCTGGGGTGGGTGGGGTGAAGGTGGGAATGGGGAGTTAGGAGCTGTGGGCAGGCCCATGCTGGAGGGCACGGAGGAAGTGCCCTTCTCCCGGTTTTAGGCTCTGTGGCCCTGGCCAGGTCATGATGACAGAATCTGGTCTTACTCAGTGCAGTGGGAGCAAACATGGTAAAGTTACCCAACCAGACAGGAGTTAAGGATCTTTTTATTGCTCCAGGTTGGTGAGTGGGCGATTCGGAAACTCGGCCTGCTGAAGTACGGAGAGAAGTATGCTGGCAATTACAGTGGCGGCAACAAGCGCAAGCTCTCCACTGCCATGGCTCTGATCGGTGGGCCTCCTGTGGTGTTTCTGGTGAGTGTGACTCAGTGAAAACTGTTCTGGCCCGAATGGAAGTATCACTTTTCTAAACTCCTATAAGTCCAGGGATGTTGCCTGTTCGGCTCGCCAGTGACAGGCTCCCCTCCCCTGACGAGGAACAGCAGAGCGGCCTCAGGGAAGCAGAGTGGGCCCCCCCTTGTTCCTCTCCTGACACACCCCGGGTGGCTCTGCCAGGCCCTCTGAAGCTCCCCAAGAGAGGGGCTCCAGGGCCTGTTTCTCTGGCACCAAGAGCCCTGACAAGTGTGGTTGGAGCTGCCTGTGTGATTTGACTTTTCGCTGGAACATTTTAATTTTAATTTAATTTATTTAGTTTTATTTTATTTGTTTATTTATTTATTTTATTATTTTATATTTTATTTTATTTTATTTTATTTTATTTTATTTTACCAACTATGTGTGCATCCCCTGAGAATAGAGAGTGTGGGCACAGCTTCAGGTCCCCCAACTAGCACCTGAGCCTTCGTTCCCTACCTGCAGATACATGGGAAACAGGAGACTAGACGGGACAGTGGCCCTGGACCCTTTATCTTCTGCGGAGAAGAGCATTGGAGTTATTGCAGGAAGAGGCCTGGGTTCAAGGCTTTCATGTTATCCAGGCATTTGAACCTGAAATCTGTTTCTCAGTGACTAGCAAGTACAATAGCACAGGGTGAGCTGGAGCGAGCTAGAAGAAAGAGAGGAGAGAAGGAATTTTATTTACCAAAACCTCATACTGAGTTCAGTAGAGATTTCAGACAAAAAGGATTTTTAGTATATATTTGTCAGCCATGAAAAGATGTTGGAAACTAAATGGCCCTTTCCTGAAAGGTGATGGAAACCAAATGGCTCTTTCCTCCCATTTCTGTTTATTTGGAAAAATTTAATTTCATAATAATTTAAGCAGAGCCCTGGCCAGTCTGGCTCAGTTGGTTGTGCACTGTCCTGTGCACCAAAAGGCTGCACAGCATGATGCCTGCTCAGGGCGCATGCCCAGGTTGCAGCGGGATCCCCTGTGAGACGCGTGCAGCAGGCAGCATATTGAGGTTTCCACTCTCATATCCATGTTTCTCTCTCCCTCTCTTCCTCTAAAAAAAAAAATCTTAAATTTAGATGGAGCTTCCTGCCTCAGGGAGACATTTATAAAAACGACCTGGTTCGGGTATGTCAGGTCTGGTTCTTGGACCCATCCATAAGTAACTGGAATGGTTGAGTTACATTTAGGCTATTTCAGAGATGCTTCTGCATCTAATACCAAATCTGTCCTCGATGTTTATTTGTCAGCAAATAACGGGATTTATTTTGTTCTAATTACAGGACGAACCCACCACAGGCATGGATCCCAAGGCCCGGCGATTCCTGTGGAACTGTGCCCTGAGCATCATCAAGGAGGGGAGATCAGTAGTGCTCACCTCTCACAGGTCTGTAGCGAAGGCCTGGCCTGGCTTCTCCATCGTGTGATTTAAAAAATTCCAACTGATACAAATGATCACCGTGTAAAACTTAGAAAATACAGACAGGCAAAGACAAAAACAGTGATCATCAGAATGGCATGGCATCACTTGTAGAAAACTGTTACTATCATTGGGCAATAATATACCTTTGCTGTCTCCTTACGCGAACCTATGTACACGAGTGTGCATGCCTGTGTGGGTGATTCATAAACAAAAATGCAAGCTTAGTGTCATACTGCTCTTGCGCATTCAACCATGTATCGTGAACATTATTCCAAGTCATTTCCTATAGCTGGAGAGTAGTCCGATTTAATGGTACTGTGTTTTGTGGACATTTGGGTTGATTCTAGCGTTTCCACAATTGAACAGAGCACTGCTGCGCACAGGGTTCTCCCTACATCGGTCTGTGTGCGTAACAGGACGCCGTTATGCCTCAGGAGGCTGGGAACATTTCTGAAATGCCAGATGTCCTGGGGATGTTCGAATGGGTTTGAGGCACATCACCCTAAGCTGAAACCCGGTTCTGTTTTCCCACAGCATGGAAGAATGTGAAGCTCTTTGCACGAGGATGGCAATTATGGTCAATGGCAAGTTCAGGTGCCTCGGGAGCGTCCAACATCTGAAAAACAGGTAAAAACGATCATTTCTCTGGGGCAGCGCCTTGCTGAGAAAGCTTGCATTTATTTATTTTTGTGTGTGAGTGTTTGAAATGGTGGCTCCAAAGTAAAGGGAAACAAGTTGAGCAACCTGGTGTGGTGGGAAGAATGAGAGCTTTGAAGCCCAACGGAGCTGCACTCACATCCTGTCTTCACCTTCCCTGGTTGTGTGCTGTGGGCAAGTTACGGAAGCTCTCCGAGAGTCCGTTTCCTAAGGGATAGCCCCCCACCCCCTTCTTTCCAGCTTCGTTATCGTAGATGAAAGGGAGACATTGAAAGGGAGACATGTCTACATGCCAGTCTGGTTAGAGCAGAGAGTTGGAATCAAAAACAGATGTGGGCCCACGGCCCGGTCCTACCACTGTGAGCTCCGTATGGGGGAGCAGCTACCCCCCAGGGTGTCAGCGTCTCATCTGTCAGGTTTCCGAGGTCCAGGTGAAGGTGACGTGAGGCCATGTGTCTAAAGCCCTCAGCATGACACCCCACCTAGAGCAGGTCCTCAGTAAATGGTGACCAACTAGTTCCTTCTCTCCGGCTCTTACTCCGGGCCTGTCAGGGACCTCTCGTTTTAATTATCCGTTTGCTAAGTTTTCTGAGGATCCTCCATGTGGACTTCGCTTTTCTGCTCTCAGGTTCGGAGATGGGTATACCATAGTGGTCCGGATAGCAGGGTCCAACCCGGACCTGAAGCCTGTCCAGGAGTTCTTCGGCCTGGCCTTCCCGGGCAGCGTCCTGAAGGAGAAGCACCGGAACATGCTGCAGTACCAGCTCCCGTCCTCGCTGTCGTCCCTGGCCAGGATCTTCAGCATCCTCTCCCAGAGCAAGAAGCGCCTCCACATAGAGGACTACTCTGTCTCACAGACAACACTTGACCAAGTAAGCGTGGAAGATCAACAACGGTTTTATTTTCTAGGGAGACGAGTCCTGCTCCCTTCCTCACCCCATTTTGGGCCCTAGAGCAATGCAGACTAGACGAGCTTGAATTCCCCATCTTCTACTGCTAGCTGCGTTTTCTACCAAACCTCTCTGAATCTGAAAAGGGCGATGCTGCTGCCTACTGCATAGGGTAGTTAGGAGAATAGCTTGTCATCATCATCTTAATAACTACCATTTATTGAGTACCTGCTATGGGTGCCTTATCCCATTTAAGTAACAGCAAACAGATCTTGGCACTTAGTAGGTATTCAGTAAATGTTCCTGTTTGTCCCTCTTCCCTTGCATCACGCCTGTGTAATCCAAAAGCAAATAGATGATTGAGCAGTTGGTGAGGTGGGGGTCCGTATAGTGGGTTTTTAATGTTTGAAGGGTTCGTGCTTTTTCAAGCCGTTGTCTAGTTAATGTGTTCATGCAGTTGAGTGTTCTCCTACCTGCCCTACTATCCCTGCAGGGGAAAATGCAACTGAAATAAAGAGAGAGCAAGTCAAGGGGTACCGATAAAGGTCCATCTTTCCTCTTGACAGGTATTTGTAAACTTTGCCAAGGACCAAAGTGACGACGATCCCTTGAAGGACCTGTCATTACACAAAAGCCAGACAGTAGTGAACGTTGCGGTCCTCACGTCTTTCCTGAAGGATGAGAAAGTGAAAGAAAGCTACGTGTGAGGACTCCTGCTCCTGCAGGGCGGCTGAGAGAGAGGAGGGGCTGTCCTTCCTTCGCACCAGGCGAGGAGCCCAGCGGAAAGAGCCGGCCGCTTCCGCGGGAAGAAGCAACTGGATACTGTACTGATCCTCTTCAATGCAATGCAGTTCAATGCAATCCACACAGAATTCCATGCCAGGGGCAGTGCCTTTGTAGCCGATGTCTCCTATGGCTCTCGAGGGAAAAAGACTTGAATTTAGTGTATTACTTTATGTCTATGTGAACCTCTAGTATGGAACCCAGAGGACATATGGGTTTGAAATCATACTGGTTAGTTTTTTTGTTTTGTTTTGTTTTGTTTTGTTTTGTTTGTTTCGTTCCTTTGTATTCTCACTGGGGTTGCAACAACAATCCGTCAAGTCATCATGGCCAGTGATTATTTGCTCCCATCAGAAGGCATGCATGCACACCCTTGCTCATCCCACCGTGCCATGCCAGGAGACTGGTTTCCCGGTGCCACCTCCGCGGAGGGCAGTGAGTGCGCCTGCATTGCTGGTGCCAAGTGGTGCTCGGAAGGCCCGAAGCACCAGGGCGGCCACAGCTGCGCTACTCGGAGTCTTATCGACATCATCAAATGTCAGGTGACAAAAAAGGTGCCACGTGTGGGGGAAAGTCCTGCTCCAATGCCCTTGTTGATGAGCGGCTCTGGCTGATGGTAACATGCAAATTGTGGGTGGCTCCGGACAAGTGGCTTCATTGTTACATGGTCCCTCGCTTGGAGCCTTAGGTCTCCAGGGTCATCTTACTGGGACTCCTTAAATGTACTTAGGTCCTGGTGAGAACCAGCACCCCATTCGTCGGGGAGGTAAGCTGCTGGGGCCAGGGTGAGGGATGGAGGAGTTGGTGCCAATGGTGCGTTTGAACCCGGGCAGACCCGTGTCCACTCGTCCCGATTGTCTGCTAGCACGGTACACTGCATCTCAAGATCTTGCTCAACAAAAATGTAGTAGTATTTCTGGCTTTTCCTGGAGAATGAAAATGTGGAGTTGTATTTTGACAAAAGTCCTCGTGCTTTTAACGTTACTTGGAATTTTAAGTTCTATCTGTGACTTTTGAAACCTTAGAATATGGCCTGTGGCGACCACCTGACTGGTGCCTCGTGACCAGAAAACAGTATGAGGGTCAAGATCTCATGACGTTACATTTAAATTTCTTACTATCATTTTAAATAATCTCAGCTCATTAATTAAGGTTTTTTTGTTTTTTTTTTTTTTTTTTTTGGAGCCTGTGTTACAGCCGAATGAGTAAGGATGGCTTGGTAGATGGGATGGGGAGAAACCAAGTCTCAGATCCCCTGTGCCATGTTATTCAGCTGAGTGGTTTACAAATACATGCAGGTGGTTCTGCTGTGGTCGTGGGAGCCCGATGAAAGGCAATGGGGCAGCCCACTTTCTGAAAATAGCAACAATGCAAAAGCCAAGAGTGTTTAAGCGCCACGAGGGTCACAAGACTTGAACAATAAGTATTTTTCCGGAGAACACAGCAAGTTTTCAAAGTTGTTGAACAAGACAATTTGTGCTTATGACATTGAGTATCTTCTTTAAAGCATTGGCTTTGAAGACCTTAGAGACCTCATTTATACAATCTCAAATTTTTCATCTCTTCCATCACTAACCTATCATGAAAAAAATAAATAAAAGCAGCAATTGCCCCCACATGAAGTATATTTTAGACTTTTCCAACCAGTCTTATTTATTTTTTTTAGGCAGTAAATACTTAAAAAAATATTATTTAACCACTGCTTAATGTCATCTGTCTTGAGACAACAAAAATAGGAGGGAACCACTGTCTGGTGAAGTTCAATTGGTCTTTCACTGTCACTTTTTTCTAAAGTTTGTTAACTCGAAGAACTATTTTTAATTTATATTTTTCCTTTTAAAATTTACAGAATGTTTTCACATAACTTATTGATTGGAAAAGAACATGATTTTCAGAAATTATTGCCAATATTGTTTTCTAAAATGATAAGTAATGAAGGCGTATTTCCAAATACTAGAGATCATCCAATGTATTCTATGCTAACTATAATGATGTAAAACTCAGAATAATTTAGTTTCTCCTTGTGTAATATTTTTCAGAATCAAACTTCTGTTTTCCCATTTTAGTAGAATCATGTTTGAATTTCCTACTATGTCAAATCCATAAGCAACTTGGCTTTAATGACTCTGACTTCAAGGCTATATTTAAAAAACATCAAAAGGCCCTGAACCATTTTTGAAGAAAGAAAAAAAAGGACAATCTTTCAGTATAGATTTGAAAAGATATCCTCTGAAGCTAGAAACAACCTACAGTTACCATCAATTTCATTCATACTGTTACCTCTTAGGCTATCCAAATGGAAACCTTTTGAATTTTCCTACGTAAACCTAATTATATTGTAAAAAATTTTTTACCTGTTCTTACTCGAGTAAAATCTCTATATATTCCCTGTGGAACTGTAACTATGTGAGTTTCAGAAAATTTTCAAGTGTTCAAAGATGTCTACTTTTGCTTCTTTTGGACATCTTGGAAACCTTATGAACAACTGTGAACATGAGAAATACAAAAGAAGACAGTAGCAGAGCCCTCTATACCTGAATGCCCAGCTCAGTTCATTGTTAGAAACAAACAACCAAACCTCAAACTACTGTATTTCACTAGCTGTACCGAAAGCAATGCATTGTGGCTATTAAATGTTGCACATCATTCATCCACTGTAAAGTAACTGTTGACTAAAGGGATTTGTCTATGTTTTCTTTGTGTGGTTGTATATATCAGGAAAAAAATATTTCCAAAGAGCCATGTGTCATATAATATTGAACCACTTTGACATTGAAATATTAATTTGTACCCTTGTTACTACTTACTAGTAATAATACAGTACTATATAGAGTAGTGCTCTAACTCTCTTTAAAATCATTGCATCCCTTTTATAGAATGTTTCTATTTACATAGGATTAGGTATTCTATTCTTCCTATATCCTAGGATGAAGCTATGTTTTTGTGCTTTTTCTTTACCATCGGCCCTTCATTCCAAGCACTTTATGTTGTCTGTAATGGGATCTATTTTTGCACTGGAATATCTGAGAATTGCAAAACTAGACAAAAGTTTCACAATAGATTTCTAAGTTAAATCATTTTCATTAAAAGGGTGAAAAAAGAAAAAAAAATATTTGTATTGTCTATAACTTTATATGAAGTATTAAAAGCATATTTCTGTGTTGTAATGAGTCATGAAGAAATAAAGCTGTGATGGTTCTGTTGATCTATACACATTTATTTCTGTGCATTTGGAGCACCACCTGCTGTTAAAGCAATTTGGATCCAAAGTAGAAATTCTAGAAAAGGCTCCATATTCTAGTCATCACAAAAGAGAACTGAGGGGACTTCGCAGAAAGTCTGAAAAACGGTGTTTTGCACTTTCACAATTCAGCTAAAAAAAATCACTGAGATTAAGTTCATGAAGTCTTTTGGTAAATGTGTTCTGCTTCGTGATGATGAAGCGGTGATCTCTGCAAACCCTGTGAGGCTAAGCCTATTTCACAAAACCTCATTTCTTCACATGGCGATGAGAAAGCTACAAGGCAGCCTTCAGTGCCCTTTTGTTTGCTCAGCCAAAATGCAGGGACACCCTGTGGCAAGTGTACTGGAAGGTGCTGGGCTGGTGAAAGGACGAGTGTACAGGGGAAGGAGGATGTGGGCCGAGAAGGGAGACTGAGACTAATGTCAAAGGAGCGGGTGCCGTCTGCACCCGAGACCGTGTGGTACTGTGATGAGCCGAGTGGACTAGTTTTTACAGGTCATGAGCAATTCAAGTCTCAGAAACAATGTCTGCTTATTTTGGTCCTGGAAGAACGCCTGTCCGACACCCCCTGGCAGGCAGCGCAGTGGAGTTGTGGCTCTATTGGTGACTCTTCTGAACAGTCCCCTGCCCAAGGCATGGATGTGAACTCTGGTTGACTGCTCAGCATCAGCATACCCCCTTTGTCTCTCCCCGCCAACCCCTGGAGATCACATTACTGCGACTTCTATGCAACTGATGGAGGGAAAGGAACAAACTACTGAGGAATGAAGAGTTAATTTAGATGAAAATGTTACCCGTGAGTTTTGACCAAAACATTCTCTTATCCAGAGAAAAGCCAGTATCAACATTTACAGATTTAAAAAAAAAAAAATCTGGAGCCTTTGGAAAACTAATGAATACATTAAATATGGAAAAAGTATAACAGAAAATTAGCTACCTTTTTCCAAGTGTTTATTGCGTTGTCAGGCACCTCATTTAATCCTCAATTGGTACCTGCCCTATGACATAAATAGCACCATTTGATATACGAGTAAGTTGTGGCTCAGATGATAAGGAACTTGTCCCAAGTGATATGGCTAGTAACCGGCAGAGGGTTCTTCTTGGTGAAGCTGGGTATCACTTAAAATTATCCCGATCAATATGGCATCATTCTACGATAAATCAACAAATACTGATGGATCTCTACTGTGTGCCAGATATTTTTCTAAGTTTGGGATCCAGTGTCAAAGACAGAATTCCTGCTCTAATGAACTTAAACTTCAGTGCAGAAAATATGTTCACATTCACAATGGATGTGTGGACAAATAGAATAAGTTCAGACAGCTGGTCAGTACCAAGATGATGGCACATGGTCACGGGATAACGATAGGGAGGAACCAGAGATGGCCCCACCCCCCGTGTGAGGAGTGACATTTATGCTCGGATCTGATTAAAAGGAGCAGGAGGCGCCAGTATTTGAAGGTGGGCAGGAAGAACATTCCTGGAAGAAGGAACACTATTGTTTTATATTTCTAAGAGATATTGGAAATGAAATCATAAATTATGAGTTGGCTAAGAAAAAATTTGAACAACAATACAGCATATCATAGCTACTGGTCAGACTATGAGGAGGAGGAAAATATGTCTAATGGTCGGACGGTCACTTAGGTTTTTATATATCGATATATATATATATAAGTAAACTGCAGCTAAGCAACATCTCACCTTTCTGATTTTTTGTTGTCGTCGTTACTCTTCACCTGAGGATACTTTTTCCATTGATTTTTTTTTTTTTTTTTCCGAGAGTAGAATGGAGGGGGAGAAGCAGAGAGAAAAATTAATGTGAGAGAGAGGTGGGAAAAAGCGTGGCAAGTTGGGAGCGGGAGAGAGACTGCAGCATCTCTGCAGTGTGTGTGTGTGTGTGTGTGTGTTGGGGGGGAGGGGCCCTCAGAGCTTATAGCCTCACAGGCCAGGCCAAGGTACCTGGATTTTATCGTCTGTGCAATGAGCAGGCAGTGGAGAGTTTTAAACAAGGTAGTGGTTGGACCTCATCTGTTTTCAGAAAGAATGCTGGCTGGATGGGGAGAAAGGACAGTAGGAAGGCTAAGTAAGAGAATGATGGAGGCTGGAAGCAAAAGACACAGGGAAGAAGAGAAATATTCAGGAGCTGACATGCTGCAAGTAGGGGCTGAGGGAAAGAGAGCTATCAAAGTGACTTCTTTTGTGACCTGAATGAGGTAGGTGGTTGTGTTAAAAAGGCAGCTGGTATTTCAGATTGGAGCTCAGAAGCAATGATAAGAAAAAAAAGATAAAAATGTATGAACTGTCAGCACGTGTGTGGTATTTGAGTCTTGGGACTGACTGAGCATGTATCTTGAGATCTGAGACCCTATCACATTTAGAAGAGAAGCCAACAAAGGAAAGAGAAGGACTGGCCAGTGAGGAGGAGGGAAATATGAGTATGATTCCACAGATCGATGCTCAGAATCAAGTGAGGAAGGCAGAGTCACTTGTCTCCAACACAGCTGAGGAGGTGAGCCAACTAAAGGCAGCAAGATACCATTGAATCTGGTAACACAAAGGTCCTCAGTGACCCTCAGGAGAGTCATTTCAGTGATTGACTAGGAGGTAAGCCTTCCTGGATTGGGCTCAGGGAAGATAAGAGATAGGGAAGGGAAAATGGTGAGATATACACAACACTGCAGAGTCTTGCATTGAAGGAAAGCAGAAAACATGACAATAGCTGGATTATAAAGCTTTTATTTGGATTCCTTTTTTTTTTTTTTTTTTTTTTATCCTTGCCCAAGGATATGTTTTTATTGATTTTTAAAGAGGAAGGGGGAGAGAGAAAGAAACACTGATTGTGGGGATAAAACCTGCAACCTAGGTATGTGCCCTGATGGGGAATCAAACCCACAATCTTCTGGTTTACAGGATGACACTCCAACCGAGTCACCCAGCTAAGGTTGGATTTTTATAAAGGTACTAGGGGCTCGGAGCACGGATTCATGCACCAGTGGGGTCCCTCAGCCTGCAGGGAATGGGCTGAAACCGGCTCTCCGACATCTCTGAGGGGTCCCTGATTGCTAGAGGGCGGTTCTCGGGTGATGCACCCCAGAATCAGGCTCCCTCCTTTCTGGTTCCAGGTGCGTCACCCAAGAACCACAGCTGCCAAGTCACCGCAGCTTGGCAGTTCCTGTGTTGAGTGTCTGCTCCTGTTGGCCAATGTGTGTCATAGCTACTGGTCAGACTGTCAAATAGTCGGACTGTTGCTTAGGCTTTTATATATACAGATAAGCTGCACTTAAGCAACATTTCACCTTTCTGATTTTTTGTTGTTGTTACTTCTCACCTGAGGATATTTTTTCAATTGATTTTTTTAAGAGAGTGGAATGGATGGGGAGAAGCAGAGAGAGAAAAAAAAATCATTAATGTGAGAGAGAGACATTGATTAATTGCCTCCCACATGTGCCCCCCTGCTGAGGCCTAGGACTGAGTCTGGATAGAGCGTGCAACTAAGGTACATGTCCTTGACCGGAGTCAAACCTGAGACCCTTCAGGCTGCGGGCCAATGCTCTAACCACTGAAAACTGGCCAGGTATTTTTTTCTTCTTCATTTTTTTAATTAGGTATTATATGCGTACATATCTTACCATTGCCCTTACCCCACTCCCATACATGCCCTCACCCCCCAGAGTTTTGTGTCCTTGTTTTGGTTTTTTAATAATTAGACATTTCTTTAATCAGAAACCGTACACACTTGATGTTGTTGTTCAGATTTCCCTTAGCCAACTCATAATTTATGATTTTATTTCCAATATATCTTAGAAATGTAAAATAATACAGCTGTAAATATAGATAATCAAGGGAACATAGAAGTATCAAATTTAGTATCAGAAGGTTGAGAGGCACTCAACTAGAAATTTCACATGTGTCACGGAAAACCCTAGTATGTCTGTGGTGATCCTAACGAAACTCTCCTGGAATTACCTCCATGCTGATTTCATGGAACTTCACATTTGCAATTGTACTGGTAAATATTACTGTGTCAAGACCCTACAGGAACACAGTGAAAACTTTAGAGAAGATAATATAAATTTAAAAAATCCAGAATGGATATGTAGGCTTTTATTAGGGCAAGCATTTCCATGACCACAAAATCTCTTTTGAAACAGATGTCCCAAGTATCTTTGTTAGTCATCTAAAATGAACAAAACAAAATTAACTATACATGTATACATTCAGCATATGAAACAAGACTTCTGAATTTATTTATTTATTTTTTAATATATTTTATTGATTTTTTACAGAGAGGAAGAGAGAGGGATAGAGAGTTAGAAACATCGATGAGCGAGAATTATCAATCAGCTGCCTCTTGCACACCCCTTACTGAGGATGTGCCCGCAACCAAGGTACATGCCCTTGACCGGAATTGAACCTGGGACCTTTCAGTCTGCACTGAGCCAAACCGGTTTTGGCTGAATTTATTTTTAACATTGAGAATTACATTATTTTCCAAATCAGAGTGACCAACAATTAATGTGAAAACCATAATTGATACAGATGACACAATGATACTGCACTTTCCCAAGGTAAGGAAATACATTTGATCTGATATTCTTACGAATCCCATTTGCTATTACAAAATAAATTTTACTGGACAAAATATTTTTTTAAATCCCAGAAAAAACAGACATGTTGAAAATACAGACATTGCATGTAAATAATTTTAAAATTCTATCAGGCATAGAAATGTAGAGACATCATTTAAGTATAAGAAAATGCTATAAAGGAAAGGGTCATCAAAATAGAGAATAAGAGATATTTTGGAAAAAAAGGATAATCAAGGTCATAAATAGTGGCAACTATTTCTATAGTATAGTTACTGAAATGCCACGGGGAGGGACAATGAACAGAGCTACCTTCTGAGGTGGCAATGACAAAGAACAGAGGTGGCTTTAAAAATGCAGACACATAGCGAATTAACTTACCACCTTCTTCAAATAAGAGACGCCCATGGAAGTATTTAAGTACCATTAGCAGACACATCTTAAGATAGTTCTTGAAATGCTTTGTATTTCAGTGGGAAACTATTTCAATGGTGAAAACGATGTAGGAATCAGAAGCATATTCTGCTGAGACACTAGGTAAGTGACACATTCCCGAACTGGGGGAGAAAAAAAATCATATAAGAAGGCATATAAAGTTACTGACTAAATCGTATTTGTCTTAAGAGTAATGCCCAGTGAAATGGCTTACCAGCAGCCACGACTCTGGGATCCTCATGAGCCTTATGTCTCCCGGCTGCACGACTATCCGCACTCTCATGCCACCAGAGAACGTGAACTACAGAGAGAAACCAGAAACAGATTCTAAAGACTATGGCGTGGCTATAAAGAAGAAATGAAGAAAAGTTCATCAGATATGTTAACTCTTATTCTTTAAGTCAAAAAAGTGAGTATCAAAAAAGGAAGACTGAATATGTTGGTGATCAATTTCAGAGGGGTCACAGATTTGGGAGAGACATTTATAAACTGATTCAAAGCTGGTTTTATAGATGAAACAGAAGGCTGGACAGGGGAAGTAAAGTAATACAACTAAAGACATTGACAATCAAGAATGGACCTCGGTTTCATTCCTTCCTACTTCACTTTACTTAAAAAAAAAAATAGGTTTTATTGATTTTTTCAGAGAGGAAGAGAGAGGGATAGAGAGTTAGAAACATTGATGAGAGAGAAACATCGATCATCTGTCTCCTGCACACCCCTTACTGGGGATGTGTCCGCAACCAAGGTACATGCCCTTGACCTGGGACCCTTCAGTCTGCAGGTCAATGCTCTATATATTCACTGAGCCAAACCAGTTTCGGCTACATTTTACTTTAAAAAAAACAACAAAACAAAACAAAACAAAACAAAACTCACAATATTATATAAAAAAGTGTTTATTATGGAAAATTTGGAAGATACATAGAAGAAAATAAAAAGTAGCATAATTTTAACTGCCCAGAGAAAACCTCTATTAATGCTTAGTCTTTTTTTTTTTCTTTAAAAAATATGAACAAAATAAAATTAGGGTCTTACTGATAAATGATATATATGATGGACATATATGTCTATCTGTGTAATATAAGTGCATTGTATACATACCATGTATGTGTCATTACCATTGTTCCCAATATTTCCTCCTGTAAACAATACTGGCATATAAACCTCCTTTGTGTAGCACCTATATGTGTATCTATAATATTAACAATGTCAAAGATAACTACCAACATCTTTGCTTATTTTGTGCCTATTCTGTGCCAGGTCTGCTTCATAAAAATCTTAGGTGGTAGGTTGTTATCGATAAGCAATGGAAGGCATGGTGAGGTAGAGTAACTCCTTCAACATCACTAAGTTATAAGTGGTGGAGTTGGGATTCAAAGCCAAACAGTTTGGATCTGATTATTTCCTCAAAATAGAGTCCCAAAATTCAAACTGAGAGGACCAAAGAGTACATCTAATATGTACTTATATGTGTACAATGTACGTATTATATACACTGTCTTCCAGAAATGATGTGCTGATTCATACTCAGCATATTACTATTCTTCTATATGTATAGCCTCACACCAGAGTGTTAGAAAGTCATTATTAATAATGCATATGCATTACATCTGACATATATATATATATATATATATATATATATATATATGATTACATTTTGGTCTTCTTATATATATGAATAACACAGGAATACAAAAACCAAATGTTAACAGTGTTATCTTTACAGTGGTGGGAAACGTTTGTTTCTCCCTTTGAGCAAGTCCATGTTTTTGGTATTTTAAAATACATAATATTTTTTCATTCTAAGGCAATATCTCTACCCCCAACTAATGTTATTTTTTTAAATCAATAAAAATATATTTAGAGGAGAAAAAAGAAAAAAAAAACAGATATTTTCTTGAGGCTCCTTGTATATTTTAATTTTATCATTCTGATGTACCATGGAAAACAACATTCACCTTTGAAACAGGCTTCATAAAGTGTTAACATTCTATATAGACAAGAAGTAAAAGAGGTGTGTTTTTTTTTCAACCTTTAAAAATAAAAGAAAAACTTAAAAATTTGTCAATAAAAATTAAAATATATGCCATAATGAAAAAGTGAGACAAAATGACCCAAGCGATTTAGTAGTTCACCAATATATTTTGTAATTTCATAGAAGAAATTGGACAACTGTACCTCTGTTGAGTTCTCCATATTCTGTGTGGAAAACTCCAACTAGTTTTGAGTAGCCTAGAATGACATGGGCGTTAATTGCTTTTTTGAATGTGTCACCCCATACAGCTGGCCCACCGGGCTTCATGTGGAAAGTAACCAGTTCATAGACTCCTAGAGAAGGGAGAAAAATACGTATTTTACAAAAGATATTCAAGAAATTTCTCATCAGGTGAGTACGGTTCCAGTGGGAGGCTAATGTATATATACAAATTTCAAGGATCATATGTGTATACATGTTTATGTGGACACATTATGAATTCTTTGCATTATTTTTCCTTGCTTCTATGTTTAGAAAGTTCTTGTCCATGTTTAAGGATCAGTTGTTAAGCTTATCATACAAAACCAAAGGGAAGCTATAGCAAGCTATTATCTGAAATATTTTTAATCTATAAAATAAAGCAAATATTGAGAATTTGTTATAGGATTAGGAATTTTAGCTACCCAATTCAGGTAAGAAATGAATAAGAAAAGTAGTTTCTGACCTATATATCCTTCTTCCTCCAATTCTGAGAAAAAAATACATTTTTTGTTCATGTAATTTCCCTCTATAGGATTCCATTTCTAAAAGAAACAGCAAGCAAACAATGGACCCAAAGTGGAATCTGAGATTTTATTTTTAAATATATATTTTATTGATTTTTTACAGAGAGGAAGGGAAAGAGATAGAGAGCTAGAAATGTCGATGAGAGAGAAACATCGATCAGCTGCCTCTTGCACACCCCCTACTGGTGATGTGCCCGCAACCAATGTACATGCCCTTTCCCGGAATCGAACCTGGGACCCTTCAGTCCGCAGGCTGACACTCTATCCACTGAGCCAAACCGGTCTCGGCCTAGTTTATGCTTTTTAAAAAAATCTGACCTTTGTTTAAAACTAGGTTGAGGTAAATAGTATTTCCTTAAAGTCTATAAGGAAGTTAAATTAGCAAGAAGACAAATCTTTAGTAATTATGTTCAAACTGAGAAATAAGAAATAAGAAAACAAAAAAGTTAAAATATAGTAATAGAGCTTACACTTTAATTCATCCCCCAGCCAGTCTTATAAGCAAAGTTAACATAAATGAAATTAAGATACACTTCATTAGCTATAATTTGTGTAAAAAATACTAAAATACTAAACTATGACAAAATTTCATATATTATCCTTCACTGTCTATACTTGCTCTAAATCCTCAACTTTTCAACCTTTACTCTCCATAACATGTCAACTTTTTATATTCATACCAAAACGCTGAGCTTTTTTTTTTTTCTTCCAAATTGGAAAAACACTGCTAATGTTCATTGGTTTAGTGAGAAGCTAAGAGCTCAAATTCATTTCATATCTATAATCACAATATAGCACTCTCTAAAACAAAGGCTTATTGTTTTTTCCCCCTCAGAAACTTTAGTTTTTATAGTTTCAAATGTTTAGTATTTTATACATCAAAACTCAAAGTGACTGGGTGGAATGGACTTACCTTCTTTTGCAGGCTTTTCTAATTTGCACCATGGTACCAGGTAAGTAATTTCACTTTCCTGTTTATCCATGAGAGCCAAATTTGGAATGAGGAATTGTTCTTGCCATTCCTTATCTTTGGCCAAGGCTTTCCGCACTTCAGTTCGATGGGCAAAATTATCTATGGGAAGAAAAGGAGTAAGGAAAATAAAAACTTTCTATTAAAATCATCTAGACATTTCTTGGATTGCATTCGATTCAGCACATGTTCACCAAGGCCATATAGGAACACTGCATTCAATCGCTGGGATACCCCTCCTCCACACCAAATAGGTGGGACATCTATCCTGAGTTTCTCATTGCCTAAAAGGGGTGTAGAAATGGAAACAGCTATAATATATACACCTACAGGTGTGTTGTCAGGAAGAAATGAATTAATACATGCAAGGAGCTGAGAACAGTGTTTGGCAGCTAGTTAGTACTCAATTTATATGAACTACTAGATGCCCCTTGCAGGAAGATTCCTGCAATAGGGCTTCCTGCTTCGGTTTCCCCTTCCGGCCTGCTTCCCTTCCTTCTCCGCAGCCCTGCCCCCGCTGGCTTCTCGCCCTTCTCCCCGCCCCACCTGCTTGCCTGCTTCCCTGCCTTATCCAGCACCCCACTTGCTTGCTTCTTCTCAGCTTCGCTCCCTTCTGCAGCACTTGGCTTCTTTCTACCCTATTTTCAGTCTCTGCCATCTTGGTTGGGTTAATTTGCCTACTCGCCTGATTGGCTGGTGGGCATGGCTTGTGGGTGTAGCGAAGGTACAATTTGCATGTTTCTCTTTTATTAGAGAGGATTCTTATTACTTTGAGTCATTTATATTACCAGTTTGGGAAAATACTATTTTCCTTTGGTGGTTGTGATGGTGATGGTGGTCAGGTCTTAAATGTAACATAAATGAAATTAAGATGCAAGTTTACAGCCCTGGCTGGTGTGGCTCCTTAGTTGTGTATCATCCTGTGCACTTAAAGGTTACTGGTTTGATTTTCAGTCAGGGCACAAGAGTGGGTTGCAGGCTCAATTCCTAATGGGGCCATGCAGGAGGGAGTCAATAGATATTTTACTCACACATTGATGTTTCTCTCTCTCTCTCTCAAAACAAAATCTTTAAAAATATGCAAGTTTACAGTTTCATCTTCTTTGAACAAATAGCTTCCAAAGAAATAATGCTGACTATCTTACTTATTGCCACCTAGTGTTTTACCCCGTATTATTTCTCTTCTGTTTGTTACTCAAACAGGTATATGTATTTACTAAGTATATGGACCAAGTACTATGTTTACTATTAGGGCCTTAAGATGGATAGTAACCTCTACCTCAGAGCTTAAGTCAGTTAAACCAGGACCCTAAGTAATTTTTAAATGAAACAGTTCTACTTGTTTGCACAGTCACACACAAATTGTGTTTTTATTGGGTTTGTTCTATTACAACAGAGAAAACACCTACCAATGGCCATGTCAAGTAGAGAATGAGCACCTTTCATATTAAATAAAGTGCTTTATCTGACCAAATACTAAATGAAATTAAAAGTGCCTTGGTTATCATCAAGTCTTGTTGTGCACTTCACCAAGATTTGACACAGGAGTACCAAGCATTCTGGGGATTCCTATAATGTTGTCTCTTTCCTCTTCTAAACCACGATTAGCTCACCTTCCATAGTGGGAGAACTCTGCACAGCATAATACTGAATTCCCTAAAACCCTGGGTGTACAAATGACAAAACTGGTTCCATAAACATAAATTATTAAGTCTCAGAGTTGGGTGATGCCTAGAAGTTAACTATCATCCACATCAACCTCTATTACCCACCCTCAAGCTCCTAAATATCTCAACCGTTTCCACTAAAATCCTGACATCTAGTTGAAGCTTCAACAATAAATAAAAAGTACTCTCCTCTCCTTTTATGATCTTAACCCACTTGGGCTTTTACAATTAGTGCTTTAAATTTTTCAGAAATCATCTTTATAATAACCCACTTTACAATTTTTTTCCTGAGAATTAAAATCTAGCTCACAATTTTATGATGAGAAGCCATTTATAGTAACACAAGGATTTGAGCAAGAAGTTGTTAGAAGCATACTTCGCACTGGGAGGAATAACCAATGGTTTTTTGTTCTTGTTGTTCTGCTTTTTTAAAGTTTAACCTGTGTGTATTTATGGTAACATAGATCCAAGAACTAAGACACATGTAACAACTAACAGAATGAAAATCTGTACTGAATACTTAAGCTGATTACTCATACCATACTTCCAAATATGAAATGCTTTATTCACTCTGCCTCCAAATTCTGCACTCCAGTATCCAACCAATTCAGAGTAAGCTGTCCGGCGATGTACATTTTTCTTAAAATTTTCCAAAAACTGATTCATCGTTGAAGGCTTAAGAGAATAGGTACGAAATTCATAGAATGTTCCATCGCTTTGTCGAGGTCCTGTAGCAAAAGATGAGCACACCTAAAAAGAGATATGGAAAATTCAAATATCTGGGAAAGGTAGGGCTTATAATATTATGCTACAACTAAATCTGAATTTGGAAACAAGGGATACTCATAGACTTACCATAGTTCTTGCTTGTACCTCTGCTCTCATCTCTCCATAGATAACTATTTAAAGAGATGTCAGAGTACGGTGAATACATAGCTACTGTTTCCTGGCAGGGGTCCACCATTAGCCATCTTTTCATGAAAAGTTAACCATAATGAGACACTGGAGTCTTAATCGGTCCTTATTCAAGATTCTAATATAATAAATCTACACATGTTTTACCTTATTTAGACAATATTCTATCTCTAGTCTATGTGTTTAGGTGTTACAATTTTGCATTTAAATAAACTTTATAAAATATGCACATATGCTGACAGACATGATAAAAATGTGTTTACTAGCAGAGAACTCTTTATGAATTCTGTAAAGGAAAAGAACAACAGGCCAGAATTGTCTGAATCATTATTAGGTTTAATTACAGATGAATCTGAAGGGCATTTCATCTATCCAATTACACCAGGTTGATGGAAATATATCTTACGAACCATTAGTTCTTTTTGTATTAGTTACATGCTCACTATATAAATTTTTGTTCTAATTTAGTACCCCTAAGTCTGAGTGAACTTAACTTTAGGTAGGAAATGCCCTACTAGAAATGATCCTCTGTGTATTCATGTGTGTGTGTACATGCACAGGTCAGGTGAATGCATATACTCGGAAAGGGCATTTGCATTTACAAATCCATCCTATTGTATATAGTTTTGGCTATTATGTGCCAATTTTCTGAAGCTGATGAATCAGTATTACCTATTTAAAGTTTTGGTGCAAAGTAAATTATGGACAAATTATACTATCTAATATGTCGAATGAAATTAGTGGACTTCTTTCTCTGACACACAGGGTGTCCCCTCAAAATGTATGCATAATTTGACTAATTATTAATTCCAATGGGTTAAATCTGAAAAGAAAGAAACATCAGCTGTTAAAGTGTATATACATGTTTTGGGGGGACACCCTATATTTTTGGTTAAAACACAAAATTATCTATGTATTTTATTTGATTGTGTAAAATGTTATAGTTCTAATGATCGATATTAGTTCATTCCACTGTTGGCTACTAAAGTGACATTCCTATTGCCCAGTGTCTAAGCTTCCCTGGGAAGCAGGAATTCCCACCCAAAAGCAGGAATTGCAGCTGCTCTTACTTTTGGATGACATGCTTTTTGTGTCATTTTAACTAAATTCTAATAAGAGAATGTGATACAAATAAACAACTGCCTGGTATTATCGTTAAAAAGCATTATGGATCAGGTATATTGGAAAATGGGACAGTGGGGGGTATTTGTAAAAATTGCTTTTTAAGTTGATTCTCAGGGAATTTGTATTTGGAAACAAATCCGTGGTCAAAGGTATGAAACTGAGTTTGATAACATTTAGTTTTAAATCCTAGCTCTAAAACTAATCTCCCTGTCTATACCTCCTTAGAGACCTGGCCTTTCCCGGTTAATTACCAACCTGTAAGTCAGCAGAAGACAGTAGTCCACACCTGACTAATGGTCTCAAGGTCCAGACCTCTGGGCTAAAGATAACATCTTGCCTAAGTTTTGTTTCAGGTCCTGACCCATAGGTGGAACCACCCACCCCTTGGCTACTTTCCCATTGGACCAGGCAGAGGGATGTTGGGAAAAAACATCAGAACTGCCCTAGTCAGTTTGGCTCAGAGCTTCGACCTGTGAACTGAAAGGTTTCAGGTTCAATTCTGGTCAAGGGCACATGCCCAGGTTGTGGGCTCGATCCCCAGTGGATGACTTGCAGGAGGCAGCCGATCCATGATTCTCTCTCATCATGGATGTATCCATCTCTTTCTCCCTCTTCCTTCCTCACAGCCCTAGGTTAAACCCCTTGGGATCCTGGCCACAGAGAAAGGAGAAAAGTATAAACATCAAAAGAAAATATATCTCTGGTTAGATTTACAGACTAGAGTCCCCGTGGTCAGCAAACTGCGGCTTGTGAGCCACAGGCGGCTCTTTGGCCCCTTGAGTGTGGCCCTTCCACAAAACACCACGGCCTGGGCGAGTCTATTTTGAAGACGTGGCGTTAGAAGAAGTTTAAGTTTAAAACATTTTGCTCTTAAAAGAAATTTCAATCGTTGTACTGTTGCTATTTGGCTCTGTTGACTAAGGAGTATGCCGACCATTGGACTAGACCAAATTGTGCTACACGTACCCCCAGGGGTACGGGAAGAGTTTGGTGGGGGTATGCGTTGCACCGGAGTTTGGTGGGGATATGCACTGCACCATGCTTAGCTGCGCCTAATTCTACATTCTCATGAGTACGAGGGGTACTCAGCGTTACGAAAATTATAGAAGGAGTACACATATGTCAAAAGTTTGGGAAACACTGGACTAGACCAATTCCCTACAGTGAAGGCTGAATCACAAAAATCTACTTCGTACCTTACTCAACTAAGGTTAAAGGAGTTCATGTGACAGGGCGGGCCACAGGAGGCTGACAGTTGTGAATACACAAGGCACAGAATATTATTAATTATATTATGTTCCATAGGAGCAACTGTCAACCTACTTTTGCTCCCACCTGTCTTTGCTAGAGGTCCCAGACCCCCAGCAGCTGGAAGGGCTGGAGGGGCAGGAGGGCAGCTTGGAGGTGGCTGCAGGGCTGGCTGTGCAGGAGGCGCGCATGCGCAGTCCAGGTGTTGGCTCGGGGCCCGGAGGCCGCATGCGCGGGTCCGGCGCGGCCGCACACGTCCCTCCCCCTCCCGCCGCCGGGGAGTGGCTGGGGGGCGTCCGCGCGCCGTGTACCTGAGGCGGCCGGGTCCGCGCGGCCAGGGCCCTGGTCAGGCCGCTTCGGAGGAGCAGCATGGCGCGGCGGGGGGCGGCGGCCGGTGATCCTTCCTGGGTTCCTCCTCCTCGTCCGGCGGGAAGCGCCTGGACAGCCCTCGGACGCAGGCTCGCTCGGGGCGGGCGCGCGGGCGCTGAGCTCCGCCTCCCGCTATCGAGGAGCGCGGGCCGGTCCGCCCGGTCCGCCGGGCTCCGCCGCGGGTGTGGCCACTGTGGCCTCGCACCCCGGGGCGCCCTTTGTTTCCTCAAACCTCCTGACCCCGGACGTGGGAGGTGACGTGGGGCTGGCTGAGCGCAGAGGCGGCCCCGGCGCCGCCCCCCGGCCCCGTCGCCTCGGCTCCTCTGCGCAGTTGCGTGAACTCGTCAGTGTTCGCGCCTGGAGGGGGCGTCTGGGGCGCGTGGTCCTGCGTGGAGGCCGTGGCCCGGGAGGGGGCACCTGAAGCCGAAGACAGGCGCCCTCACTGTCCTTCCTTCCCGGCGCCCCCCTTGTAAGGCTCCCCATTGTGACCTAGATTGTGTGTCTCAGGGGCTCAGAGGAATGGGGGCACCGAACCAGATGAAGAAGAAGTCAAATGGAAACATACATCTTTTGAAATGAAATAGTGTTTAAGCCTTGAAAGCGAACCAGCAGCCGAAACCCGTTTGGCTCAGTGGATAGAGCGTTGGCCTGTGGACTGAAGGGTCCCAGGTTCCATTCAGGTCAAGGGCATGTGCCTTGGTTGTGGGCACATCCCCAGTGGGGGGTGTGCAGGAGGCAGCTGTTGGATGTTTCTCTCTCCTTGATGTTTCTCTCTATCCCTCTGTCTTCCTCTCTGTAAAAAAATCAATAAAATATATTTAAAAAAAGAAAAAGAAAGCAAAACAGCAGACCTCTTGAAAACGTTGTCCTCCCTGCTGCCCCTTATCATGGGTCCCCAGAGTTAACGGCAACGTTTCGGGGTGTATCTTGAGGCTTGTTCCCACCACCTCCCCACCCCATCACCCCTTTTTCTTCCTGACGTTTTCTGTCATTCCTTGATATTTTAAATCGTAGGTATGTCTATTGCTTGGAAAATGAGGGTTAGGTCATTAACCTACCACTCCCCCCAAGGACACTTCTTTCCCCACACCTGATGATGATGCTTCCATTCAGTCTAGTTCGTTGTTACATCCATTTGCATTATATTGGTGTTCACATTTTTTACTTACTAATCACACTGTTATACACAATACGTAACGAAACACAGAATTATAGTAGTTACTGCGCCCGGAAACAATACTGCTTGGCCATCAAGCAGTATTGTGAACTCCTGCATGGCCATCACCTGTGGTTTGTGCAGAGTTTGAATCACCTGTTCAGAGGATTAGTAATTCTCAGAGGGGGCGCTTCAGGTTTTCCAGTCGATGGGCATTCATTTCTAACCAGGCAAGACAAAACAAAGCAGCACCAGTGCCCAGGGGGGATCTCTATGTTGAAATGTATTTTATTAGGCAAAACATGGTATTAATTCATTCACACATTCAAGTCATATTTATTAAATCCCTTCTATGCTTGTGGCACATGTCCAGAAACTGGTACAGAGGTGAACAAAAGACAAAAAGTCCCTGCCCTTTCGTTGGGGGAAACAGATAAACATGGAGAGAAAACATATCAGGGACTACTAAATGCTACGAGGAAAAACAAGTAGAATATGGAAAGAGTGCAGGAGGGAGTGAGTAGAGACTGCTAACCATTTTTCAATATGCATTGCCTCTGGCCCCCTCAACCCCCTGTTTTTAAAAATTAGTAATAGAACTCTTGCACTGAGATCTATCCATGTGACCAAGTCCCGGCCAATGGGATGTTAGCGTGTTTATGACCTACTATGAGTGATCTTAAAGCAGTGTTGGAGGGTTTGTTCCCCTCGTTGTCCCTTTCTAATTTCTGCTTGCTGGGATGTGGATGTAATGGCTTAAATTCTTGAATTGTGAAGTAGTAGTCACATGCTGAAAATGGCAGAACAACAAGATAAAAGAAGCCTAGGTTCTGACACCAGGGGGCACCATAGTGGGCGCCTAGGACTGCCGATCTCTGGACTTTTTTTTTTTTTACATGAGAAATCATCTTCTAGTTTAAGTAACTGCTGAGTGGCTAAGACCAGTGGTCAGCAAACCTCGGCTCAAGAGCCACATGTGGCTCTTTGGCCCCTTGAGTGTTCTAAGGCCACTTCTTCAAAATAGACTCACCCAGGCCAAAAACCGACTTCTGCGCATGGGCCACGAAGTCTCAATTGCACTATATGTGCGTGCCTGCACGTGGTATTTTGTGGAAGAGCCACACTCAAGGGGCCAAAGAGCCGCATGTGGCTCGAGAGTCGCTGTTTGCCAACCACTGGCTTAGACCTATGATCTTAATCAATAGGAAGTGATTATTTTTCTTCCTCTTTTTTGTTTTTTTCTTTATATCTATAATTTATTAATCAACATATTATTATTATTTTGCCAACAGATACTTTTCTTCTCAATATGATTAAATTAATTTATCATCTTCTCAGTTTCACCCATCGTTATCTTTTGGGAGTTGTTTGTTGTTTTGCTCCAGTGTGGTCTGGTTCTCTAAGATGCATCTCTTTTCACTGACCTGGGAATCTCATTTGCCCTAGGTTGGATCTTCTCTTTCTAGGATTTTGTATCTCCTTTTCTCCTCCTAATGTTAGGAGAGGGTACATGGAAATTAGACTTTTGAGATTTGCATCTCTAGAAATGTTTTATTCTGCCAACTCTCTTGATTCATATTTTGGGTAGGTATAACAATCTACATTGAAAATAATATTTCCTCCTATTTTTCAAGGCAATTCTCCATTTTATTAAGCTTCTAGTTATACATTTGTGACATTCTGAATCCTATTTTTTTAATGTGACTTGTTTCTCTCTCTCCCTTTGGAATCTTTTATGTTTTTCTCTTTGTCCCTGTGTTCTGAAATTTCACAATATCCATTGTTCCTCATTCAGTGTACTCTCTTAATTTAGACACTTTTCAATCCTGAAAATTTTATTGTGTTTCCTAGATTTTTTTCTTGTCAACATGTTATTGTGCCTCCACTATTTTACACCTCTACTTTTTGGGTCTAGGTTTTTTTGGTGTAAAGTACAATTTTATCTTCTAACTCATCTATTGATTTTTAAACTTCAGTTTTTATAATATTTATTCCCCAAATCTCCTTTTTTTTCATCCCTTCTCCAGAATGTTTATTTCTATATTTTTAGAAATAATATCCTCTTTTGTTTTGTGGGTTTAGTATTTCTGTCTCTGAGGACATTAATTATAGGTGTTTACTTTTTAATTTATTATACAAGAGGCCTGGTGCACGGATTCCTACACTGGTGGGGGTCCCTCAGCCTGGCCTGTGCCCTCTCTCAATACTGGATATCCCTTGGGGGATATAGAAGTGCTGGAAGCAGCAGGCAGACAGGGAGGAGCCCGAGCCCAGGTCCGACGCCTGCTGTCACCCCTCAGTAGCACTGCTGTGGAGGCCGGAGAGGCTCGCACTGACACAGCGCTTGCCAGCTGTGAGCCCAGTGTCTGGCATCCAATGGTCAGCTAAGTGGTACTCCCGCTGTGGGAACACACCACCAGGGGGCATATCCTGCATTGAGCATCTGCCCCCTGGTGGTCAGTGCGCATCATAGCGACTGATTGGTTATTTGGTCATTCGGTCACTTAGGCTTTTATATATATTTTTTTGTTTTGTTATATATATATAATATATATATATAGATTAGGTCTTCTTCCTGCATTATTTGTTTCTTTTATGTTTTCTATCATTTGATCTGTTTTCTGCCTAGATGCTAGTGTTTTTCCAAAAATATTTTTGTTGTGATCCTTGGCTATCAGCTCATACTTTGAAGTAGGCAAAATTTGGACAACTCTTTTAGTATGGATGGGGCCTGACAAATTGTGGGCTTCACTGCAGAGTTGGCTGGCTGGGCTATTCAATTGAGGGGAAATATCCCTGTCTGTTATCATCTGTAAGTTATTTCTCTCAGTGTAGTCAGTTACCCTGTGAGAAAACTTCCACAGTCCCATCTGTGTGTTATTAAGACTTATTGCCAATTTCCTGTAACTGAGGAGGGAAGGAGGCTGGATTCCTCAGTATTTTGTAGGTAGCCATTTGCTTAATTTTTATGTTCAGGACTGGTTCTAATCCCTTCAGCTGTGTCTGGTATTCATGAACGTGATTCAACTTTTAAAGAATGTATTCAACAGGATAGGCTCACTATTGTAACAAATAGATGCCAAAATGTATGTCTCAAACACAATAGGATTTTATTTCTTTAAGACTCTAAAATGCGTTTTCCTCATTGCCAAGCAGTTCTTTCCCACCTGGTGAATTAGGACCAGGTTTTTCCTATCCTGTGGCTTTGCCATCGTGGAGCTCCATCAGCAGCACCCAGCCAGCGAAACGGCAGAATTTTCAAGATGAAAATATTTAACAGTGAAGATTAAATTTTTCCTACTGCAACGTAGGAAAAATGTTGGTAAGTGCTGCTAGGTGTCTAAGACAGTCTCATATTTACTTTTTCACAGGTTTTCATTATCTTAGAAACTCTGAGAGTTAAGCTTTGTCTCCAAGCTTAAGGTGAAGTTCTGAGAATTTTCTCAAGTTCACTGTTGCTAAGTGGTACATTGGGGTTTGTGGTGGAAAGTTGCCTCTAAAACAGTATTTAAAAAGAAATTTTTTTCTGTGGCCTAAAATAAAATAAAATAAAATAAAATAAAATAAAATAAAATAAAATCCCTAAACTGCCCGGAAGATACCTAGAGGAAGCATTTTGAAAATTATTATGTGTATTCTAAACTTCTGACAACTGGTCCAAAGGACATGTAGTCCAAAGCTAGATAAGTCAGGTTTATTAAAATAGGGTGATGTGGCCAAAACCGGTTTGGCTCAGTGGATAGAGTGTCGGTCTGCGGACTGAAAGGTCCCAGATTTGATTCTGGTCAAGGGCATGTATGTTGGTTGCAGGCACATCCCCAGTGGGGGTCGTGCAGGAGGCAGCTGGTCGATGTTTCTCTTATCCGTGTTTCTATCTCTCTATCCCTCTCCCTTCCTCTCTGTAAAAAAATCAATAAAATAGGTAAAATAAAATAGGGTAATGTGGTGATATAAAACAACAGAGTCATTATTTTAGATTGAGTGGACTGAGGTTGCCTATCTAAGGAGGTAAGTAACAAGACACACCTATCATAGGTGAAAAAATATAAATAATATACTTGTACACTTTTAAGGAAAAGAACAAAGTGAATGCTTGTGCCCCTGCCACCAAACTTAAGATAAATACTGTCACTAACTTAGAAATCCAATATATGTTTCTTTCTAGTCACATTCTCCTTCCTTCAATACCCTTTCTATCATCTCTCAAGTAATCCTGGCTTCAAATTTTATGTTAATAATTTCATTCATTTTTTAAGAAATTCAACTAAATTTGTATATAACTATAAATAATATATTATTTTGCTTTGGCTATTTTAGAACTTTCTATAAATGGAATCAGACTATTATTCTGTCACTGGATTTTTAGCTTTGACATAAGGTTCTTAAAAGTCACATATTTTGATGCAGTCATAGTAATTAATACATTTCTCTGATGTGTGCAATTTCATTGTATGTATATATCTTTATTTGCTCATTTGACTACTATGGACAAAGATATTTTGAATTTTTAAATAAATATTTATTGTTTTCATTAACATTTTTTGTATGCCATAAACCCTTTTGAAATTTTGTGAGTCTATAGAACCCTAATAGTTTTATATAATTAATAAATACATAGGGTTACAAAGAATACAGATTATATTGACCTAAAATCATCAAAATATACAACTAACTGATTCTTTACAAAGAAATACACATACTTCTTTATTAAGGTACTAAATAACAAAATCTATCCTTAGACTTAACAACTATAATAATTTTAGATATTTGCAACAACTCTAAATGGAATTTGACAATATTTATGTTATTTATTGGCCACAAAGTCATAGATCCTATTAATAATATTGTGATTTAATCCTTATATTTCATAGTCAAAGGAAATGCTTATTTTCAGTTAGAAGTTGTTGACAATGAAAATGTAACATTTTTCCATTCAAGTTTCCAGACTCTCTGAATTCTATCCATAGACTCTTGGGGATCTGTATGCTGGAGGTTACAAAACACTGTTCTAGCATATATACCTAGGAGTGGACTTGCTGCATCATAAATATGTACATGTTTATCTTTACTAAATAGTGCTGAATTATCTTATATATACTTATACCCTTAATTAAAATGGGTGAGGTTTTTCTGACAAAATTTTTATCATTGTCCATTGGATTTGATGAATGTGAAGATGTGTTTTTATACCTCACATAACAAATAGGTGTCAGTTAAAGGGTGGAAGCAATTATATGATGTGGGCAAAGGCAACACTCAACTTAATGGTGTGCCTATTTGGTTTTGTTCGTAAGTCAGGCTCGTGCAGATCTGCAGAAGGAAGCAGAAGAGGTAGATCCAGTGCTAGTCCAGCTGAGTCAATGTGTCAACTCCAGAAGCTTATATTTTGGTGATACAACCTGGGTTAAGTGCTTTCTTAGTGTTATATTCTGAGGCCACTAGATGGTGGTATAGATTAGTTTTTCCTTAATTAGGTTTCAAATTGTGCAGAGGTACATTTTTGTTGTTTTTGAGTTCCTGTACCTGAACCTTTAGTTATTTAAAGAGGAGTTAGCTTACTGTTCCTTCTGTGCATGTGGGTGTGATACAGAGTTATATATTGGAAACATTTGAATAAAGGTGAATTATAAAGTTTATGGATTTGTTTCTTTTTGTTATTAATAAAATAATTTTAAAATATTTTTATTAATTTCAGAGAGGAAGGGAGGGGGAGAGAGACAGAAACATTGATGTGAGAAAGAATCATTCATTGGCTGCCTCTTGCACACCCCACTAGGGATTGAGCCCTCAACCCAGGGATATGCCCTGACCGTGAATCAAACCGTGACCTCCTGGTTTATCCTAGGTCGATGCTCAAACACTCAGTCACACCAGCTGGGCATTAATAAAGTAACTGGTAATAAAAGATAATTGTTTTCAATCAATAATCCTAAAAAAGTTTCATTCTCATATAGATGAGTATTTGTGGAAGTTCCTATTGTGTAATGAATATTGAATTAAATGCTGTGGGGAAGGAAGGAAAATAGACTGGAGGCTTCTAGAGCTTGTCATCATGATGTAATATTTCTGTATCAGCCTCTTTGCGATAAGCCTTACTAGAGTAAATAGCAGGAAAGGTTAGTGAGCAGCTCAATATTAAGTATAGCAGAATTTATTTAACATTTCTATCAACAAATCAAATTGCTTTTATTACTAAAACTCGTGAACATATGAGTTTAGTGTGTGCTCATGATATTTCATACTCAATGGAGCCAAAACCAAGAGAGACAACCATCTGCAGAGCACTGCCACTGGAAGAGCTGGATTTTCTCTTAGCCTTGAATCTGATGAGCATTGCGGGGATGGATGATGATGTATAACAGATGTATAAGAATGAGAGGTTTCCAAGGAAGAAATACATGGGCGGGCGTGGGAAGGTGAGAATCTAGAATACTGATGATAATGAGGGGCTATTTCCCAGGAGGATTATCACAAACATGCTAAGGCAGAGCACAAACAGAAAAAATTGGAGCTCTGAGTATTGGGAAAGTCCTACCAGAAAGAATTGGTCACGGCTGAGTAATTCCGCATCTATTTGTGTCCATGCCACCTTCAAGGTTTAGAAAAGGACAAGACTCAGGGAATTTTGATCTTTTAAAATGGAGATGTAGCAAATGACTTTCACTTCTGTTATTTTGTTTTATTCTTAGAACAGGTACTATTCTTCAGATTGATACATTTTAAGTCTTATTTCTATGGCATTTCCATGTTTGAGTGAGGAAGAAATCAGATTATGCTAGTTTGCTCTTTTCAGAATTGGGATATATCACCTTTTTATTGAATGGTTAGATTAAAAAGTTAATAAGAAAGAAACAGCCTTCTTACTGAGACCTATCTTTGAACTGAGTTACATTAAATTGTCCTGTGTTATTTTCCCCATGCCTCCATCTCTTTCTGTTAACCATATAATCACAGTAATTGTTGTGTTGATGTTTTTCTCAATTTAAATCACATCTCTGATCCTTTCACTGATTGGCTTTGAGATATACCATTTAAATTCTAATTAACTAATCGCAATTTGATGTCCCAGTTCTGTTCTTTATATCATGGATTAATTGGTAGTTACTTGTTTGCCTTTGACTATCCCTACAATCGTCATGTTATGTCTTTCTAGATTCTTTCCTGTCATGTACAAAGCCCTCCTGTTAGAGAACATGCTACAAGCAAGTGAGAGAATGATCATGAGTCTGTGAGAGAGACTCTTATGATGAAATGAGTGAATATACTGATCATAATGTAGCTGTACTATGGTGAATATTTAGCATTTTGGTAAACTTTAGCCTGAGGATCTAGATGAGGTTCTGTGTTCGTTCAACAAAAATGTCTGAAACACTGCCCTTATCTAATTTCAAGGTGATGAAACTAAATTTTCTAGGCTTATTATGAAATTAAAATTTTGTTCACAATTTAGATAAAATATAACCATATTTGGGTAAATTATTTTAGGGTACAAAAGAGGTTGGAGTCAAATTAAACTGTGAGTTATACTTCAATTAAAACGTATTAGCAACCTTGTATTAATTAAGTGTCTGGTCCTTAAGCATGTTGTTGATTAGTCTCTAGACAGACTGAAATGGACAGATGTACCCGCTGCCTTGTAAAGGGACAAAGAGATGGCCTGTGAATGCCATATAAGTAAGAGATAAGAGGGGCCTGGGAGTTAGGGAACCAGAGAAGTATGTGGCAGCCACTCCAGGGGAAAGCAAGGATTGATGATGCATGGCCCAGCAAGAGGGAGAGCCTTGTGAAGGCAGAAGCCAGGGGAAGCTCTGTTTGAAGTATTAATATAATCAGGCAGTTTGCAGTAGGGGAGCTGATCACAGATATTAAGACCCTAGACATTGGCTTGCCATTCTTGTAATGGGTTGTAGTACCTGGCAGAGGACTAAAGTGATGCATGGGATCTAGGGAAGAAGCAGACAGAGTCTCCGGAACAAGATGATCTCAGTAAACACTGAATGAATGAAAATCAGAAGGGAAATAAGATGATAGACTAAAGAAATGTTGAAGAATAGTAATTAATCATTAGCCTCAATAAGTTCATCCTAATTGTTTCTTCGCACCATATTTGTCCTGGAAAGGGGTAGAGGGTTGAAGTTATAGTCATATTAATGTGGTGAGTAGGTACATTTGAGACAACAGAATATAATTCTGTATCTACCAGAGTGGCTTAGAAAAAGACAATAAATATTTTCTCCTCTTTCTCATTTAGATATTCTAAAAATAGTACTATCTCACAGTATTGCCTAGATACCTTCCTTCTAGAAAAGGCCAGAACTGACCATGATGACAGGTGGGCAACCCAAGCTTGGACTTTATTTCATGTGAGTCCCAGTCACAGGAAGTTAGGTTTGCTAGGATAGCAAATAAAAATAGATGCCGCCCAGTTAAATTTGAATTATTTCTAATTGCCTTCGCATATGCACACTGGGATACAAGAAAATTATTGCATAGGAAACACTTGTACTAAAAAATACTTGCTGTTTATTGGGAATAAATTATAAGTATCTATATTAAGTACATCTTTAATTATATTTCTATAATTATTTGGCTCTACTCTAACATTATTTTGTTTTACATAATTTGCTTATAAAACTTCTGGAAGTTACATTTGCATTGTAATATAGCTTTACTGTGGTCACATCAAAACTATTTAATTCCTTTGTCCACTGAACATTAATGAAAAAAACATGTTCAACATTTGCATTGCAAGCCAGTATACCGAAACTGTATTTGCATAAAGTTAAGAACTCTGAGAATTGGTTTTCACATTTGATTTGTTGAAGCATAGAATACCATCTTTCATGGCATAAATTGCTTTCATATTGTTCAAGATTATGTTGCATCTTTTGTTCAACAACTTTTTATGATTATTATCCACTGACAAAAAGAGTGCTGTTTTCTAATTTTATTCTATTCTTTTTAACAGTATACATAATTATTTTTACTGTTTAATGCTGAAGACTATTTGATAACCTTCATGTATAATGATTAATTTCAAAAGATAGTCATGACATAATTATCCACTTCAATCGGAGCTTCTTGTACTGTTCAAAAGTAAAGTATGGTTTGTTCATCTCATGGAAATTGTTGATGTGGTCTGTTCTGTGTGTCTCATGCCAATGTGGGCATGACTGAAGGACAGGTTGGGTAACTTTGGAGTATTGTGTATATACAGGGTGGTAGGACTTATAGTTGTTTGTATGGAAAACAATATAATAATTAATAAAAACAATACAAATATAAACTCTATTTCACATACAACTGTAAACCTACTTTTGCCCCACCCTGTATTTGAACAGAAGATATGAATGAGAAAAATTAAAATGACTGTGCATACTATTCTGGCTATTTTAGAGTGACCAATGATAACAGTTTATGGGCACTGAGACTCCAGGATTTAGAGGCCAAAATAAAGGATATCTGAAGATAATTTATTAAGAACAAAGCATCATTTTGACTTAAGTGTCACAGATTACTAACACATCTCTCTATCAGATATAGTCAATTTTAATTTCCAGATCTTGACCATTTGACCGAGGTAGCCCTTTTAACTTTGTTTTTCCTGGACTGTGTAAAGTCAGAAGAATTATTTGTTTTGTGAGTTATACTTCAATTAAAATGTATTAGCAACCTTGTATTAATTGCTTCCAAGGGACTTCATCCCAAAAGTACTAGAAAGTTTGTAAATTCTATTCAGTCCACATTGTGAACTTTAAATTGCTTTTGGGATTTAGGAAGATCCGCAGAGCAGCACAAATTTTAGGTTGCTCTGGTACTCTTTGGCTGGCTCTTTAAAGGAGCCTCATAGTGTAATGAATGTAAAGAGCCCACCTTTCATCGTTACTGGAAGTCAGTGCTATTTTGTCACTGGTAAATTATTATTTTTTAGCAATAGCAATGGCAGATACTTGATGTTAATGAAAACTGAGAAGCAGATAGTTCCTTGAGTTATCTTACTGAACTTATTGAGATGAAACTATGAGACTAACAATCTCATAAAATAGTAGGACTTCTGTTTCTGCCATTTTAATGTAGAAATACTCTATATTCCAGTGAGGTGGGATACAAATAATTATAACATATTGCTAATGCTGAATGATATTTTGAGTGACTTAAACCTTTTTATTATGGGTAGTTTGAACATGCAGTGAGAGGAAGATCAGAAGGGCAGTGGTTAGAGTGGAGAGAACTGATTTCTGTGCAAGGAGAAGATAAAATGTATTTTCTCATATCGGGAAGTAAAAGAGTAAATCCCCTGTCACTTAAATTCTTAGATTATACATTTATTTATGGTCTGGCTCTAGATGGAGACATGTGCTAGAGTTATTCTGAGAACAACTCACCATTCATTATGTGTATCAGATAGGACAGTTATGTAGATGTTCCAATTTGTACTGTAAAAGACAAAGAATAACAATTTTATTTAAAATTTTTTCTTTTACAAACACCACTAATGCCAGTAATTAATGTTCTTAAGAGACTGCAAGTATATATTTGCATTAGAAAGAACCAAACATTATTTTTCTTTAAGTATATCTTTTTGATTTGTTCTCCTAATCACAGAACTCTTCTAAACTGAGGTTGTTACCATTGAAACAAGATTTTGTTTTAGTAGCTAAAGAATAGTGATTTTTGTTAAGGCTAATATATTCATTGTGGAGGAAAAACAGATTTATATATATAAAATTGTGGCAAATAATACTTTATATGTTTTAGATTTGATTAAAATGATATAATAAAACTGCATTCAAAATAATTTCAAATTCATAATGTACATGAGATACATAATTTAACCTGGTTGTATGCCTTCTGAATCGTCTTTAACAAGGATTTTTTTTTAATTTTTTATTTTTGAGCTAAAGCCTCTTTTATAAAGTATAAAAGTCTAACTGATCTTAGCTTAGAAGATAGTAACATTCTTATCCTGTCCACTAATCCAATTTTAGGTTTATATTATCCATAAGGAAGCCACTCAAGGATGCAGACAACTCTTTCAGACACTGCTTTAACAGGTCCATGTTCTGGCTGCTGCAGAATTCCCTTTGGTGAAAGAAAACATTAACATGGGGAAGACCAATCAATCTTTTGTGACAGAATTTGTTCTCTTGGGGCTTTCTGGCTACCCAGAGCTTGAGGCCATTTACTTTGTTTTGGTCCTGTGTATGTACCTGGTGATCCTGCTGGGAAATGGAGTCATCATAATCGTAAGTGTCTATGACTCCCACCTGCACACCCCCATGTACTTTTTCCTCAGTAACTTATCATTCTTGGACATTTGCTACACAAGTTCTTCTATTCCCCTATTTCTCAGCAGCTTAACTTCAAAGAAAACCATTTCCTTCTCTGGATGTGGAGTGCAAATGTTTCTCTCCTTAGCTCTGGGATCCACAGAGTGTGTCCTTCTCAGCATGATGGCATTTGACCGCTATGTGGCTATATGCTTCCCTCTGAGATATCCCATCATTATGAGCAAGACTTCTTATGTACCCATGGTTGCTGGATCCTGGATTGCAGGGAGTGTCAATTCTGTGTTGCAAACCTCTTTTGCCATGCAGCTTCCTTTCTGTGGTAATAATGTCATTAATCATTTTACTTGTGAAATCTTAGCTGTCTTAAAATTGGCCTGTGCTGATATCTCCATAAACATTATTTGCATGGCTGTTGCTTATATGATTTTTCTTGTTGTTCCAGTACTTTTCATTTTTGTTTCTTATGTTTTGATTATGGCCACCATCCTGAGGATTCCTTCTGCAGAGGGAAGGCGTAAAGCCTTCTCCACCTGCTCTGCCCACCTGACGGTGGTGATTATATTCTATGGAACCGTCTTCTTCATGTATGCAAAACCCAAGTCTAAAGACTCTTCCAGTGCAGACAAAGGACAGGTCACAGACAAAATCATCTCTCTCTTCTATGGAGTTGTGACACCCATGCTCAATCCTCTCATTTATAGTTTGAGGAACAGAGATGTGAAGGCAGCTGTGAAGAATATACTGTGTCAGACGTGCTCCCCACAGGGAATGTGAATGCTATTAAAAAAAATTCCTTTATCCTGAATCCAGGTCTCATTCTCAATTGAAGATTCCAAACCAAAAATAAGAGTTGGTGATACCAATAATCCCTGAAACTAATTTTTCTGTTACTGGTATTTAAATGTGAGAGAAATCTAGGGTGAAATGAGTGAAAACCATTGTTATAGATAAATGATTCAAAAAATTACTTTCTTTTCCCTTCATGACTGGATTAAGGAGAAAAAGAACAGAAATTTGTGGGTAAAAGGAGTTGTTAGGTCTGATAAAATAATTGAATCAATACCCCCTCTCCTGGGAACTGACTTTAGGCCACTTCACAATGGACATTTCACTTGCTTAGACCACAGTCCACTTGCTAAGATGATTATTCTTCCCTCTGGACTTTCCTGGAATCCGGGTCTGCACGGAGAATTCTCCATCCAGAAGAAAACCACCTAGAGTCCTTTAAAAACCTCTGACTCCCCATCTGTGGGTGTTGGCACCATTTTGGGGCTTAGCCTATCTGGTATCCAGATGACCTAATAAATTTATAATCCCTCACCACTTTGGCCTCATGCATTCCTCCTTCGGTGACCTTAACAGGATTCTCATCCCAGCCATCTACTTTCTCATGGATAACAGAATTTAGTTCAGGAATGATGGACTTTATGATATTATGTGAAAGGGAGATTATTACAATGTCCTCCTTTTCCTCCCCAAATGCCCCCCTTCACCCAATTCCTGCCCACCCCAGGCCTTCGCCACCCCATTGTCTTTGTCCATAGGTAATACATATATGCATGTATGATCTTTGTTTAATCTCTTTCTGTCCTTTAACCCCCTTCCCTCTGAGAATCATCAATCTGTTTAATTTCCTTATCTCTGATTCTATTTTATTCACCAGTTTATTCTGTTCATTAGATTTTTTTGTTCCTTTATTTTGAGTTTTAGATTAAGTTGTTGATAGGTATATATTTGTTGACATTTTGTTGTTCATATTTTTTTTTTAAATCTTTTTCTTTTCTTTTTAAATAAAAAATACCCTTCAACATTTCTTGTAACACTGGTTTGGTAGTGATGAACTTTTTAAGTTTTTCTTGTCTGTGAAGCTCTTTATCTAACCTTCAATTGCATATACAATAGGTTGTCCATAGGAAAGAAATTAGACTTGTTGAATTTTCAGTTAGGGCCAATATTTTTAAAATAATGAATTTTGGGTCAACTAAAGCACCAGAGTTTTTCATAAAAATGCATGGAGCAAATGTCTTCAATTTGAAAACAGAATTAAAACATAAATATTAGCAAATGACCTTCCTGATTAGAGTAAATGAGTCACAGAATGACCTTTTAAAAAAAGCTTTGTATCCTCATGGTTTTCTGCCATAGCTACAAACTGTATCTCCAGATAAATAAATTTATCTAATGGATGAGTTACTACTTAATATTTTAATACAATGATTATGGAGGTGATATAGGATTTGCCTTGTGATAGTCATTTGCTGACAATTTATGCTGCTCTCTGAGAAAACAATGCTCAGACCATTTAGTCAGCATAAAAGGAGGTGTGTAATCGTATTGAGTATGGAAAGGAGGACTCTTATTCAATTCAAGCTGTGCCAAACTATGCAGACTTACAAAGAGAGCAGGAAGAGGTGGATAGGCCAAGATATACTTTTATTCAGTACTGTTTGAGATTGGAATTTGATTTACCACAGGAGCATAATCAACCTATTGTTAGTCTGTGTATAAATCTCTGACAGAGGCTTTGAATAAGCATCAGTAGTCAAGAGCCTACCCTAAAGCTGTTTTAGGGAAGGTATGAATCAGGTACAATGCCATTTCGTCTCTTTTAACTTCTCCAAAATGTTTAATCCTGTTTAGAAATTATTTTGAGAAAAATAATTATTTTATGCTGTGACTAAGGTAGTATATTTGGTACTCAGCCCTAAAATGATTGCTGCCAAAAGCTTTTACTTGCAGACATTTCTATAGGAAGCCACCCATCTCTTTTGATGTCAGAGGGACCACAGATTAGTGACCCTAGCTCTGAGTTCATTGCTGGCCATAGACAGATTTAATCCATATAGAAACCATGTAGAATATGTGTCCATGTGCTCTGCACAAATCCAGAGGCTTATCATTGATCCAATACACTAAAGGCTTTTCGTGAGGACCGAGGGGAGATGTGTGGACTGAATTGACAGCTGGTACAGGCCCCCAGTCAAGATAAGGCTTGGAAGAAGCAGACCTGGGTAAATAGGAGGTGGAGTCCCCTGTGGCTGATTCTGCAGCACAGACTTGTACCACACCCTCTTGTTGGGTGGTGTGGTGCTTGAACTTCTGTTGCTTGTAAAAGCCATCTCACAGTAAGTTTTCCTCCAAGCTTGATGGCTGCCTATTCCTCTCTGTGGTTGGGGCTGTGGAGGGGGTAATTGTGTTTATTGAGTTTTAATATTTTTATTATCCTGTGACTTCATGCTAGAAGTTTTCTATTGTTTATAGAAACTTTGTGTAGAAACACTTGCTCTAAAGCACATCTATATGTCATTAAAAATCTCAATTTCAGTAAAACATACTTTTTTTTTTTAAATAGACAAAGTGAGCTTGCTTTGTGAAACAATGACATTGCTTTTCAGTTATCATTTACCAGAGAATTGGGATTTGGGTGGGTAGCATTAAGAAGGTGATCTGGGACTCAGAGTAAAAGAAGCACATATTTGTAGGGTATGAAAGAATCTCAAAATATAAAAGGCAGAATTGATTGAAATAATGACAAAATAGAATAAAAGTTGAAGTGCCCTAATAATGACAAAAAGTAATATAAGTATTTAGAATCCAGTTGAAATACTCCCAAAGGATTCAATTCAGACCTAAAATTTCTGCCAAGTTTGCTAATAAGGAGAAATGGTCTACATGTTAAGTGCCTATTTGCTTTGTGAATGAATTAGAACACCTTCAATAGATTTTTTGTCCATGAATAAGAAAGAATATTGCTATAAATTAGTATGTGTAAGTTGGGCAGTGGGCTGAGAAGGTGGGAAAGCTCTATTTCTGAGGAAAAATTAAAAGGAATGGCCTGAGACTTTATGAGTCAAGCTTTTTAAATGCAAAACCTACATTTTCTGACCCCTGAATGATGCCAGTAGTTACTTCCCTGAGGATTCACCCAGGATAAGAGGTGTCAATGAACTTTTGGAAGATGTCCTTTTGATCATAGTGTTTCTTTCAATTCTACTTAAGAAACAACTAGTTAAAATGGCAACTAAATGTGTTTGCATTAGGAGAATGAGAGACTTGTAGACAAAATATGTGTCATATGTCTGATTAATGATTCATAGTCAAAATATGTAAAGAACTCTCAAAACTCAACAATAAGAAAACAAACAACCCAATTAAAAATGATCAAAGTACATGAAGGACACTTTACTATAGAGAAAATAAAGATGGGAAAAAATTCCACAACAAATTAGTCAGGGCAATGCAAACTAAAATTATGATGAAATATCACTGCATACCTATTAGGTTGTGTAAGAAATATATATACTGACAATACCAAGTGTTGATGAGGATGGAAAACAACTTGAAATCTCATACACGTCTTGTTAGAGTAGAAAAATGAGATAGTCACTATGGAAAACTGGCAGTTTCTAGTAAATTTAGGTGTGCATATCTCATATCCAGTATGTTGCTCATGGATATTTGCCCTAGAAAAATGAAAATTGTTCACACAAAAATCTGGGCATGAATATTTATAGCAGCTCTATTCATAATTTCCCCCAAATTGGAAACAACCGAAATGTCTTTTAGAGGTAAATAAACTGTAGTATGTCCATAGCGTGGAATACTATTCAGCAATAGCAACTTGGAAGAATCTCAGAGGCTTTATGCTAAGTGAGAGAAGCCAGACACTTATGGCTCACATATTTCCAATTTATATGACATTCAGGAAAAGGTAAAACTGTAGGGATAGAAAAATACTAGTCTTTTCCAGGATTTATGAGTGGATGGAAGGGTGACTATTAAGGGAGAACACAATGGAGATTTTATGGTGATTGGTGAGTTTCATGTCCTGATTGTAGTGATAATTACATGAATCTATACATGTTTTAAAATTCATAGAACTGAATACTGAAATAGACAAAAATCAATTTTATTATCTAAGTATTTAGAAAATACAAATTTAAAAATAATATCTCACCCAAAAGTATATTTATGTTGTAACAAAAAGACTTCATATTATTGGGCTTTACATAAATTGCACCTGTTTTTTGGGCAATAAGCATTGCTTTGTTTTATTGCTAACCATTCTCCCATTAGATTGATATGCTTATTTTAGTGTTTTATTATGCAGTGGGTTATTGTTGAGTTTCCCTGACCAAGGACCTAGATTGCCTTCCCAAGTTAACCCAATCTCTGATATAATGCATTCCGTGTTGCTTTTATAGCTCATTAAAATACCAGATAAATTATGGAAGACAAACAAGCTTAAGCTTGAGAGTCTGGTCTTTGCTATATGTTAATTTTAAATGTATGACTGCAGGATAAAATAAACTCTCTTGGTTTAGCTTAAATACATTTCTTATTTTTAAAATGATAATTATTGTGGTGTTTAAATGAGGAAATGTATGAAGTTTCTGGAACAGAAAGAGTAATTGATACAATAGCTTCTCCCTCATACTTCTCTTTCTAAATTATTTATTTCTTCATTCCCTTTTTTTCTCTTCTTACCCTTCCCTGATTTATTTCTTCCTTCTTATTGGGTTCATGGAATACTTTTATATGTATGCATTGGTGAACTTGAAGTTACCATAGTAAATAAATTATTATTTTTAAAAAATTATTTGAAGTTTTATAGGTAAAAGAGAAAAAAGTGAAATGGAATAGGGAAACAAAACCATTCTGGTGGAATTCTTTTTTAAAGAATTACCCAAGGCTTGAGCGATTCTTTTTTGTGCTAATCTTAATAATGTATGTGGTCCTCCTTCTGGGCAATGGCACCCTTATTTTAATTAGCATCTTGGACTCCCACCTTCACACTACTATGTACTTCTTCCTTGGGAACCTCTCCTTCTTGGACATCTGCTACACTACCACCTCCATTTCTTCCATACTGGTGAACTTCCTCTCAGAAAGAAAGAAAGACTATCTCCTTTTCTGGCTGTGAGATGCAGATGTTTCTTGGCTTGGGCATGGGGACAACAGAGTGTGTGCTCTTGGGCATGGTGGCTTTTGACCATTATGTGGCTATCTGCAAACCTCTGAGATACCCTGTTGTCATGGGTAAGATAGCCTATGTGCCCATGGCAGCTGGGTTCTGGTTTGCAGGGGTTATCAACTCTGCAATACAAACTACACTTGCTTCCTACAATTGACGTTTTGTAGGAATAATGTCATCAGTCATTTCTCCTGTGAAATTCTGGCTGTCATGATAGCCTGTGCTGACGTCTCAGACAATGAGTTCATCATGCTTGTGGCCACGACATTGTTCACATTGATGCCCCTGCTCTTAGTTGTCATCTCTTACTCATTAATCATTGCCAGCATCCTCAAGATCCACACTTCTGAAGGGAGAAGCAAAGCCTTCTCTACGTGCTCAGCCCTCCTGACTGTGGTGATAATATTCTATGGAACCATTCTCTTCGTATACATGAAACCCAAGTCTAAAGAGACACTCAATTCAGATGACTTGGATGCTGCTGACAAACTTATATCCATGTTTTATGGAGTGATGACTACTTTGATGAATCCTTTAATCTATAGTCTCAGAAACAAGGATGTGAAGGAGGCAGTAAAACATCTACTTAGAAGAAAAATTTTTAACAAGTAAATGGGAAATGGATAAGTAATTTTGATCATCACAACGAGGAAATCAAGGAATCAAAAAGATAGGTTCTTGCTGCTGTGTCAAATTTATCTCTCAATGCTTTCAAGCTTTAAAATAGTCTTTCTTGGTGTGGTGCATAATGAAAGCAAGTAAACCTCAGTGTTTTGGTAGTGGAGTCAGTGATTGTAGTTTGTTGTTGTTAATGATGAGCTTGATTGTGAGGGCAAGTAAAGGAATAGTGTAATAGGAAGAGAAATTTCTAGGCAAAAAATGTTATACTAAGTGTTAACATCTTAAAATATTTTTGATATAATTATTTCTAAAGTCAGTTTCATACTTCCTTATTTTATTTACAACAAAGAATGAAACCTTGTTTCAGATTTTTAAATCTCAGCTAAAATTAGAAAATTTCATTCTGTAGTTACTGAAATAATTTATTTGGAGTCTATTCAAATATGTAATATTAATTGTCTTCTGTCCAAGTATCTGTAACCTATTAAATGTTTTGGTTCTAAAATACTATTTTTATAAGTTTTTGTTCATTTTAACTATGAAGCATTAAATTATTATTGTTTTCTACTTTCAATATATGTGATAGTCTTCTTTCCAAAGATTTTCTGGACTTGGGACCAAATAACTGAAAGTCAAATATTCACTGGTAATATAGAGCTACAATTTTCCTCTGTCTCAGTGGCTCTTTATCCCTGAAGTATGTTGCTGATCCAAGAGGAATTTGTTATTTATTATTATGTTGTTATTAGATTTACCTTTAAGAAGGTTTTTATGTTTGATTTTTTTTATTGTTAACATGATTACAGATGTCATACCCAGCCTCTGCCCCCAAGCCTTTACCATACTTTGTCTGTTTCCATGGCTATGCATATATGTTCTTTAGCTAATCTCTTTACCTTCTTTTATCCAGTCCTCTCCCCCACCTCCCTTCCTTTAATGTTTGTCAATCTGTTTCATGTATTCAAGCATAATGGAATATGATTCAGCCATTAAAAAAGAGAAGAAAATCTTACCTTTTGCAAAAGCATGGCTGGACCTGGAAAGTAGTATGCTAAGTGAAATAACTAGTCAGAGAAAGGCAAGTGCCACATGATTTCACTATGTGGGATTTAATGAACAATATAAAGTAACAAAATGGAGACAGAGGGGAGGGAGCTGGGAGCTGGGTGAGAAGGGTGAAAGGTTTAAGAAAAAAACTCATAGACACAGACAATAGTATGGTGCTTGCCTGAGGGAAGGGGCATTGGGGGGAAATAGAAAAGATTCAAGGGGTGATAAAAAGAGTAAAGGGGGATAAATGGTGATTGAAGTGGACTTGGGGCTGTAAACACACAATACAAGATACACTGAGTGGCCAGATTATTATGATCTCTGAATGCATAATAACCTAGCCACTCAGTGTATATTCTATATAATAAAAGGCTAATATGCAAATTGTCCCCTCAACCAGGAGTTTGACCAGTAGGCAGGCTGGCCACCTGCTCATATCTCCTCCCTGGCCAGGCTGGCTGGACCCCAGCCATGCACGAATTCATGCACCAGGTCTCTAACACACACACACACACACACACACACACACACACACACACACTGATTGGCCAGATTATTATGCATTCAGAGATTGTAATAATCTGGCCACACAGTGTATAAATGATGTAGAATTGTATACCTGAAATCTATATAATTTTATTAACTAATGTCACCCTAATAAAGTCAATAAAAAGATCATCAGAAGAGAACAAGAGGCCCAAAACAGAACCATAGAAAAACAGTCAATTAATTTATGTGAAAAGTAACACTAGTGCAGTGGTGAGGCAAATAGTGTTCATATAGTAAAAAATAAATCTTGACTTTTGTCTCATACCACACACAAAAATTAATTCCAGATGGATTGTATATGTCTTTATCAAAGGTAAAAAATGTAAGGCTTCTAGAAATGTAGGGGACTTTAACTAAATAGGACATTCTATGGATTGAAAATAGGATAGAAAAATGAATAAAATTGTGATTCTTTTAAGAAGGGTAAAGGCCCTAGTGAGTCAATGTTGGATAGGTAATGTAAGTATCTATTGTTATGTCAATGTTACATTTATACAATGATGCAACATAATAATCATAAAATTTTAGTGGCATATCAAAATAAACATTTATTAAATTCTATGAGATAATAGTTTATCTGGGTTAGAACCAGGTGATCTTAGCTAGATTATCTTTTTATCTCAAATCAACTATGTGTTGGCTTGTTTTGGGACTCACTAATTTGTTGAGGATTGACTGACAGCTGGCTCACTTAAAGTGACCCAATTCCTCCAGCTGGCTAATTTGGACATATTCTCATGACAATAGCAAAGATGGAAGGGAGAGGACTAACTTAATTGTGCAAGTGCTTTACAAGTTTCTTCTTGCATTATATGACCAGGTCAAGTGCCTAGGGCCGAAATCAGACTAGGTGGACCTAGGAAGAAGCAAATAACTAGGGTCATTAATGCAATTAATGTACCACAATGGTAAAAGATCTCTTAGCTAATTGTAGGTGAGCTACGGTTAAATCCATAATTTTAAAACCATTTATTGATTTTAGAGAGGGAGGATGAGAGAGAGACAAAGATAGAAAGACATTGATATGAGAGATATACATTGATTGTTTGCCTGCTGTATGCATATGAACTGGGGATCAAAATTGAAACCTAGGTATGTGCCCTGACCAGGAATCAAACTCGAGACCTTCCATGCACAGGATGATGCTCCAACAAACTGAGCCACACAGTCCATATCAGGACTCAATCCATAACTGTTTTACATTAAGTTCAATACTCATTCTAATAGATTGCACCATCAGGTATTATCATATAATATTTATAAAGAATCACAAATGTTGTACTAGGAACTTAGTTTATTCATGGAGTATTTGATAGTAATAATTTATTTGATTGATCAATGCTCTCTCTTCACTTTAAAAGCTCAGTAAGAATATCTATCTTCTATTACTCAGGTAATAGATATTTGGAAAGATTTTTAAAAATAAATGGGTTACTTTATAAGCTCAGGGGCCACATGGGAAGGCATTTCTATAGTTCTATTAATTGCAAAGTTTGCTGTATAATTCAAGGGCAATCTACAGAATGAATGGTATAGGCAAATAGTCTCTTCCAGTTCTGCTTACTCAAATGCTGCTCAAGAACCAGGTCTTTTACAGGCAAAATGTCTTAAAATAATTTTTTAAAGTTGCCCAATTTATTTTGGTCCTTAACTTGGAGAATCACACCCTTGAGAACTGGAAAGTTTCTTAACTCTGCTTCTGAATCACAATATTAAATTGTTAAGGGAGTTGGAAGGTCCCTAAGAGCAACAAGAGATATTAATAATATTAGTTCAATGGGTAACTCTTTGGAAGTTTTTTTTTTTTTTTTTTTAGTAGATAATAGGGGGTGATTTTGGTAGAACAAATATTCATGTCCTAACTTTTCTTAGGAAGTTATTTTAAAATTTTTAATTAATAAGAACTATATATGTTGAGATTTTGTGAATCGGGCAAGGTTTGGGTTGAATTTTTGAAAACTATGAATATCCATATTGCTTCTCACTGCAATATTTTGAATAAAAATATCTCTGCATGGCTGACTTAAATACAATTTTTGTAAAGTATTAGTGTAATTTACAACATTAAGAATATTTTGCTCTTTGGAGCCCTGCCTCGGATTCATAAGAGACTGGGCTGAAGATAACAAAGTCTAAATGTTGAAGCATACGTTGACCAAAGGAAGATGTTCATCACAAGTGCTGAGGTAACTGGGCACTGACATTATCCATCTACTTTTTGTATTCTTGTATTTACAGAATTTGCTAATGAATCTCAGGTAGACCAGGAAACCAGAATAGAGATACTTACTTTAAAAAGAAGTATTAATTAGTAGAAAATATTGAATTGAAGAAATGAGTCCTGAAATATACAGGGTGGGACAAAAGTAAGTTTACAGTTATAAGTACACAAAACAAAGTTTATTCTTATGTTACTTTTATTAATTATTGTATTATTTTCCATATCAACAAATATAAGCCTACTTTTGCCCCACCCTGAAGTATAGATCTTTTAGGATTATTATTCCCTAGTTTTTCTTATTTATCTTAAACAGTGCATTAAACCCATCCAAGCATCTGTCAAGTTTAAAATGTGATGCCAATAAATTTAATAAAAGGAAAAAAAATTGAGAGGGTTGGATTATAAATTCTCCAACTCTACTTTGGCTTTGATATTTTAATGAAGTGGGGGGCAGGCTTTCAGGAAAACATTTAATTATTTTAGCACTGTAATTAGAAATCACGTTTAGAAAAAGAGAAAAGATCTACACTCTGGCAAATGTGAGATAAGGGTAAGGGAAGGAGTGGGGACTCAATATGCATGAGAGGACTTCATTGTTTTATTTCTGAAAGGGAGAGCAGGAGAGTGGTGGAGAGAGTGAAAGGAGAGGGAAGGCAGGACCCAGAGCTGGAGCAAGAAGTATGAATGCTGGCTGGGGAAAGACCAATAGAGAAAACCTCAATGGAAGTAGGGGTGTGTGCAGACCAGATTGGACTTTAGAGACAAAAAATGTCTAACATTCACCTTTCCGGTGAATCAGTAAAGTGTTCATATTCACCTGTGGATTGTTGGTTGAAATTTTAATGGGTTATGAAGAGGTGCAGAGTTATTTTATCTGAGTCAGTATGGGCCAGCACTGGAGAAGCATAGAGGCAATTATGGTTCTGGAGGGCAAGGAGGCCATGAAATCATAGATCGTTGTGATTGTCGGAAATTTTAGGGAAGCCATGGAATTGGAGGGGTGGTGGAAGGAGAATATAAAAAAAGTTCATATAGATCTCTGATATGTGCACAAGGGAGAAATGATTATCCTTCTTATACAGATTAGAAAACCAAGTTTCACTCAACCTCTGTTGCTCAGTAGTTGACCATCTGCCTATGAACCAGGAGGTCATGGTTTGATTCCCTGTCAGGGCACAGGCCTGGGTTGCAGGCTTGATCTCCAGTGTGGGGCATGCAGGAGGCAGCCAGTCAATAATTCTTTCTCATAATTAATGTTTCTATCTCTCTCTCCTTTTCCCATTCTCTCTGAAATCAATAAAATAAAAAATAAATTTAAAAAGGCATCATGACAAGATCCACTGAGGAAATAATCCAATGAGTCTGTCTTAAAATAAATAAATAAATAAATAAAAGAAAAGAAAAGAAAAGAAAAGAAAAAAAAAGAAAGAAAGAAAACAAGTTTCAAAGAAATCAAGCGATTTGCACACCAGTAAGTAGCATGGTTGGACTGAGAGCCCAGATTTTACACTCTGAAGATGTTGCTCCATTGCATAAATTAATTGTTTGGAAAACATTTCTACTTCTGCGAGTATAAGTGATTATTGTTTTTACCTCCCCGTTCCCATACACACACACTGTACATCAAATATTTAAAGATAAGAGCTTATCTTTATTTCTTAAGGAAACTAGCTTTTTTGTTTGTTGCACATAATTTATTTCAACAGTAAACTATATGTTGAGAAGTCTTTAGGCTTTTATGTTGACATAGAACTATAGCGAAAATGTTCTGTGGGGGTGCTGAGTGTCCATCCATAGTCAGGATGAGGATGCTGAGTGTCCACTTATTTTAACATGTATTTAAAACTTATTAAGTTCAAGGAAGCATTGTATCATTAAAAATCTTAACTGTGAATTATTAGGTAGTTTTGTGGGGAACAAGCTCTTGAGAAACTCACAGTCCAGTGGTTGTGCACATATGATTGTGGTTCAGTGTAACACATAAGTTTGTACAAAGAATAAAATGTACTTGAGACAATGGCATCTAGTTTTAATGACTGGATAAAATATTCTAGAAAGACAAGATTGGAGCTGGGAAAGGACACTCTATGTGAACAAACTGCAAATTAAAGCCATAAAAATATAAAATGTCATGGTAAGCTGGTTGTTGTCTCAGACCAGAATTAGGAGGTGGAGTATTGGGAGATGAGGTTGGAGAAGTAGGCAATGATGAGCATGTGAGGCTTGTGTGTTTGTGCTTGTTTTCATTTGAACTCTATCTGATAGGAAAGTAGTTTTTAAGCATGTTTCCATATATGATGAATTGTGAAATATATTGTAAGTAATTTGATTTGCATTATAAAATACTTGTTAGGTAAAATTTTTTCTTTCTAAGAAAGTACAGGTCCATTATTATTCCATACATAGAAATGCATTCTTGAAGAGAGAAATCAGTTAGTATTACAATAAGTGGACACTTGTCTATCTTCTATTTACATCCTGTACTCTGTAGCGTATCCATCCAATGTACTACACAATTTGCAGCTTTATGAAATGCAACCAAATATTTTCTTGCTGCAGCTTTTATAAAATGTTTTTATTTGCCTAGAAATCTCCCCTGGTCCTTATCTTGAGTAGGTCCAATACACCTTATTAAACTAATTCTTAAACTGTCTCACTGAGAACTCCCAACATAGAATTATGATTCTTCATGTTTACCTGGTACCCTGGGGCGTATTTATGTCATTTAATTATAACTGTTTATTTACTTGAGTGTGTTTTATATTTTATTGTGAGTTGCCTGGGAGTAGCTTTAGATCTTCAGTGACTTATAGTGTGTGCAGTACATGTTGAATGAATGAATAAATAAATAGGTATTGCCAGGATCATGATTCTCTTAAAGCACCCCTAACAAAAACCCCTTAAAAGTTGGTAGAGTTTAAAATTTTAAGTATATACAATGTATACTTTTATTCACTATGACAGATGAACAAGAAGGAATAAAATGGTCAAGACAAACTTAACAGTTATTTCACATTTTATTTTTTTGGGATTTACTCACTACCCCAAAGTTGAAATCATCATAATTGTGCTGTGCTTGCTGATGTACCTGATCACTCTGTTGGGTAATATTGTTCTGATCTCTGTCACCATCCTGGATTCCTGCCTCCACACCCCCATGTACTTCTTCCTCAGCAACCTCTCCTTTCTGGACATCTGGTACACTTCTTCTGCTCTTTCTCCAATGCTGGCAAACTTTGTTTCAGGGGAGAACACCATCTCCTTCTCAGGATGTGCCACTCAGATGTACATCTCTCTTGCCATGGGCTCCACTGAGTGTGTGCTCCTGTCCATGATGGCCTATGACCGCTATGTGGCCATCTGCAACCCCTTGAGATACCCCATCATCATGAACAAAAGGGTCTGTGTTCAGATTGCATCTGGCTCCTGGATGGCAGGCTGCCTCACCTCCCTCGTGGAAACTGTGTCTGTGCTGCATCAGTCTCTCTGTGGAAAGAACATCATCGATCATTTCACTTGTGAAATTCTGGCTGTCCTGAAACTGGTTTGTGGGGACACTTCCAAAGTGCAGCTAATCATGCTGGTGATCAGTGTACTTCTTCTTCCTATGCCGATGCTTCTCATTTGTATCTCTTATGCGTTTATTCTCTCCAACATCCTAAGAATCACCTCAGTGGATGGTCGAAGCAAAGCTTTTTCAACATGTGCAGCCCACCTAGCTGTGGTGGTTTTGTTCTATGGGACAGCTCTCTCCATGTACCTGAAGCCCTCAGCTGTAGATTCACAAGAAATCGATAAATTTATGGCTTTGGTATATGCTGGATTAACTCCCATGTTGAATCCTATTATTTATAGTTTACGAAACAAAGAGGTAAAAGTGGCTGTGAGAAAATTGCTAATTAGGAACTCTTTATGTGCTCTTTTAATTCATAGTAACAAATAATATTGATAAACGTTAGCACTTATTTAGTGCTCAGTACACACCAGACATTGGGATAATGGGGACACACTCTCATTTTAAATGAGATATGTTATTTCCCAAGTCTCTTTCTTGACCAACCACTGAGACTCTAAGATAATATAGATATATTTTAAGTAAACATATCTGAAATCTTACACTAATAAATCTTATGATGAAAATTTTCAGTTTTTGTTCTGTGTTATAGAGTATAAATATAACTTTGAAATAAACATTAAAAGTTATTGTCCTGAGTATTCAAAATTATGTACATGTAACATACACATATAATAATGCTTACAGATTTTAAAAGCTAATTTATGATTAACCTCTATTTTAGGCTGAATTGTTTTCCTGTAAAACTCTCATGTTGAAGCTCTAACCTCTAAGTACCACAGAATGTATCTGCATTTGGAGATATACTCTTTAAAGGTATAATTAAGTTAAAATGAGGCTGTTAGTTTTGGCCCTCCTACAACCTGAGTTGTGTTGTTGTAAGAAGAAGAAACTTAGGCACACATTGATACACCAGGGGTGCTCAGACACAGAGGAAAGGGCATGAGAGAAGGTGGCTATCTGCAAGCCAAGGACAGACCTCAGAAGAAAGAAAACCTGCCAACACCCTGCTTGGACTTTTAGCCTCCAGAACTATGAGCAAATAAATTTCTATTGTTTAAGACACCAAATCTCTGGTATTTTGTTATGGCAGTTAGCAGAAGAATACAACCTATTTTTCAGTATAGCTAAATTTAATGGAAATAATTTCATATTATATAAATGTGTGGCTTTGTTTTACATGTGTAGGCATCTTTGTTCATGCAGATAGGTGTGTGTGATGTGAATGTCTGTGTGCAAATGTAAAAGGTATGCACAAATGTATCTTGAAGTGGAGTAGAGGAGTGCCAGTCTGGAAGAAAAATAGAGAGTTTAGTGTTACGTTGGTCTTAGAGTGCTGACATTATTTTGTAAATTCCAAGAAGCTACAGAGTACTTCAGTGAAACTACTAGCATTCTTTTGTGTGTGCTTTTTCCCGACATCTGGTTCCTTAAATCCACAGGTATAAATAAACCCATTAGTACTTAGAAAAGACATGGTAGCTATATTAGAGAATTTATGATATCCCAACCCCACTAAATTGGTATAAACTATTGAAATATATGAATAGATCTTATTATATATACCACAATATTTGAGGACTTTAAAAGATGTACACCCAGCAGCTTTCATAGTATCATAGATCCCCTCTGGACTAGATGACTAAATGCAAGGCTAGTGTGCGAAACTTATTTGCTCTTTATCATGGAGTTGTCACCAGAGTCAGTAGGATTATTGTGATGGTTTAGATCCAGCTTGAGAGCTGCCCATTGGTGCAAAAGAAAAGGTTGGGAGATGTTCTGGGATTAATGTTTCGGCGTGTGAGAAAATCATATCAAAGGGTTATCTAGTCTGTCTAAAGGGTGACAACTGCAAGACAGGTAGGTAGATTGGGGTCAGTGGACTGACCAATTATTAGCCAATGATAATCCTTAATAGAAGAGTGAGAGAATGGAGCTAACAGAAAGGAAAGTGGCAGTAAATGTGAGCAACAGCAGACACAGTGATAATAACTTAAAGCTTGTTAATTCCATCTAGTCATATTCCCTTACTCTACCTTAGAGATTTAACCTTACTGCCTGCATAAGGGCAGGGTGAATGTGATCTATGGAACTCACAAACCTCTGTTTCTATCAGGAGCCTTCCTAAATAATGCTTGCATGCCTTTTAACTGGAAGATTGTTATTTGGTCTTGGGTTTACTATCTCCAAGTGTGTACTTTTCTGAAACGGACTTCACCAAATATCTATAAGCGTATGAGAATGCCTTCACTTGTGAAGACCTCTTAAGGCTTCTGACAGGATCACAGGCATTAGTCATGTGGTTTGCTCTGCCTGATTTGAATCAACTTCAGTAGCACACACACTAGATCACCACGGATCTCTCATTCTTTTATTGCCTATGACTAGTATTTTTTCTTAAACTACCCCCCCTCACTTTTTTTTCATTTACAAAAGGATTTAGAATACATAAAACAAGGCAACATTTGTTTTTGTTTTTTCTCTCTCTCATATTCTGGTATGGGATCTGGTGGTGGCTCCTCCACTATTGCACAGTGGTTCTCCAAGCCAATGTTACTATCACTGGTTCCTTCCTCGGTCATACTGTCCACCCCCCTCCCGCCCACTCTCCTTGTCCTCGGGAGTGGAAATGCCTTCTTCACCAGTCTGCTGACTTTCTGTTGTTTCCTCAAGACATGTCTTCTTTATATCCATTGGCATGTTCTCGTCTTCTTTCTTTTCTTTGGTCTTATTAGCTGCTTGTTCTTCCTCAGGAAAAGTACTGCTCTGACTGTGTTCAGCTTGCTCTGCTGCCCCCTTCTCCCTTTCCTTCTGTCTTTTTGCAAGCCTGTTCCTCTGCCTGTGCAATTTCAGCTGCAGTGTTTTGTTTTGTTTTTTCTATATCCACTTCTATTTTTAAACCACACAACATTTAAAGTTCATTGTTAAATTAATCCATGCTCTCCTGGAATTTTCTCTTTTCCTGGTGTCGCTCCTCTATTTGAAGAAGTTTAACTTCTAGTTTTCGCTGGTGAATCATTAAAGACTAGGCTTGTTGTTTGAGGACCTGCATTCTAGCTGTGGTGACAACCAACCGAATATCTGGCACCGCACGTTCACTAAGGATTTCACTGATGAGGCGGTGGTTTCTCTGGAAACGAACAGTGGCTGTATGCTTCACTGAAAAGACATCATAATCATCTGATCTTCAGCAGGCTGAGTGCTCATGTAAGGTTCTCCTTTCTCTGTCGCCTTTCTTCCTCTAAAGAGGCTTCTGCACGACTTTTTGTACTTGTGTAAGCGAGATATGCCGGGAAATTATGGTCAGCTTTCATAGATTCATTGTATTCTATCTTTCCTGCTTCATATTCATTTAAATATTCTTGTTTTTCTTCACCAATGAGATCTCACTACATGCTACCAATAATCTTGCCAATATCCCACAGCTTTAGGTCAAGGTTGGAAGCCTTTGCTTGGCCCCAGGCCTTTCTGCTATACCTCATGTAGGGCATCAGTGGCTTACCTGCTGGCTTGGGGGTTTTGGAATTGTCATGCCAGAAGATGCCACATGACTGTTGGTGCCTGGGTTCCCTCCCAGCCTGTAGTTGTTGTAGGCAAGATGACTGCATGGATTGTATCTCACAAACCCTAATGTGCTGGACATTTGTGTTGCAGGAGCTACGGTGAGTTTGACAAAGGGAAGCAAGGCCGGAGCTGTGGGCACCTTTTCTGCCCATGGTGTCTCAGATTCATTCTTAAGGAACTACAAACTCAATCTTCCAAAAGGTCAAGAAGACCATCTTATGACTAGATCTTTTCATATTTCATAATTATTATTTTAATACATTAAATAACAAGATGGGGTTAACATTAGTTTTAAAATACAGTGAAAAAGTGATATTAGAGTCAAGGTTAATGGTATATTCCATATTAAAAAATGCCTTTTTATGTTAATGCATAGACTACCTCTGAATTGAAGAAGTAATAAAGGTATCATGACAAATAAAAAGGTTTGTGAACTAAGTAAAGAGCAGTGTTCAAATGGGAATGGATATTAATTAAAAAAATCCTGTGTATCATCCTTTTCATTGAATCCTCATTAGTATAGTAAAATAAGATATATGATAACCTGATTCTCAAAATCACAAAGCATATTATTCTAATTACCTACATATTTCTGCTAACAAAGTAAAAAATTGTAGAAAAAAATCTCATTTACATATTAATGCCTGTCAATCTAGTAACTACTGCAGCAGGAGTAGTGATATAGTATTATGGAAAACCATGGACTTTACAAGCAAAGAACTCAAGATTGAATGTCAACATTTTTTTTACTTCCTAGAAGTATGACCTTGGAAAACTGATTTTGACCTCTCTGTGGTTTGGTTACTTTATTGGGAAGATGGATACAGCAATGCCTGTATCATGAGGTTGTTTGTGACAGTCAAGTGAGAAAATAAATTCAAAAACAGGAACCAATTACAAACAGAAAAAATGAACTTAGTTCTTTCAAAAAGGGGAATGAAAAATATGTGTTTTACTTGTTAAATAGACATATGTACTAGATTTTCTTAGAAAAGCTCAAGTTCATTTTTTCCTTATTTTTAAAAGTTTCATCTTGCTTCTTAGACCAGTTGTCCCTACATTTTTGTCATTTTCATAAAAAGATGAAGGTAGGTTATTATTTTGCAATTTATTTCCAACATTTTCATAAAAAGATGAAGGTAGATGATTTTGAAATGTATTTCCAAATTCTGTGACCTTACATATAACTTTTAATACTTTTGTTGCATTTGTATTAAAAACCTTTGCCTCCAATCTGTGAGCTTGTTTTGTGCATGAATTCAAAGATGTGAGTTTCTTATCCTTTCCTCCAGAACCAGTGTCTACTCACCAGTTTTCTCAGAGCTCCATGCACCTCTGTATTCCTCAGGCTGTATATGATAGGATTGAGCATGGGTGTTACTACTCCATAGAACAGGGCAATTAATTTGTTAAAAGCAGAATCTTTGGTCTTTGGCTTCATATACATGAAAAGGATTGTCCCATAAAACACAGTGACTGCTGTTATGTGGGCTGAGCAGGTGGAAAAGGCCTTTTTTCTTCCTTCTGCTGAATTGATTCTTAGTACAGTACAAAGGATAAAAATGTAGGAGATACAAATCAACAGTAACGGAGTAAACAAAAATATTACATTACCCAATATTATAGCGATCTCATTCAAGGAAATATCTGTGCAAGACAGCTTAACAAAGGCCAATATTTCACAAGCAAAATGATTAATGACATTTTTTCCACAAAAGGGCAACCGTATTGCAAGAATAGTTTCTGTCAGTGAGTTGAAAAAGCCCAATCCCCAGGCGAGAGCAGCCATCTGAATACAAAGAGCTTTGCTCATGATGATGGTGTATCTCAGAGGGTTGCAAATGGCCACAAACCGATCATATGCCATCACTGCCAGGAGCACACACTCTGTGGACCCCATACTATAGGAGACAGACATCTGCAGCACACATCTAGTGAAGGAGATGGTTTTTTTCTTTGATAGGAAGTGTATCAACATTGAGGGGATAAAGGAGGATGTATACCAAATGTCTAGGAAAGAGAGATTAGCAAGGAAGAAGTACATGGGCGTGTGGAGGCGGGAATCCAGGAGAGTTAGGAGGACCAAGGTGCCGTTCCCCAGGAGGATCACCAGGTACATCACCAAGCACGTCACAAAAAGGAGTTTTTCAGCTCTTGGGTACTCAGAAAGTCCCTGCAGAATGAACTCGATCTCTGTCCAATTCGTCCATTCCATTTCACTGTTTTATACCTGGAGTAATCTAGAAAAAACTACAAGTTAATCTAATGAGTCTGTATTGTATTAACATATGAAGGAAGAAATCATTGTAGGAGGGACAACAAGTATCAGCACTAGCTGGAATAGTTGTAACAGCTGTGAGTTTAGCTTTTCTGTTCCTCTTCTAGCTTATAAGGCAGGGGATTGAAGACATGAAATAATTACATTGATAGCTTATTAAAAATAGGGGTTTCTGGAGTCTATTCCTGAGAGTGTAATGCACAAGTTATGAGGTAGGGAAGAACTATTTGAATTTTGAATAAACATCTGTGATCTCTGATTCAGTGGACCCACAGGCCCCATTTTGAATATGAGTATTTTGGAAAGAGCATGCTAACCTGTTAAAAATACCTATTTGATTTTATACCATGTCAATCATTGATAGTACAATTGGTTTAGGGTTTTATAATTTAAAAATATGTTTATACATTATACTTATTTTATCATTACTCTAATTCTCTAAGGAAAATAAAATTCATAGAGGCAATATATATATAAAAACATAGTAAATGAAATATATATATAAAAACATACTTTTTATTCAAATTTGCATTTTTTTACTTTACCTCGCTCCCCTCCCCCTTTCTAACAACTTGCTTATTGCTATCCCCAAATTATGCAAGTTATCTAAAAAGTGAGAATCAGGCATAGTTTTAAGGAGTTCGCTCCTGATGATTCCAATGTGCAACTGAGGAAGAGAACTACCTGTCTGGTGGAGTGCTTCTAACTGTCAGAGTGCAGGTGAATTACATAGAGAATCCTGGTAAAAGATTCTGAATCAGTGAGCCTGATGTGGCTTCTAAGATCTGCATTTATTAGCACGTTCCCAGATGCTGCTGATGCTGATTCTCTGCAGAACTCACTTGAATAGTAAGGCCTTTTAGACCATCTTTCTCCACAACCTTTGCAGAGTGCCATTGGTGCTTTGTTTGTAGAATTGAATAGTAGACAATGCAAAACTGAACACTTTGGGAGAGTTGAATGTGAAACTTCTGTGTTAGTGTGTAGCAATAAAATTTTTGTTCTTTAGATTTTTTTAGATACACAGTCCACCAAATTACATACAATTTTTTTTTATATTTCTGCCCATATGAAAGTCATTACTCTTCCATGTGTTGAATTTGTAATTAGGATCGATATTTTTTCAAAACAGGAATTTGAGGTTAGCTCAAACACCTGAGTTGTGTACCATAAAGCATGGAGCAAATGACTTTAATTTGAAAAAATTAAAGAGTGGATATTAGTAGATGACCTTCTTTATAGCAAATAAATTAAAGAACATAATTTTGAAGACATCTCTTCATCCTCAACATATTTTGCATCACTTTAAAAATATTTCTAGAAGGGGAAAATTGATCCAATGGATTAGTTTCTACTTAGTGTTTTCAGACAATGGCTGTGTTTCTGGTATAGTAAGTTGCCAAGATGTTATGCTACTTTCCATAAAAACTCCAGCTTATAATGGTGAGACATATTAATCGGCTTAATAGAATGTCTATATACATGGTGGCTATGGAAATGAGACTTCTTATCCAAATCAAGCTGCACCCTACTATGTAGACACACATTATAAAGAGGGTAAGAAGGGTTGGGTAGGCCAGCATATACTTCAATTTGCTTTAATTTTTTGTCCAGCTTCCAATTATCAGATCACAATCATATAACTCTTTATGTACTGCAAAAATTATAAAAAATGTAATATTTCTAGTCAGTGAGAGAAAAAAGAAAACCCAAGAATTATTAAGCATAGCAAAATCTATCACACCATAAAGTCTAATGTAATGAAATCTAATATATTAATATTTTGTAATAGAGTGGCAACTCTGATTGAGTAAAAAATATATTAAAAAGCTGTCTGTAAAGCTAATAGAAATTGTTTTGCAAATTAAAATCCTATTTTCTTCAACATTATAATGAGAGAATAGGACTGCATAATCCTAACATCATTTATAAATTTACATTACTGTTACTTTAATTATTCCAGTATTGTCTTCATCATCAACATTGTCTTCATCACCAGTTTTTGTCAAGTACTTAGTGTGAAACATAAAAAAAAATTGTAATTTGATTGCCTATATATGCAGATATCAACCTACTCTGAATCTAGGAATAAAATTCTTGTAGTGGCTTTGAAGGAACATAAGTTGTTTTGGGTCTGTTCTGAAGATTTTTCAGACAATACGTGAATCAGATCAAATGCCCTCTTTTCTTTTTTAGAAACATCTCCTAAAAATTGATTTCTATTTGGAAATTGCAGGAAAGAATTATGGTATGCATTTGCTATTCTAACAGCCCTGAGATAGTTGCTGGAAAAATAAATCACTGGTAAATCTTTATAAGAGAGAGAGACCACCAATCTGATTTAATGCTTTCAAGTGGGGGGAAAGGAGTAATGGACAGTATAAAGGAAGTTATTTTCATTACTCTTATAATGCTAGTGTAATTTTTAAGAAGCAATCTACAAACACTCTATTGAATATCATTGTCTGAAATATTTTCTCCACTTATGTTTACTTATCTAAAATGGATTTCTGGGAACAAGGGAATGAAGATTTTTGAGTTTCTAGTAAGTTACTTTCCATGAGATCTGTATATTAGATAATTTAATTTTTTTCTAGTTCTTTGCCATTATTAAATATTATTTTGTTAAACAGTTTTTATTCTTGGTTAATGCTAAAGTAATTGTTAGATAATCTTAGTACATTTATTTGATGGATCATTATACACCTATTAATATAACATTTGTGAGGAATTTGTATAAAATCTAAAATGATGCTTAAATTATGTTAAAATAATTAAGAAACAAAATAACAATTACAGCATTGGCTATAAAACCAAAACCTCAACCAAGATAACCTAGATAGAATAGAAAGACTATAAAGAAATATCCAAAACATTAATGGTTATCTTAGAGATATTTCTTCTGTTTTTCTGAATTACCCAAATTCTAAAATAGATGTGCAAAAATAAAAAAAAGAGAAAAACACTGAAGCAGGTATCAAATTATGTTAGGAAGATGAACTCAGTCAAAATATTAAAAACAGTATAAGAAATGTTGATTGTCTTAAGTGTCTAGAGACGATACAGTGAGCTTGCGTTGTACTGATGTCCAGTTACTGATAGGTAGCCACTGTTTCTGATGGACCTAGTACAGTTATAATCCCTACCCTCAAAATCCTCCAGGTAACAGTGTTTATTGTTTTTAGGAGGTACACCAAGAACACTTGAGCTCTTGACTTAATCATATGTTATAAAAAGAGATTGCAGAACATTGATTCCTAGAAAAGAATTGTCCCTAAGAGATGAAATTCTTATTTGTAAAGCCTGAACTGGCCTGCATCCTAGCCATCCTCTAATCCCTCCCTCCCAGCCTCGTCTTTTATATGAAATCACCTTTCTGGGGTTTAACGCTGGGACTTCATCCAGGCACTGTTTCAGTGTTACAATAGACTTAATGAAAGTTTGTGACCTTTTTTTTAAATTTTTTTTATCCAAGCCGGGAGTCAAACTCCAGCTTTCTAGAAGGGTCTCTAACTTTCTTTGTTTTTTATTTTGCTTTTTAAATTGACTTTGCTACTTAAGATCTAGTTTTCAAAGTACTAAGATTTTTCAATGAAAAACACATACCATCTGCACTCTAAATTCTCAGTTATCCTCTCCAACTTTTCTAAAGAGATCAATTTAGACCAGTGATGGTACTACACAAAGATTAATGGATTTTCCAACTCTCAATTTATAGATTTTTGAAAACTCTAATCTTTATTTACTATGCCACAAGGAAAGATGTACTATTTTAGCTCACAAAGAGAACATAATTGACATGTGATGTTCTGGTTTGAAGCACTTCATATAATTTTTATTATTTAACATTCCAAGTTGCCCAAATATTATTTTAAAATTTTACTTTTGAAGAAACTAATTTGAGATTTTTAAAGGTTAAGTACAATTTTAAATATCTTATAGTTGACAAATACTACAATTATGATTTAAAACATTATTTATATGATCCCCATGCTCCCATTTTCCCACTATCCACAATGTTTACTAATTTATAAATTTATAATAAAATTTACTACAATGCAAGGATCCATATGATAATTATACACACAAAATATATTTACCTCTTTTGAAAACATTGAAGACCTTGTCTTCCACTTATGAAGTCATTGTTCACAATGATAAATTCAAATGAAAAACATGCCCCAAATTTCTTTCATGTCTAGCGTGGAGAGAATTAAGGTCCAGAGCAGCAGAATTTGCTTTGTAATAAATGAGAACTCCATCATTTTTAGTGTTTCTTCTTTAGCCTTGGCCACCTGGGATTCAGACTTACAGGTGTGATTACTTCTGCCGTCTGTTACATTTTTTATTCTAATAATATATATATATATATATATATATATATATATATATATATATTACAATTAACACATTTAACTACGTATTTTCTTTCTCAAACCCTTATTGAGCATAGTTTATGGGTGTTGCTGCAGATAATTTTTACTTAAGATTTTATTGCATTGGATACCCAAATATAGTAGTCATTAGCCCATTATTTATAAGGAGCTGTTAATATTGCAAGCAACTTTCTCTTCCTCACTAGTCTCTTCTATGAACTATTTTGGGATTAAAAAAAATTCAAAGAACATTCTGGTCTTGGAGATGATGCCTGAGATTTTGGATTTCTTTACATATATATTTTAAAACCTTACTATTAAGAATGGCCTGAACTCAGAAATTTTTGTATTTATTGAAAGGGTATTTTTCTTTGGGGATAATTTTAATAAAACTTCTCTATCTTACCTTGTGACTGGGTTTGTAAGTCAACCACACCATCCACTTTATAAAGTAATAGAAAAAGTCCCCAGGAATTTGAATTTCATTTGCATTTTTTAGATGAGACCAGAAAATTCTCAATTTTAAAGGAGGTTGCTCCTCATTTCTAAACACACACACACACACACACACACACACACACACACACACGGAAAAGATTAGCCATAGTTAGGCAAACTTGAATATTCTGAAGAGGGTGTCAAGGAAATAAGACACATTAAAAATAAAGGTCAATGATGCAACTCTAGTTTCACATGATTTGCCCTGAAGTTGATACTTACTCAAGGGAGTCTCGGCTTCTTTTGGAAGTCAGTCTAGCACTTATCTTTACAAAGTTCTCCAGTCCCCAAGGTTGTGAGTCAGAATCTAGGTTTCCCTAGAGATAAAGTTTCTACTTCTGCACATTCCAAAGACCCAATTATTTTGACGTAAAGATAATCTTTTTAAAAAATAATATTTAAAAAAATTCAATTAGAGTTGAGGTACAGTGTAGTTTTAGGTGCACAATCCAGTGATTGGAAATTTATATAACTTCCATACATTTCTTGGACTATTCATTGACTATGTCTGTGCATTTATGGCTTCAAAATGAGTTAGGTCTGGAATAAGAATATGTATAAAAGTTCTCAGAAAAGTTCATCTTCCCCAAGAATTTGCCACCCCCCAGCTTTATTGAGAAATGATTTACATTATGTTTTATAAGTTTAAGGTGTAGAGTGTTATGATTTGATGAATGTACATACTGCAAAGTGATTATCACAATACCAATAAGGTTAGTTAACATATGCATCCTCTCAACATAGTTACCTTTTGGTGTGAGAGCATTTAAAGTCTATTCTCATAACAACCTAAATTTTTTTTTTTTTTTTTTTTTTTTAGGTATGAAATAGATGTTCTCATCGCAACTTTCTAGTATTCAATACATATTGTTAACTATGGTCACTGTGCTGTACATTAGGTTTCCAGACCTTATTATTCTGATAATTGGAAGTTTGTAACATCTGACCACCATCACTCATCCCTCTCCCCGCAAACTCCAACCCCTGGAAACCATCAATCTACTCTCTGTTTCTATAAATTCATGTGCTCTTGACCAGAATTGAACCTGGGACCCTTCAGTCCACAGGCCAACACTCTAACCACTGAGCCAAACCAGCTAGGGCTTTTTTCTTTTATTTATTTTTAATTTTTATTTATTTTAGAGAGGAAGGGAGAGGGTGAGAGAGATAGAGACATCAATAATGAGAGAGCATCATTGACTACTTCCTGCATGTCCCCTACTGGACATGTGTCCTTGATCAGAATCGAACTCAAAGCCTTTCAGTGTGCAGGCAGACGCTCTATCCACTGAGCCAAACCAGCCAGGGCAGTCCATGTTTATTTGTTACTTGTGTTTTCTCTTTTGTTGTCTATCCACATCCTTTGCTTAACTATCTCTTGGTAATTTGATAGTTTTTCTTTTAATTGCTTAAGCTCTTCATAGATTTACTTTTATCTCCAATTTTTAATATATTTTTTTTATTGATTTCAGAAAGAAAGGGAGAGGGAGAGAGAGAATTATTGATCAGCTGCCTCTTGCACACCCAGGGCATGTGCCCTGACCAGTAATCGAACTATGACCTCATAGGTGGACATTCAACTAGGCTTTAAGCCTGCAACCCGGGCATGTGCCCTGACCAGTAATCGAACTATGACCTCATAGGTGGACATTCAACTAGGCTCCAAAATTTTTTTGCAAGTAGTTTTCCAACGTGTGGATTTCCTCCTTATTTTTGACATATTATTTTCATTTTCATAGATCCATAAAAATATTGCCCTGGCTGGTTTGGCTCAGTGGATAGAGCATCGGCCTGCAGACTGAAGGGTCTCAGGTTTGATTCCGAGCCAGGGCACATGTCCAGGTTGCTAGCTTCATCCCCATTGTGGGGCGTGCGGGAGGCAGCTGATCAATGATTCTCTCTCATCATTGATGCTTCTCTTTCGCTGTCCTTTCCTCTCTGAAATCAATTAAAATATTTAAAAAATATATGAATGGACTTTTATGACTTTATTTTTTAAAAAATATTAATTTTTATTTTTTATTTATTTATATTTTTTTTACAGAGAGGAAGGGAGAGAGAGAGTTAGAAAAATTGATGAGAGAGAAACATCAATCAGCTGCCTCCTGCACACCCCCTACTGGGGATGTGCGTGCAACCAAGGTACATGCTTTTGACTGGAATCAGACCTGGGACCCTTGAGTCTGCAGGCCGACGCTCTATCCACTGAGCCAAACCAGTTAGGGCTGACTTGTTTTTTTAAATTTCATCCTTAATGAAAGTGGAGATAAAACTAATTAAATGCATACACATACAATTGGACCAATAAAATAGTCAAATTCTAAATTATTAGATCTTAGAGGTGTAAATCATCTTTAAATTAATCTAGTTATAATCCTTATTAGATGACAGAAAACATTTAAGTATGCTTGACATTCATCTTATTTCTCACCCCAAACCCAGTGAGGCCACATATCTTATTTGGGCACAATTGTCATTGTTAGAATGATCTTTATATATTAAACTCTATATGCAACTCATCTTTCCCTTTCAAACAAGAAAAAATAAGTATATATTCCTTTCTTGTGACAGCTTTTAAAATATTTACAGATTGCTGACAAGGTGGTAAAAAATGCTTATCATGGTTCTTCATATTTAATGGGCCCTCCATAAAAAATGGTTAACATTACTATATTTAATTACAAATCAGTGAGTTTGAGAACAATTTGCCTACTGTTGATACTAAAAAGAATCACTTTTAGTTTGCTTTGGTAAATAAAATAGATGTAATTGTGTTCCAATATGAAGCTATAAAAATCAATAGAAAGAATATCAAAATGAACGACTGCCACCAAAGAATATAATCTATTCCTTAATGAATTGGGGAAAGTACTAATTGTTTGTATGAGATGAAATTATATAACTTACTGAATTTGATTACACAAAGCCTTGGTAAGTCATTTAAAATAATTCCATCTACATTAGAGGAGGCTCATTTTTCCTGATAAATGTATTCAAGTCAGTTTAATTCAGCAGGTACACTGGCAGACCAAAAAGCTGTGGGAGACAAAGTTGAGTAATGTACAGTTCCAACAAGTCATGAGCTCCTGCTGAACGTGGCAATTCAGTAACGCCTTCCTGTTGGCCTCTCACCTTTCACTCTTGCCTTTCTTCAGTCTAGTATTCAGGCAGAAGTGGGATGGATCATCTTAATTTGTGATACCGATCAAACCAACAGCCTCTGCTGGCAGCCTAACATGTCATTCCAGCTGAGCTTCTGTTACGATTTGTTGTTGCCCATGCGTTACTTGTTAAATATTCTTTTGAATATCATCTCTTGTTAGGACACAGTTTCACATATATAGTAAACTGGGCAATGACCACCATTTGCTATCTTATGAGGGCTTCCTTCTGGACAGTAACATTTTTCTGAAGATGAGAGGAAAAGCTGCATTCGGACTTTCATATGTTTCACAGGTTCCTCAGTGTTTCCCAAAGTGTGGTACATGTACCCCCAGGAGTATGGGAAGAGTTTGGTGGGGATATGCACTGCACCGTGCTTAGCTGTGCCTAATTCTACATTCTCATGAGTATGAGAGGTACTCAGCGTTATGAAAATTATAGAAGGGAAACACATATGTCAAAAGTTTGGGAAACACTGCAGTCTAAATCAAAGTAGAAAATATTTGGAAAAAGCAGAGCTCATACTTTAAGTATTGGGCTATCATTCCCATGCTCATCTTTGGGTGTTGGATCACAGCCAAGGCTAAGGTAGCTCATCCTACGTTCCTGGAACTCTGTGTGGGTTGGGGGTGGGTGAAGAACAAGGTACCGCAGGAACACAGACCCTAGCAGTTAAGTATGGGCTGATTCCCTTCTCACCACACATGTCTGTGTCCAATGCTACCAGATGCCAAAGAGGCAGATAGATACATTTGTAGTTCTGATGAGTGCTAGGCAATGTTAAAAATGACATATTTATTGTATTTGAGACATATTTCAAACTTGAGTTCTCAAAAATTGAATTGCAAATTTGAGCAATCATAAAAAATCTCCAACTGAAGATAAGGGGGTTTGATCAGCCCTAGTGCCCTTACTCACATTTGTGTTATAATCAGTACAGATACATTCTCACTAAACTGTCTCATAGATATCTAATCATATAGCTACTGTTAGAAACCTTGGGCAACTATATATTAAAATTTCTGTAATAAATGTTCACATAGCTAGATACAGATGAGCAAATAGTTTATTCCTTGTTCTCCAAAAGAACCATAATAAAGCAGGTTGCTTTTTGAGGGTCTTAATTATCTCACAGTGATTCTGAATGGATATGATGAACGGTGCATTTCAAATGTGTGCTGATTAATATGATGGTTACCATTTTTGTTTAGTTGCCACTTATCATCTTAATGGCCCTGGCCTAAGTACTTGACTTGTACCATATTTAAATGTGATTATAGATTATTTAAATCCAGCGTTAGAAAAACATGTTAATACTGATTGAACTTCACTCTAGATAGGAGAAATCCTACTCAGGATTCTCCTTTATGGTGTCCTTACCCATGTTGTTTTGGATTTACATGAATACTGGAGAAAAAATAACTTGTACTTTAAAAATTAGATCATTCTATTTTCAAACAACTGTAATGATTTTTTTAAAATTACAACATTAATTATATGGGCCCTCAATTCATTTCCCAGAACAAAAATGAACCATCTGCATGACTTTATGTCTTCTAGGAGTCACAAACTCAAATATCTTCACTGCTATGAACTTGAGTAAAACAAGCTGAGTAAAACAAGTTGAGTCTAAAGTAATATGGAGGGGTGAGGACTATGGCTACTTTTTAAAATTCTATCTGACTAAATAAAATGTATGTGCTATATATTATTCCCTTTCCTACCAGCTTATCATCCCCTCTATGCAATGTTTTCATTAGGATATGTCTTCTTTACTCTAATTACATTTTATGAATGACATGGCGATGGCAAGTGCATAGAGGACTGCTTTCTCTCCACAGAATAAAATGATTCCACTTTTAGAATTTCCTTGTAATGATCTCATACATTCTTTACTTTCAAAGAAGTTGTGACTAAGGAGGAGAATTGACTCTCTTAGGAACATCCACAGATTCCCTCCAGAAAACTGTTGAGGGGAATGTTGTTAAAAAGTTACAAGTTTACTTTAACAAGCTTGACTTTAGTTGCAAGCACATGAGATCCCATCCCTATGTAACCTATTTGTATCTTGGTATTAGAGAGAAGTAGGTCAGTCAACTTTTAATGAAACCCTCTGAGAAATAGTTCTCTGCTTAGATATAAATATCTGACTGTGTTTTATATTCCTGAGGGAGGAGATTACCAGGTTATGAGGTAACAAGTAGAAAAGAAATAATGTCTTCCTAGGCTGACTGGCCTCCTTGGAACCATTGTGTTTTACAGCATCAGAAATCATATAGAACTGAAAATCATTCTCTATTTGCTAAAGAGATGGATAGGAAGATCTTTTAGCATATATATATTAAAACATTCATATTGTATATGAATGTATGAATTTTGGAGACTAACTGTGCCACTTCTTGCGGTGTGACCCAGGGCAATTTGTGTAACTTTTTTTGGACTCCACATTCCTTACTGTAGAAAATCACATATATCTTTAGGGTTTTATGAGGATTAAATGTATCTGCAACTTAAGTGACGTTGAATGTATTCCCTTCCATGAGCTACATAAAACATTACTCACTGATGTGTTTGCTTCATTTTAATTGATCTGCCACAGGGAAGAGGGCCTTTCCTTTCTTTACCCGTTTCTCTGAAAACGCCTGGGTGGTGTTCAGACAGAGTCATGAGAATTTTCTATCTAGGATCAGTAAACTTACTGTTCTTTTACTTTTGTTTATGGTCCTACTGATCCTCTGACAGCTTTGGCCTTACCACTGACGACTCTCCAGCCTACCCTCCAGGAGCCATTCTTGAGCCAACCGGGTCATGGTCCCTCTTCTCTACTTGAACATCTCTGGTATTGCCAGTGGTCATATCTCCACTTTCCTTTCTTAGAGTTAGGATATTCCCTTTTGGGCTTCTTGAGGCTCTCCCTTTTGTGACCTTGGTGATTCTACATTCCATACTTCTTTTTCTATCTCTTGCAACTTGCTTCTCCTTTTAATGGTCCTCCTTTCTTCCTTAAAACATAGAGTACAGCCCTAACAGGTTTGGCTCAGTGGATAGAGCATCAGCCTGCAGACTGAAGGGTCCCAGATTTGATTCCAGTCAAGGGCATGTACCTTGGTTATGGACACATCCCCCGTAAGGGATGTGCAGGAGGCAGCTGATCAATGTTTCTCTCTCATCGATGTTTCTAACTCTCTATTTCTCTCCCTTCCTCTCTGTAAAAAAATTATATATAGAGAGAGAGTATAGTTAGTAAAACTTGCTCTACTTTTTCATATCCTGAAAAGGTATTACCTTTAACATTTGCATAAAAATCACACCATCTACAGCATCAAATTAAATTTCCATCATTAGTGTTTAAATTTTCATTTCATATGATGGCTAGACTACATCGTCCTGGTGGATGTAGTTGCACTATCAGGAGAGCAACCATGGTGTAGTTGAACTCTCCCTCTTTCCCTGGCTCTTTGGTTCTTCAAATTAAGACCTTTTCTTTAGAGTGAGAGAAATGCTGTCACAACTAGATGAGTGAGCTTGCATACCGTGTTTCCCCGAAAATAAGACATCCTCTGAAAATAAGACCTAGTGCAACTTTGGGAGAAAAAATTAATATAAGACACTGTCTTATTTTTGGGGAAACAGGGTATTTAATCCTCACTAAAAATAAGAAATCTGAGGCTCAGAGAAGTTAAATTACTTGCAGAGACTATAGATTAGTAAGATAGATGTGGTGGTGAGATTTTAGTCATAGTCTCCTGAATTCACCTATGTATCCAGTTAACAGCTTTGGAGAAATTCTAAGGTTAAATTCAGTTAGGCTATACTAACTTTCTTGCCTTTTCATATCTTAAATTTTCCTGATTCAGGTGTGGCTGGACTTCGGGTATTTTCCTTCTTACTAGAAGGCAGTAGAGGAAATAGTGTCTCCATAGTCAAGACCATGCTTTGAAAACTAGCTTTACCGCTTAGAACCTGCATAATCTTAACTTCTATGAGCCTTTGTTTCTTCACCTATAAATTAAGAGCAAGGAGATCTACTTTTCAACATTTTTGTGATGATTTAATAAAAATATGATATAAATATATATTAGCAACAATGCCTTGTGTATTGGCTTTGCCTTCCAATTTTATAGTTTCTTACCTTTCTCTTCCTTTTCCTTTTGTTTCACTCATTCTCCATTAAGAAACTGTTTCCTATAAAAAACTAAAAATGAAAAATTCCCTAAAAAACTTATTTTTAATATCTATTAAATTTTAATATATTATATACAATTATCTTTCATGCCCTATTTGGAAATACCTTTTACAAAGACTGTGTCACAACTATCTATTAATCATATTACTACTATCTGTAAACAACCAGTATTGTGGTACTAGTGGGTACAAGCTCAGGTCTGGTTGCATGAGATTTTAATATTTTTCTTTGTAACTTTTTTCTCTGATCTATAAAGCAAAGCTGAAATTGAGCTGGCGTACATTACTATGACAGGAATTCATTCTGATTTATTGGAGTACACGTCATAGAAGTTGTTAAATATTTTTTAATATAATGACTACTCAGTCATTTAGAAGTGTTATCTCAGGTTATGGAGTTTTTTAATTAATAACTTTCAATTTAATTGGAAGAATATTTAATATTCAATATGATTTCTATATTATTGCCCTGATCTGTGTGGATCAGTTGGTTGGAGCATTGTCCAGTATACCAAAAGTGGTAGATTTAATACCCCGGTTGGGGAGTGTGTGGGAGGCAACTGGTAGATGTTTCTCTTGCGCGCTCTCTCTCTCTCTCTCTCTCTCTCTCTCTCTCTCTCTCTCTCTCTATATATATATATATATATATATATATATATATATATATATATATATATATATATATATAAAATTTGTTATTCTTACTTTCTGCCTAACCAGTTTTTGTGCATATTTTATATGTGCTTTAGAAGAATTTGTATTTCATACTAGTTGGATTGTTAAAGTTGTCAGTTGTTTTGTTCAAATCAAAGACTTTTTAAATCCTGTTTGTGACTTCAGATATTTCTATATTTTTGGAATTAGGTTTTCTTTTATCTAATGTTGGGTAAATATTAGCTACTTAAACAGTTTATCATGAATATCTAATAATATGATCTTGACAAAATATTTTAATCCACTTATTTACTTAGGCATCAATTTTTAAATATTTTTAAAAATATATTTTATTGATTTTTTACAGAGAGGAAGAGAGAGGGATAGAGAGTTAGAAACATCAATGGGAGAGAAACATTGATCAGCTGCCCCCTGAACATCCTCCACTGGGGATGTGCCTGCAACCAAGGTACATGCCCTTGACCGGAATCAAACTTGGGACCTTTCAGTCTGTAGGCCGACGCTCTATCCACTGAGCCAAACTGGTTAGGGCCTTAGGCATCAATTTAACATATTTATAGAAATAATATACTACATGCTAGGAATGGAACTTAGGTAGGTGCTAGGTATGCATTAGGAAAGAAAAGACATATTTTCCTCAAGTTTGTTTCTTCTGACATGTATTTCAGAGTCTCCTATAACTATTCAGTGTTTTTTTTCATATGATGATAATTATTGTGTTATTTTAAAGTATACTAGTGAGGCTTTCATAATCTACATTTTAGACACAAGAAAGAAACTGCAAAAGAAATACAAATATCTTGCACACTAACTTCTGTTATTTAGTTCTACCTAAAAATGATAGCCCAACCGTATCTATTGCTTACACTCTTATCTCATTCATTAAATTTTTCAAGCAGAGAATTGTGTGTTTTATTTCTCTTTAGATCTTCAAGGCTACAGACTTGACAGGCTATTCATTAATCAGAAGTAAAAGCTGAGGAACATAATCAAACCTCTGAGCACTAGTAACTTCTGGGTTTATAGAAAAGAAGAAATGAAAACTGAAACCAATGGTGGAAGCAGCTCAGGAGTTGACATTGTCATGGTGAAGAACCACAGCTGGCCAGATGCTATAGGAACAAGAAGCACATAGGGAGGTCCCTTATCTTCATCCAACTTACCTTCCATTCTCTCTCTAGCAACTCTTTTGGAAGAATTTAACAGAAGCTAGCTAATGAGGGAGAAATGTGGTTTTCACTGTGCCAATCCCAACTCAAAGCGGGAATAGAAAAATGGATTTGAAACTCAGAGACAACAGTTTAATAGCATCGAAATTACTCCCTGAGGAAGTAAGGATGAAAATCTTGTTGCATACTCAAAGCTTTATGACCCATTAAAATACATCCACTACTACTAATAATAAAATAGTCAATGTTTATTGGAATTTACAATATATAGTATGTTTCAGGCACTTTTTAGTGCTATGCGTGAATGAACTTATTTAATCTTATAAAGAAACAATAATTACCTTCTAACAAGAAAGGAAGATATTATGGACTTACTTTTACAATTTAGAATTAAAGACTTTTGCTTCAGATTTGTGTTCTAAATGTAAACTCCCATAGATTCCTCAAAGAATGAGTTTTGACTCAGTTCCTCCAATAGCATTGCTCCCCCCTCCCCCCCAGGACTACACCTCAGCAGTAATGACCATCTCAATTTTAAGTTATCTTTGTCTTATTCTCCCCAAACCCTGTAGCTGCTCAGTTCACTGAATGACTTCACTCTCTATAGCCACTTCTAATCCTCTTATTGCAGCTTCTGTCAGTTATCAGTTCTGTCTGGTTCTAGTTCTCATTCTTTGGAGGAGCTGTTTGATTCAATGCAGAGTGGGAAAGAAGTCTTCATTACAGCCTAGCTGATCATATTTCTTCCTGAATAACTATTGTTACCTCAGATATGACATAAATACATTTCTAGTTTTATAGATGATGTGATTCATTTAGTTATTGAAAAACATTTATTGAGCTATTATATGTCATGTTCTATTCTAGGCCTTTGCAATGTTATAGGTTAATAAACAGACAAGTTTCTACTCTCAAAAACCTTATATGTGGTAGACAAAAATAGTAAATGAACAAATTAAAAATGAATATATATCATGTGCTGATTAATAACCACTTGAATAATTCTAACCAACTAAGCTACGCAGTTAGGGCCCCACATATTTTCATAGTATGGTTTTGAATGAGACAGTAAATTTGTTTTCACATGGTAATTTTCTCCCTTTGCATTTTGTGCCTGCCACAGCTTTGAATGGCGAGTCACATAGTGTAAATCAGTATTCATTTATAGTCCATCAGAGACTTTTTCCTTCCTAGCATGTTCTTCACAGCAGCCTTTACATCTTTGTTCCGAAGACTGTAGATAATAGGATTGAGCATGGGAATCATCGCTCCATAGAAGAGGGTGATGAAGACCTCAATGATGTCTTGATTGTCTGTACCAACAGACGTTTTAGACTTGGGCTTTGAATACATGAAGAAAATGGTTCCATAGAATATAATCACCACTGTCAGGTGGGCTGAACAGGTGGAGAAGGCCTTACGTTTTCCTTCAGTCGAAGGGATCCTCAGAATAGCAGCAGCAATAAACATGTAAGAAAGGGAAATTACTAGCAATGGAATAACCAGAGCAATCACATTTGATCCTGCCATACTGATCACATTGATTGAAATATCAGCACAGGCCAGTTTCAGGATAGCCAGAATTTCACAGACAAGATGGTTAATGACATTGTTAGCACAGAATGGTAATTGCATTACGAGAGATGTCTGCACCATTGAATCCACGAGCCCAGAGATCCAGGACCCAGCTGCCATGAGTATGTAGGCACCTTTGCTCATGATGACAGGGTATCTCAGTGGGTAGCAGATGGCCACGTAGCGGTCAAGTGCCATCATGCCAAGAAGCACACACTCCGTGACCCCCATGGCAAAGGAGAGAAACATTTGCACCATGCACCCAGAGAAGGAGACACGCTTCCTTCCTGTAAGAAAGCTGTCAAGACTTAGTGGGATAGATGAGCTTGTGTAGCAAATGTCCAGAAAGGAAAGATTACAGAGGAAGAAATACATGGGGGTGTGCAAGTGAGAATCATAGATGATTACTGAGATGAGAACTCCATTTCCCAGCAGGATCATCAGGTACATCCATAAAACTAGCACAAAGAAAACTGTCTGGAGCTTTGGGTGGGCAGAAAGTCCAACCAGGACAAACTCTGTCAATATGGAGTCATTGGTCCTTTCCATATTACATATAACATTTTTCCAACAGACTCTCTGGATGATAGAACAGAGATTGGTTACAACAGTGTAGGTAAGAGTTCTCCTTTAAGAAATATGTTCTGTTACTGTGTGTAGTTCTGTATTTGGATGCAACAGTATAACCCAGGGACAAATTTCTTACTGCAGACCCACACCACTAGGCTAGGAATCCTAATCTGATTTTCTCAGGGTTAAGAGAGAACACGTTTGATTATGGGAAGTTTGGGTCCCAAACCAGTTTCTTGTCATTTCCACTGGCTCTGCCTCTTAATACATTGACTACAAATCAGCAGCCCATAGTTTTCAGCAGACAGATGTGCCTTGTTTGAACAGGATTCCCACACTATGCTTTAAATTTAAATTAGAAGTCAGCATTGTAAAAGCAAGGGTTGTGGTGTAAAAATCTGTTTTTTAGCTCATCATAAAATAAATTGTAATAACGAGATCATTGGACTTATTTTCATCATCATGCTCAGTTATAGCTGATGCATTAGATTTGAAGGATGTTTCCCATTCTACAAGAACACTCTCCCTTCTCTCTTATGTTTGTCACTGGAGATGAATATTAGTTGCCAATTAACATATTATTCTCAGTTGATTTCAGTAATTGATATTATCTGACAGAATCCTATATGTATTTGAATGCTTGACCAAAGGCTATAAGGCTGATTTATCTGCCAGGCATGGTAGGCCTACCATACTGTTAGGAGACTATGACAATGTTTTTATTTCTTTTAAAATCTGAATAAAGCAATGAATATTTAAGTTTTAATACATAGTATTAGTATATTTGTCTTCATGGCAATGCAAATATAAAGTGTATAATTATTGCATGGAATAAAGGGCCCATAAAGGCAACGTGTCATGGGACCATCAAAATCATAATGCAGTGCTGTGTGGTTAAGTCTTTCTAGAGATCAGTATGTTTGTTCTGGTGGTATAAGGAGTGATTACAAATATGCATACAGTTTCATTGAGGACAGTTGCCTTGTTGAAAGGACATCCTAAAGAATAAAAGACCAGCAACTGAAACAGTGGAATGACCAGAGACCAAAACACCATGGCCCCTCTCCTAGGCTGGCCCTGCCACCCAGGAAGCAGTTAGGGGGACTCCTAGGCAACTGATAGAGTATGAATTTGATTGGGGAAAGTCAAAGAAATAGGGGGGAAGGTCTTAAGGGTATGAAGGGTTGGGGTGTGTGCTGGGGAAGGAAGAGGAAGATCCAATTGGAAAATAGCTCAGCACAGTACTTTTCTCATTGTGAATTGGGATGGTGCCAGCCACGGACTGAATGGGCGGTTGTTCCATGAGTGCACCTGGGTCCGACATGTTCCTGACAGTGACAGTACTCCTGAAACTTCACTGATTCCAGATAGAAAACAGCTATCAAAGTCAAAGAACAGAAATATCCTCTCCAACTAGAGGCCCTGGAAGTTGCAACACTACTGAAGGAAACATTACTTATGGAGGAGCTAGAAAAACCTGAAGTATGCAACCAGAGGATTGTGGGATTGTAGAGGATGCCTGGGCACCTACCTAGAACATGAGCCTGTTATTGCACATGTACATGGTCAGTCCTGTAGTCCTCAGTCTCGCAGTATTTAGATGTGACTTCTGGCGGGAAATTATTTCTATGAGATTTGCTGTTCCCTTGTAGCAAGGAAGATCAGAATTAAAGGTTTCATTTGTTACCTTGGTTTGAAGCAGAAGAAAATGAGATAGTGACAAATAAGAAACTTTGGAGATAGTGAAGGGCAGTTTGTCCAGACTGTTGAGAGCTCAGAATTGGAGTTTACTTGGGATAGAAATCCTGCTAATAGCACCTGATGCCTGAAATCTGAGCACTCTAACTTTTAGGTTTTCCAGTTCAAGTTTTTGGAGACTATTAAAACATTTCTGGTTGGAAAGTGCAGAACACCACGGTCCCTATAACTTAGGGATCAACTGTAATAACAGTACTTATATTAAAAATGTATACATTTAATTGAGTGAAATGCATTTCCAATGCATATAGGAAACAAACTAAAAGGAGAATTTTTCTGATCAAATTACACTGCTTTGCACTAAAAAATTACACTAAAAGCATGATCTTTTACACTAAAAGCACGATCTTTTAGTACCTTATTCTCCCTCAATTTGGTTTCCAAGGGGCATAGTTTGAACACCAATGCAGCAAGTATGAAGTAATATTGATAATCTACATTTTAATAATTTTATTATAAAATCAAATAGTATTGTATTGATTAGTCTACACCATATATATTTCTAAGTGATTTTATGCACAACAATCCACTGAAGTAAGAACTATTATTGTATGCATATGGATTTTTCTTATTAGCCTTTCTTAAATATTTGCTAAACATCACCAGTAAATCATATCATGAGTAGACTGAAAAAATAAAAAGCAATTATTTTATGAGATGTAAGAAATAAATTTGATGAAGATTAATTCTTAATTTTCATATAAACTATTTGAAGTTCAGAAACAAAAGTTAACTTCCTAACCTTAAAAGGAAACCAAAAACCAGTAGCAAATTACTATCTATACTAATAAAAGGGTAATATGCTAATTAGGCTGGACATCATTCCAGACAAAGCCACGGAGGTGGGGGCTGAGGTAGAGGTGGTTAGGAGAGATCAGACCAGCAGGGGAGAGCAGTTAGGGTGATCAGGCCAACAGGGGTCCTGGACTGGAGAGGGTGCAGGCTGGCTGAGGGACCCTCCCCCACCCCTGCCATGCACTAATTTCGTGCACTGGTTCTCCAGTTTAGTAATAAGACAGTTTGTATATTTTAATTAAGATCTGTAATAAGGATGCCCATTCTTACAGCTACTATTTAACATAGAGTTGGTAATCCTTTTCAAAATTACAAGATAAAATACGGCAGAAGTAGCAATAAAAGAAAACTGAAAAATTTATAAAACCTAATGAGAAAAAATTAGTAAGAGTCTGGATGTAAGATCAATGGAAAAATCAATAGTTCTCTTTATATTAGTAAATTATTAACAAACATAATGGAAATTAACATAATAAAAATTAAAATATGAAATACTTGTGTTTTATCTTAAAGCAGGCACAAAATATTTACAGAAATCATTTAAAATTATAATAGATAGCCTAATAGACTGAGTAATTGAAAGGGTAAAGCATATTAATAAATGTTATAAAAATATAAGGCTGCTATTTCCCCTCAAATTAATTTATATATTCAATTAAAAACATTCAAACTTTTACTTTTGTTTTGAGTAATATGAATACTCATTCTAAAATTTATATGGAAGAATAAAAGTACACAACTTAATTAAATTCATGAAAGAAAAATAAGGGCACCATCCATATTTGAAACACCCTGTGAGCCACAGAAATAAAAATATTATGATAATGATAAAGGGACATTTAAATAGTCTAGTGGAAAAGAAAAGAGATCTCGGATACAGACATATGCTTGTATGGGAATAACATCTCACAAAACTTACCCCAAAACAATGGGGAAATAACAGCTTAGTAGAACATGTTAGGAAAATGCTCTTATATGAAAAAATATAAAATTAGATTTTTAGATCACCATACATAAAGGTGGAAACCAGATGGATTAACAATTTATATGTAGAGAAAAATAAGTATAAAATTAATAAAAGACTATAAAATCTCATATGAACTTATAGTGGAGAAGAAAAACTTATAAAATATAAAGCTTTAAGCCAGTAGAAAGTTAGTCAAAAGATAGAAATCAGCGATTCACAGAAGAGTTTTTCTAAGTGGCTGACAAGTATATGGAGAAATTCTCACACTTAGAAAACCTTAAAAAAATGCTCATTAAGTGTTCATGAGATACTCATTTTTACTAGAAAAAGTAGTAGATGATACCAAATGTTGGCAAGCATGTGGGGAGGTAGAATCTGGTGGGAATGTACACTGGTATGCTGGAAAACTCTCTGGCTATATCAAAGTTCAGTAGGTCCCAGTGATTCCAGTCATGAGAATATGTCCTAAATAAGTTTTTGCCCAGGACTATAAAGAGAATAGCATAAGGATACTCATCATTGCATTATTTGTGGTAGAAAAGTGGTTGGAGGTGAGCTGAATGTCCATCATCAGAGGAATGCTTCTACTTTGTGTAAGCATTCAGTATGCAACAGTTTACAGAGTGAGAAGCAAATGAACCAGACGTTATGTAGCAACATAAATAGATCCCTGGAAAAGCATTTAAAAAAGGAATCAATATTGTGATTTATAGCACAATAACATTTATATGTAAATTTAAAGTGAATATTTTACAGGGGAACACACATTTTTTTTTTTTTAGGAACAAATCAAAGACATAATTATAGATTGATATCTTACCCATAATTTAAAAACACACCAATATTTATAAGAAAAGAAGATAGAATATTATGTCATTTATATACCTCTGAGGAATGGTTTCCTTTCCTTGATTTGAGACCAGTTTTCTTTCTTAATTGCTGTTTCGCTTTACAACTTTAAGAAATTCTATTTTTTTGCAATAATCTGCAGGACAGAGGAGATATTAGTGAAATTTATACAGTAAGCCAGGTGCTGTCATTATTTTCTTCCAGTTTGTACTTACCAGTTTATTCCTCAGGTAAATGGATAGATGAGTTTATTTAAAATGTTCTGACTCTCAAGCCCAGAGTTTCTAGTTCAGTTTCGGGGGAGTGGGATGGAGTCGGGAGAACAATGATAACCAGTAGATTCTTGAGGACTTTGTGGTTAAGTGTTTCTCTAGGTTTTGAGCCCCAGAAACATCCTCCAAAAGACCAACCATTCTTACAGCAGGACATTTTATATCATTTTTTGGGCGAGCCAGGGAGTTGTCCAGGATTTGCAGCAAACTAAAGTTAGGACTGTAAGCATGGAAAATTAAAAACTTTCCAAAACTCTAGGGAGAATGCAGTTAGATCCAATTATATCTATTGTAATTGGTATATCCTTGTGGCAATGCAACCTAAATAAGACATTTACATCACTGTCTGTATCACCATAGTATTTGAAGATTTAAAAACTCAAACAGAAAAACTCTGAAAATGTCCTATGATTAGTCATATATATTGCCTTTGTTGGCATAGAATTTTCAAATATTTGCAATTTTTCTCAGAATATAACCATCAGTTAGTACAATGTTACTATTATACAGTTGTAGAGCCTGAGACTCCGAAAGTTGAAGTATTTTGCTGAATGTTGTCCAGCCAGTATAAGAAGGGATAAAAAATATCTAAAATCCAGCTTTTATGACCTCATCTGCTGCAATCAACCTGCAACACTGCCTCCTTGCTCACAATGAAAACTTGAAATGAGCTTTTCCAGTATTGCATCCCCCACTTTGCGATGAGTGCAGGGAAAGTTAGGTTAGAAGATTTTATTAGACTAACAATGCAATTTCAATAAAAAGTTAAAACTAAGCTGTATTTTCCCTTTAGACCCAAGTTAAGAGTTAAAGCATGTGGAACAGAATGTAAATTTGTATAAAAAACAATTTATCTTTAATAACAAGGGTCTGCATTCAAACTCAACTTTTGTCCCAGAAATGAATCCTTTCTCATTATTTTTTTTGTTAAAACTTTTTCATATAAGCCTACTTTTTTCAAATTAGTAATTTCTCTCTAATCTCCTACATATTTCTTCTTTAGTTCACTCTAAATGCTACAAGTTATTCTGTTCAGGTATCTGTAATCTAATGCTAATTAATAATAGACAATACCAACTGAGAGGGAGAGGGGCCATTTTATGCACTTTACATGAGATATATACTATTGATTTATAGAATTCTTATTACAGTTCATGAGATAGATCTTATAATTATCTTTATTTTAAAGAATGAGTAACTGAGCAACAAAAAGATATTATTCATTGCCTATAATATGTGTATGCAACAAGTTTTCCTGCAGGGGCTGAAAACTACTTAAAGGCAGACAACTTTCATTTTTTACATTCTCTATCACAGCAACAGATCAATATGTGTCTTGAGCCCTGGCCAGTGTAGCTTATGACTGAGCATTGATCCACGCACCAAGAGATCACCGGGTTGATTCGTCATCAGGGCACATGCCTGGGTTGTGGGCTCGATCCCCTGTGGGGGGGTGTGCAGGAGGCAGCCAATTAATAGTTTCTCATCAGTGTTTCTTTATTCCTCTCCATTCCTCTCTCTATATAAATCCAATTTTTAAAATATTTTTTTTAAAAACGATGTGTGTTGAGCATGGTGGACACACAGAATATATACTTGTAGGTGGATGGACAATTTTACCATATCCATTGGTTTCTCAAATGTGCTCTATATTTTGTCTACTATGAAATTATGTGTTGCTTTAATGTCTATAGTTTTGGCCAACAGTGGTACTTTTCACTGAAGGACCATTGCAAAAAAAGAATTCTGAAAGGAGTTAGAGCTCAATTCCTCTTTCTCTAAAGTCTGTTCTTCAAACCAGAAAAACTTGGAATTTATGTTTTTTGTGTTATTCTGAAATTTTTAGAGAGGAAGGGAGATGAAGAGAGAGGTAGAAACATCAATGATGAGAGGGAATCATTGATTGGCTGCCTTCTACACATTGGACCGAACCCGCAACCCAGGCATGTGCCCTTGAATGGAATCGAACCTGAGACCTTTCCATCTGCAGCCCAATGCTCTATCCACTGAGCCAAACTGACGAAGGCATTATTCTGAATTTTTATTGACATATTACATTGTGTTGATATTATATAAATACATATTACAAAATGAATACCATTACGTAATTATTGTTGGTGGGATGAAGATTGGTATAGCCACTATGAAAACTGTATGGAGTTACCTCAAAATATTAAAAATGAACTGCCTTAAGACTCAGCAATTCCACACTTCTTGGAATATGTACCAAGAAACCCAATACATTAATTAGAAAGAATGCATGCCACCCCCGTGTTCATTGCAGCGTTATTTGCAATATCCAAGATTTGGAAGCAGCCCAAGTGTCCAGCAGTACATAAATGGATTAAAAAAAAACAAACCTGTTATTCATTTACACAATGGAATACTACTCAGCTGTAGCAGAGAAGGAAGTCTTACCTTTTGTGACAGCATGGATGGACCTGTAGAGTATTAGTCTAAGTGAAATAAACCAGTCAGAGAAAAATAAGTACCACATGCATTTATTTACACGTGGACTCTAATGAACAAAATAAATTAACAAGCAAATAGAAACAGACTCATAGAGAACTGACTGACAGACGTCAGAGAGGAGGGGGGTTTGTGGGCTGGATGAAAAAGTGAAGGGATTAAGCAAAAAATAATAACTCATAGACAATTATTAAATGTCAATGCCTTTAACTCACATCAAATATCTCTTTATAATATCTAAATAATCTTAAATATGTTTTTATTGATTTTTAGAGAGTGAGGAAGTGGGGGGGGGGATAGAGAGATAGAAACATCAAAGAGAGAGAAACATCATAGATCAGCTGCCTCCAACACCCCCTCACTGGGGATCAAGCCCAAAATCCTGGCATGTGCCCTGACTGGGAATCATGACCTCTTAGTTCCTGGGTTGATGAGATACATCAGCCAAGCTAGATCATTTTAAATTCTAGCGTTTTGTTTTGGTAATTATCATTTGAAATATTTCTTTTGTAAAAATATGTTTTATTGATTTTTTAAAAATATTTTTCATTGATTTCAGAGAGGAATGGAGAGGGAGAGAGAGAGAGAAACATCAATGATGAGAATCATTGATCGGCTGCCTCCTGCACACCCCCTACTGGGGATCAAGCCTGCAACCCCAGCATGTGTCCTTGCCTAGAATCAAACCCGGGACCCTTCAGTCCACAGGCGTACACTCTATTCACTGAGCCAATCCAGCTAGGGCTATTTTATTGATTTTTTTTTTTTTCAGAGAGGAAGGGACAGAGATAGAGAGCCAGAAACATTGATGAGAGAGAAACATCAGTCAGCTGCGTCCTGCACATCCCCTTGTACATGCCCTTAACTGGAATAGACCCTGGGACCCTTGAGTCTGCAGTCCGATGCTCTATCCACTGAGCCAAACCGGCCAGGGTGGTAATTATCATTTGAATGTGTAATTTCTTACTTTGAAATCACCTTACTTTGGTAGACATATTTTGAGTTAAAACACTCTCACATTTTATAAAGTTAATTTGGTGAACATTTGCCCCTTTTTCCAAAGTTATGTTGAGTAGGAGAATGTCATTTCATTTTTGTGCTTTAGTCTAGCTACAGTTTATTCCCAACAACAATCTTATTTGTGTCTATGGGACACTGTCCCTAACACACCCAAAAGTTTTCTCATTCCACAGAGCTATCCTTCCAACTTTAAATTGCTTTGGGAATTGGGGAGCAATTACAACTGTTATATTACAAATACTTATTCTTTCACATCTGTGGAATCTGGCATTATTTGTTGAACCTGACCTTAATTCAGAATGCTGACATTAATACTAAGAAGAAAATACTTGGTAGGAGGTAAGGTAGGAATAACTTATCAGTAGAAAGGTAAGTCTTCAATACCATGAAAATGTATTTCAATCTACAGTAAGGCTGTTATTTAATATTCATTTCATTGTCAGCAATATACAGATCTGAATCACTTTATTATTTCATTGTTATTTATAAAATGTCTGTTAATATAATTCTCAAAGCAATTTTCCTGTGCTATCTCATTATTTCTGTATACTATCCAAGCAAGAAAAGTAAAGCAGGTATTTTTATCACCATTTTTAAAATGAAAAGACTGCAGCTCTAATTAGGAGCTCAAAACTTCAAACCAGAATTTCATGTTAGCCTGAGACACTATTCCAGTATGTTAAACTCATGTCATTTATATATATTAATAAGGACAGTAATTCCTTCTTATCCAGGGTCTCACTTTTCACTGTTTCAATTACATAATGTAATTATACTTATAATATATTTTCATATGTACTTTTCCTGTACCCAACTGAATTGTCAGCTTTGTAATGGCAGGCACTTTACTTTATTCTTTTATTTATTCTTTCGTGCTTACAATATGACTGGGTTAAAGATCTGGCAAAGTTTCGCCTACTTTAAAAAAATTTGTCTTTCAATAATATTTTCTATTTAGAATGTTTGCAAACATGATGTCAATATGGAGCTTTCGGTAAAGCAAAAAACTATGTTCTTGTCATTTTTCAGGATGGCATTCCCATCCATCATAAAGTGAATGAAAATCCATTTGGATCAGAAAAATGTACATAATCTACCTATTTGGTGTAGCTAAAGCCCTGCTACCTGTGTGTTCAGACCTTTTGCAAAAGTAACACCTGGGCATTCAGAATAAATGCAGACTCTCAGGAGCTGCCCTGAACACTAAAGCAGAATCTAAAGTTTTCAAGATAACCAGTTGCTTCATATGTAATGAAAGTTAGAGAAGATGTGAACTAGCCTTAATAGGAGCTTCAAGCTCCATTTATTTGCTACCTTGTTAACTTCAGAGAAATTCCATCTTTTATGTTTGAAAAAACGGAAATAATAGAAAAGATTATATTTTATAAATCATAAAGTGGTACATATATTTATATAAAATATTTAAACCTAATTTTCTTAGTTTTAACTAAATGAGTAAATTATTAAGATATATTCTGATTTACCTATTATTTTACAGAATAAAATAAATGAAGAGACTGTGTAATGTTCTCCGAAGATTATCTATAACATTCATGTGGAGCTGATATATGCAATGTTTCATAGAAGATACCCAGAGAGGCTGGAATATGAGATCAACTATGTTTAAACATGTTAAATTTCAGTTAATGCCATTCAAGTTATTATTAATTGTCTATAAAATATATAATTACATTTACTAATCTAAGGTATGCAGGCCAAGAAAGAAATTTGCACCAAAAAAATCAAAGTTGCTGTGAAATTTTGAACTTCATTATTAATTCCAAATCTAATTTCAGTGTTTCGCCATTTCCACTGCTTGCTTTCTGGGGCAGATGAAGAAGTCAGGCTTATAATTAGTAATTAGTCAAGAGTTTAGAAATCTCAACTGAGGGTCATGTCCTCAACAGCAGGAAATATTACTTCTGTGTCTGATCAGAGGTAGATCTTCATATATTGGCATTGGGTGCTAAAACTTCCATCTTTCCCAATTTCATTGCATTCTAGTTACATACATTGTTGACGATAACCAGATGTTAGAGCTTCAAGCAAACACCCTTTTAATCCATTCTAACAAATGAATTGTTCAGGTAATTTTTACAAGTGTTTCTTGGCAGTGAATGAATTTTATATTGCATCTTCCTTCTGAAAGCAGATGACATGGATGAAATTAACCAGACATTTGTGTCAGAATTTCTACTTCTTGGTCTTTCTGGATACCCAAAGACTGAGATCATTTACTTTGCTCTAATTCTGGTTATGTATCTAGTGATTCTGATTGGCAATGGTGTTCTGATCATAGCGAGCATCTTTGATTCCCGTCTTCACACCCCCATGTACTTCTTTCTGGGCAACCTCTCTTTCCTGGATATCTGCTACACATCCTCCTCTGTCCCCTCAACATTGGTGAGTTTAATCTCAAAGAAAAGGAACATTTCCTTCTCTGGATGCACAGTGCAGATGTTCTTTGGGTTTGCAATGGGGTCAACAGAATGTTTTCTTCTTGGCATGATGGCCTTTGACCGCTATGTGGCTATCTGTAACCCTCTGAGATATCCCATCATCATGAGCAAGTCGGTGTATGTTCTGATGGCTTCTGTGTCATGGCTCTCCGGCGGAATCAACTCAATGGTGCAAACATCTCTTGCCATGCAATTGCCTTTCTGTAGGAATATTATCAATAACTTCACATGTGAAATATTAGCTGTCCTTAAACTAGCTTGTGCTGATATATCCCTCAACGTTATCACCATGATGATATCCAATATGGCGTTCCTGGTTCTTCCACTGCTGGTCATTTTTTTCTCCTACACGTTCATCCTCTACACCATCTTGAGAATGAACTCAGCTACAGGGAGGCACAAAGCCTTTTCCACCTGCTCAGCACACCTGACTGTGGTGATCATATTTTATGGAACCGTCTTCTTTGTGTATGCCAAACCCAAGTCTCAAAAACAGCCTAGGGAAGACAAGTTGCAAATTTCAGACAAGCTTATTTCCATTTTTTATGGGGTAGTGACCCCCATGCTAAATCCTATAATCTATAGCTTGAGAAATAAGGATGTAAAAGCTGCTGTGAAATATGTGCTGAACAAAAAAACTATTCAATAAATATTTTCTATTCAGAAAATATAAGTCTGTGTGTAATAGGCACAAAGGTGGACTCATAGGTAAACCAGCAAGAACCTCCTTTGCGGAAAGCATGGTGTTTTTATTCTTCGCCTTCCCTAACCCTGTACAGCAATAATTACTGAGAAATAGAGTTTTCTATAAACTCAGCTTCCAATATGCTCTGATCCAGATCACACAAGAACAATGAGTTCTATCAGCGTCTCCTGGTGATATCTAAAATGAGTGTTTCTGTTATACTGTGTGGAAATATTGTAGAAAACAATCACATACAGCTTTGGAAGTAGAGAGGCAAGAGTACAAAATCTGTAATTACACAAACTACCTAAATGATATGGGATAGACTTTCTTTGTAAGCCATAGTTATCTTACCATGCAATAAGGAAATGACTAAAACCAGGTCCCTCTGGAGAAGGGACTCAGCATAGTACCAGCTTTGTAGTGCCCTAAATGTTCAGAATTGAAGCTAAGAACTTCAAGTTGAGGTCTAAAAGTTACTACTAAGCACTTCTTTTACCAAAGATAATAATTACAAGAGCTGGATATATTTTATACAAGATAAAAATCACTCTGCTAATATACCACGCCCTCTTTTGTGCTTCCCTCCATATCTATATAAAGAAAAGTTCAGGCCAGGAGAAGAAACTTCTACCTTTTGGGGAGTGCAAAACGGAGTGGTGAGAGGTGTCTCCCTGCAATCCCTGTGGAAGAATGGAAAAGCTGTTTTTTCCAGTGCAAGCCCAGTGCAGGTGTGCTACAAAACAACTCTTAAGGTTTTGGGTGCCTGCAAAGAAAGAGCATCTGGCTTTTGTTGTCATGAATGAAGACCTGCTGAGCTTTCAAGACTGCAGACTAGCAGAGAACTACCTAAAAGAGGGAAGAAAGGAGGCATTTTATGCCAAAATAAACAGAAACATTTCAAATCTGACTGAGATGTTCTCAAAGGATCCAAAGGAGTGATAAAAACAGTGATTGGGGAAATAAAATCAGTTTTTTCATTCTCCAATGCATTCAAACTCTTCAATAAATTTATCATAGTTCTTCTTTTTTTAACATTTAGCTTTCCCGTAATTTCTTGGTCCATTATGATAGCTAAATTTTAATCTTGTTTTCTTTAATATATATATATATTATTGATTACAGATATATATATATATAATATTGATTACAGATATATATATAATATATATATATAATATATAATATATATATATTATATGTATATAATATTGATTACAGAGAGGAAGAGGAGAGGGAGAAAGAGATAGAAACATCAGTGATGAAAAAGAATAATTGATTGGCTGACTCTTGCACCACCCCCATCCCCAATGGGGATTGACCCTACAACCGAGGCATATGCCCTCAACCAGAATCAAACCCGAGATCCTTCATTCCGCTTCCACAGGTGTCAGCTCTAACCACTAAGCAAAACCAGCTAGGGCTGATTTTATTAATTTTACTATTTCCTATTTTAGAGCCACAACATGACCATATCTCCTACTCAGAGGCTGCGTTCTTTGCCAATCCATCTCCTTTGGGTTGACCCATGTTTCTATATAAATGATGTAGTCACTAAATTCTACTGTTGTGCCACTGCTCCACCAGAATGAGAGTGTTATCACTGCAGAAAACATTCAGCTGCTCCTCTCTCCTCCAGGTGGGTACCATTGGCATTGCTATGGGTTCTATACAGAAGGGTGTGTATAGACCCTGTGGATGATGGCTTTTGAACTTCTAGTGCTTCTCCTCCCTCCTCCCTGGGGGCCCTGTATTTGTATCTGATCCTTGTTTAATTCTCTTTAACTTTGATTTATGACAACAAGGCTTTAGGCATATACAATATTATTTAAATAGTTTTAACCAACTCTTTAGCACCTTAGTTTTACCCCCCCCCCCCATTAGCTTTTCACTTTTGAGTATAATGTTAGTTGTGAACTTGTCATATGTGGTCTTTGTTATGTTGAAGTACCTTCTTTCTATATCTGATTGAGTATTTTTATCATGAAAGTGTATTGAATTTTATCAAGTGCTTTTTCTGCATCTATTGAATAAATAATATAGTTTTAAATCTTCATTCTGTTTATATGGAGTTTCATATTTATTGATTTTCAAATGTTGAATCATCCTTGCAACTCAGGGATAAATCCTGCGTGATCCTTTTAATGTGTTGTTGAACTTGTTTTTCTTATATTTTGTTGAGAATTATTTTGTCTATGCTCATCAGGAATATTGGTCTATATTACTCTTTTCTTGTAATGTCCTTACCTGGTATTGGTATGAGGGCAATGTTGTCCTCTTAAAATACATTTGGAAGCATTCCATCTTCTTCAGTTCTTTGGAAGATTTTGAGAGGGACTGGAATTAATTTCTTTTAGATATTTGGCAGAATTCATCATTGAAGCCATCTGGTCCTGGACTCTTCTTTGTTAGAAGGTTTTATTTTTTATTTTTATTATTGATTTACTTTCTTTACTCATTACTACTCTCTTCAGATGAGCATAACACAATCACACGCAGCAGTTTTACATTTTATAACAGTGTTATAGCCAAGTCCACAGAGGAACAGGGCTGGTTCTGGGTTAGTATGTGGAACCATAGTCCATAGTTGGAGAGTCTCTTGCTTGGGCATGGGCCTACCTTCTGAAAATGGCCTTCCAGGTTTCATCTATTTTGCAGTGAAATATAGCATATTTTGGAAAATTTCAGCCAGAATCTGTGTTAATAACTATAATATAGCATAATAGTTGTTTGAAACACTTTAATTTGATAATATACCATCTATCTATCTGAATTCATGCCCCACACTAACCATTCTGGATTATTTTTAGTTTACTTGTTGGCCTTAAACATTTGAATTCACTTTTGCCCTATAAATTTGTTAATATTATTGATTATCTGTATTTTATCTCATTCCAAAAAAGGTTGATGATAGCATTTTGCATGACATTAACCTTTCTAAAAGAATGACGATAAACTAAGCAAAAAAGTTAAATGGCAATGTATTTAATTCACAACAAATATATTTAATTTATGATATCCAGACCATTTTCCAGTTACAGCATTTCTCCTTGGAACTTATCATTTGAATTAAGATCTTACTTTGAATGAACTTTGCTTTGGTAGGCATAGTTTGGATTAAAAAGCTTTGACATTTTATAGAGTTGATTTGGTGAACATTTGTTCTTGTTCCCACAAGGTGCATGGGTCGGAGAATGTCATTTTATTTTTGTACTTTAGTTCGGTCACAGTATATTCCTAACAGCCATCTTAATTGCGTCTGTGGGACACTGTCCCTGACATACCTGAAGTTTCTTCATTCCACAGAGCTATCCTTCCAACTTTAAATTGCTTTGGGAATTGGGGAGCAATTACAACTGTTGCATTACAAATATTTATTCTTTCACATCTGTGGAATCTGGCATTGTTTGTTGAACCTGACCTTAATTCAGAATGCTGACATTAATACTAAGAAGAAAGTAACTGGTTTTTTTAGGAGGTGGGAATAATTATCAGTAGAGAAGTAAGTTTTCAATACCATGCAACTGCAATCTTCATTCCATAATTTAAGCTATTATTAAATATGGATTTATAATGTAAATGTGAGGAAATATGGCTACTAATTTATATTGTTACCAAAGAGCTATGATTTATTATCATTGTTATTTCTATATAATGCCCATTAATTCATAAAGCAGTTTTCATATCTTACTGAATTTTTCTCAAAACGGGAGAAAAGTAAGTTAGGTATTTTTATCACTACTTCACAAATGAGAAAACTGAGACTATGAATTAGAAGAAAAGAACCTTAAACCTAGACCTTTCTCTTCTAGGCCCCAAATACTTTTTTATTAAGCTCATCTCATGCTACATCTATTCATGTGAGTACAAATGAGTGACCTTCTGTTTTGGCATTGTTATTTACAACGGCATTATTTTAGTGCTGACTAAAGTAGAGTTTTTAAAACATCAGATCTTGCGGCAAACAAATAACTTGGGTATATTAAAATTTTCTATGTACACCTTCACCAATTTAGCCCAAACCCAACATGTGCAGCCACTTTGTTAGGCTCTAGGTGCAAAGGGATGAGCAAGACACATTCATTTCCTCCTGCCTCTCTTTTTCATATAATGCACAGAGTAACCAATTTAAATTTCTGGGAGAAGAACAAAAGCAACAAGACAGAACTGGCTCAAGGTGGGTTTGAACTGGTGAAGGGATTTCTGCCTAGGAGGGCAAGGCTTGGAGCTGGTGGCAAGAAAAATGGTTTAAGTGGACCAAGATATATTGTCAGTAAATTTTTTTGGAAATTGAAGCCAACAGGCTCTCCAGGCCTGAACCCCAAAGGGGCTGGATCTGGATCACCACCATGTTTCTTGGTAAGCCATATTTGGTATCTTCTTTCGTGTTCATGCTGGGGCCATTTGGAGTACTCTTGTTCCTATCTAAGGCATTCCTTGGCCAATTTCTGACCCCACTTGGGGGAACATTGCTTTACCCAGGAAGCCGTGTAGAGTGAGTGTAGAATCATTTCATAGGTAATGGAGTGTTCAGGGACATATCATTTAGTCCCACAGCCCTGAATCTTCCATCATGGTAAGAAGTACTCACAAACTGGGTCACTTTTGCCACATTCTGTCTTTAACATTTGAAAAAAAAATAGGGATAATGAAAAGAATAATTTGGGTTTTATAAAATCAAATGTATTATACACACAAATATATTTAAACATTATTATAGTTTTCTCAGATACATAAATTACAAATAACTTGGAAGTCACAGAATAAAACAAATGAAGAATGACTATTATTGTTCTTCCAAGGTTCTTCATCATATCCATGCATAGTTTGGCCTTCACATTGGTCTTGCAATAGGAACTAACAAAATAATAAGAACGGGCTATAACTATGGGATCAACAACTAACTTTACCTTTCAGCAGATGTTAAATTACAGAGTACAAAGTTTATATTTACTATAATTAAATGTTTGCCCTATAAAAAATACAATTTAACTGACTCAAAGGAGATACAGAATGTCAGGTAGATAAATAATCATAAAACCCAAACTTGCTTTACATTTTTGAAAATTTGTATTAAATACAGACTCAAAATTCCAGTATTTTGCCTCCCCCACCATTCCCTCACTGAACCTAACTAAAGGAAGAAATCGGGTTTGTTGTCTGAAATATTCTAAGGCTTCTTCGAAAACTCAACTTAGGGTATGGTGTCATCAATAGAAAGGTTGCTTCTGAATTTGCTTCTGATCCTAGTAGATCTGAACACATTAGACACAGGGAGAGGATTTTCAGTATCCCAGGATAATTGTATTCTGGGCACACACTGTTGAAGACAACAACATATGTCAGGAGCAGATGACAGAAGTTAAAGAAAACTCTCTTTCTATGTCACCCTAGAATAAGATATCTGTTACATTTGTTGCTTGGCAGTGGAAATGTTTTATGTTAGATCTTCTTTTGATATCCTGAAAGCTGAGACATGGCTATAACAAATAACACATTTGTGAAAAAATTCATTCTTCTGGGACTCTGGTTACCCAAAACTTGAGATCATTTACTTCGCTCTAATTCTGGTTATGTATCTAGTGATTCTAATTGGCAATGGTGTTCTGATCATAGTGAGCATCTTTGATTCCCATCTTCACACCCCCATGTACTTCTTTCTGGGCAACCTCTCTTTCCTGGATATTTGCTATACATCTGCCTCTGTTCCCTCAACACTGGGGAGTTTGATCTCAAAGAAAAGGAACATTTCCTTCTCTGGATGCACAGTGCAGATGTTTTTTGGGTTTGCAATGGGATCAACAGAGCGTTTGCTCTTAGGCATGATGGCTTTTGACCGCTATGTGGCCCTCTGTAACCCTCTGAGATACCCCATCATCATGAGCAAGGCAGTGTGTATACTAGTGGCTTCTGTGTCATGGTTATGGATTGGCAAAGAGTACAGCTCTTAGCTAGGAAATTGGCTCTAAAACCAATAGGAAAGAGAAAAATTTAGTGATGAAACTAGGTGTCAAAATGGTTGGTGATGTAGATCAATGATATGCTACGCTCAGCCATGGCAGAAGAATCTACAAAAAGGAAATAAACTGTTTTTAATAGGTTTGCTGAGGAGTTTCAACTCTGTGGGGTATAAAATGAAGTGTTTTTCTCTTCCCAGTTGCTAATTTCAGCCCTCTTTCAAAGTCTGAAAAACATTTCAGGCAAGCTAAAAAGTGTTTGGTCATCTTCAGCTCTAAAATACCCACCCTCCAGCTCTACTCTAAACTAACTTAGTCTACAGCCCAGAGAGCAAAAGCTCAGCAAGCCTCCATTCATCAAGCACTACATTGGTTAGTTTTGCAGCCACCTAAAACTGCAACTGCTCTTCTGTAGCAGAGAGAGACAGAGATACATATTACTTGGATTATAACGTCATCTGGTGTTCACTGTACAGTATAGCTTGATTCAGGCAGTTAGAACATCTTGTTAACATAATTTAAAAACATGTGTAAATGAGGAAAATGAGTTCTCGGCTGAGATCATAACATGTCCTTGCAGGTGCTTAGTTAATATTTTACTTGGACGTGTTCTAGAAGTTCCTGGGAGCAGCACGTACTGATAAAGGGTGCTGAGGCAGGTGGCCCCACAATAATCTCGGGGTCCTCTATACACGGGTACACTGTGAGGGAAATGACCTGAAGAATATGTGGGTTGAGGGAGTTTTTTGTTTTTTTTTATGCTTTACTGATCTCCCTTAAAGAAGACAATAATTCATCCTCAACTAAACATGTCTGACTGAAAATCATTACACCTCCCCAAAGAACAGTTACAATCAAGGGAAAGACAACTTCATCTTCTAAGCAATAAGGCCATTACTCAGGTTGAAGACTCCATGGAGCCATGTTTTCAAGGGGGGATGAACATTGGACCAAGACAGGGTTTCTGCAGAGGAGAATATATTAGTTTGGTTAGGCTGATGTAACAAAATACCCAGACTGGGCAGCTTGAACAGCAGACATTTATTTTCTCCCAGTGCTACAGCCTGCAAATCCAAGATCAAGATGTTGGCAGGCTTGATTTCTCCTCTGAGGAGACCTGCCCCATGGCCTCTCTCTTTGGTTTGCAGATGACTGCCTCCATTGTGTGTGTTCACGTGGTCCTCCCTCTGAATGTACCTATCTGGTGTCTCTGTGTATCTAAATTTCCTCTTCTTATAAGGACTCCATTCCTAATGGATTAGGACCCACCCTAATGAGCCCATTTTAACTTGAATATCTCTTTACAAGCCTTGTCTCCAAAATATGGTCACAGTCTGAGATACTGGAGGTTAGGACTTCAAAATATGAATTTTGGGAGGCAAAATTTAGCCCATAGCAGAGGATATGGTCTGTTGGTATCTGGCTATTTTATACTTCTTCAGGACTTTAATTGGGGCCTAGTATTAAGGGTTGTACCTGGAGGTAGAAAGGAGGGGGTTCTTTGAAGTGATCTGTCCACACATATCCATACTGACCAGCTTTCTAAGAATGAGTGAGTTTTGTTTTTCTTTTTTTAAAATATATTTTATTGATTTTTTACGGAGAAGAAGGAAGAAGGATAGAGAGTTAGAAACATTGATGAGAGAGAGACATCAATCAGCTGCCTCTTGCGCACCCCCTACTGGGGATATGCCCGCAACCAAGGTACATGCCCTTGACCAGAGTCGAATCTGGGACCTTTCAGTCTGTAAGCCGATGCTCTATCCACTGAGCCAAACCGGTTTTGGCTGAATTTTCTTTTTAGGTAGTAGTGAGCATACCCTCCTGATAAACTTCCTGGTTACTTTCTTGAACTGGGACAACAGACAGATGTGTTAGGTAGGTGCAGTGCTCATGGCTGACAACTAAGTGCACAAAACTATTTGCACTGTATTTCCTTAAAAAGTAAAAATGGCATTGTCTTGTCCCCAATCTCATGGCCTAAGAATTTCAAAGTAGTATCATTTCTGTTTTCCAGTATAATTTTTGGTTTGTTAAGGTTTTCTAAGTCTGGCATATCAATAGAAGTTATATTTTTAAAAAATCATGTTTTCAAACAAAAAACTTCTGAGGAGAAATGCCAAAGAAATGTGGCCAAAAAATTGTAAAAATACAAGGCGTTTTTCTTTTTTCTTTTTTCTTTTTTTTAATATATTTTATTCATTTTGTACAGAGAGGAAGGGAGAGAGATGGAGAGTTAGAAACATCGATGAGAGAGAGAGTCTTCGATCAGCTGTCTCTTGCACACCCCCTACTGGGGATACGCCCGCAACCAAGGTACATGCCCTTGACCGGAATCGAATCCAGGACCCTTCAGTCCCCAAGCCGATGCTCTATCCATTGAGCCAAACCGGTCTTGGCTACAAGGTGTTTTTCATCCTGAACCAGGAACATGGGGCAAACCCAAGGTTAGAAAGTCTAGTGAGATGTAACGTAGTAGTAAGGGATCCAAATGGACAGAAGGAGGTCTGTTAGTGAACAGAGTAAACACAAATGGGCGGCCCTTTGAATAGTTCTGGTAGTGTTAGTGCCTGGAAGATAGCAGTGGCCCAATAGAACGAATACATAGTTTGTCACAAAAGTCACGCTCCTGCACACTGGCAAGAGATAACAAGCAAGGGAAGGCTACACTGGCCTGTCCCGTGTGAAATAGAAAGCAGCTCTGGTGTGAACTCCGTACTCCTGCATTTTTCTAAGTATTGATATAAGTTTGAATTATGTATCCCTTCAAAAAAGTGTTGTTTAAATTTAAGCTTTGTAACTGTTATAATCCTTTATTTTCACTAGATGGCAACAGAGACTAACTTGTGGATAAGCCACCCCACTGAAAGCCTTCTCAGAAAGAAAACAGAAACTGGTTTGCTTTCCCCTCTATTGTTATTAACATTAACAAATAGTGAAAAGAAGTTGTTTTGCTCATGTTTTTATTCAGGAGATTTTAAAGCAAACTATTGAAGAGAGTTGGTAGTGTCATATATCAAAGATTAAATACAAAGTAATAGTTCTGTGCTCAGCACTGAGCTGGAGGTTTTGGAGAATAGAAATAGAAGCTTCATCTGTGCCCTTGAACTCAATATCTCTTACATCTATGCATCAGTCAATAGCTCTTTTGTCTTGCCAATGCTTAGCGTAAACAATAGGAACGCTCCACTAGGAGCACTTGTGGCTCTAGGAGTGCTACTCCTGCTTCTACTTGGTGTGCTCACTAGAGACCATGATAAAATACAGCATTGGTTTCAATAATAAGTGGTTTTTAAAAATAGAGTTAAAGATAAATAAATAAAAGAAAGTTAGCAGTTATATATATGTGGCTCATATTTGTATCCATTGGACACTGCTGCACTGTAATGTAGCAATGGTAAGTCATTTTTGAAGCGTTAGCCAAGGTCATCCATCCCATGATTTCAGTCTGGGTGAGAGTGAGGTGGTGGCTTGTCTTGACAAGACGGTAACTTTAAAGAAGGTGTTTTAGTTTGGTAGGGCTGCTGTAACAAACTATAGCAAACTGGATGGTTTAAACAACAAAAATGTGTTATCTCACAGTTGTGGAGGCTACAGATCCAAAATGAAAATGTCAGCAGGGTTGGTTCTTTCTGAGGGCCGTGAGAGCGAATCTGTTGTTCCATGTCTCCTGGCTAGTTTCTGATTGTTTGCTGGCCATCTTTGGCTTTTCTTAGCTTGGTGTTCCTTGGCATCACCTCAATCTCTGCCTACATCTTTGTTCTTCCTGTGTCCATTTCTGTATCCAAATGTTCTTTTTCTATATGGTCACCCGTCTTACTGGATTAGGGGCTGATCCTACTCCAGTATGACCTCACCTTAACCAACTGCATCTGCAGTGGCCTTATTGCCAAAAAATGTCACATTCTGAAGTGTAGGGGGCTAGGACTTTAACATACTATGTGTGTTTGAGGAACAGAAGTCAATGTTTAACAGACTTTAAAACTAGCTCCCAAGAAGGTAGTATAAGTATCCTCTGATTGATTTCCTTTGTGGGTGTATGTGTGTCGGGGGTTAATTTCATGAGATGGTCAATGTTCCCCTCTGTAGAAATGTATAAAATGTACTATGGAATATTTATACTAAAAAGCAATTATAATTGTTTTCCCCTTCCCTCTCTCTCTTTCTTTCCTTCCTTCCTTTCTTCCTTTCTTTCCTTCCTTCTTCCTTCCTTCCTCTCTTCCTAATTATGATTACATTTTTGCACGATGATGTTGAGATTACATTTGGTACATGACTGGGAAATATTAAGTAGAAAATGGGAGGGGCATAAAAGTAGGAAAATATAGGAGTGGTTTATAGCTTATCAAATTAGCAGTCAAATTTATATTTAAACAAAAAACAAAACAACAACACAGAGCCTTATTACAGATATTCTAAGGTTTTTTGGCCAAATGGACTTAATTTTTTTTTTTTTTTTTTTAGCATTGAAGGACACTCTAATTGCTTACATCATATGAAAGGCAAGGTACTCATTGTAACATCATTTTTATGCTGTTTGCTATCCAAGATGAAGCTCATTAAGGAATGATGCGGCCTATAGCAGCCAAACTGACCATGAGGAAGAGTGCTCACAAACAGGATGCTGGTGAGTGACTGCTTCAGCAAGTGCATTAGTCAGCCATGGTTGAAGAATAGCTTTCATGTGAAGGCTCAGTTTTCAGGAGAGAACTCTGAGCTGGCTAAGGCATGCTTTCGGTATTCAGGAGAATAACCCCATTCATATAAACTTATTCAACAACCTGGATACACACACATGTGCATTACAGTAGCCTGAAGAATGACCTGAATATCACTGTGAACAGGGCCAAAACCCAGGACAAGCATAATTGGATTGTGGAGATCCTGTGCCAGCTTGTGGGTGATTCTTGTATTCTTGCCATTGCCTCTTTTCTGAAACCATTTGACCATTCTGCTGGCCATGTTTATAGGTCAGACAACTAAGCGTGGACAGAACACTTAGGGGACACCTCCTGGATATATCTGAACACATTTACTGAGCATGATTGTCATTATTATTAGTGTCCTTTTCTCCAATGAAGGGTAACTCTTGAATGTCCTCTATTAACCTTCATGTGCTCATTAACTTTTCAATTTATCAGCATTCTCAATATTATTTAAATACTTAACTCTTCTTCCACTGGCTTAAATTAATTTTCTTTTTAAAAAAATATATTTTATTAATTTTGTACAGAGAGGAAGGGAGAAAGATAGGGAGTTAGAAACATCCATGGGAGAGAGTCATCGATCAGCTGCCTCTTGCACACTCCCTACTGGGGATATGCCCGCAGTTAAGGTACATGCCCTTGACCAGAATCGAACCCAGGACCTTTCAGTCCCCAAGCCGGCACTCTATCCATTGAGCCAAACCGGTTTCAGTTTAAATTAATTTTCAAAACTCAATTTTGCTTCATTCAACAGCTTGTTAATATATGAAACAAGTTTATTCCTGATTATAATTATATAATTTAGTCATGCAATGGAGTCATATTTTGGCAGAAAAAAAAATCTCTCTAATTTGTATGCCAGACCAACTATACACCTTTAGAGAATTCTATTTTTTTAGTGCCCTGCCAATAGAGTAATTGTGAGCTCCAATGTTGTAAGAGAACATAACTGAAGACCTAGGAATAAAACTCAGACAAAACATATACTCTGCATTACTAAAAGTAGTAGTGGAGGACCTAGTGAAAAATGGAGGTCTACATAACAATATAAGATATGGTCCAACTCTTCAAGGAGTCACACAGACTGAAGATGGCAACTTATTTGTTTGTGCTCACGCTGTGTTTCCAGCATTGAGCACAACATAAATACATGTTACTGAACACACTGAAAACAGTTAACTCGGTTGTTTGGAATTGGAAGCCTGGTTAAAAACTCTTTAAAGGACCAACAATTTGTTTGACAAATGATTTCCAGATTTTTTATTGTTGATTTTAATGTTTTTAAGAATAAATAATTTAGAAGTGGACAAACATAACTGAATTATGGCCTTACAGAAAATCAAATCAAGTTGCCCTAACTGGTTTGGCTTAGTGGATGGAGCGTCAGCCTGGGGACTGAGGAATTCCAGGTTTGATTCCGGTCAAGGGCATTTACCATGGTTGCAGGTTCCTCCCTGATGTAGGCCCTTGGTTGGGTTGCATGCAGGAGGCAACCAACCAATGTGTTGCTCTCACATCAATGTTTCTCCCTGTCTTTCCCTCTCCCTTCTACTCTCTCTAAAAAATCAATGGAAAAATATCCTCAGGTGAGGATTAGAAAAACAAAATCAAATCAAGTCAAACTTACAAATTTGTAAATTAATAAATGAAAAGAATTGTATAGCATGGAGTAAGTTTAAATTCTCTGTAACCATAACTTCTTATTAATTCATCATAAAGCCTAATATAGTATTCCTGGTTAGTGCATGGTATTTGCTCCCTTAGCCAGTGCTCAGTGATCGTTTATTAATTTGAAATTAAAGAAATGTCTAAAATGTCTAAATTTCTAAATGTCTAAAAAGTAATATCAAATGAAAAGCAATGAAAATTCTTTTGTAATTAAAACTTTACATCATGATAACAGGTGTAAAGCTTTGCTAGCATTGCTTGAGTGTCTACTATGTACCAAATATGCAGATTTATGATGCAACTTCCTTTCTGAATTATTCACAATTCAAAAATAACTTTTTTTAACCATTTTTATATAAAATTAAATTGTATCTCATTCTCTATTAATAGAGACAAAGAGTTGGTTTTTTTTTATTAGACTCTCACTGGAAACAGAAGTCTTTCCAGTGTGAGAAAGAACAAATAATTTCTAGCCCTTAAAATTCTTTAATTCCATGAAAATTAATACCAGGAGTGTTTCAAGTAGAAAATATATGCAGCAGTTAACTTGTTTAAGAGCTTGGTAAAAAGTCATTGCAAAGAGACTCCATTAAGGGAGAACATTAATTATATAACAAGAGGGCTTTTGATATTGACATCATGTTTGTGCTAAGGTCATAGACTCTCATTATAATTTAAGTGTTTTGACATGTGCTGACATGTTTAACTTCTGAAACATGTTTAAATATTTCTGTAAGTCATCTACCAAAGGTGAAGAGAAGAGTGCCCACAGCACCAAGTATCCTTGAGAAATGACTGCGGCCTTCACAGACTCAAAGTGGCGAGACTTTCTGCAGTGTAAAATGAAAATGTTTCACATGCCTTTATAGGCCTAGAGGGTATTGGTGCTTCCATTTCTGTGAGAGACATGGCAAGGTGGCTTCAATGCCTATAGGTAGATAAAGTCATCCTTTAGGATGGCATCTCATAGGACTCAGCATATAATATCCAGGAGTTTAATCATCTGTCAACACAGCTTATGGTTTACAAACAAATGACTGAGATAAATGACTGAGTTATGGACAGTGCCCAAGTCTTACTAAGGTGATCAGGGCAAGAGAACACCTACCCAGAGCCTTCTGCAGGGTGCAAATTCCTGCAATAAAAAAGAGGAGTCCTATCTGCCTGTGTCTAAAAAGGAGGAATTTGTCCAAGATAGAAACACTTTATCCAAAGACCCAAAGTCTGACCAATAGAATGTCAACAGGATTGGAGTAATCGTTGCTTTTCTATATCTTTGTTGAAATATTCCACAAGAGCATCCAATTCCTTTACCCTGGTTCTTTCTTACTGAGCATTCTTCTCATTGACACATCCGTTTCCAAATCACTGAAGTAGCTTGTGTCTAATACCAGGGAAACAGTACCCTGAGTTTGTTAGAAGTATTTATTCTTTCACAGTAAGCTGACAAATCTGCTAGTGTCTGCTTTACCATCTATCACTTGAGAATTTTGTTATGAGCCAAGAAACTAGTTAACTCTTGGCACACTGACCAATTCAAATGTCTGGGACTGAAAAGGAGGAAACTTGGAGGTGATGGACATATACTTATGAGATATTTCAAAACCTATCAAGTTGTTTAATATGTGCCGTTTCTTGTGTATCAATTATACCTCAACAAAGCTCTTTTTTTTAAAAAAAAAAAAAAAAAGAAAAAAAATCAAGAGCCAAATTGTAGGCCCTATGAGCTCAACAGGCTATAGGGAGGCTCCAAGACCCTGCGAGGACCCTTGCTTGTGTTCTTCCTGATATTTCTGTTTTTTCAAAGTCAGCATGCTCTAATTATGACTGTCCATTTATTAGTATGTGACTTTAAACACCCAGATTTCCTTAACAGATTTTTTTTTATCTGTAAGGCAGACATATCAACTTTAAAATGCATAGACGAGATAAAGTATCATTATAAATTCTACTTTATAAGAAATGTGTTACTATTGTACATCTTAGTGTGGCAGTTGATTCTTCTGCTAAGGTTCTTGGGTAAAGCTGGGATCAATCAGATAACAATGTGTCTTCATGCCTTAGCTCTTCCAAGCTGGGTGACAGGAAGGACTTGACTTGTCTGTGGTGCTACAGCAGTGACAAATTTGTGAGTGATTATATGAGTTAGCCAATATGCTGGGTACTTTCTCACATATTTACCTAATTAGCTCCCTGCCTTGTGACACAATTTCCATTTCAGAGGTGATACAATAGAAGCTTAGAATAATAAAGTAACTTGAAATCACACATTGGTATATTTATAATTTGAACCTAGGCTTATCTACTCCAAGATTCATGTTCTTCATGGTATCACAGGTTCTGTCTCTCTGATTTAGTCAATGAGTTTTAATAAAGATCATGCCCGTTACTAGTACAATAACTCTCTGATAAGGAAACTTTAACTTCTCAAACAACCTAGATGTTATAGTGAAATAGATCCCACCAATTAGGACAATAGAATACAAAATGTAATATCTAGTAATTGAATAGACTAAAACATTCTTTAGCAGACTTTAATTTAATTAAATATTTTAAACTATTAACTCAGCCATGGTTGGGCTGGGTTGATTGTGGCTTAATTGCTCCAGTGGCCTCTATGTTGGTATCAAATATGTTTAAAGTCTAGTCTGTTACCTGATGTCTATAAAAGGCTACTGAATTCACTATTTAGCCTGAATTTTCTCAATAGATCAAGGTCTAATAAAAAATTTACAATAATTATAATTATAATATGTATTATAGAATCATCTGAACAGCAGTGAGGAATAGAGGTAAGAGCAGGGAATCACTAGTCTTGTGGGAGAGTTTACCACTGAGTAGGTGGCATTTGGTGCAAGTCTTAAGGGATCAGTGGGTGTTTATGAAGTGAGGAATTGAACAGGCAAAAGGGCTTTGCAGACAGTGGACCAGGTGCTACAAAGGCATTCACCTGTGAACAAGTTCTTTAGACCTAGAATAATAAGAAAGAAATGCAATGTGGTAGGTTTTTATTTTGTTTGTTTTGTCCTTGTGAGCACATTGGCTGGAGGTTAAAATAGGTAGCTTGTAAGCCAGAGTTAGGTCTTGATTCTTGACATGCTGAAGAGTGTGGCTCTATGCTGCTCACAGGCTTTCTCGCTGGGCAAGTAGTCAGCAGGAGACTCCATGACACAGACTGAGGTTCTCTACCATCAGGCAGATCCTAATTTTAAAGTCTAATTATCTCAGCTTCCTAGACTTTGATTAGCCTCTGCGTCTGGCCATGTTCAGAGTATGCAGTGGGAAAAGGATAAATCTTTTCATTCACAATGGGCATTCTTTAGATAAGAGATTGTCAGTGTGTGGTTACGAGACCATGTTGTCAGAAATAATCTGGAGAGCCTGCTGAGAAGGCAGATTCCTAGGCTTGGGATTCTGATATTATTGATTTGACTTAATGCCAGGAATCTAAATTTTAACAAACATTCTGCAAGATTCTAATATCTGTACTGCTGTTCTATAGGATAAAATTTAAAAAGATATAATTACATTGATTAATTGAAACTTATAACTCATTTTTTTCACTTTGACAGAAAAGTCATTACAAGATAATATATCGATAGTATTAATACAGAATTCCAAGGCCAGCTTCCATTTTGAGAAGACATATGCAACATGGGTTAGGATCAATTCAGCTTGTGTTATTTTTGGATACATTGCAGTAGAGGCTACAAAATGAAAGCCCATTCTATTGGAATTTGCCCATGAAAGTGTTTGTTTGGGCCTATACTCTACTTTCTAAAAACTCTAATTAACTTCCTCATTTACACAGCAGTGTCTTATACACTGCTAGAGGCCCAGTGCATTGGATTCGTCCAGGGCATGTCCGGCCTTTCTTGCCCAGTCCTGATTAGCCAGATCCCAGCAGCAAGCTAATCTACCAGTCCTAGCTTCTGCTCCCTGGTGGTGTGTGGCAAAGTCATAGTGACTGTTTGATTAGTCAAATGACCAGTCAGACACTTAGCATATGAGGCTTTTATTATATAGAACTAGAGGCCCGATGCATGAAATTCCTGCACTGGGGGTGTGTTTCCCACAGCCTGCACCTTCTCCAATCTGGGATCCCTCTCATAATCCAGGACTGCTTGCTCCCAACTACTCACCTGCCTCTGCCTGATTGCTCCTAATCACTTCTGCCTGCCAGCCTGATCGATGCCTAACTGCTCGCCTGCCTCTGCCTGATTGCCCCTAACCACTCCCCTGCCAGCCTGATTGATGCCTAACTGCTCCCCTGACAGCCTGAATGCCCCTAACTGTCCTCCCCTGCCAGCCTGGTCACCCCTAACTGCCCTCCCCTGCCAATCTGGTTGCCCCTAACTGCTCTCCCCTTCTGGCCTGGTTGCCCCCAATGCCCTCTCCTGAAGGCCGGGTTGCCCTAAAATGTCCTCCCCTGCCAGCCTTGTCACCCCCAACTGCCCTTTCCTGATGGCCTGGTTAACCCTAACTGCCCTCCCCTGCAGGCCTGGTCCCTCTCAACTGCCCTTCCATACAAGCCTGGTCCCCCTCAACTGCCCTCCCATATAAGCCTGGTCCCTCCCACAACTGCCTTCCCCTGTAGGCCTGGTCCCCCTCAAGTGTCCTCCTCTGCTGGCCTGATTGCCCACAACTGTCCTTCCCCACTGGCCATCTTGTGGCGGCCATCTGTGTTCACACGGGGCAGCCATCTTTGACCACATGTGGGTGGCCATCTTGTGTGTTGGAGTGACTCTCAATTTGCATATTACTCTTTATTAGATAGGATATTGCATTCACATAATGCAATATTCCTCCTCTGCTCTCCATAATGGGTAAGTCAACTGGCTAGGGGATGCATCCTTTGAAAAAAATCCAAGATATCTAGTACACTGGAGACTCCACCCAGTCTGTTCCACCCTGGGCCATAGGACTTGTCCTAAAGCAAGGCCACTCCACATATGGCCACTCCATGTCTTCCAGTTTCACTTCTGCTCTATCCTCAGTTCTCCTTATGCTCCAGCATTGCCAGATATCTGGAGGCAGTTGGGTAGAGACTTTCACACCTCTGTGTCTTTGCACATCCTCTCCTGTAGGTCAAAAATGTCCTTGTCAACTTTCCGTTATTGGTCGTCTTTAAAGACCCATTACAATACCAATTACATAGTCTTCCCTGGCTCTTTCCAAACTAAATTGGGAATTCCCCCTCTGCTCTCCAGCAAAACTCTCTTGTAGCTCTCATCACTTTGTATTATAATTAGCTTACTTGAACATCTCCACCAAGAGATCATAAATGTATTCATTACTTGCCATTTAAAATAAAATTTTATCAAGGATTAATATGGAAAGGATTATATCAAACCTACAGTTAGCCAGATGATCTGATAATCCTACAGTCCCAGTTCCTTAATTATCTTAATAGAATGTGTGGCATTATTTTAGAAGGATGCATAACCATTTTGACTTTAGCCAGTGTTGAGGCAGTGTTCTTAAAGTGGATCCAGTGAATTCTTCCTTATTTCATTACTGTGATCACACCTTCTGAAATGAAATTGAATATGTCATAGGAAACCTAAAAACCTACTTTATTAAAATTCTTTCTATCAGATATATTATAACTACATCTTAGCTGATTATAATTTGTGGTAATTTCTTAGAAGAAAATCCTGCTCTATATTTAACAATAGACTTATCTAACATTAAGTCACATTTCATTCTAAATCTGTTTATTTCCTTTTTAGTAAAATAGTCTATTGCCCCTTCATAATAATGCCAGTTTCAGCTACTGTTTGTCACTTGCAAATCTAAACTTGGGTTTCCCGTTCTTGAATATACTTATTAATTTCTCCCTTCCCTTTTCTGGGAAAATGCCATGTGGCTTTTAATTAATTCCTTCTATAATATTTGCATGCCTTGATTTTCTTTAATTTATTCTGTCTATACTCTTGCCTCACTTAATTCTAGTGAACATTTGGGGAATGGATATAGTTTGCATAAAGGAGGCTTCGCAAATAAATTATGCTGCTTCCAACTGCCAGAATGGGTAAGCCACAATCTTGCAAAGCCATTTCTACAAAGTCCATCTACAAACAATGAGAACACTTGTTATTAATGTTATTTAAAGCCACACTGAAAGTCATTAGTGCACTGTAATTGCACTTGCCCACTTCAAGTTTTACAAAGTCGTGCTGAGTTTAAATGTTGGAAATTACTTTTTCTCAGCACCAGTCCTAAAGAGAATGTATAAATCTGGCTCTGTTTAGGTGATAGTTGTCTGTCCAGATGGGATTGTGCATGTGAATATTTTAGAGATTCACCAGCTCAGAAGTCCAGTGATTGCGCCATTATATTTCACAAATCAGATTCCTGTCCTTCATAAATTGCTGGCAATCTGATGGCATTACATTTCTTGAAAATAATGTCAATTCCATTAAAGTTAGCTGGAAGAATTAATATAAAGCATGTTTTTGGGTGCTGGTAGGAGACAAAGATAAACCTGCAGAGAAGGAGAAGCAGGGTTGGAGGTAGAGGTAATGGTAAAGAAAGACACAGCGAGGAAAGCATCTGCTTAGAGGTCTCCAAAGGGAGAGAGAAAGGACACAGTGAGATGGCCGGCTGGAATGATGCTTTTCACTTTTCACTATCACCTCTCTATTTTTTTTCATAGAAAATTTTATTCTTTAATCCTATATAATAAAAGCCTAGGTGGCATCACGCTCTTGTGCAATGCTCTTGTGTGATGTTGCCACAAGATGGCTGCCACAAGATTGCCGGCAAGTGGGGGGAGAGGGGGAGTTGAGGGCAAATAGGCCAGCAGTGGATGGCAATTGGAGGCGACCAGGCCGGCAGTGGAGGAGATTTGTGGTGAAGGGGCCTGGAAGGGAGGGCAGTTGGGAGTGATCGGGCCAGCAGGGGAGGACAATTGGGGGCCATTGGGCTGGGAGGGGAGCAGTTAGGCGTCAATCAGGCCAATAGGGGAATGATTAGGGGGCGATAAGTCTGGCAGGCAGAAGAAGTTAGGGGCAATCAGGCAGGCAGGCAGGCAGGTGAGCAGTTAGGAGCCAGCAGTCCCGGATTATGAGAAGGATGTCTGACTGTCAGACATTATTCAAGGGGTCCCAGATTAGAGAGGTTGCAGGCCGGGCTGAGGGACCTCCCCCTCCTGTGCACAAATTTCGTGCACCAGGTCTCTAGTATTTTATAAAATACTCATTTAATTGCTTATTGTCTCTCTCCTCCAGTAGAATGTAAGTTCCAAGAGTCCACAGATCTTTTCCATTTATAACACAGTGAATTATCAGAAAGCAAATGCTCTTCTTAATCTTTTTAAACTGGGTTATCATGTTTCCAGTCCTTTTCAAACTAATGTTAACCACATGCTTTTCTTATAAAGCAGCACATGGACTTTTACTCAAGGGCGTTCTAATGAAAATATATTATACTATTGACTTTAAGAAGACATCTCTACTATTTTTGAGTTAGTATTGATACTTGGCATTTGTACTCTAACAAGCATACAACATACAAATTCATAGCAAAACACCAATATCATCTAAATGTTCTTTGACAATAAGAATAGTTTCCAGTTCATTCCTTACCACCTTTTCTCCTAAGGTAAAGAAAAGCATCAGTGCTTCTGAGTGAAATATGAGAATGACTTTTCTGCCTTTGAGATTTATAAGTACTCTGAGTGATAGTAAAATTTGAAATCATACTCTGCCACAAAGGTTGTCATACAAAAAAAAAAAAAATGATTGGAGTTTTTTTTTTTTTAAACCTTTTAAGTCTATAACAATAGTCAAAGTCTAATGCTATTGATTCTTATTTCTGAAAGTACTTTCCCTTGGGCCATTATGCTATGTATCAGTCCAAGGACTCCTCCCTGATACCACCATGTGTAATTTTATAAATTAATGAATATCTTGCTTGGGGGAAGGGGAGAACCACTTAAGATATTGTATTAGAAAGAGGTCCAAAATTCATAGGTTCCCTTCCATGTAGATATTTTGAGTATTCAGGCTATTCTGAAATCTTCTTAAGGAATATCATGTGAGTGGCATAGTCACAGAGGGTAGTCTGAGAGATGTTTCAACCCATGGCTGATGTTACTAGAGGAATGGCTCAATCTATAAGACACAAGAAGACTTCAGAAACTTAGGATCTGTGATCTAATTAAAATGGACAGAGGGAGTGTTAGGTTATTTTTTATTTCAAGAGCATCAGGACAAGAGTTTATTGACTTCAAAGGCAAAGATAGTAGACAAGATGATAGTCCCAGAGGATAGAATAAAATCTGCTAGTAAAAATGAAGCGGTCTTTTATTTCTGATTGAGACCTCGTAACATAAACATTACAAAATAAATAGAAAATAGGAAGGGTACCCTTCAAACCTCTGGTTCTTAGATTATGATGTGTATTAGGATCTGCTTTTAAAAATGCAGATGCCTAACCAGACAGCAACCCTAATGAATGAGATTTTCAGATGTAGTAATTAGGTAATTCTAATGCAAATAAAGGTATAAAAATAGTTTTTGTCACTCAAAATTCCAAGCTATAGGGAAAAGGTTGTGGATTTTTCTACTACAATTAGTACTCAGAAAGTGGAAAATTTTTCAGAATATTAAGCAGTAAGGCATTTTTTTTTTTGTGGAGATTTGATATTGCATAAGTGTGCACTTATTCAATAAGTGATTTTTGAGGATACCACTAAGTATGATCCAATGTAATTCCTGTTGGCAATAAAAGGATGAAACAAACAATCAAAATTATCTTTAATTTACATTGTAGAGACATTCAAGCAACCACAAAATAGAGACATGCATAAATGGAGGATGGCAATAGTGAGTGGGAGCTTTACCCCACATTGTAGAGGGAAAATTTCTAGAGCAAATTTTGCCTATGCCAAATCTTGAAAAATAATTGTATAGCTTGTTTCAAGGTCAGAATATAGATGAATAACCACAAGTATTTAAATATGTGTTTAAATACTTCTGTATATTTTTAGTTACTACAAAATAAATATAGTAATTAACTATACTGAGAATAATAGTCATGTGAAAAGAGTGCCAAAAAAATGGAAAGGGGAATATTGCAAGAGTCTTAGTTATTAAAAAAATAAATATAAATTTTACCATGTTAACAAAGAACTACTGAAGGATTTTAAGGACCAAAATGGAAAGTACCAGATTTACATATTTGAGTGCCCCTCCTGCCATACTGATCAAATTATAAAGGATGATTAAAGGTATGCTAATGCAATTGAGGGCTGAGGAAATATTATGTTAATCTGGGCAAATGACAATGAGAGAGAGGAGAATGGATAGGAAATATATTAAAAATACAATAAATAAGACTTGCAGACAATATGAGATGACTGTGAGTAAATAAATCAACAAATCAATATTTGATCTGCAGGATACTTTACCACCAAATATTTGAATAAAATGCCCATTCTTCTAGCACTCAGGATTTGGAGAGAACACTAGCGTGGGCTTGATACTCACTCTTGGAATCTAGAAACATTTCGCTGTCCTCTGAGGCCTGGGTTATGGGGTGGGGGATAGGAGGTGGCTGGCAAGGACTGTGGAACATGAGTCTTAGGAATGTGGTGGGCATCCAGTCTTGCTTACTGTCTTATTAATATTTTCTTAATTAGAAAATGAACTGGGAAGTATTTTAAAAATACTAATATTTGGGTCAATGGTAGGAAAAATATATGCCCTTTTTGGAACATCCTCCTTACTATATAATAAAAAGGTAATATGCAAATTGACCATCACTCCAACACACAAGATGGCTGCCCTCATGTAGTAAAAGATGGCCACCCCCCACGTGGACACAAGGTGGCTGCCACAACATGGCCAGCAGGGGAGGGCAGTTGTGGGTGACCAGGCCTGCAGGGGAAGGCAGTTATGGTCAACCAGGCCTGCAGGGGAAGATAGTTAATGGTGACAAGGCCAGCAGGGGAGGGCAGTTATGGGCAATCAGGCTGGCAGGGGAGCAGTTAGGCATCAATCAGGCTGGCAAGGGGGTGGTTAGGGGATTATCAGCCTGGCATTCAGAAGCAATTAGGGGCAATCAGGCAGACAGGCAGGTGAGCGGTTGGGAGCCAACAGTTCTGGATTGTGAGAGGGCAGTCAGACATCCCTCCAGGGGTCCCAGATTGGAGAGGGTGCAGGCTGGGTTGAGGGACACACCGCTGCCGCCCTCTCTCTCCCATGCACGAATTTTGTGCACTAGGTCTCTAGATTTAAAATAATCTGCTATTAAGATGGTTAACCTAGGTCAGTGGTTTGCCACTCTGTTGACTATTTGTTTGCCGACCACTGACCTAGGGTTAACAGTATCTATTGCACATTCAGTGATATTAGGAAGCTCTATTACTCCATGAACTCAGGAGACTGAGTGAAGATTTTGCCTTTATAGGGTTTATGTTTTAGTGTCAGTGTAGGACACAGCACATTACCATCTACACATCAGGTCTTTTCAGGAGTGTTGTATGAGGTGGAGAGAAGAGTAGTCGCCTGCGACATTTCACGAAATGACCCACAAATTTGCTTTAAAAAAATGTGGTTATTTTTGCTTTCCACAATGTACAAAAAGAAACCAGGCAGAAAAATATCCATGAAGTGAAAAGGTAGATACATTTAAAGGGATTAATAAAATAATAATTTTCCTGATTAATTGGAAGAAGAAGCAGGAGGAAGCTAAGATAGGAGAAGGAGGAAGAGGAATAAAATAAGGAGGAAAAGAAAATGAGAAATTTATTTTTTAAATTATATGTAATACTTCCAGCTTTTACATTTAGCTTTTCAGTATTATTATGTCCATTATTTTAAAATGATCACAATAGCAAAAACATAATTCTACTGTGACAAAATAGAATCATTAATATTTTGGAGTATTTTCTTTGTATTTATATATTTCTTTTTTATTGTTGACAATATTACAGATGTTCCCCATTCTTCCCTCCTTTACCCACCATCGCCAACCCCCCTTTAATAAATATTTGGACCATACTCTACATACAATTTAATATTCTTTTCATCCTTACAATATAATTTCTATCTCAATATTTATAAAATATTTATTTAAAAACATTACTTAAAGTAGCTACATGAAATTTTATATGAGCCATATTTTTTGAAATATTGTTACACATTCTGGTTATAAGTAAATATATATGTGTATTTCCTTAGTGCACCTTGGTAACATGGTAATAAATGTAAGGTTTTATTTCACTGGTTCAAGCTCCACCTGGTAGTGCAGAAGACCCCCTCCCCTTTGTTCCAGCATCATTTCTGTAGCCTCCTAAATGCATATCAGGCATGTTTATCGCCGAGTCTGGCCTGCTTTCTGTGGAACCTGGCTTGTTCCTTGCTCCCCTGCTTGCCTGGACTCCAGTGCTCCTTCTTCTGCCTACAAAGCCATGCTAGTTTGCCTGCCTTCTGGGGCCCTACTAATGCTGGGACCACCTTATTTTCTGCCAATTTTCTTCTGCCTCTGAACTTCCACAATGTGCCAGCTCTTCTGGAAGGACACTATAATCACTGCCTCATGCCTTCTGCAGCACAGGTCATTCCTGGGTGCCTCTTACTGTGAAGAGGTCAGGGTGACAAAACAGCTTTGGGTCTTCTGGAGTACCCTGCCTCCCCCCAAAAAAAGGAGGAAGTAAGGAAGTTCTCAAAGAAGCGAAAGCTTTCTTTCTGTAAAATTTAATTTAATTAATTAATAAAAATAAATAAATTATTGATTTCAGAGAGATGAAGGGAGTGGGAGAGAGAGAAACATCAGTCATGAGAGAGAATCATTGATCAGCTGCCTCCTGCATGTGCCCCCACCCCCCACCCCTTGTGCCCTGACCGGGAATTGAACTACGACCTGGTTTATAGGTTGATGTTCTACCACTGAGCCACGCGGGCTGAGCTTCTTTCCTGTTTTTAAATAACTTTTTTTTAAAAAAACACATAAAGGAGCACAGGAAGTGCCCTAATTATTTCTAGGGATTTTTTTTTTTTATAAACTAGCTCTTTCAGCTTTTATTTATTGTTCTCTCATGGAATTTAGATATTCAGACAATAGGAACTGTGCTAGCAAATACATTTAGAATGGTCAACATGTTCTACTTGGAATCTTTCTGCTTCTTTAATGACTGTGGCTTTGTTATAACCCAGCCTCCTTGTGCCTGGCTTTTTTTTTTTTTTTTTTTTTTAATCTTTATAATTACTTTTCTGGTTGTATATACTTTTAAAAAAAGATAGTGTTTAGATTTAAAGTGCTTTTGATTACTTTTTTTTTCAGTTAGTCCTAAAAATTATTTGAATAAGTCTTAGGAAATCAAGTAATCCATTCTGGATGGCAGGGGGAGTGAAAATATTCTTCATAGAGTCACTGACTTTCTCCTTGGGCAGGCTTTAGAGATGAAGACAACATTTGCCAACCATTGCTAAAAGATGAATGAAATTCTCAACCTAGATCTATGTGAGTTTAACACTAGCCATATTTCTTTGGCTTTGTCTTGAAAATCCCAACCTCTAACTAGCGTTTTCCACCCTGAGCTTTCTCTTAGGCATGCTTGCTATTTTCTCAGGGAGGGTGACCCTTGTTTGTGTGGAAGACTTGTTTCCTACCTTGTGTGATATAGGAATTAATGCTGAATCTTTGGCTTAAAGACAATAGACTTGGATTTGGCCAACCTCATAAACTCCTTTCCTTCCCTAGCAGACTTTCTCTAGCTTCTGCTTCACATGTGGCTCATAATCAACCAGTTGTGAGAACTGAAAGAATGACCTCTGTGAACCATGGGGTCCTCTGTATGCTTCTATGTAGGTTGAGATGGCACCCATCAATGGCCCCATTTCTCTGCCCTGGTTCTTTTCTCTAGTGTTCTTTCCCAATGTATCAGCAAAGGACAAAAAGCATTGCTCCTAACCATCTGATTTCTGGACTTAATTGGACTGGGTTGAACATAAAAGTAAAAAAGGAATATAGTTAACAAAAAGAGAAGACAACCAATAAACATATGAAAAGATGTTTGACTTTTTCATACATAAAGAAGTCTAATACATTAAAACAACTATGAATCTCATTTTTTATATATCATGTTGACAAAATTACAAGGTTTGATAATACCTTGATCTGGTGAGGGCAAATTTGTGCAGAAATCTGTACTGATGCTGAGAGAGCAGGTGTGTACCTCATCAGTGTCAGCTTGGTGACACACATACCCAGCTTGACTGGCATGGTTTAATGGTTGACCGTCCACCTACGAACCAGAAGATCACAGTTCAACTCCCAGCCTCAAGCACAACAACTCAAGCACACATGCCTGGGTTGTGTGCTTGATTTCCAGTGGGGAGTGTGCAGGAGATAGCTAATCAATGATTCTCTCTTATGATTGAAGTTTCTATCTCTCCCTTTCCTGTCCTCTTGCTGAAATCAATAAAAATATATTAAAAAATATATATATATGTATGCACAATTTGGTGAGGTTACCAATGAAGTGTATTTAGTGGCGTAATTCCTAGAACAAAGTATAAGGGCAATCTTTTTAAAAAATTTTATATATATATATATATATATATATATATATATATATATTCATGAATATTCATTTAATGTTGTGATATAGAAAAGCCACAATACCCAATAGCCACAAACAGAAACAAAAAGACATCAGAAAATATCAAGATATAATCAGGACTTTAATCACTAGAGAATTGAAAAGTATAAAAGCATACCAAAAAGGAAGTATTTCTAAGATATATTAAATGAAAAGGGCAATATAAAGAACACAATGTGTAGTGTGATTCTGGTCTGTGAAAATAAAAATGAATCTGTGTGGTATTAAAATTTTTTTTCTGGAAGATAAAAATAAAAACCAGTAGTTACTACCTTTGGGAAGATAGATTGGTTAGAGAAGAGCAGTTTTCAATTTTCATTTGGGATCCCCTGTGTCCTATAATGCAACTTTTATTTACTTTTTTTGAAATGTCAATAGGAGATATGTGGACTGCATTTCAGACCAAGTTTTTATTATATAAACACACAAAACAAAATGTGTCTATGTGCATTTAAAAATTTTTAAATTTAAATTTAAAATTTTAGGTTATTATATGAAAGAATATTTTTGAGTATGTCTTTTTATAGCTGTTTAGTATTGCTAAATGGGTAGCTGAAGCTGTTTAATTACATAAATGCTTACTGATTAAGGAGTGGAAATAAAAATGTTTATAATAGTTTAGGAAATAGATAGTAATGGACCAAAGCCTATAGCTGTGGTGGTGTAGAAAAAGGCATGATTGTGAGGAATTTTAAGATTTAAAGTATATAGGACTTAGTGATTTATTGAGTTTGTGGGGTGATTAAGGAGAATAGTCTAGGCTGTCTCACAAAAAATGACTACAAAATGAAAAAAGCACATTCTTCTAGATGAGTTAAGTGATGACTATTCCAATTAGTGCTGCAATTTGTTTCCACCATACTTACCCCTGGGTGAATTAACAGTTTTACCCACTGATTAAGTACTCACCTGGTTGAAGATAGGCAAGAACATTATTGATTCTTAAAGGGCTGTAGTTAATTTTATGCCTAACCATTAATTAAAACTAGTGCTTTTGCTACAAAAATAAAATAAATTTCAATGATTACTTGTAATACAGAAAGTTAGATCTGTGACTCAACAATGAATTTTGAGTTTATTTCTAATTTCAGTGTTTGAAAGCTTTCAAGGCTATTCATTAATAGATTTCATTCCCAATGAAACTATTATGCTGAAATTTAATCAGGCAGGTCCATTAATTCTGTTGGGGAAAGGTTTCTTGTCTATGTACACAATTGCCACATTCATTTCGATGTAGACCACAAAAAATAACAGTATTTTCAGCTTTATGGTTTGGAAAATCTTAACCTCATCCTTAGGAAGCCTAACGTGGTCAAAGGAAGGAAGTAGTTTGTGATTATCAATTGGAGAATTTTAAATCTACCTGGGCTAGTCTTCTCTCTTAATTGTTCTACTGGTGAAAAGACTTCTCATTAATCCATGTGCTCACCCCAGGAGACAGTCATATAGTCAGTGGGCATTCTGTGTTGGTTAAGGAATGGAGGGTGAAGACATTAGGTAATTTTGGGGTGAAATTCAATGTGTACATACCCTGTAACTCAGTGGTTCCACTCCTCTGTAATTGTGACAGATAGTTACATTGATCTGTAAAGGGACATGTTCAAAATGTTCATGAGGAAGTGAGTAACAGACCACAGGTTTCTAGCCAGCAACAGACTGCCTGTACATAATGCAACATGGACAAATTTAAAAAACTAAGGCCTGTGTTTAATGTGTATACATACACATACAAATATACATACATACACATATTTATATACATAATAAATTAAGTTGAAGTAAGCTTATAATACTATACTAGCCATATAAATTATATATACATATATGTCATAAAACTATAACATACATTTTCTATATGTATATTGAGCAAAGAATCTATTAAACATATTAAAATGGTTGCTGGGGTGGGGATGGGAAGAAATGGGAAAGCGATCAAAAGAATAAATCAACTACAACGCTAAGGCCTTATGTGAACATTTGATGACAGTGACTCAAACTGAGGAATGTTAAACTAATTAAACAAGTAGATCATTAGACTGAGGTAGCTCTAATATCTTAGCAGCCTACGTAAGCAACCAAAACCTAAGCCTGTGAACAGCTACATTGAGAAATCAAGACCTAAGGCAAACCAATCACTGACAGCCAACTAGGGTTTTCCAAACAAAAAGCCAATCAAATAATTTCCTTGCTTTGCTTTTCACCTGGTCTCCATAAAAATCTTTCTCCTAGCTCCTAAGGCAGAGTGCTCCTAACCACTCTGGTTTGGTGCTGCCCAATTAATTACTCTAATAACTGAAACACCTTGTACTCCACCATCCTTTTGTACATTGTCTATATATGCTTTCTTGATATATATTTAATTTTTTACATTTTATTCTCGATTATGATGTTTTTGGTTTATATTCTCTCTATCAGTTTGGAAGTTACTCATTTTGTTTATCATGCCAACAGGATTAGTATAATAAATGTTTTTTGAGCACTTATTATGTACAGGTTTTGTGTGTATGAGAAAATACAAACTAAAAATGAGGCCTTAGATATGGGGCATTAGTCCAGAAGTTGAGCCCAGGCAGGGAAGAAAGCACCAAACTCAAACCCACAGTCAGAAAGAGCAATATCAAGAATGCCACTGGAGCCGAGACCGGTTTAGCTCAATGAATAGAGCGTCGGCTTGGGGACTGAAGGGTCCTGGGTTCGATTCCGGTCAAGGGCATGTACCTTGGTTGCGGGCATATCCCCAGTAGGGGGTGTGCAAGAGGCAGCTGATCGATGACTCTCTCTCATCGATGTTTCTCACTCTCTATCTCTCTCCCTTCTTCTCTGTACAAAATCAATAAAATATATTTTTTAAAAAAGAAGAAAAAAAAGAATGCCACTGGAGAGGAGGGCTAGGCAGGGGGCCAGATGTTTCAGTCTCATCAGTAGCAAACACAGACAGAAAACAGGAAAGAAAATGAGTCCTTAGTTCTTACTGACAACAAGGGCAAAGACTTTCTCTTCTTTTATTTACATCCTGCCCTCACCCTTGAAAATAGATTTTATCTTATTGAAATTAGAAATATTCTGTATTTCTCTCCCCAAACCCCATCAAACAAAGGTCTCCTCTTTTTCCCCTTTAGGTATGAGTTGTTCAGTTTTAAGAAAATAAAAATTGGATATGTTTAAGTTGCACAACGTGATGTTTTGATATATTTATTATAGAAAATCTGTAATTGAGTTTTTTCTCTGTCTTTTTGAGATGTACATAATGTTTTAAAAACTAAACAAGCCTCTTTCTAGCTTTATGGCCCAGGGAGGTCTTTTTCGAGGACCTAGGAACATCTCTTTGAAATGTAATCATCAAAAAAGACAGCACCTTTGTCTCCCAGTTTCGGTGTGAGGTTAAGAGCCTAACTTCAGTGAGTGCCTTACTCCAAGTTGCAAAACTACCTTTTGTCATAAAGATATTAGAAATGGATATTCCTTTTGGAATATCAATGGATAAAGCCAATGAGCTAACACAGATGGCGGCCCCAATTACCAAGTGATTTAGGATGAACTATGTGACAAATGGTGCCATCAAGTCCACTTACCTGAGGACAAGCTATTGTTTATCTCGAGAACATGTGTGTAATGAATTGTACCTGATTGGCTATATAAAGGGGTGAGATTTATTTCTGTTTTTATAGTCCCTTAGCAAATTGCCTGCGATGTACATCACATTCTGGTTTAATGCTTATTCAATGATGAAATTGTTTCTTTTGTCTTCTTTCTTTATGGAGGTTCTCTGGGTCAGAAAGAAAATTTATTTTTAATTATATTTTTCCAACATGTGCAAGAACTAAAAGTTCAATAGTAAAGAGTTAAATAATTGCTTGGAAAGACTTGTTTAATCACAGTGCTCACATCAGTCTGTGCTTATATATGAGTTTCTGCTCTCATAAATATGTCTGATGTTACCCCCTCCCTTCTCTTGCAACTGAATGTTTAATAACTAAACATCTGCTGCTTTGTTGAATAAAAGGTGACAAGTTGATCCATGGAGCACACAGTTGGCATCGATGTGTGCTAAATTTATAATCCAGGTATACCAGGTATGCCATTGCCAAGATTCTAAATTTGAAACTAAGAAATCTGCATTCTGGTTCATGAAGAGCTGAGTGCTTTAAGGGATGTTTGTAAGGGCTGGGCTCCACCTTCCACCAATGAATACAAGGTTGGCTTCATCCTACCTCTTCTCTGGAAACTGGGGCTGTGGCCCTGAACTGGAGCAGAGCCCCAAGGACCTTGAAATCTGTAGGTAAATTAGCCTTTGGTTGCCTGCATCCTTGGCCAGATTTTGCAATATTACTAATTTATTCATCCCCCTTTATCTCTAGCTACCATTGGTCAATGCCACAATACATTTTATTCTGAACTATCCCTGAAAAGAGGTGAGAGTGGATCACGGGTTGGGAAGGAGCTGTCTCATATAATTTCCTAGTAATTGGGAAAGCAGTGGGCAGATATAAATGCCTTGGAGAGGGGTAGTAAGAAGAAAAAGTTAAAAAAAGAAATTATTGTAAACATGCTGCTAACTGGTATTATGTTTTGCAGGTAATTTTGAAGTATATATGTATGAGTATGTGTGTGAGCACATGTGTATTTTGACTCAGTCACCTTTATAATAATTCAAACCAGCCAGTACAGTTCAGTTATTTATTAGAGCTGCAGTTTGTATATGGCTTTAAGGGGCAATATTTAAAATCCTTTTGTTTTCAAACCAAGCCTGTACTTTTTATGTATCTGAGCTGTCTAGATGCCGGTGGCCAGTGCCCAAAAGTAGAGAGCACTGGACCAGACAGCCATGTGTATAACTTAAATCCTCTTTTGCTTCCTATCTGAGCCCTGATTCTTGCTGGTTTTTTTCTTCATCAAGCTGCCCAGCTCTTGCCTTGCCTACAGCTAGGATCTCCATGTTTACTCTTCAGCAGTAACTGATGAAAGATACACATTAGCTTCTGAATATTGGCTCTCCTTCTTAGATATAGCTTTGTTTTTTGACCTCTCAAGGTAGCTGTCTGTCTTATCCAGACTCTCCTAAAAGAGAATTTGTAATGTTTTATATTAATCGATTTATTCTAAATTGCTAGATGTTTAGTTCCTAAATATTTTAACCAATATTTCACCACATATCCACAATTTGTTTAAAATACCCACTGATTGCATTTGTAAATACTGAGTATGAGAAGCAAATATGAGTGTGTTCTGGGGCCACATAGAATTCATGAGGTGTTAGTAATACATATCTGTAGTAGATATGTATTAATCATTAACAGAAAAGTCTACATAACCAATGTAGGCCTAGGGAAGTCTAGAGTAAAATAATAATTCTAAAGTAGAATTAGAGGTCAGAGTGGCAGAGGTCAAAATCTAAGAACTGTGTGTTATTAAAGAGCCATGTTCCAATGTTCACACTGCAAAAGTATTAAAATCAAAAGGCATGGTCCAGAATATCGTATCACTTGTCTAGAGAAATAATGGTCAGAAAAGGGGGATTAGGACAGTTCAAGGGGTCAGTGAATGGGATAGAGAATGAACAAAAAATATTTCCATTTCATCTCAAGGCAAAGGTGCCATTAACTTGACAAATGGCTAGTTCATGGTTGTGCTGTTGATCACATACATTTATAATGTCAGAAAAGTGTGGTGTGACAATGAGAAATGGAGTGGTTGGAAACTATGGTTAGCCAAACAAAAAATAAATGAAAAATTGTCTTAAAAGTTTTCAAGATAATGGGGAATAAAAATCTCATGAGCATTTGACAGTCTTTAAAACTCCCTAATCTTTGAATATAAAAATTAAAAGAGTTAAATTTATATAAAAATAGCAATAGCAGCAGCACCTAAAGTCATTTATTTCTTGGGGAAAATTATGAGAGCTTAAATCCATTAAAAATATTATGCCAAGTGTTTCAATAAATACTTCCCCAAACCTAAAATATATTTCGCTGGGTTAGAGATGATGTATTTCCCTGGGAAGGATAATATAAGAGGCAAAGCATATTGGAGGATCCTAGAAAGCGGGATAGTGTTTGACCAGGACATTGATCGCTCATTATGATAGTCACTGACCACCAAGAGGTGGCGCAGAACAAAGGAAGGCTGCCTCCGGCAGCTACAGCCGAGGAAGAGAGGCCTCAGCAGGCAGCCAGAAAGGCCCCAATCGGCCCTGACCACCGGCCAGGCCTAGGGACCCTATCCATGCACAAATTTTGTGCACCAGTCCTCTAGTAATACATAATAGAAGGAAAGTTTCCCTGAAAATTATATTCTTAAGCTGGGAAATGAAAGATGGATAGATACTAAATAAGGAAAGAAGGGAGGGAATTAAATTCTAGTGTTAGAGAAGAAAGTATCAGGGAAAATATGTACAAGATGAAAATGGAAGAGTAAGAAGAGGCTAAGCCATACTGGACCTTCTAAATAGAATGTGTTAGTCTGAGTCCTCCAAGAAACAGATGTCAAGACAGAATTTTATTATGGGGAGTAACGTGTTAAAGGAAATACAAAGGAATCCGGAAAAGCTAGGGGAACTTTCAGACCATAATGTCAATTAGGTGGAAGTATCTCATACTGATATGCAATCTAAGGAAGTTTCAGGAAAGCTTCCAGGATACCGGGCACCAATGTCTGCAGATAAAGGAGTCTGTCTCTCAGGAAGACGTCTTCCTCAGCAATTGGTAGAGAGCAGTCCATGGGTGTCATGGCCTTGAAGTAAAAGAAGAGATGGGTTTTCAAAACTAGCAGATTTGTATTTTGCTGATTGCACCTGTAGTGTCATTTAACATATTTTTAGGTGTTTATAATACCCGTAAACTGTAAACTGATAGCTACATATAGAGGCTAGATCAGAGTCAAGTATAATTTCTTTACAGGTATAGCTTTTCTCTTAACTTTTACTAGGTTACCTTTTGGCATACAGACATTTTACATTTTGCTGTATTTAAGTTTGTCAATATTTTCCTCTTTATTTCATTTCTTGTTTACAATGTTTACAGTGTGCCTATGTGGCTCTAAGTAGTAGTTTGAGAATGTGGAATTTAGACTGCCTGGGTTAAAAATCCTGTCCTTGTCATCAGATAACCTTGGACAGGTTTCTTTACAAAATTAATATTTGTTGAGTTCCTACATTATACCAGGTGTAATGTAAATTTTATTTACTTGGTATTTGTTCCATTGCATTTGTTTGTTGATTTGTCTTATTTTGGTATTTATTTTCCATTTTTGTACTTTCATTCATTTTATACTTTTGCATTTTAGATGTACCTTTCCTATCTAGGTTTTGTGTTTTTAATTCAGCCTGACAATCTGAGTGTTTACCCCCCTCTACCCCTCCCCTCCCACCTCCCCGTGGAGCATTTGTCCACTTACATTAAAAAAATCATTGACATATTTGGAATATTGCAGAAAATTCACTTAGAAAATTCCATACAGCCCAGCCAGCACAACTCAGTTGTTGAGCATCTACCTATGAACCAGGAGGTCATGGCTGGATTCTCAGTCAGGGCACATGCCTGGTTGTGGGCTAAATCCCTAGTTGGGGGCATGCAGGAGTTAGACAATCAATTATTCTTTTTCATCATTGCTGTTTTTATCTCTCTCTCCCTTTTCCTTCCTCTACGAAACCAATAAAAATATATTTTAAAAAATAAAATAAAATTCCATACAAAGGGCAGTGGATTTTTCTCCATGTGAAATGGGAATAAGAAGGTTGTTTCAGGGATGTTTTTTATGACCTTATTTTTAAAGAAACTCTAGCATCATTATAGAAAAGAGACTTTATAAATAGGGAAATAAATAACCGCACTATTACAATAATGCAGATAACAATGAGGGTTCTACCTAGGGCAATGCCAGTGGGAAGAGAAAGGATAGGAAAAGTTTAGACTCAAAGGACAAATAATTACATATGTTGACTGAAGAAGGGCAGAACTTTGTCATAGGCTATTAGACCTTTGCAACTTACAAAGATGTGTATTTAGTCCTTTCTATAGGAAATAAAGGTGGATAAAAAAAAAACTTCTGTTAAGGGAAGTATTAATTATTCTTTTAGGCAAGAGTCTGGAGATAATCTAGGAGTTTAACATTTAAATCTGAAGTTCACAAGTTAGAATATAAAATGTCATTTATGGAATCACTAACATACATGTGATAGAGGCGATAGTTGAATTTATGTGAGTAGATGATTTCAAAATAAGAGTGCATACATAGAAAAGAGAAGAGGACTAATAATAAACCCTCAGGAAACAGCAGCGCGTTGAAAGAGGAGCAGACTGTAAAAACATACGAGGAGAGAGAGAAAGCACTATCATAGTGTGTTTTGATGGAAACCGAGGAGGGGAAGTGTCTGACCGCAGGAAGTGATGATGACTACCAGAGACTGCATAGTGTTTTCATCAAGTAAGGAATGAAGAGAGAGCACCTATTTGTGGGGACCTAATGCCACGGGGGCCAGGCATGGCAGAGATCTCCTTTTTCCATGTCCAGCACGGAAAGAGAGATGAAATGAACTGGTTCTAAGTGAAGGCAGCCAGGGATTTAGAAATAATAGAAAGAAAGAAGATGCAGAAATATATCTAAAGCTGGGAGCTGGGTGGGACGTCATTCTGTCTGCTGGAGAGGCAGGATGACTAAGACTGCTCCCAGTGCATTTATTTTATACCCCCAATACCAGGAAGTAACACCAAAATTTAGGATTAAAGGAGCTTATTTGCATTCTTACGTAGGCCCTAACATTCCTGTTGCTTGTCTGGATTTACATATCTAGACCTGCCCCTGCCAACATCTGGGCTTGATATGAAGGCCAAACTGATTACATTTTCTGCCATCTTGGGGAAATGTATATCCCAGCCTCGGCTCTGCCAGTTGTCTCAGACTCAGCTGACAATTTAAGGAAAATGCCCATGTGCCTTCTCAGGCAACCCTCTACACCTATTGGGTTTAGAAAATTGGAAATAATTTGGAAATCTTAGCAAGGATATTTTAAGAGTTGTACTGATGAGTATTGCAATTAAAATTCTTGCTCCAGCCAAAACCGGTTTGGCTCAGTGGATAGAGCGTCAGCCTGCAGACTGAAAGGTCCCAGGTTCAATTCCGGTTAAGGGCATGTACCTTGGTTGCAGGCACATCCCTGGTAGGGGGTGTGCAAGAGGCAGCTAATCAATGATTCTCCCTCATCAATGATTCTAACTCTCTATCCCTCTCTCTTCCTCTCTGTAAAAAATAAATAAAATATATTTTTAAAAAATAAAATAAAATTCTTGCTCCAGGTCACAGGTGCTAGGGCTGATTTTTGCATATGTGCACATGTGGAGCTTGGGAAACTACCCCTCAGCTAGGATAGCCACTGAGAGTGCCGCTGTGTTCTAGCAATGGAAGTATGTGCCATCACCCAGCGCCTTCTCATTCATCTTGCATCCTGCTACCACAGGGCCTGAGATATGGGAGATGCTCATTTGTTCAACAAATGTTTACTGATCATTGACTATAGACTAAGCACTGGTAGCACAGAGGTGAGTAAGACTGAATTCTTCTCTAAGAGCTCCTCTTTGATGAGCTGGGGAGACAGATGGCAGCATGTTAGGCAACTGATTACTCTTCCAATAATAGCATCATCTACTAGGCACAAAGCAAGGGTATATTAAAAGCCATATATGTATTATTTCAATGAACTAGTCTTTTAAAACTAGGGTGATTTTTTTGTTATTATTTCTCTGTAGGGATTACAAATAATCGAAAGCTTGTGCTTTCATGAAGAAATAGCTAGGTGAACAAAGATGTCTATTAAAAGATAAGGTCCTTCACTGCAAATGCAATACCTGCCTCAGATCTTTTCCATAATAATGGACAAATGCTAAATTATTATTAGTTTATGTATATACAGATCCAATAAAATGATTTTATTGTGTCTACACAAAACCAATAAAATGATTTAGATATAAATATTTGATTATTGTAATTTGATCTGCAGCAAATATGTCAAACATCTGATATGCACACTTCCAGTTGCTCTTTCTACCAATCAACTTTTCCCTCCTTCTTTTTAGTCACAGGTGCAGGCACAAACTCCATTTCAACACAGTGTTCCAGGCAGCTATTACAATCAATTCACATGGTGCATGAAATGAAATCTAGTTGCCCTCCATGATCTACAGAGTGTAAAAATACAGCATAAATGGCATGATCAATCATTTTAAAGAAAGCCTCTTAAATATGTTCCTGCCTAATAGGTATTAAACATTAACAATATAACTAGCATTTATAGATAGTTTATCATATATTAGGTTCTATATAAGTACTTAGTAGCATATTAACTAATTTAAATTTTATGAAATCATTAAGTAGATATCATTGACATGTCCACATTACAGGAAGGAAACTGAAGCATAGAGAGATTAAGTATGTGCATTGACACATTCTATGAGCAGGAAATCTGGGATTCATTCTGGCTCCGGAGCTTATGTAGTTAACCACCATGGAACCAAAACTGAGTCTGTTTAAAAATGCACCTTTAAATTGCTTTATCCAAAAAATTAAGAGAAAACAAAAACTAAAATTTTAATTTGTGCTAAAGGATTGTATATATGCATATTTTTTAAGAAAAATGGAAATTAGATCCTGTGGTAAATATGAGGGTTATCTACTATGCTAATATATACTTTTTGCTTGTGTGCTATGCTCCACTAAAAACATTACATGGAAAAATTGGGAACATGGTGTCAGTACTGGTGTGGCTGCTTGCATCTCTGAGCCCCAAGGAAACTGGGGATTGCCAGCACTTCACAAAATAAATACACACATTCATAGCTATTGGCACTGTTGATTTAAATAATATACTTGGAAATTGGTTTGGCAATAAATACCCCGTCTTGAAAATGTTAATATTTTCTGATCCAGTAATTCCAACCTGGGGAAACTTACAAAAAATGATTTTAAAAATTTAAGAACAACAGACATTTATACCTCAAGACTTTTTGAGCAACTTGAAGTTGTAAACAACTAATATGTCCCAAAGAAAGGTGATGTGGAAAGACTATTATAAATTTGTTACTACCATTCTCATTGTTGTAGCTTTAAATATTACTAGTAGCATAGAATAATAGATGCCAGGAGTGAAGAACAATCACCATAGTAAGTTTAATGGCTTTAAATCAAAGAGTCAATTGTAGTAGACATGAAAATTATAATAATGAACCAAAATGGTTTTATGTCAATAAATGAGTGAGAAAGAAGAGTCTGCCATGCATGTATGAGTGGATGCAAAGATGGCAAACTTCCAGTGAAAAGAGTTAGTTCAAGTAGGATTTTAATTGAATTGCTTACCTAAGGAAATTCTTTCAGAGAGAATTACAGATGGCTGTCCTGATGCCAGAAATCCCACTAATGTCAAGACATTTGCCTGTGGCCAAAGGATGCACTTGCCAAGATGCCAGGACTTCCTGACATGACCTACTAAGCTAGTTATTTAACACATGGGAATGGATAGTGGACCTTGAAGAATGACAAAGAGGGAAAGTCAAGCCATTGCAAGCAGAAGGGTTAATCGCAGGGGTCCTCAAACTTTTTAAAGTGGGGGCCAGATCACGGTCCCTCAGAGAGCTGGAGGGCCGGACTATATGAACTACTAATTCCTACTGTAACACCTCAGCTGCGCTCACTGCCCAAAAAACGTGGCGGGCCGGATCAAACTACGGCCCGCGGGCCGTTAATGTGTGTCACAGTCCCATTACTGTGCAGAAAATATCCAGGTGGAAAAGGACATCTTCAATATATTTTATCAAAATTAGTGACTAGAGTCTCTTAACTCTTACAAACCAAAAATTAGAGCTATTTGTTACTTTAATGTGTCCACTGAACATTTATTATGTGTTAAACAGTCTATTAGGCTCTTCCCAAGTGTTATCTCCCTTTATCTTCACAACAGCATTACTGATTTATTTAGCAAGTAATCATAAGAAAATCATTAGTTTTACATTATAGGTAAGGAAAATAATACTCAGATACTAGGCAACATACCTATAGCAACTATACCATACGCCAGAAGAATTTGAACTGAGATTTGCCTAATGCCAGAGTGCTCTCTGCTAATTCACTTTGCCCCCCAGGTGAGTAGAGGGTTTCCTTTCTCTCTGTTTTATATAGTAATTTGGCAGCAATGGAAAAGACTGCTCAGGTCTTCCTTGAAGAAACAATTTGTTGTTGGCTATAAAGAGTGTGAACCTCTAGAATAGAACTTACAACCACAGCCACATTCAGCATTCAAGCCCAGGCCACCTTCTTCTGAAGAGGTCCCAGTCAGTGATTGAGCCCAGCGGGGAGACTAAAGCTTAGAATTTCTGCCCAACATTTGCCTCTTCTAATGGGCAAAATACTATATTCAGAACTGCCTATTGGGTTAGAATGCTGATTGCCTATTTAGGAACAAATCATTTCCCCATCTCTTCCCTAAAATTACCTCAGGAATTAGAAAAGACACCAAACTAAAGAATTTTTTATGTATTTATTATTACTTTAAATTTTATAGTACATCGGTTTTTTAAAAATATATTTTTATTGATTTCATAGAGGAAGGGAAAGGGAGAGATATATAGAAACATCAATGATGAGCCGAAACCGGTTTGGCTCAGTGGATAGAGCGTCGGTCTGCGAACTGAAAGGTCCCAGGTTTGATTCTGGTCAAGGGCATGTATCAATACATTGGTTGCTGGCACATCCCCAGTAGGTGGTGTGCAAGAGGCAGCTGGTTGATGTTTCTCTCTCATTGATGTTTCTAGCTCTCTATCCTCTCCCTTCCTCTCTGTAAAAAATCAATAAAATATATTTTTTTAAAAAGAAGAAAGAAAATCAATGATAAGAGAGAATTATTGATCTGCTGCCTCCTGCATGTCCCACACTAGAGATCTGCAACCTGGGCATGTGTCCTGACCAGGAATTGAATCATGACCTCCTGGCTCAACCACTGAGCCACACCAGCCAAGCTTGCTTTGTTTTTTGTTTTGTTTGTTTTTCATCAAAAAACAACCTTTTATCACCTTTATACCTTCTCCTACCTCCACCCATCCACCTCCTCTACCCCCACAATCACCACACTGTTGTCCATGTCTTTTTTTTTTTTTTTTTTTTCTGTTGAAGTACATCATGAATGAATTTTCAGGGCAGAGAAAATACAGTTCTAAATCTTCCTGTTTCTGATATGGTACCTTTAATATATCTTCACATTAATTTGCCAGTTTGGCCAGGTAGAGAACTAAGGACCAAATTAATTTAATTTTCAAATTTTGAAGACATTGCTCCCAGCTGCTTCATCTTCTTGTGTCCAAGGTTGATGAAAGTCAGATGCCTTTCATAATGGCTGTCCCTTTTCGCCTATCAGTTTTCTGCAAAATGAACTTGCAGCTTGTCATGATAGACTGGCCTGCCTCTTTCCCCACATCCAACTCTACACTTTAAGTCTCTCTAGTGTCATCCTGGAATAGTATGTCTCTCTCCACCACAGCTTCTCCCCAAGGTGTATTCAGCGCAAAGTCTTCTCCATGCACATAATATGATGCATTCTCCATTCTCTAGAAATTCTTAGAAAGTACTTTTTTCTTGAAAATTTATTTTGCCTTAAGTTGCACATGTGTTAAAAGCTACATTACAGTTATTCCAATGGGATCTTTGGAGGTGGAAAAAGCATTTGTGTGTACTGTCACCTGAAACAGGATACACTTTATTGCTGATGTCTATAGATCCTCAGTGAGGGAATCTACATGTTTTCTTGAACCAAGTGGATACAGGATAGTAGTGTGGTTAGCTGAATGGGTAAACCAGATAAAGAAGATAAAATTATCATAAGTGGTCCTTTCTTAGCAGACAGCAATCTAAAATTAAATCTGTTTCTGAAATTGTATCTTTAATATGTCTTCACATTAATTTGGCATAAAGTATCAAGGTTTTTATTCAGCTGATAAGGAAGCAAACTGCCTTTTACAGTCATCATTGCTTTACTTTATTTTTTCATCCATTAAATTAATTAAAGTATGTTTTACTATTAGTATTTGCTTACTCAAAGAAGTGGAATTTTAAAATAAGATTTTGGAGTGTTAATAGATCTAAAAGGAAAGTTAAATGGTGTCAGCTTCAAAATAGCTAGTTCTTTTACTAGCACTTATTCTGGAATAATGTAGAATTGCAATTCAGGTCAAGAAAGTTATGGCAAATCATAGGCAATCTGCAGCAACAAAGGAAGATTAGCTTTTATTAGGCGTTAGGAGGAAATTGGGGAGGGTTGTTTTGAACAAAAGTTGGAGAAGAGTGAAAGTTTGGGTTATGGTGGTTTCTCATTGGCTATAAGTGGTGGTTAATGGGTTGTTGCTGGGGCAAGAAAAAAATCTTCCTTTTCTTAAAAGCGGGAGATAAAATTTCTATGAGGAAAATATCCTCCCTTGTCAAAACAATTCTTATCTTTCTTCTTCCTGCTGGTTATGGAGGCTGAAACTAGTGGTACCTGCAGGAGATATCACCCTTCAGAACTCCATTTTAAATGAGGTCCCCTGTATTTATTTTCATAACAGTTAACATGGAAATGGCAGAAATCAGGGATGCTCTAGGAATCCTAACCCTCTTTCAGGACAGGAAATTGACAGCTTTATTGACTCCCATTTACTATATCCATTTCAAATTCTTGTTAGAGAGCTACTCATTAGCTCAACATTTGTTAGGACTCTGCCCTTCAGTTGTTAGGGGTTTTGTTCCAAAATACAGTCATTCCTGGGTACCTGAGGACAGGGGGGATTGGTTATAGGACCTCTGCAGATGTTTAAGTCCCTTAGATCAAATGGCGTAGTATTTGCATATAACCAGCATGTATCCACCTGCATACTTGAAATCATCTCTAGATTTAATAGGATGTAAATGCTATGTAAATAGTTGTTTTGCAGTATTATTTAGGAAATAATTACAAGGAAAAAATTGACATGTTCAGTAAAAATTCAAACACCACTGGTCTAACTACATAGTACGTGTCAGCAATGTAAATTTTTTTTTTTAATTTTTGACTTGAGGTTGGTTAAATTTATGGATATGAGAACCATAGACAAGAAGGACAGACTGTATAAACAGAGGCAAAGTTCAGCCCTGAAAAAAAATGCTACTAATATAAAGCACTAACAAAATGCCTATGTTTTCTGTGGTATGTATGGCTTTCACTTCACTCAAAGAATGTTTCAGGGTCATTGTCACAGTGAAGCTTATTAGTCAATGGGCCCAAAGGTACAAACATCCTTTGTACAATCAACTTCTCTGGCTGCTATTGCTGATCAGGAAATTCATTAGCTCGCGTTGACAACAAAATCTTCCTTCTTTCTAAGTATTTTTCATGGTTTCAGATGTTGTTTACTTAATTTACATCCCTTCCAAACAAATAAGCAAGCAAGCAAAACCCAATAAAATTGAGAGTGGAAGAAAAATTATTCAATCAATGAAAGAAGCAAAATAGATGATTAACCTTAAGGAGGCATTTCATAAATAAGTCACTTGGATGTAATAATTGCCTTATAGTAGTGTTCCAGTTGTAAGTTAATATACAACCCTAAATTAGAGATTACTATATCCATACTTAAATAACAGAAATGTGTAACTCAAAATGATTACTTAAGTAAACTGCCTCAATTTATAGATAATAAACCAGTCTCAGGAAAGAGAATTAGTTTTCTAAGACTATAGTGTTTTCTATTGCAAGAGACAGACTCCAATCCAGACCTCCTTACCTTAAATTCAGGGCTTTTTGGACTACTTTCTAAATATTGATAGTATTGCAGTATTTCAAGAGGTCCTATCAGCTGTTGGAATCTTTTGGTAAAGATTAGGCTTATTCTACTGAAAAATTATCTTTCTAAATTCCATAAAATATTGATTTTTTTTTTACCAGATTGATCTCTATTTTATTTTATTTCTTTTAGGATGAATATTTGTCTGGAGAGGTTAAAATTGCCAGTGATATAATTTTGGTTATTTTTCAACTTTTATTTGAAGACATTTTACAAAGCTAAGCAATATGACAAGCCTATTGCTCTGAGATTCTAGTTAATAATTAATTTTAATATGATTTTTTTCCCGATGACTTCTGAATATCTAATAGCATTTCATCAAAATGCCTTTAGTAATTACTTTATTAAATTTCTAATCTGAATGCTTATTTAAAATAGGAGCTGGCTATTTTTTAACATAAAGACATAAAGTGAAATTATATTGGCTTCTACTTTTGAGGAATCCATAGGATAGATAACAAGTAAAAGATACATTAAAATAATTATAATGCAATGTAGCAAGTGTTATAGATGGAAAAGAATTAGAATGTACCTGTCACAGGGAGTATCTGCATATGAATGATTACAGTTTCTTTCCTCAAGGATTTCACAGTTTGTCCCTCAAGGATTTCACTGTTGTTTTCTATGCCCTATTGTGACTACAGTTTGCATGCACATTTTTAGGACAATAAATGTTAAAGAACATGGATATTTACTAGTCTTTTTGGAATTAACAAAATGAGACTTGCATTTTTTCTTCTCTTTCTAATATGAAAGTAAGATGTTAACAATACAGGTCAGAAAGGCACAAATTTAAAAAACATATATATTTTATTGATTTTTTTACAGAGAGGAAGAGAGAGGGATAGAGAGTTAGAAAAATCAGCTGCCTCTTGCACACCCCCTACTGGGGATATGCCCACAACCAAGGTACATGCCCTTGACTGGAATTGAATCTGGGATCTTTCAGTCCACAGGCTGACGCTCTATCCACTGAGCCAAACCAGTTTTGGCAGAAAGTCACAAATTTTAATAAAAGTGGTATAGAGAATACTATGGGAATTGAGAGGTGGGAAAGGTCTTTTCTAGATAAGAAGAGTAGGCTCCACTGAGAATTTGGTCATTTTGCTAAGTAAGTGTATGATCAAGATGTGAGAAATTTATCAAGGGGTAAGTATTAAGGAGATTTCTAAAATGAATGGCATCAGCATGCTTAGTATTTATTTTGCACTTATGGGGAAAACAACTATCTGTGTGGTTAGAACATAAAGCATATCAAGAAAAGTGGTACAAAATTAGGTATAAAAAGAAAGTTGGAGCCTAAATGCTTAGGTCATTAAATAGCAAGATGCTGATTTTGCAATTTGTCCAATAACCAGTTTGGAGCCCTCAAAAGACTCTGAACTATACAGTTATGGTATTAGGGTTGTATTTCAGGCAAATTAATCTGCTAGACTCAAGTAGTCTGACTTGGAAGTGAGAAACACTAGAAGCAATAGAGATCAATCAGAATACTATTTCAATAATCCAGTTATATTATAGAAATCTAGACTAGGGTAGCAATACAAGAAGATAGTTGGGAAATGTAATGCAAAATACATTTTTTTTCACATTCAATATAGATGCCCCACATATTATTCATGTCTTACTAGGAATATTTTATATATATTACTATGGGCCCAGTGCATGAATTTGTACCCCTTGAAAGGAACTTTGGGCCACAAGGCTGTGGTGGGCACAGGGGCAAGTCTCGGCCCATCCTCCATGCCCCTGCCTGGCCACTCCTGCTGTGGCCCCTAGTCCTCTGTTTGTGGCAGCCCCACTCCTGCCACCACCACTCACACACACTGATGGTGCTAGCCCTGCTTGCACCCACTGATGGCACCTAATCCTACAGGGACAAAACCAGCAGTTGAACATTCCCCAAGGGTTTTCCAATTGAAGAGGGTGCAGACTGGGCTGAGGGAACCCCCCCCCCCCCCAATGCATGAATTTCGTGTACTGGGCCTCTAGTAATAAATAATATAGTAAGAAGTGTGTATGGTGCTTGGTAGTTACTTGAAATATCAGGGGGACCACTTTGTAAATTATATGATTGTCTAACCACTATGGTGTGTATCTGAAACTAATACAAAAATAATATTGCAATTGAAAAATAAATTAAAAATATAATTATTACATGGTTGAGAAGTAGAAGGTGGAGAATAGTGAAATCTATATGGTAGAGAACAAGGTGGTGGATGGTATAAATTAAAATGAATGAAAGGGATTATATTATGTACTCCTAACAGAACACAATGATATTCCTGACACATACAAAAGGTTTATAAAATGGTTTTCTAAATGGAATTTAAAGTATGGGTTTCATAGCTGGTTATCCTTGTATTCTTTGTGATACAAGGAATATTCTTTGTGATACACCTTTTGTGACCTAACTGATCCCAGTTGAACAAAGAAGAAGAAGAATAACACCATAAATCTTCAATCGAATTAATCGGTATTTATATCTGTACCAGAGGCCCAGTGCACGAAATACGTGCACAGGTAGGGTCCGTAGGTCTGGCCAGTGATCAGGGTGGATTGGGACCTTCCTGCTGCTGCCCGGGGCCTTCCTTCATTCCGTGCCACCATTCCGCACCACCCCATGGCAATCAGTGCATGTCAAAGCAAGTGATTGAATTGCTGTTCTCCTGGTCGAACTCCCAATTGGACACTTTGCATATTAGCCTTTTGTATACTAGTATATAGATAAGGAAGACATAATTCAGTCTCATTGGATGCCCAGTTAATGAGATGTTTTGTCCTAGTGAGTTTGCCCATAAACCATGTTTTTAAATCTAAATTAAATGAGAAAGCCAATTTCATATAGCTCCCTGGGATTTTGCCCATAGACAAATTCCTTTAAAACCCCAAGATCCTTTGCTTTAATGATGTTCTTTTATTAAAATGCCTATGACAATTAAACATAAGCCAATACATACTTATATGCATAAAAACGAGGGAAAACTATAAACATTTTAAACTCCAGTGCACAGTATAGTTATTGTTCTCTCACCACAATTTGCTGAGCAATTTGAAGAAAATTTGTGATCTGCAGTGCACCCTGCGGAGACTTAGCATCATCCTGCTGTTTCTTCCAGAGTAAATGATAAACTCTGCTTGGGTTTCCCACACAATTATAAAATAATTAAGCTTAGCACTCTAAGGATGAGTTCAGGACTAGAACTGACCACTTCTTGGCTAAATGGTGCTCTGAGGACAAAACAATTATAGGAGATCAGCTTACACACACACACACACACACTAACTTAAGTCCTTTGTAACAGTATCTCCCAAAAGTGCTGACTTTCCCCCCCATAAATTTAAGTGTTTTGCAACTAAAATGTTTTCTACTTACAATTGAACAGAAATAGCAATACACTTCTTTGAGAGAAGGTGACACACACAAAACCTTCTCATTGAGTAAAATCAGAACATTAGAAACCAGCAGAAAAATTCCAAAATCCACTCACCTCAAGAATATACGAGACACCAGTCAGTAATAGAAAGAAGTTTTCTAGAGATCCTCAGATCACTTCATCTCTATTGTCACTTCTGCTGCTTTAGCTCTTTGTTTTGGTGAACAGGAAGTCAAAGGAAGAACATGTCCTCTTATACCTCTTCTAAAGGAAATAAAATAAGATGTTCCAGACAAATACACACACATGACCTATAAAAGGTAGCTATCTTTAATCTCTCCTATTTGCGGACACTGATGAGTTGGCTGGACTTTGCAGAAAAATAAATCCTGAAGTTTTCTCTCCCAACCTGTTTTCACTGTGTGAAATGAGGCTGTGATCTCTTATCTCATAGAATGTTGTAAGCATCAAACCACATATGTATGTAAAAGTGTTTATTGAGGTTTGGAGGATAAAGCAAATACTCAAAATGTGTTGAACATATCAGGTTCATCTATCATTAAACTTACAAAAAATACCTATGGAAGTTAGGGTTAAGAACAGGAAGATTGCTTTTCTTTATGAAGTTCAGGCAAAGAAGAGTAAAATACTGTATTTTTGTTGTCCAGAGCTTGGCGCTTGATTTATAGAAACTCTACAATCTAATAATATGACTACATTAGTAAACTTCTTAAATTAATACAATTTAAGAAAAAAAATGGCTACTGCTACTTCTCATCCCAGCAAGATCAAGATTGAGATAGCAGACTAGTTTAACTGAGGCCTTATTAGAATAACTGGGCTTCAGCTCCTATAGGTATATAAATGTTTAATCACGAGTTTCATAATTATCACAATAAAATCATATATAGCCACTAAAAGTGACTGTTATAAAGACTGTAGCAACAAAAATATTTTTATGAATCACTTAAGCAGAGTATGACTATATACCTACACTATGGTTAAAACACTGTAAAAATGATATATTTTGGGGGGATAGGTCTGGAAAGGAACAGTGAAAATAAAGACAGTTTGATTCACAGAGGTGATCAAACATAGTTTTCAAACTATAGTGTGCAAATGAATCATCTGAAATACTTAAAAATTCACATTTTCAGGCCCACCCTTAGAGATTTGTATTCAAATTATTTGGAAGAGAGACTTCAGAACTTGTATAATACTAAAACATTCCCAAGTGATTCCTAAGTTGTTCAGTTTTGGGCACTGTGATAGGATCATGGGTGATTTAAAGGATTATAGCCACAGTATTATAATCCACTGATGTGTTTTTAGTGTTTGCCCACAAATGTGAAATGTGGGGCAAATCAGGAATATATTGCAGTTGATTGTCCAGTCTCTAGTCAAAATGTAATAGACTGAATTTTACGAAGCTGTTGTATGCTTATGGCATATGTGTATTTCTGACTCACATTAGCCATTCCATTTTATTAGCCTGTGTTTGTGGATACTATCTTCCCTATCTGCTCCCTGGGAAGAGACTGATGCCATTTGTTAACTTACTGCCAGTTAGTTCTCAGTATCCTGCAGGGTAAACATAAATGTATGACAGTGCATTAATTGACAAGGACTCTAAGTGATAGTAATGGAGGAGCATTGGAGTTCAGCCTGCTGTCATGGATTCAGTGTCCACATCTCGGGTGTAATCTACATTTGCTGTATCTTGGCTATCATCCTGCTTCCTCAAACCTGTTGAAACGGATCCTGTCTGTGACCTGGCACGCATCATACCCTGCTGTATTCTTGCTAGTACTCTCTCTAGGGTACTGAATTTCCTCTCTTATATCAACTCACTAGTTAGCTTTCTGCTTTGAGGGGACTTATCAGCAAGAAGCACAGAGCTGTAGCTTGATGTGATTTAATTAATGATTTCTACCTAAGTGGCCTCTGTGCTTAGAACTATGATTGGCACATACTTAGAAAGTGTACAAGAAAGGTTCATGATTATCCGCTCCATCTGTTGGTCTGTTACTTAAAATATCAACATTGTAACTAACCCTACATGTCTCTGCACCTACATTGAAAACTTGGACTTTAAATACGTTAACCACTATGACTCTGTGGGTGGCCCACATCTCTAGCTTCCTTCTGGTCCTTGTTTCTTCTTCCTCCCCATCTATTTGTGGGGATGAAATTCTAGCAAGCCTTGTACCCAATCTCATCATATTTTAAACAATTTGACTACAAATGATATGCAATTTAATGTAGACATAGTCAGAGCAGGCACATTAGTTACCTTCCCAACGTGCACACGCAAACTAACTGCAATGGGAAGCAAAAGGTGGCAGTATTATGTGAGGTACTTGGCACACATAATTAAGTTTATTCTCACAATTTCTTATTACACGAGGAAACTGAAGTCTGGAGATAATAAAGGTTTAATGAAATGACAGAAGCAAAAACTTCAAATTATATATCTGTTGCTATAATGACATTTCTTCCCCCCCCCCCCCCAATATTACAATGCTAGTCACCCTGTCTGGTTCATTAAATTTAGTTTAAAAGCTAAAAACTACCCACTTAGAAGGAAATGACATTTACTAGCAGCATGATATCAGACATGCTAGGCCTTCAATGATGGACATTTTTGCTTGTATGTTCTTTGTTTTTCTAGAACTGTATGTCTCAACTATTTGACGGTTGTCTAACCTTGGATTTTGATCAATGCTAAAAATAACGAAACAGAAGAAGTATGAGGTTTTAAGTGGAGACACTATGAACAAATTCTCAACATAAAAGTAATGTACAGGGAAAAAGGGGAGCTGAACAAACAATGATTAATTGCTCATTAAAATTTACCTTGTTATTAAAATGTGTCAAGGGCATATAGTTTCAAAAGGCTATTGGACAATACTATGAGTGTGAAACAAATAAGAAAGATGGCTATGCAGTCACCCCTCTGTTCTGTGAATTAACAGCGTGGGGGACCATTGCATAATGACTGAGTGTGATGATACAGATCAAAAATGAACCGTACAGCAATGCAAATTAAGAGCTAGTGTTGGTCTGCCTTAGGATGGGAATAATGAACAGCAGGGTTGGGCCATGTAAGAATTTTTCTCTTATTTAAGCACTCTAATGAGAGTTTTAAATAGAAATTAAATTGTGGTTTGCATTTTAAAGATATCAGTATTTTTTTCCATTAAAGTACTCATGGAGACAGTTAATGATAGCACCTAAAAGTCATTTTGAGACTAAAGTTATGTGCCCATCATTGAAAAGAGGCCCAGAGGAGTTTCCATGAACTACCAGAAGCAGATAAAACTGGATTGAAAAACGAATTATGACCTATGTTTTGAATCTTGGTGGGAGGAAGTGGTTATTAAGGATAATAGGAAGCCCGTATGAATATAGGTATATTTTTATTATTCTTTCCAAATTGGAAACTTTGGATAAAATAACCTGAACAACTATGGATTTACCCTGTCAGTATACTTTCTTTACAGCTAGAATCAGGGCCACACCCAACCCTTTGTCTTTCATCAACACCTCCCCTTTTTCATCCATTCAAAGAAACACTCTCAGGGTATAAAAGACCCACCGTGTATTCTATTTCTTGATGTGGTTTTTCACTTATATGCAGTGACACATATGCAGGGAGATATAAGAATAATATTGAAGTAAATAAAGCTGAAGATTGTAGGATTTTTTAATACTCTGTTTATTGGAAAAGAACCACAGATATTTTTATCTCAGATTTATTGCTGATGTACTAAAATTAAGACTTTCTAACTTCATATCGAGATCAATTCTATTTTTATTAATTTAATGTGCTTTTAAATTTAATTCTTAACACTATCTGATATTTATAATCTTGATTGTTATTTCCATTATTTTATTTGTGTTATTTTTATTTTAAATTTATTTTACTTATCCCTTTCCATTCACTTCTCTGCTATTAGTGAGACTGTTGATTTTTGTTCTGTGAGCCCATTTTTTTTAGGATTACATATTTATAGTGTTTTAAAATATTTGGTAGTGCCAGTTTCACTTATTAGTTTTTCCAAAATGTGGATTTGCCTATTCTGCTTTTCCTCTCAGAATTATTTTTAGCTAGCCTCAAATGTATTTATATGCAATTTTGAACATTGATATTGTGATGAAACCAAAAATTACATAAGAAAGAATTGTTACCTTTATAAAGTTTATTCACATGCAAGACTCCTGAAATACTTCAAGACTTTAATGAGAATTTTTACATTTATTACATGGAATTCCTAGATATTTCTTGCTTATCCATTTTTAATTGTATGTAAAATATTTTTTCTTTATATTGTCAAACTGGTATCATTACTTTGAAGGATTTAAATTAGAAGATTATGATGAGAATTTGGAATAAAATATAGCATTGATTAATAGACTAGATGATTCAATCAAATAATGCCTCTACCTGAGTAGAAGCTTAAATTCAAATGACCTGAAAATTAGGTAATGTTATGACTCAAACATAGAAACAACTATTCTGTGACCATCTCCTTCCATAAGTTGCAGGATTCCTATTACTGATTTTAGTTTAAGTTAAGTCTGCCACATCATTGTCACAGACAAGAATATGGTCATGTCACAGCCAATATTCCTATTCATTAGGAAACTTCAGCAAAATGTGGGAAAGCAAACCCAAAATTCCTTACAAAGTTTATCAACAAATTTGAATGAGACGATTATTTTCTAAGTGAGTAAACATCTGATTATCCAGGGAATCAAGAACCAAGAATATCATAGTTTGAAGAAATTAAAATGATACATTTTTTTACTTAATAAATAAACTGCCCTTTCAGGTAACTATAGACAATGAAGTCAGTATATTAAATAACCAAGATCTCTTGCACAAAATAAATAAAGTAGTCTCATATCAAGCAAAGTCAAACCCTAAGCACTACTTAAAGACAGATGAAGCTGAAATTTCAAAAAATTGTAAGGCAATTAGAAAAATCAACAGAGGTTTGCACCATGGACTCATTGGTCCAGTGCAGGAAAAGTACTCAAATGAATAATAGTACTCAATTTTAGCAAAAGACATAATCTACAGATTTCAGGGGTAAATGAACTTTAAACAGAAACACCCCCTGCCAAAATTCACACTAAATGCATCTTGGTCAGTCATCTGAAAGCCAAAGAAAATGAAGAGGCTTGAAAGCAGTGAGAAAAACACCATGGCATGCAAGAAGAGACTTGTTAACTCACTTTTCTGTATCCTATGAAAACACCTTTCAGAAATGAAGGGGAAATCAAGACATTCTCCAATGAAAGAAAGCCAGAAGAATCAGTTATCAGAATACCTGCCTTAAAGAAAGTTTCTAGACAGAAGGAAATTATAAAAGAAGTGACCTTGGAACTCCAGAAAGGGAAAAAGAATACAGTAAGCAAAAACATAGCTAGATAATTTCTTTCTTCTTGGTTTTTCTAAGTTATGTTTGACAGCAGAAGCAAACATAGTCTGTCTTATGTAAATGACTGTAGAGGAAATATTTAAGATAATATAAGCAGGGAGAAGGTGCTCTGTAAACTAGAGTGGTCAGAGAACAAATTTGGACCTCTCTGCTCCGCCAGAAAGGTTTTTCGCTCCAACAGAAGGTTCTGGAAGCTTGGGAGCAGCGATCTGGCTTCAAGGACCCACTGATCTGTTCGTGACACCATTAGAAGATGGATTCATCCACAGACAGATGGCTGAAAGTACTGAAAAGGAAAATATAAAATGAACAACCACCATATTATTAGTTCATCTCTTAAGAGTTGTGAAGTTGCAACTGCCCTAGAAAACCAAAGTCATGAGGTTCGGTATTCAGCTTCAGTGGAAAATGGATCAATTATATTTTCTCATACTAGAGTTGCATTTTTATTGATAAATACTAAAGAATTCTTTATGTCAGCTGGAGGAATATTTCTAGCCAAAATTGAGAAGTTTTTTTTTTTTAACATTCACCAAAATAGTTTTTTGGTTCTATCTGCTGCCCTCCATGGCCTCAAGGAATGGAAACTAAAGTTTAATGTTTAGGATTCAGCAAATTCCTGGATAGTAACTTTCAGATACTTCCAATACACAACACAGTAAATGCTATTGATCTTATGTGTATTATAGCTAACATCACCTTCAAACCATACATAGATAGCATCTGCTACAGAATGCTAACAACTAAAGCTTACATCATTGAGCAAAGTCCTGTTTGGAAAACAACGTCAACAGATAAATCTCAGTGACTCATTTAACCCAACTTAGAGTGTCAATTATAAATGTTCTTTCATAAGAATATTAAAATAATTAGATTGGTTTAATTAAAATGTTTAAATATATATTTATTGTAAAGATTAAAAATTTTTAAATAACAAAATACATACAATTTTTAAAAAGGTAATTATAAGTAGAGGATGAATCTTAAAATGAAGATAAAAATAAACCCAGAGCAAGCAAAAGGGAGGAAGTATTGTAATAAAGATAAGGGCAGAAATCAATAAAGTTAGAAAAGAAAAAATATATTTTCTTTGAAGAGTCCAATGTTGTTGACAAAACTCTGCCAATACTGATTTCAAAAAGAGAGAAGATTCAAATCACTGCAGGAGGAATGAAAGAAACATATCACTACGGACTCCCCAGAATGTGTATATATTAAATATTCTGTTTGAGACATATCAAGTGTGGTGCATGTTAGGAAACTTCCACGCCATGAAGCAGGCACTGGGACTGACGTGCCTTGGTGCACTGGGACTCTTGTTGAAACCGGCCTGAGCAGATCACAATATCTTTTGGTCATTTGCCTTGTGACAGTGCACCCTTCACCTGAGAACAGACAAACCTGATTACCGTATTTTCCAGCATATAAGACGACCACTGTGTTCTATTATATTAAAAAGCCTGCTCAGATTGGCCAGAGTCAGAGAGATGGTCTATTAAAAAAAAAGAATTGGTGTTGCCTTGGAAGTGGGGGGTAGTCTTATACAGCGAATATAGGTCTAAACCTATGCTTTAGCTGTAAAAAATTAGGGTGTCGTCTTATACGCCAGAAAATACGGTACATTGTTATGAGGAGGCATGGCACAGCAAGACTTAGTTTGCTTAATTCCGTGGAGGTAATTTATTTAAGACCTAAGAAATAAAATGAGACCATGTAAGTTTCCTTTCATTATGTCATGGACATTTTTGCATGATTGCTAGTTCATTAGTGAAATTATTAGCCACCTACCTCCTAAATGACGTCATTTTGTCACTGGCTGTAAACGAAGGAAGGTCACCTCATGGAGGACAGGAATGCCAAGCTTGTGTCTATGTACCTTAACTGCCAAGGAACCTTTTTTGTCCACCTCCTTCCAAGACAGCTGGGGGCTGCGTGATTGATCAGGAAGCATGTTCTCAGTGCTGCTCGGACTTTTGAAACTCTAAGTGGAAAATCATTTTCAGAATGCAGAGAAGTCAGAGAAGGTGATAGCTGATTGCTACTTCATTCTGTGTAGAAAGTGGGGACTCTTTTGAGAGACTACTCAGACTGATGTCTGTCTCAAAGTTCTGAACATTTCACTCACTGATTACAAAAAACATATGTAATTAGGCCCTGAGAGGGAGAAAGTAGTCTACTGACTTTTGATCACAACCATCACTAAAATGTCAGGAAGATACCACCATATATGCCATTTAAAGTCACAGGAATTCCTGCAGTCATATGCAACAGTATTTCTCAACCTTTTGGTCACTTTAGGTCACCCATTTAAATTACATTTTTAAAAGATTATAAAAATTTAAAACAATAATACAAATAAAATGTATATTTAAAAATTGATAATTCCAATGATTTCAATGATTTGAGAGATGAAATTATTTGAAATCTTTTACCAAGTTTTCTATATCTGGTTTAATAAGGGATGAATGGCTATCATTGACAATTGGAGTCATATTCAGTTGCTATATTTTTAATATTTTTCTATTCAATTAGAAAGTTCTAATTTAAATTTTAGTCACCACAAATAGTCAATGGTCTTCAGTGTATCTGATTGATTGTTTTGGAAAATCAGATTAAAAATTGACCTAAAATTTATAGACAAATTTTTCAGTGACTGCATGTAATATCATCTCAAAAGTTGCAAAGTCAAATGTCTCAACATAATAGATAATGGTAAATGGGTCTTTATATATATATCTCTGTTTCATTCATCTCTGTAAAGCATTCCTCAACCATTTCATTCTCTAGCAGGTAAAAAAGCATCAGATACTGTGAAGGAGTGAGGCTCAGCAATCAAGTAATCTGCAATATGGTTTAATTTTCTTTTGAAGCTTTAATATTTATCCTTCACTTGAAGTTTTGTGGTATTTTAGCATGGTGTCATAGATTTGAATTGTTCAAGATTCTGCCCATTTCAATAGGAAACACGATTTAAGTAGTTCACTTATACCCTTGGAAATTACCTGGCATTATTAGAAACTAGAGGTCTGATGCACAGAATTCATGCATGCACTGGTGGGGTCCCTAGGCCTGGCCAGGGATCAGGGCCATTGAGGCCAGGCCGGTCAGGGCTGGGCTGGAGAGGAGGTAACGGTTGCCAGGCCAGGCATGGAAATAAAGGACACCGGATGCAGATGCACCATCATCGATACCCTGCCACCACGTGGTTCCCCACCTCCTCCCCATAGCAGGTGGGCAGCAGGCTGATCAGGGCTTCCTGACAGGGGTGAAAGGCAGGGCATGGGAGGTTGGCTGTCAGCCCAAAGGAAGGGGCTTGCTTTCGGCCCGCCTGGGAAAGGGGTCAAGTCTGCTGCCACCCACCCCCAGTTCCCTGTCCCAGCCCAGGTGGAAGGACCATGGAAGGTTGGCTGTAGGAGTGTACTGACCACCAGGGGGCAGCTCTTGCATTGAGCATCTTCCCCCTGGTGATCAGTGTGCATCACAGCGACCAGTTGTTCTGGTCGTTACAGTCACTTGGGCTTTTATATATCTAGATGTTTCATCAAATGTCTCATTTCACTCATTTGTATATATATTTATAGCAATCTGCATTCTTATGTCCATAAAGTCATGTCTTTGCATAGCATATTGAGGGAAATGCATGATTGATCAATCATATTCACCATTATCCTCTTTTCTTTTGACTCTGAATGGAGATGAGGAGTGGGCTCTGGAGCTGAAATAGCTGAGTTTTCCCGGTTCCCTTACTTTCTAGCTGTGTGAATGGACAACTTCCTTACCCTCTCACTTTTTATATTAACAAATTGAGGATCCTACTAACTAGTATCAACTTCATAGGTCATTAGTAATTAGATGAGTAATTCATGTAAAGGTTTTAGAGCAGTGATTGACACATAAGTGCTCAGGACAAGTTATCTCAGCATAAACCCAAAGAACTTACTTAAATATCAGTAATTTTACATAACTATAGTATATGTAGTACATGTGGTTTTAATTACTTTTCTAAATAATTATGTGTTTTTAGTTGGAATTTGTTCTGATATGAATTGAAAGGAAAAAAAATCATACACCTAGCTTAGAAAAAGTACTACATTGGCTCACATAAACAGGAATCCTAGAAGAGATTTCACATTCAGCCTGGCTGAATTAAGAATTCAGACAATGTTAGCAATAACAAATCAATCTATTTTTCTCTCTCTTTTCAGTCCATTGGTTCTACTGTCCCAAATTTGACTTTATTCTCAGAAAAAAAAATGACTTTCAGTCACTCTGTCCTTATAATTCTTAGCTATCACAATCTCAAAAAAGAGACTATCCTCTCATAAAATCCTTATAAATCCCCATGTAAAATAAATAATGAAAATGGAAGAGGGGCTAGGATATGGCCTCTGCCTTCACATTTTTAGTCTAACTAGGAGCTAGGCAAGTAAATCAACATGTACAGTTCAAGGTCCTGAAAATGATAATGGCTTTATTTGCTGAGTATTAACTATGAGTCAGGCTTTACATTACAGTAGGTCCTTGTGTTATGTTGGAGGTCCATTCCTACAGTGCCATGGAACACGATTTTCACTGTAAGTCAGAACACACCTACATAAGCACCTACATCACTCACATGGAGCACATACACAGCAGTAATGAAGTGAAACAGTAAAAAATATTTAAAAATATATAACAATTCCTGACCTTTACTTGTGGTAAATAAAATAAAATAAAAAACATAGAGCACATTTGTATATATTTCAAAATGTGGAACTTTTAAAAAAAATACTGTAAATGGGAAATGACGACATAACCACAAAATGAAGTACATCGAGTCTGACGTAACCTGAGGACTGCCTGTATACTTTTTTATTTAATCTTCACAGTAACCTTGATTTAGGGACTATGATAATCTCAAGTTTACAGATCAAGGCTCAGAGAATTCAAATAACTTGCCCCAAGTTAGGAAGAATCAGATCCAGGTCTTTCTGACTTCATCTTCTTAATCTGCACCCTTGCCGGACTTACTCTGACTTTTAGAACCTTAGAGTCTAACAGAGAGCCAGCCAAGCAAATCTCCAGTTTCAGGATATAGTACAATAAGAAAGACATTACTTCTCTCCAGTGCTTTGATGTAATAAATATCAGGATGGAAGGTGTTTCTTCATAAGCTTATGTCAATACTTGGCAATGACAGTGTCTGTCTTAGTCAGTGTGGGCTGCTATAGCACGGACCACACATGGGATGGCTTATAAACAATAGAAATCTATTTCTCACAGTTTTGGAAGCTGAGAATCTGAGATCAAGGTACCAGAATGGTTGGATTCTGGTGAGAAATCTCATGTTGCAGAGGGCTGACTTCTTGTTACATTTCACATGGTAGAAGGAGAGTGAGATAGCTGTTTGGCCTCTTTTTATAAGGGCACTGATCTCATCCACCCTCATGACCCAATTGCCTCCCCAAGATCCTACCTCCAAATACTATCACAATGGAGATTAGGTTTCAACATATACATTTTGTGGAAAACAAATATTCAGTGCATAATAATATCCTATGAATAAATGCATGGGCTTGCATGAATCTTAAAGCTTGTGTCTCTCTAGCAGCCAACCAGTTCAGATACTCTTCACTGTGTATATGACCATTTGTATGTGCTCACCAGAACCCAATGCATTGTAACTATATTCTGAAATATAAGAAAACTCTATTCAGAATCAGAAAATCTCACCATTTCTGAGATTTTGAAAGGTTTATATTTACTATATTACATATTTAAAGAACGAGCGACATTAAATTTTTGTAAAAATAACATTAGAATTCTGATTTTATTTTAAAAGCGATATTTATGCATCCATTTATTTTATACTTATAATGATGCTATGAAGTAGATTATTATTGTTATCAGTATTATAATTATCATTACCCTATAAGGAACCTAAGGCTCAGAGTTATGAAGTGGCTTGCCAAGTCACACAGTTAGCAGCTGGCGGAACTGTCTTCTAGTTGTAAATCTTTCTACTCTACCTCAGCACCTCAGGCATTGCCAGCAACCATGCTAGCTTTTCTTGGCTAGTTCTTCCAGAATGATGGATATCTTTAAAAAGTTGCCAATGTGACTGCAAGAGCTGATTATTGGCTGGCTAGAAATAAAACGTGTATCAGACACTGTGGTGAAGTACCAGTGCATTATTTGTAATCATGAAAACCTGGTATGACAGGTAATTTTTTGAAATATTAAATTGTGTTTTGCTTTTCCAGCTTTAAAAAAAAAAGAAAAAAAAAAAGAATGAACAGTATTCATGTTTTATACTTTGTATTTTCCTCTCCTCGTTCTAAAAGGGCAAGCAGGACCTTACATTCCCTTCCCTTGGATGTAATTTCTAAGTGCAACAAAATTACTGGTAGAAAATCCTTTTTAAGGCCTTCATGGAAGCTTAAATCCATAGCGGACATATGAAGAGAGAGAAAGAGAAGCCAGTCTCTACCAAGGTGAAAAGTAAATAAAAGCAGTGAAGGAATTGGGCTAGCCCTAACTGGTTTGACTCAGTAGATAAGAGTGTTGTCCTGGGGACTGAAGGGTCCGGGTTCGATTCCAGACAAGGGCACATGCCTGGGTTGTGGGCTCGATCCCTAATAGGGGGCATGCAGGAGGCAGCCAATTCTATCTCATCATTGATGTTTCTACCTCTCTCTCCCTCTCCCTTCCTCTCTGAAATCAATAAAAATATATTTTAAAAAGAAAAAATTGGGCTATCATCCCACAAAATATGTGGTGCATTTGAGGTGTGAGGTGTGGTCCATTGCAATGCTCATGAAGGCAGGAAGAAACCCCAGGAGCAAATGACAACTTGTTAAAAGCTCAGGAGGTTGGACCCTAGATACGAGGGCTGGGTCATAGACAAACGTTCAGGCGCCTGATTCTGGTACAAACTCTCCAGAGCCACGGGGCTTTGAAGTTCAGAGTAGGATGGAGAACATAAGGTTTTACAGAAGCCATTTCACAATCTTTGTATGAAGGCAAGGGATGGAAGGAGGATTCTCAAAAAGATTGCTTTTCTGGACAACAACTAGCTGGAAACGTGAAGTCAGATTTAACTTTATTTAAAAACAATCAAGCAGGTACATATATGCGTGTGAGGTGAAGTTGGATTGTTGAAACAAACTTGTCTAATGTGGATAATTTTTAACATTGAGTGTTGGGTATCTGGGGGCTCATAACACTGTTTTGTTTTGGTGTGTGTTAGAATTTTTTCATAAAATTTTTAAAAATTCAGAGCGGTAATAATTTTTTCACCCCTATTTTCTGGAATGAGGTTCTTTCTGGCCACGCTGGAAAGAATTTAGGAAGTACAAAAAAATAATGCTGCTGTGGGTTTGGAAGGGAGAATGGCAGTATATGTGCTATGCATTTTCCATCCTGTATCAAGATTCTCTGACTTCTATTTTTTAAATAACCAAAGTTACTATACATCAAAACCATGGTTAGCAAACTGTAGCTCGCGAGCCATATGTGGCTCTTGGAGTGTGGCTTTCCCACAAAATACCACGACCTGGGTGAGTCTATTTTGAAAAAATGGCATTAGAAATTTTAAAGCTCTCAAAATAAATTTTAATCGTTGTACTGTTGATATTTGGCTCTGTTGCCTAATGAGTTTGCTGACCACTGCATCAAAACATCCCATTTTAGTCATCTTCACATCTGACAAATATTTCATGCTTTTGTGGGGATAGGATAATAATTTGAATCAATATCCAAATGCTTTATCATATACAAGGTTATTGTCCAATATTTGATTCTATAAAATTAACAAAACAAAACAAAACAAAACCTGAATGAGATGTTTCTGCTTGCTTTAGTTCCAGGGAAAGCACTACTAGGGGTAGAGATGGAACTTAACTGCAGTCCGCTATCCACTAAAGCTGCTAGCTGCAGATAACCAGACTAGAAGCAGATGAATTAAAACCTTGCCTAGACTCTCGTCAGAGTTTGAGGACTGATTTTTATTTCCAAAATCAGACAAGATCCCTGGTAGCCAACTCCTGCCTCAGACCTTCTCCCTAAGTCTTATGGGTGCTGTGGGGTTCCTCTGGCAGATTCTTTGTCAGAGCCCTTGAGCTGTTGGACTTGCTGATGCTCCTGAGTTGCCAGCCTCTTTGAAATTCTCCCTTGGGACCTGCAGCTCGGCAGGGCCCAAAGCCTGAACCAGCAAAGATCATTCCTCCTGGCTAGGTGTCTAACACCAAGATACCCCAGGTGAGGAAAGTCCAGCCATGGGGAATCTCAGGACCACTCCAGAGGCCTGCAGCAGACCTGGGAGGACTGCCTGCCCTCTAAGCAGAGCTGCCCTTGGGAAGGACTGTGCTCCCCTCAGCCAGTGATGCACCAGCAGAAGCTCCCACTGGCTCAAGAAGATTTGAAACTAGCTCCCGAGGAGCACATACTCGCAGCCAGCTATCCACAGGCCCCCTGAGGTCTTTGGGGGATGCCCAACCATCCAAGAGCAGCTACTTCCCCAGAGAAAACAGCTTCTACTTGGGAGCTGCCACCAACATTATGGCCCAGAGAGCTCCTTGAGCCTCAGGGCTGAGGATGGAGTTCCCAAATCTCAAAAAGGTTTCAAAGCTCCCCTCCCCAAGGACCTCCCACATGATATGTGGGAAGAAAATGTTACAACTCTTATTTACATTCATTTTTATCTAATAGGCTGAAAAGAACATATGCTTTACCAATAATTAGATATGATTGGCAGTGGTATCTCCTCTTGGTCCATGTGTCACTTAAAGTGCAAGTTATTCCCTGAAGGGAGATTATAAATTCCGTAGCTCCATGGGTTGACAGCTGCATACTCACACTTGTCCAAGCACGTCGCAGCCCAGTGCAGCTCACATACGTTTGGCACGCACTTTTACGAATTTGGTAACATAAAAAGTAGAATGTTTATAATACTGAAGTGTGTCATGACAAGTTGTGACAATATAATTCTATTTTATGTATTCTTTTCATTTTTGTTTTGTGCCACGCAGTTCCCTTGTTAACTTTTGGGGGGGAAGGGGAAGAAAAGAAAAAGAAAAAGAGTTTTCTTTCACTAAATGACAAGTGCTCCAAATTTGCTGACCTTTTCTGGGATGACAAGTAGCTGTCAATAGAATGCCACCTAACAGATCGTCAAAAAAGATAACAACACTTACTGTCCTCTTGCAAGGTGAGGGTGACATTCTAACGATGAGTGAGAAAGTAAGAGGGTTTTGCTTTATTTTATTTTTATTTCTGCTATGGAGAAAGAATGTTGAAAAATAGATGTTTGGAAATGTTTACATAAATGTAGTAAAAAATGATATGTCTCTGACATAAACTTCTCATAGCTTACACTAAAAAATATTGCAACAGAATTCTCTAACCTATTTTAAGATCTTCCAAATGAAGAATTTCAGTGATTCTTTTAAAAAACCATTTGATTAAAATGATATTTTTTTCTTTCAAAAATATTTTATTTTGACATCAGGGAAAGAGAGATTTTATTAAATTTTAACTATACAAGTGAACAAAAATGTTGTGAATGGAACTAAGAAATTAATATAATATAGGAAGTGCAGCCAATGATGTACCTCCTCTGTTGGATCCACATATCATTTGAGAAGTATTTGCTAAGACAGTTGTCAAAACCAAGAATCAAAATAAAACAAACACCACTAGACCTTTAATTTCTGTAACATAAAGCATTAAGCCAACATTTTATTTAAAGGATGAGGCATATTCCATCACATCACAATGCTAATATTATTAATGTTATTAATAATAATTTAGAGAGATCTTGAATATAGATTTTTGTTTTATTAATAAACATAATTTAAATCTTTAAATTTTTCTATTCATTTTTATATCCTTTGTGCAATGTATGTTTGTTGTACAATGTATATTTTGGTAAATAGTTTGTTGAGGGCATAAAACCTAGTATTGTATTACATACATGTATACTACATATGTGTACACATCAACATTATAGGTGTAAACCACACACACACACTCACACACACACACACACACACACACACACATATATATATATATATATATATATATATATATATAGAGAGAGAGAGAGAGAGAGAGAGAGAGAGAGAGAGAGAGGTCCCAAAATGTTCCTGGATTACACACATGAGATCCAGAATAACTGCCTATGGCTTTTGAACCACAACTTGGAACAGAGGTTGATGCATTTTTGTATCCTCAGCACAAAGCTTGGCTATAAACTCAGTATTAATGCTTGATGAATAAATGAAAATTTTGGTATGGCCAGAAGTTTGAATTATTATTTCATAAAAATTAGTGTCCCAGTGCATGGATTTGTACACATTGAAATGAAATTAATTAGAAGAAATCCTATCTAATAAAAGAGTGATATGCAAATTGACCACACCCCCACTACATCCATAAGCCACACCCACCAGCCAATCAGGAGCAAGTATGCAAATTAACCCAGCCAACATGGTTGCAGCTACAAAAAGAGCAGGAGGCTTGAGTTTCCTCCGCAATTGAGGAAGCCAAACTTTCCACCTGCCCTGGTCTGCCTTGGCCTCTGCTGAAGGCTACAAAGTTTTAATTATAGAAGATAAATAAATACCAGATACCAGGGCCTCCGCTTTGGTTGCCAGGGGACATGGCCAGTCTGCAAACCACCACAGGCTGCTTGTCTAGGCCACCCCATGCCCCAAGGAAACCCCCACCTGATCCAGGACACCCTTCAGGGCAAACCAGCTGGCCCCCACCCATGCACCATGCACCCTATCTAATCTTATATAATAAAAGAATAATATGCAAATTGACCATCACTCCAACACACAAGATGGCTGCCCCCATGTGGACACAAGATGGCCACCACAAGATGGCCAGCAGGGGAGGGCAGTTGGGAGGGACCAGGCCTACAAGTGAGGGCAGTTGGGGGTGATCTAACCTGCAGGGGAGGGCAGTCAGGGGTGACCAGGCTGGCAGAGGAGGGAAGTTGGGGGTGACTGTGCCTGCAGGGAAAGGCAGTTGGAGGGACCCAGGACTGCAGGGAAGGGCAGTTAGGGGTGACCAGGCCTGCAAGAGAGGGCAGTTAGGGGCAAACAGACTGGCAGGGGAGTGGTTAGGGGGTGATCAGACTGGCAGGCAGAAGTGGTTAGAGGCAATCAAGAAGGCAGGCAGGCGAGCAGTTGGGAGCCAGCAGTCCTGGACTATGAAAGGGATGGGCAGTTGCACATCCCTTGAGGAATCCCAGATTGGAGAGGGTGCAGGCTGGGCTGAGGGACACACACCCCTGTGCATGAATTTTGTGCACCAGGTCTCTAGTATTTTAATATCGCTATTCACCCTTTCTCTATAATAGAAGTGTCAACCAAATTCATGATTGACAATGACAGATCTAAACACATGCTTGTGATTGGTACCAGCAAGAGTTTTATATGTATCGCGCATGTGCGAGTTAACTTAGCCTTTTATAAGAATAAACTTGCTTAATTAGACCTGCTTTCTGATTTAGCTAAACTTTTTCCAGCCCAGTGAAGCACCCCAACTTCTCTTTCAGGTAATTGTTAGCAACACAGCAGTAAATACAACATGAAGCAGATTATTATTGTAGATCACACAGGAAGAACAAAGGTTAAAATATTTAACTGTAGCAGTGTTTGACTATGTTCTACACAGTGAGAGAACCTGAAGTTATTTTCAAGTTCTACCATTTCTTATTTCTTTTCAATCGGGTCAAGTTTCTAAACTTCCTAAATCTCTGTTTTCTGGCTAATGAAAAGAAAATAGGCTTCTACTGAGTATCCTATCTATCTACTCCAGGATTTCTGTGAGGATCAATGAGATGAGGCATGCAACATTTGGTTAAATTGTAACAAAATGTTGTTACCTGGCTATAACACAAGCGTTTCCTGGGCTGAAGAAACTTCAGGAGGCTAGGGAGAGGAAGCTGGGCATTGCTATGTGATGTCATTACCTGGCGCCCACAGCGACTGTTTACATCTATGCTGGGCTGTGGGCAGCATTTTGTGCCATGAAGTCTTAGCAGCATTGGCTGCGATTTGGTGCGGTGTCATTCCGGGTTGGTGGCAGGACCTGTGTCCCACTTGGGGGAAGCTGTTGGTTTGTGGGCGCCAGTTTCGTGGTGCACTTTAGTTTTAAATGACCAGTGTGCATCATGGCAACTCCTGCATTGAGTATCTGCCTCTTGGTGGTCAGTGCATGTCATTGCTATGGGTCAGAAGGACACTTAGCCTTATTCATGTAGATTAGAGGCCTGGTGCATGAATTAGTGCACAGGTGGGGTCCCTTGGCCTGGCCAGCAATTGGGGTTGATGGGGGCTGGCCAGGGAGAGAGACTGCAGGAGGTTGGTCGGCCATGGGAGGTTGGCTGTGAGAGCACACTGATCATCAGAGGGCAGCTCCTGCATTCAGCATCTGCTCCCTGATGGTCAGTACACGTAATACCTACCAGCCAGTCATCTGGTTGTAATGCTTAGGCTTTTATATATATAGATAAACATACATTAGTCCTTTTAAAATGTTTTAATGTTTTAATCCAACCATACATACACAGATTCAGTGAAATAAAATTTTAAAATGACTTTGTAAAAAAAAAAAATTTACTGTTAGACCTGAGAAAAGGTGCCTGATATTTCTTTTACAAACCACTAGATGGCAATAGCTCTACATTACTCTCCATCTTCGCTAGGAATCCTTCCCTATGGTCTTGGAGTTAGTACCTGGAATGGATGTTATTTCTGCAGATGTTTGTCAAAAAGCGGCATATCTGCTTTAGGAACTCTGAGATTCACATTTGTAATGCAAATACATTTCTGTGCTTGTTTCTTGTTGCATATATCTACAGCAAGTTACCCACCAATTTTATTATCTTGAAGCTGTATATTATTAGAGCAAAATCAATAAAGAATTTATTTAAAGCCACAGGAGTCCATAAAGATCTGCATATGGAAATTTTAAGATAATTGCAGTGCTTTTACCTAGCATTCTGTTATTCTCTCTCTTCTTCGCCCTAACCTGATAGCTTTGGAATTACGGAATGAAGACATGAGCATAGTTACAAACATAGATAGATGGCAGAAGCTAGAGTTCTGCTCTTGCTTCTCTTCCTGGGTATTGCTTTGTATTCACAAACAAATCAGCTAACTGTGACTGAGAGCTGTCCAGCTCCTCTTCCATGGAACAGATCTACAAAGAGCACCTGCAGAATTCATGAGTTTGGACAGAAAATGACAGAATTGGAGACAAGATAACAACTGAGCAGCATGAAATGCTGCAGCTCAGTACCTAGAGGAAAACGATTCTGTGAACTTTTCTTTTGAAATAGGAACAAACTCTAAATCAATACTTTCATGGGGCTTTGTTGGAGTTTATTCATATAGCCATAGCAGGATAGTGGAAAAAATCTGTACCTGAAGTCTAAGAATTGATCACTAACTAGTTTGGTCTAAAGCCCACACAGATCATACCTAGATCTTTTAAGATTTCTTTGTTTTCTATGACTTCATTCTAGATGACTAAAATTTTTAAGAAAGAATCAAGTTAATTTAAGTTTTTTAAAAAAAACCTGTTGACCTTTGAATTTGTATTTTTTATTTCTCAAATATTTTTAGCTCTGATAGGTTCAGAAATGCTATTGCATTTTAGCATCTCCCTATAGCATGACCACTGCCTCCTGTCCTCTTCCCCTAATTTTTAGTTTTTTTTCTGAGGGCAATATGAAAAATGAGAGAGCAAGAGAGAGCTAAAGTGTAGATACTCTGAGAATTTATTTTTAAAATTAAATAGGTATTAGTGATGAAGAAACAAAAGGCACATATTTCTGTAATTTATTTATGGCCATATTTGACTATTTTATGATAGAAAATAACACAAGTGATTACCCTCCCTCATGCTTTCTTTGTTTATTTAACTTAAATTCTATTTCAATTTAGTTGATTTCTGAGAGGAAGGGAGAGGTAAAGAGAGACAGAAACATAAATGATGAGAGAGAGTCATCGATAGGCTGCCTCCTGCATGCCCCCATTGGGGATTAAGCTCATAACTCAGGAATGTGCCCTAACGGGGAATCAAACTGTGATCTCCTAGTTATAAATTGATGCTCAACCACTGAACCACAACAGTTGGGCTCAATCTAGTTGTGATTGGTTTCTTCAGAGAGAATATTAAAGGTTTATTTTGAGATTGAATCTTCTCTTGACTACCTGCTATCAACTGTTTTGCAAATTATTTTAAAAATGAACCAAATCAATTAGAATCACTGTGGTATCTCCAAAAGAACATTCACTTATTCATTGAACAAGCTCATATAGACTATCCAGCCATTGAATTCTCATATAACAGTGTCCAGAGCTGGAAGGAAGAAAAGGCTAAGAGGTCTTCATTCTGTGCTGTTTTTTTTTTTTTTGTTTTTTTTTTTTGTTGTTGTTGTTGTTTTGTTTTGTTTTGGTTTGGTTTTTTTTTTTTTTTAGGAGAAGATGATCTTTGGGGATTTCTTTTAGCACACTTTCTTCACATTTCTTTGGGCAGATCTAAGCCTTGTGCCTCCTTTAGTTTAATCCTGCGGGGGGGGGGGGGGATATATGGAGATTCTGTAACTCTCTTAGAACATATATGATCCATTTCCTAGATAGGTCTGGGTATATTGTCACCTGAACAGGAATGGCTGATAAATCCTAGAAGGGGCAGACAGTAAGTACATGTATAGCACAGGATAAACTTTATAGGAGAGATGCTGATAAGTTTAAACAGATAGTAGTGGAATGTGATGGTTCAGTGTACCAGAAATAGGCTAAAGCAGAGGGAGTCTCAAGAGGAAACAGAGAGACTGCAGAATGGATGACCAAGGCCACGGTGGGTCTAGCACTGTGGAAGGGAGCTCTGGTTCCCTGTGTCATTGTTAGGGATGAGACTGGTTGGTCCCAAGCACTGGGTGGAGAGCATGTATTTTTAGCCTTCTTTTGGGATGATTGTGGTTGTCTTTGGGCATATATTAGGTTTGTTTGCATCTGAGTGAGAGGGTGTGTCTGTGTCCAGTGTGCTTGCAAAAGTAACCTGAAAACCGTCATCTGTGGTTCCACCACTCGACACTGAAAAAGGTCAGCACCACTGCAGTGGACCACCGAGGGAGATGTCTGCCATACTGTTGGGGGAGGTCCCATTGTATCTGCCACAATCAAGGCTTTTGGAGACTTCAGGACATGTGCCGCTGACTGGAGATGGCGTCAGAATCCTGTGTCTTGAAAGATCCGGGTGTCTTAAATATTAGAGACAATAGTTTGAAATTTAAAGAACTGATAGGATGAGCATTCCATGTGGCTGCACCGATGACTAGGGGCAGAGTTGACATTTCTGCAGCTCTGGATAATAAGGCACCTGTGTGCTTACAAAAACCTGTGAGTTAAGTATGGTGGTGTAAGGGGGAGATGCTGCAAAGCAAAGGATAAATTATATCCCATTTAATGGGTTTGTTCTGTGTGTTTGTATTAAACTGTCCTTTATCAAGTATGCATCGCTGCTATCCCCTTCAGATGTGTTCTTTCTAATGAAGGTAGAGGACAAGCAGCAAATTCATTGTCTAGAATGCTGTTCCCCACATGGTTCAAATTTAAAGTGCGCGGATGAAAACCACTCACATGTGATTTGGAAAGTAGACTAGGAGAAGCCACTCCTCCCTGGGTCTGTTGCAGGCAGATATCTGGATACGTGTGAAGTGTACAGTAGCTTCCTAGGCAGTAATAGGAACCAACCAATGCAGCATTTCAAAATGAATGGTTTCTAAATATATATATCTTACATATGTATATAATTATATATGTGCTGGGTTGGACAAGAAACACAATGAGGCTGGCTGAAGCCATTTTTTTGTAAACACCTGGCTAGGTTGCATTAACTAACCTGTGGTGTGTGTTTTTTTAAAACAAACCCAGAAAGTAATATAAGGTTATATGAATTATACCTTAATAATAAAAATATGTGAAGTATAATAGAATACGAATTTGTTGAAGCACTAAGAATTTTTTAAAATATATATTTTATTAATTTTTTACAGAGAGAGAGGGATAGAGAGTTAGAAACATTGATGAGAGAGAATCATCAATCAGCCGCCTCCTGCACACCTCCTACTGGGGATGTGCCCGCAACCAAGATACATGCCCTTGACCGGAATCGAACCTGGGACCCTTGAGTCCACAGGCCAAAGCTCTATCCACTGAGCCATATATATGTAGAAAAGTAAACTACTTGACTCTCACTTTAGGATCAGATCAATTAGCCATTTCTAGCTTCAAGTTATATATATATTTTTAAAAATCAACAACAACAAAAACAGGTAGCACCATGGAAAGAAAATAAGAATAAGTAGGAAGCCTTGTTAGTGTAGGCCTTTATGCGCAGCTCTTCCCCCCTGTGCCCCCTTTGTTTACGCATGAAATGGGAAGAATGATATCTAATGTCTCCTTCAAGTACAACATTCTGTGACATTATGAATATAATTTTCATGCAGACAAAAGGAAACCAACTTTTAATATTTATTTGTGGTGTGTCCCCTAAAGGTCTCATACTAGTTGACAAGAGTGGTCCCATGTTAGTTTGGAATGTTTAGGGGAAACTTTATAGGAGAGAACAGTTGAAACTGGGTCTAGAGCGAACACATAATACATACAGCGAATAGAAAAGCATATCCATCATTTTCATTCCAATGGGTAATTTATGGTCCTCAAAGTACATTGCACAATTCCCTTTCATGCTCCTGGGTTCCTCTGATTACGTTAGAAGCAGAGAAGGAAAGCAAATTATTGTATCTGAGAAATCACCGCACTGGACCAACAGATATCAAATAGTTTGTAATGTTATAAAGGAAGATAGGAGTGTAAGAAAACAGGAATAAAGCAGAAATAAAATTTTTGAAAAATCATTTGAAGTTAAAGATAGTCAAGAAAGGAAACATAGTAGTGATAGTTCTAAAGGTCAGCTATTGATTAGCCCAGTAAAGGCTGTTCCTGATGGGTCCTTATAGACACATCAAGAGAGGGTAGTAAAGGTTAGCAAAGTAGAGACAGACTCAAAGATAAAAAAACAAGTAGACAGCTTGGTGTGTGTGTTGTTGGGGGGGATGAAAAGGGGCGGTAATTGTAATGGTGGTGGTGTTGGAGCAGGGTATTGAGCAAAAAAGAATAAGAAAAATTCTTATGGACATGGACAATGCATAGAGGGTAGAAATAGTGGTGGAAAAAATCAAATAAAATAAATAGAGCTTAAACTCTAATAAAGACCAATTTCATCTGGGCACTAAGGAATATAATTTCCACTTCAGTGAGAACTAGAAAGGGCATTGTTCCAGGGTATTATCTAGTGCTAACTAGGGAAGTAAATTGAAAGAATATTTCAAGTTAAGTTTGGAAAATCTCTACCTGCAAGGGCTCCATGGGCTTTAACTCAGATAAGAGGTTGGCTACAATACTCTTTGACTTAATAGCTGAGAGACCTTGACAAGTCACTTATTTTTCTGTCCTCATTTGTAAAATGATGCCAATAATAGTGTCCGGCAAGAAAGAGTTGCTGTGGGAATTAAATAAGATAATGAGGAAACACCCAGCACAGGGCTCAGTGTATAGTAGATGCTCAATAAATACTAATTCCCTCCTCTCTGTACTGATTTCTAGCCTACCCAAACCTGTATCAGTCTGGGTCCAATAAGGAGATAGACATCACACAGTGATTTTAATGAGTTTAATATGTAAAAAGAATCTATATATATATATATAAAATGCTAATATGCTAAGTGTCTGGCGATCCAACTGGTTGCTATGATGCACACTGACTACCAGGAGGCAGACGCTCAACACAGGAGTTGCCAAGCTGCAGTGACTTGGCAGCGGCAGTTCTTGGGTAACACACCCTGAAACCAGAGAGGAGGGAGCCTGATTCCTCGCAGGGCCACCCGGTTCCACCTTCAGCCGTGAGTTATGCTGTTGTTGGGGCATTGCTGGCCCTAAATCTGGTTTACTGCACACTTGCATTTGTGTTCCACACCCTGTACCGCAGCAACTTTGCAGAGTTCCCTCTCAGACTCTGGGAGCCCTCAAGAGATGTCAGAGAGCTGGTTTTGGCCCAATCCGCACAGGCCAGGCGGAGGGACCTCACCTGCAAGATGGACCCCACTCCACAGATGCCAGGGAGGAAACACAGGATGTTGTCTCCAGGGTGCGTCCAGCCCATCTCACCTAGCCCCACCCCACTGGCCACCTTCTAATTAATTTCCTTTCATTGTGCACAAATCTGTGCACCTGAGCACTAGTATTAACAATAACAGGATTGGAGTAACAAGGGATTAACTAGTAAAAATTAAAGAGAACTCTAAAGAATATAGGAGGGTGGATATAAGGAGTTTTCACTACCACTAAGGGCCTGAGAGAGCATCTCATCTTGACATCCCTCCATACAATGGCTGAGGTCCAAATCTTGTTGAAGAAGTCATGGTCCCTGACAGCAGAGAGGTCGCTATGGCGCTGCGCCAGCACACAAGTTGCCGCAGGTTTTACCTCTGTAGGTGCTGGGGAAACTAGTCACTGGGAATTATCTTGCCAGAGGCATTGCAGAGTGCTGGAGAAAGCTGTTGGTCACAGGTGCTACTGGCCACTGTGCACTGCAGGAGCAAGGTGTGGGAGAGGATGTGCGGGCCACAGAATCTTGTTGCTGCAGAAGCCACAGCAGGGCCAGACCTGGGTGCTGGAAAAGCCCTGGATGTTCTGGAGCAAATGTGCACTGCAGAAACCCGGCGCTGAAGACGCCACATCAGGAGCCTACAGAGTGGAGCACACAGCAATCAGGAAAGGGACCCCCTTCCTCCTCCATTGATCCTCTCTCTAACACTCCCTATTGCCAAAGCTTGACCTTGTGCCATTCGGTAAAGGAGAAATACTTAAAGAACCCAGCTCCACCTCACAGATCAGACAATAAGGAATAGATTTGTAGCTGAGAAGCACTAAAATTAGATGTCACCCTGGCTCACCTCGTTTCCTCTTCGAGGTGCATCAGTGTGGAATCATTTCCTGTGAATTTGTCCAAAGGACCCAGAGAACGGCTGGCTCTCAGGGAGGGCCATCTAGGGATGCTGACTGCCACAGGCAGGGGAGATTTTAGTGTCTTTCCTCTGCTTGTATCCTAGCTCCCTCATCTTTTCATGTAGAAGAAAATGCTCATCTTATTCATCAAATTCTGGGTCAGATATTTGTCCACATTTGCTAATGGGCAGGAAGACTCTGTCATAAATAGCAGGAATCAACATTCGTTCTCTTTTTATGGTGCTCTTAGGAGGAAATCTGTCATTTCTCATTTATTCCACAAAACCACCTAAGTATCCTGATCAGTGTTCAGGTCCCTGTACCATGTGGCTAGTCAGTAGGTGGTAATATTTCAAGTTTGGAAATCGGTCAAATGCAAGCAAAGAACTGCAGACCTCCAGCTCAGCTTTGCCAACATTTTGCATTAGGAGTAATTAGGTACTTAACACAGGTAATAATAAAATAAAATTTGCTTCCCACTGGTTTTTTTCTTCCGTGTATATCTCTATGTACTGGTAGAATTCTCAGGGATGAGCTGTGATTTGCAGAAGAGGATATAGGCATTCCTGCTTTTTTTGCAAACACCGTCAAAATTTTATCTTAATTTCTAACAACTGCCATCTTGTTCTGGCAGCCAAGTGCCTAATGTGGTTCAATGGTTGAGCATCGGCCTATGAACCAGGAGGTCATGGTTTAATTCCAGGTCAGGGCACCTGCCCAGGTTGCAATCTCAATCCCCACTGGGGGGCATGCAGGAGGCAGCTGTTCAATGATTCTCATCAGTGATGTTTCCATCTCTTTCTCCTCCCTTTCTCTCTGAAATTAATAAAAATATATTTTAAAATAAATTATACTAACCATTATAAACCAGAAATATTTAATAAGCAGTTTATTATTTTCAAAAGATATATTTATATAACAACTTTACAAACACCTTTTCACATGTTTACTTAAATCATCCTCACGATTTTTATATAAGATTCTTCTTCTATTTTACATCTAAGAAAACTAAAATTGAGAGAATAAAATTATTTACCAGAATCACATAATTTTAAAAAGGCAGAGTTGGGAGCTTAGACATTGGTGTTCCAATCCTTAATTCTTTGTTTTTTAAAATTAAATAAATACATAAATATATTTTTAAAAATTCCTGGCACAGAGTAGGTATTTTACAAATGTTGATTTTACAAGTCTCAAAAACTGCACTTGTGCTGGCTGTTTTCTTTGTTCGGGAGGTGAATTTGACAAGGCAGCTTTTTTCAGCTCCCATTGCTATGGTAATGCTAATTACTTAACATCTTGTTGTAAAGGTCAAGATCCCAGTGAGATCATACCTAGGGCTCCTAATATAATGAGCACAGCTTCTGGTGGTGGGAAGGAATTCATTTTGATCCCTTCCTACAGCATTACAAAGTGGTTCTGGCATTAGTAATCTCTGTTTATTGTGAAGCAAGGTAAATTCTTCCCACTATGCTCAGGCAGCTTAAACCTCAGCATTTGTTTGCAGTTTCTCAGCAAAGATAACTCTAAAACAGTGCTAAGAGAATCAGTATCTATGTTATCCATAGGTTGAGGTAATGAAAAACAGAACAGCTGATGCTTTTAAAAAGAGGTTTTCCAGATATACTTATGTTGGGGATTAAGAGCTTTTATTTTTTTAGTTAATCTTCACCCAAGGATCTTTTTCCATTGATTTTGGGGTTTTTTTAGAGAGAAACATCGATGTGAGAGAGACACATTGATTGGTTGCCTTTCACATGGGTTGAGCTTGCAAATGAGGTACTTGCCCTTGACTGGAATTGAACCTGGGACGCTTCAGTCCTTGGGCTGACGCTCTATTCAGTCAGCCAGACTGGCTAGGGCACAACTGTATTTTTAAATCCACAGGATCTTAAAACATTTACCTTTCATGCATTCATTCTCATGGTAGGAAGCTACCAGGGGTAATGCTTCATGAAAGATGAAGAAGTTAACCCAGAAAGAGAGGGGCTAGTGATCCAGGAAGCAGGCGTTCAACACAGGAGGGTGGGGAGAGACCAGAGGCACCTTCAGGACAGGCTGGTGCCAGTCCGGAGATGCAGGGACACGTCTTCAAAGATGGACTAGATAGGACCTAGCTCTAGGAAAAGCTGGGTCTTATTGCCGCCTAAACACCTTGCATATCTCAATGATTTCTTTCTGGGCCCTGCTATGCATCCCTAGTGAGGCACCTGGGGAAACCCAGGTTGATGCAGCAGCTTCTCTAGAACATGCTGGTGGCCCACTCACAGGGATAGGGTTTGGTGTGTGTGGAGGGGGGGGGGGGCAAGGGGGGGGAGGTAGAGCTTTGACCCAGAGGAGTGGCTCATGTTTCTTAAATGGAAAGGAATTAGGGGAGGAGAAAGAGAAAAGAGATAGAGAGATAAGTGAGAGAGACACATTGATTGATTCCCTCCTGAACACACCAGGGCTGGAGCCAAGATACCTGACCTTGACTAGGAATCTACCCTCAGGCCTATGCCCTAACCACTGATCACACAGGCCAGGTTTTAAGAACTTTTAAACAATATTCACTTACTATTGTTGCCAGGCCATGTTGAAACAGTCCCCTATTCATTGACAAGCTATGGCCCACACAAGCACTTCATTGACAATGTCAGAAACTTGAACTATATTCTATAGAGATATAGAAAATGAGGAAAGGAGATGCTCTTTTCCATCCTCCTCCTCTGTCTAGATTATTTCTATGAGTGGTTCTGGCCCTTGTACAGCCTCCCCAGAAGTGAGCGTGAACTCAAATTCTGCTAACAACACTTATCTTCTGTCTTCTAACCCTCAGGGAGGTTCTGCCCTCTCCAGGTATTAATCTTCTGCAACGTTCCCTCTTTTGCTTTATCTCTCTAGGACCCCTCCTCATTTTTGCTCTTCCAGCTTACCAATACCAGTTTAACCAGTTCCTTCTGCTAGAAGTCAGAAAAGGATTTATGTTTTCCAGATTGAACTTAATTGATAAAGGAAACAAATCAATATGTGATTTTTAAAATGGGTCAAGTGCTTTGAAGGAGATAAAAGGGAGTCTGTAGACACTGTTATTAAAGCATCCTTAAAAGTGAAGTCATTTGAGCTACAATCTACGAAGATAATAGTTCAGAGATCTGAGGGAAGTGTGTTTCAGCCAGAGGAGACCTTTTTTGGGTGGTAATTAGTGGTATATTGAATTAGAAGAATGGCAGTGGAGGTAAAGTGAATGGAATCAAGAGATATTTTTCAGATAGGACCAGAAAGAATTGCTTATGAAAAATAGAAGTTGGGGAGAGAGGAGAGAAATAAAAGATGTGTACTCAGCTGAATAATGGCTACCCAAAACCTGCAGTGGTAAACCTGTGAATATTACCTTATTTGTCAAAAGGAGGCTCTGCAGATGTCATTAAGGATTCCAAGATGGAGAGGATTTTATCCTGTGTTATCTGGGTGGGCCCTATATGCAATCACTAACATTCTTATCAGAGGGCTATTTGACCCAGAAAGGAAGGAGGTCAGGTGACCTAAGCAGGGGAAGCAGTGGCAGAGGATGAAGATGCCAGGCATTGGCTTTGAAGATGGAGGATGGGGTGGGGAGGGTGTGTCACAAGCCAAAGAATAAAGGCAGCTACTAGAAGCTGAAAGCCTTAGGGGGAAGTGCGGACCACTGACACCTTGACTGTGGCCCCATGACATCCATATCGGACTTTTGGCTTCTAAAACTGTCAGAAAATTAATTTGTGTTGCTTTAAGCCACCAAGATTGTGGTAATTTGTTCTAGCAGTCATAGGAAATCAATATGGAAGTGAGGTACACTTACTAAACCGAGAACTATTGGGAAATGATCAGGCAGGTTTGAAGGGTGGGAATTATCAAAGAAATATCAGATCATTTTTGAACTTGTTAGTCTAAAGATCTATAAATAACTCAAATTGAAATGATTAGTCTATTGAATGTATTCTACTTGGATATATTGGCTGAATTTCTTGGGTCTATTGATTGTTGTTTTTCATCAGATTAGGGAAATATTCAACCATTATCTCTTCAGTATTTGTTCTGTTTCCTTATCTCCCTTTTCCCCCTGGGATGCCCATTACCAAAAACTGTTAGATTTTGTGGTATTATTCCAAAGCCATTAAGGCCCTGTTCATTAAAATTTTCTTTTTAATCTGTTTGAGTTTGGAAATTTCTATTGACCTGTCTTTAATTTCCCTGATACTCTCCTTCTGAAAGCCCTTCCTGTTTTAATTTCAGATGTTTTATTTTTCAGTGAGGATATCCATTTGTATCACTTTCAATGTCCATATATTTTCTAAAATTTCTTATATTTATACTTATTATCTTCATTTTTTTCCTAGTAACTCTTTAATACATTTTAATAGTCTTTGTGTTTGCTAATTCCAATATCTGGCATGTCTGTGTCTGTTTCTATTGACTGATTATTATTTTGAATATAGGTCACAATTTCCTGACTCTTCACATGTCCAGTAATTTTGATTATACATTGGATGATATTTTGTAGAGACTTTAGATTCAGTAACCTTCATCTGAAAAATGTTAATTTAGCTATAACAAGCTGCTCAATTGCTGGTGGACCAACTTGATCCTGTGGAGGCTTTGTTTGTAGTTTTGTTAGAGTGACTGCAATTCCATTTTTCTCTCAGTTCCAGGGCCTAGACTTTAGTTTTGGGAATGGTCCACTTGATATAAAATATGGCCTTTCTGGAATCAGTGAGGAAGCCTAGATTTAAGTTATCTTATTAGGCAGGACTTGAACTTCAAACCCTGTCTCACAGTTTGGAGAGAGCTACCAGACTGCTATTGAAATTCTTGTTCATTATTTTATCCTTCCAGCTCTTGTTTTTGTTTTTCTTTTTTTTTTTTTGCTAACTCTATTAGAGTCTTACTCTACACGTATTCACACGCAAATTTGGAAGCTGCCCCTTCTCTGGTTTCATCTGTTTATGTATTTGACTATCCTCACCAATTTCTAGTAGCTCTGAGCTCTAACCTCAGACTTTTGCTTAAACTCTGTCTCCTGTAACAGAGCAAACTGGGGAGTGCTATCAGAAGAAAAGCCCATTGAATGTGGATCTTACCTAGTGGGCTTCAGTTCTTGAAAGTATAATATCAGCTGCAATTTCTGTATACATTTAGTGATGCGTAGAAACAGAAGAGCATAGAGATATATTTGTCCAGAGTTTATAATGGTTATTGGCAGGAGAGTTAACCAATATAAACCATTCTGCCATACTGTCACCAGAATTCTGGCAGTTGAATAGATTAATCCTGATTGCAGGAAAGAATTCTGGAGCAGAAACATAAAAATTGATTTTTATCAATAGGAGAAAATATCTAGGAAAGTGCTTCACAGAATTGGTTTTACATTGGAATCAACAGACAAAAAAATTTTAATCTATTTGGCTAGACTGCCCAACATCAACTAAATCAGAATCTCTGGCCTTTGGATCCATGAGATTTAAATGTACACCTAGTGTTGAGGACCACTGACCTATAAGAGGGTGAGGGTAAGAGGAGTAGATTCAGGTTTGAGGTCCAGAATTATTCAGCAAAGGAAACTGGGAGGAGCAACCAGAGGAAAATGGTGTCACCAAACCCAAGAAAGGATAGTGTTTCTCTACGTGAAGAAAGATATCTCAAACATGTTCAGTGCTGCTCAGAGTTAAGAACTGAAAGACAATAGTGTTTTTGCAATATTGGAATTTTTGGTGATTCACACACTAAAAAGAAGGCCAAGTTTTTAATGTTAACTGCGACCAAAGTAGATGCAACGGCTTGCTATATAAAACTATGTCTGAGAAGCAAAAACAAAGAACATTGTAGTTCTGCAACTACTCTTATCCAGCTCTTGAGCTTTTATTCTTGCACGGTCATGAAAAGAAAAAGTAAACTGTCCACTGTAGCTGTTTATTCCAGTTTAAAACAGTCTCTTCCCAGGTGAGTCAGCCTCCTGGAGATACTTAGTCATGGCCATAAGTTGAATCAATTCTTCCCTTTTTCTTTATGTATGTGATGGTAGTGGAGAGGGGGACTTAAATTCTTGGGCAGCATGCATATGATCCAGGGTGTCAGGGTTAAAGAATGATAGATGTCCTATGAGTCTTCACTAGCCTCTTTGTATGGTGTCTATCCCTCACCAAGGCACTGGGCAAGTGACTATGTTTGTCAGGTTTCTTGTTCTTGCTGTGACATTTGGGATCATAGCTAGAGTCTCTGACCTTGAAATCTACCAAATATGTATTCCCTTCCATCAAGCTTTAAGCCTCTATTTCTTTCTCATTTCTTCATTAATAATTCCCCATTGTATATCTAAAACCAAGCTAAAGTGTGGTGTTTTTTTTTTTTAAGAAGGGCTTAGTAAAGGTGAAATTTTAGTAATAATAAAAGAGAATATAGTAAATAACTTGTAAATTGTACAAAAAATATCAAAGCATTTTTATATTAGAAGTTTTGATTCACTAGATAAAGACATGGAAAGCCAATATGAGTTATGCTTCTTACCTAAGTTTTGCCTTAACTCATCATTTCCTATTATCTTCCTGATATTGTTCTTAAGAACTGACTGTTCTATTACTGACTGATAATTTCTTAGCCTTTTAGGGAGATTACTCCTTTATATAATCTATCAGTATAGTAATTCATATGCCCATAAAAAAGATGAACACAGTGTCTCATTTTGCTAACAATTCAAATAACAAAATATAAAAACATACAAATAATTAGTATTAAAAATTAATGAAAAGAATTAAAGTGATAGAGAAAATAACTGAATATCTATTTTTGAAAACAGAACACACATTTTTGTTAGAAATACAACTCATGTGAGAGATGCACACATAATTTGAATAACATATTAGTAAGTTTGAAAACATAATGCACATATTTTCAAGGATTCAGAGGATGTTTGTAAAATTTATGTGTCTTGCTTCAAAGGAAACACTAGAAAATCTGGGACACAAACTAAATGATTTGTCTCAGCATACACTGTGACTAAAGGTCCACCTTCTGTTAGGGTCTGTACTTACAGGCAATCTTTATAAGGTTTATATATAGAGGAGCTCTTATATCTAACTATGGAGCTGAGACAAACAGTGCAAGCTGTAATTGACTAGATGGCCCAAGATCCACACCTGAGAAGTATTCTTAAGTATGCATCTAGGGGATAAGTGATGGCTGTTAATAAGGCACAAAAGAAAAAAAGAAAAATCAAGAAATGCAGAAAAGCAAGTTTGAACAATGATGATGAATTGAAATTACCCAGACTTTATTACTAAAAACACAGTCCCCAGGATTCCATCACCAATATCTAGGAGCATATTATAAATGCAGAATTTCAGACCCCATCACAGACTTACTGAAGCAGAATCTGCATTTTAATAGATCCCCAGATGATTGAAAAACACATTAAAGTTCAACAACTGATGTAGACTATAGCCGAAAACAAAGCAAAGTCTTCTAGGTAGAGTCTAGGGCTATAATTCAATTCTTTGTTACTACAAAGCTAATGCGGATGGTATGTGATATCAAGGAGTGGAAAATCAAGCAGGAGAGGTAAATTCTACTTATCTTACCTAATATAGAAGAACATGTAAATTGACCATACCTCCACTACGCCCACAGCCAATCAGAGTGAGTATGCAAATTAACCCAACAAACATGGAGGTTAATTTGCATACATATGTGGGTCTCAGGAACCTCCTTGGCACCCAGGTCATTCCAAGCCAGCCGTCAGAGGGGCAGGGCCCCCCTCTTGGGCTGAGAGCAGGGGTCAAACCTGGGATCAGGGGGGAGGGGGGAAAAATCAATGGAAACATATCCTCAGGTGAGGATAAAAAGAAAAAGAAAAAAATTGTCATATTCTATGAAAGACACATCTTGAAAATGCCTAAAGAACATTGTCATTGTTTCATGGCGAAGGGACTGGAGTCCTTGTTGATGAAAATTCCTTGGCTACTTCAGTGGCTGGCAGTGGCTACAGCAGTGGGGTGATGGGGCTGGCGCCTTCCCCTGATCAGCCCAGTCACCTCCCACAATGGGAGGCCATACTGCAGCTCAGGCCCACTCCCAATGGGAAATAGGCCTAAGCCATCATAGAACATCCCCTGAGGGCTCCAAGTATTTGAGAGGGGGGCTTGGCTGAGGGACCCCCTTCCCCAATGCACAAATTTTGTACACCGAGCCCCTAGTTTTAAATATAAAAAGACTAATGGAATAATTTGGCCTCAATGCGCCCTATAGTGGTGGAAGGTCAGAGGCAGTAGGTGGTAAATGTTTATTGGGGGATACAAGTCATATAGAAATGAATTTACATTAATGCTAATTCTATTTATAGACAGTTTGACCTGAAGAACCTCTCTTCCGATGGGAATCAATGCTACTTCTTTGGTTAAGCTGGAAGGAAATGAAACTTATTTCCAATGGAATTGCAAAGGCCCAGGAATAGCAGTGACAGCTCAAAACAAACATTAATTACTAATTCAAATATTTATAGGTAACAGAGATTGAAATTGAAGGCACACTTGGTTATTTAGCCAGGGTCTTAAATCCTGAGTTTTATCACACCTAACAAATAGTCTTGAATCAATTGTAAGTCTTATATGACAGCTGCTGAAATCTTACCTTCAAAACAACAGTCAATGTTAAACACTGAGACAGTTAAATTGAAGCTTGGAGTTGCTACTACCCACATAGCTTTGCATAGTCTGACAATTTTCTTCCACTGAATGGGTCTTAATAAATGCTTTCTTATTTTCATTTGCTCTTTCATCAAACATTTAATAAATATCTTTTATGTATCAGGTGATGAGTAGGTCCTGGGCATACAGAATTGAATAAGGCCAGTTCTTGACCTTTGTGGTATCAGAGGTGGGGAAGCATTCATTCCAATAGGGAAATAATTTTTTTAAAGTGGCATAAATGGAGAGGGACTGGTGGGAGATTAAAGGAGCAGAAGACATAAGAAATACTGAAGAAATGTGTGATATGTGTAAACTTTATCAATGAAAAATGATTAATTCTGAATGACTTATCTGATCATTTAAGGAACCACATGAAGAAGTAGATATGAATTCACTCTTGCAAATGAAGAATCTGGTTTCTGAAGGAAGTTTGGAGACTTACCCAGGATTTTACAGGCAAGTAATTGGTTTCAAATGAGAAACCAGGCTTTCTAATTTGCAGGCGAAAGTGGGTTTCTTGAAGTGTTGTGAGAAAAAGCATTTTCAGGGGCCCACAAGGGAGGATAAGGTGTGGTAATATTTATTTGGGTAAAAATAGAATGTGGCACTGGTTTTCCAATATTCCATCTCTGCCCATCCTGCCATAGAAAATCAGGTCAGAAATAGGGCCAATGTCCAGAGTCTCTGTGCCCTATTAAAGCTACTCCAGTCCAGCCTTTCTTACTATTCTGCTTGAGTTCCTGGCTGCAGTCCCTTGCTGCGCTGTGGTATGCAGGCTCCTGCCCAGATATCTCATGGCCAGCACCTGCGAGAGCCACGTAGTTATGGAGAGAGAATAGGCGAGTGAACAGGGCACTCTTGCTGTGTGTTCCCCAGCAACAGAGAGAACTCTTTGTTCCCTGGGATTGTAGCATCTCAGGCTTGGGAAGGACCAGGAGCTTTTTCAAAATAACCAATCAACTTCCCAAGCTTTCCAAGGCTATGGTTCTGTCTCTCAACCAATCCATTCTTTCTCCAGGCTAGACTGACAGGCCTCTATGTGGCCATGCACTGAGCCTGCCTTGGCATCTATGGTGCATGTCTGAGAGAAGCACCTCCCCTGGCACTATTTGAACTTCTATTGGCCCTGTACTTACCTCTCCCTCCTCCCCCTGACAATCTGGTACCTATGAAAGAAAGGAGGGTGTTATTCCCCTTGGAGGGGCAATGCCGCTATCCCCTGGAATGTACGAAGCTGTAGCTTCCTGGTGAAACAAGCATGCTCATGATCCCCAGTTGCTTATTCTTAATAACTAGTGGCCCAGTACACGAAATTCATACCTGGGTGCAGTCCATAGGCCTGGCTGGTGATCGAAGTGCAAGTGTCTGGTGTGGAAGGGCAGGTCCCAGCTGACCTCTGGGCCCTGGGCAGCACCTAGGCCCCCAGATCCCTGTGTACCCCCCTCTACCTGAGTTACTGGGCCCTCACCCCGCCCACTCACATGCTCCACCATCCCATTTTGGTCCTGCTCTGGTCGGGACCCATCAGGGCCAGCAGAGCCACCACTGCCACCCGCTGCCAGCGCCACATTGCTGACACCTACCATGTTCTGCACCACCCCTGTTAGTCAGCACATGTCATAGCAAGTGGTTGAATTCCCGGTCGAGGGGACAATTTGCCTATTAGGCTATTATTATATAGGACGTCTGATTCCCTTTGTTTCTTCCCTTTATTATTATCTAACTACCTACACTAACACTAACACTAATACTAGGATTACAGGTCTGATTGATTGACTAACTCATTGATTGTGTGCTTTGAGTAATGTGATCACCCTCTTGCTGCTCTTCGTCTATCCCTCTAAAAGCTGTCCACTTGTTAAAAAATAACCATGTTCCAATCCTTAGTAACAGATAGCTGAGTGTTTGGTTTCCACTGCTAGAATTTTTAAATATGCTTATTATTTTATTTAATGACTATTTATAGGGCCTGTACCTTACTATGTGCAAAATATTATACTGGGGCTGTGTGGAAGAACAAAATTTTTTATAACTTCATTGTCCAGGACTACCCCAAATCAACTAAATCAGAATCCCTGCTCATTGAAACCCATGCTAAATGTTTGTCTTATAAGGCTCTATAAGACCAAACATATTGGTTACCATATATACATAGTATTGAGCCTAAGTAGGTTCAAGTTTTGGCTGGAATATGGAGTAATAATACTTATATTATAGGGTTATTGTGAGAATTACAAGATATACTGTGGGATGTTGTGATTTATAATGAGAAATATAATTTGGTCTTCATTCCCATTTCTATCATAGAACTCCTAAAACCCCAGTGATAAGAGCCATAAAGTTCTCTTTGTTATGTTAATGATGCGACTTTGGGATTAGATTGTTGGAATTTATAGTCCTACCCCCCACCTTTAGGAAGGGAAAGGAATTAGAATCAGCTCAGTCACCAAAGGCCAACAATTTAATCAGCAGTGTGACTAAAACCCAAAAGGTCAGGACTTGGAGATCTTCCAAGTTGGTGAACACATGGAGGTTGGAGTAGTGTTGTGAACTTGGAGAGGCATGGAAGCTCCTTGTCCATTCCCCTACCTTGCCTTTACGTCTGTTCCATCTGGCTGTTCCTGAATTAATATTATTATATTTTTGCATTTTAAATTATAGTTTATATTTACTATCATTTTTATATTAGTTCCTGGTGTACAGCATAGTGGTTAGACCATCATATACTTTACAAAGTGTTCCTCCTGATATTTCAAGTACCCACCTGGCACTGTACAGTTTATTACAAATTATGAGTTATATTCCCTGTATATCGCCATGACTATTTTGTAACCACCATTTTATATTTCTTAATACCTTCATGTTTTTCACCCAACCCCTCAAACCCCTCCCTTCTGGCAACCATCAGTCTGTTATCTGTATCTGTATGTGTCTGTTTCATCTTTTTATAATAAACCAGTAATTTAGTAAATTAGTGTTTCTTTGAGTACTATGAGCTGCTCTAGGGTTATGGAAACCTCTCATTGATAGCTAGTCAGTAGAAGTACATGAAACAACCTGGACTTAAGACTGTTGTCTGAAGTGGAGAGGCAGGATATATAAAACTGAGCCCTTAATCTATGGAATCAGATGCTAAGAATTGAGTTGGATTATAGGATACCCAGCTGGTATCTGAGAATTGCTTATTGGTCTGGGGGGAACTACCCTAATGGTAGAATTGGGTCCAGAACCCTTTCTATGCTGTATATCTTACAATATATAAGAATATAGTAATATATTCTTAGATATTAGAATATTAAGCCAAGGATATCGTAAGTCTCGATATACTTGGGTTGTTATTCTATTCTTGTTCCATTAAGTGAAAAATCAACATAACTAATAGAATAATTTCCTGTATGCTAGTTAAACTCAGAATTTCTAAGAAGAGAGAAGGGATATATCACTTAGTTGTCTTTGAAAAAAATCAGGAAACCCAGGGAAAAATGCATGAGTGTATTTTCAGAACTAAGATAAGTGTGAAGGAGCAGAACTTAGTGGTTAGGAACCCAGGTGGAGTCATATAATCTGCCAATTATTAATTTGTGGCCTTGAAAAATTACCTGATATCTCTGAACTTCAATTCTGTCCCCTTTAAATTGGGAGTAATAATAGCATTTGAAAATTAGCATTAATTGTGTTAATATTTGTAAAGCTCTTAGAACAGTGTGAGTAGGATAAAAGAGGGTATGGAATAATAGATACAAGCTTGGCAGTAGCCTTCAAGGGAAGATCTGGTTAATTCTGAATGAGTGACTCAGGGAACTTTCCTTGAAACAAATGATATTTTAGGTGGCTCTACCTACCATTGCTATAAAGTTTTTGCCACATACTCTAATGTTTGGTGAGTCAAGATGGATCTTTTTGGATGGTTCGTATTATAAACCTAAATGACCTCCAACATAAATGGTAAGGCAAAAGACATTTTCTCTATGATAAAATACAGTATGTTGAAGTCCTTTTCTCTATGATAAAATACAATATGTCCAAGGTTAAATACATGACACATATACCTAAGGCATCTAGAAATCATTTTCCATAATGTCTGGAGAGGAGAATGTCTATCTTCCCCTGACAACCAAAGCCTGTGTCACCAACCTTGGCCCTCTCAGGATAGGGAAATTTGGCATTCTGAAATGCCAGATCTGTGGAAGGGAAGGAGATACTACAAAGATACAGGATCTGATGGCCCTAACACTGTGGCCCAATGTTTATCCTTGATCCTAACTCATTCTTACAGATCCAATGACAGTGGGGTACCTAGGGGAGCTTAAGCAGCCTTCAGAGGCCAACTTTCCCCTAGTTTTCATTCTTTCTTGTATGAGTTGTATGAGCTCAAATTCAGTGGTCAGTTGAAACATCACTAAATATTTAGGAAAGGAAACAGATTGGTGGTTTATCAGAAACACCTTCTTGTGGCACCATTTCTGGTCTTCAACAACGTATATGTAGTATATGGTTTGAAAGTCTGGGCCCCTAATTTGCTATGCAATGGGAATGCAGTTATAAGGGCAAAACAGATAAGAGTTCATTTAGCTCTCAAGGAGCAACTGTATGAATTAGACTTCATTTTGTGCTGGGATCAAATCAGTCAGAGGGAACTGACTTACAAAAATACTGTAGAGTAACAAAATTGTCTCAGGCTAAAAAGAAATTTTACCACAGAATAAATAATAAGGATTAATAAAAACTAGGTTGAAAGATCATTTACAATGAGAGAGGAAAATCGAGTTTTAACACAAATATAATTTAAGTGAACAAATATAACTTCCTATCACAGACATGCTTGACAAAATGAAGTGTTTAAACTCTTACATTTAGAAGATATGTAGTCAGACATTCATCCTGCTCAGAAAGTCTTATTTTGTTGTAGTAATTATTGATTAATATGGAAAAGGTCCCTTAATCAACATTGACAAGAAACAAAGCATGCACAATTTCATCTTTCAAAAAAGCCATTTTCCATCTGGCTAGCATCTTCATTTATATTCCTGTCCTTACAAGAAATAGATATTCTCATTCCTTCCATATTTTGTCTTACTGAGAAAGAAAATTTCAACAGAGTATTTGCATTCCTCAAATACATATGTCAACAAATATGTTTTAACCCACATTTCTATTACTAAAGTGTGTCAGGGTAATTAAAATTTCCTAATTCCAATTTCCTCAGAGTTTATATTCTATCAGGGACCAGTTATATTGGCCGATCATCCCCTTAGGCCAGCATAGAAAACCCTTTTTATATTGTCCCCCATAGCCTGAAAAATGGGTCAGTGCAGGAAGTAATTGAGTGACCCTAAGGACAGACCATCTATCAATATTAAGATAAAGTATCCAAGTTTCTACTTCCCCTTTTGCTTCCTCTTCACCAGATAAGTTTATACAAGATGTGTCAGCTAACAGCAGAGCCCCAATCACACAAGGCTACCAATTAAAAATGCCCTAAATTTGCCACCAAACCTGCTCATTTTAACAATATTATGAACGTCACATTATTAATGCACCCACATTCCTGTAAAGGTCCATGGGGACCCCAGACGCATGAGGGCACCGCAGCACCAGCCCCATGCTTCATTTACTGACACTCAGGGCCCAGGTGGCACTGGCAGACACTGAAATCTAAGCGTATTCCCACAAACGCACACATTTTCCAAACAAAAAATGCTATCTCTGAAAAACAAAAGATGTTACAAGACAGACCTTCCTCCTGTTACAAATAATAAATGACTTCGAAGTCCTTGTAACAACTGGTAGAAGGAGGGAAAAAAATAGAAGAGCTTCACTGAGAAAGCTTTCTTGGTTTATGTAGCTTTTCCAGAACATCAATCACTTTTCTGAGTCCAGTGAATTTAACCCTTATATGTGAGAAATCTCGCACTCAGAGACAACTGTGACACTCTGCTTCTTATATTCTGAGGGGAACAATAAAACAAAAGGGAAGGAAATTATAGGAAAAAACATTGCTCTATATACATTAATTAGGAGAGGTTTATGAAAATCATATATATATCAATATATGTATATATATATGCATGTATACACAACACACATATATGTGTGTATATATAATATATGTATATTTATATATATGTGGTAATATACAAAGATTATTCTTTATTAATACTCCTTTTTCTCTTTTATGTCTTATTTAATCTATTGAACTTAATTCACATTTTTCCTTTCAGAGTAGAGTTCTTGGAATCCCAGTTTTTAAGTGGGTTGTATCTGACTAGGGATTGAATTTCTACTTTCTCAGGAGCTGAGAATTTCAGACTTACAACAGGGATTAGTATAGTTTATGGCCTTGTATATTATACTCTTTCAAAATCTTGCTTTCTCTCTGAAGTTTTCCATCCCCCAAATAATCACCACATATGCCTTAGCTATTTACTGACATTTGTATCAGTATCAGTAACTGAATTCCTTAGTCCTTGGATTTCCCTCCCAGGAAAGATTTCGTCCTGAGTTGACATTTATTCCTGCTGGAAAACAGACTTATGGACTGGAGACTTAAGAATAGGAGATGAACTTCGTTCTGCTTCCCAAATCTGTACCATCAAGCCCAGTGCAAGCATTTGTATTTATTGCTCTCCCAAACATTGTTTTTCCTTGAATTCCCTTACTTTCAGAAACCTTCTCTATTCCAATTGCAGCAGAAGTACTCCTTGCATATATTGAAATCTGACTATACCAACTCTAGAAATCCATTTGTTTTTTACTTTGGTGTTTCTCAATGCCCTTTTGAAAGGCCAGTTGACATTTGAACACTTCAAAGTTCTTCATAATCTGATCTATTTTTCCTTGACTGCTTATGAACAAAACTATGCTGAGTTTGAATGCATGTATTTCTTGCTTTCTTTTACTACTTACAAAAGCTCACATTTTAACTACTAATCAAAACCTTTTCTAAGTGAATTTCCTTACTGGTTGTTTTCTTATAAAATGCAAATAGCAGTTTTGCTATTGCTAGCCTTCTTACCAGCTGATTGAAGTTATCTGTTTGCCTATTAGCAATTCTGATAATAGAGACACTGTGTTGTTTGCTTCAGCAATAGAATTTTTGATAAATGCATTTAATTTTTCTTTAGTGCAAGGAGATGGTTCAGCGTTTATATACTAGTGATTTCCATTTCTCCTTATCTTTGCTGATGAACTCCAGATGTGCGGGAATGCATTCTCTGGGATCTGGGTACCCATCCTCCCCCACCCAAATCCATGGTATTGCCAAGATTCAATATAAACAGGTCCCTCAGAAACTTGGCTGAGATAGAGAAGGAAAAAAGACACTAAGATCCAGATATAAATATACACTGATCTGAAAGTCAAAAGTCTCTGTATAGGAGTGGCAATTTTGAAGTGAAATTTTCATGATCTTAGAAATGGCTAACACCTGAACCATAATAAGGAGAAGAGTAGCAGGGAATATGTGTTCATGAAAAACCATTTCTCCCTGCTGGGCTCATAATTGGGCTACAGTTTCCTAGTTTCCTCTTCAGCTACTGAAGTCTGGTTCTTGGGATATGAGCAAAAATGATATGTACCACATCCAGGCCTGGCTCATGAAAGCTTTCAATGTGATCCTCTGTGTATGCTTGTCTTTCTTCACTTACCTTCCAGTCAAAGACAGAATTCAGCTCGGGCTTCCAAGGCCCTAGGAACAGTGGGATTGCACACAGGAGGCATCTGGGCTTCTGAGAAAGTATGGAGCAGAACATCCACCCTCCCACTCCATCCTATTAGACTTTGTGTGAGTGAAACATAAGAGTCTATTTCACTAAGCCACAGAGATGTTGAAGTTATTTGTTTCAGCAAGTAGCCTGCCCTGAACAATATAATAACATAAAGAATGATATAAGAAGGATTTCCCCCCCCCTCTGTGCCAAGGATGGATTTATTCAGCATCAGAGGAGATTTTCTGACTCAAAACTCAAGTAGCAGGGTATTGAAATTACAACCACTCTAAGAAAGCATGGCTCCAGAATTCCTTTTTACCATCTTTTCTTGCCTTACTTATTAAAAGTGATAGCTCACAATTTGTGTGTGTGTGTGTGTGTGTGTGTGTGTGTGTGTGTGATGGGGGGATGGTGCACATGTAGGGGTGACCCAAGCAGGACAAAAGATATAAAACTGAATATTATAAAACTAGAGGCCCAGTGCACGAAATTTATGCATTGGAGGTGGGGAGAGTCTCTCATCCCAGTCTGCCCTGCCTCATAGTCTGGGAACCCTCAGGGGATGTCCTACTGAAGGCTTAGGGCAGCCGGCCTAAGACACAGTTTGGACTCCCTCTATGGGTTGATCAGGGAAAGGCACCACCCCATCACCCAGCTGTTGCAGCCGCTGCTGGCGACCAAGGTATTTTCATCAACATGGACTCCAGTCCCTTCACCACAAAAAAAAAAAAAAAAATGACAACTTTTTAAGGCATTTCCAAGATGTCTCTTTCATAAAATGTGATATTTTTTTCTTTCTTTTATTTTTATTCTCTCCTGAGGATATTTTTCCATTGATTTTTAGAGAGCATGGGAGAGGGAAAGACAGAGAGAAACATCAATGTGAGAGGGACACTTTGATTGGTTGCCTCCTGCATGAGCCCTGACCTGGGCCAGGGCTAGGGAGGAGCCTGCCCTCGATCAGAATCGAACCTGGACTCTGCAGTCCACAGGTTGAGGCTCTATCCATTGAACCAAACTGGCTAGGGCAAGATATGACATTTCTTAGCTTCTCCTGCAGCAGACCTTCATTTTTTCCCTCCAGGAGTGAGGTGGAAAAACCCTAGATCATGGTTTCTTATTATCCACATTATCAAGAACGCTGTGAGTGGTGTACAGGGAGCTGAGCCAATGAGCTGTAAGAAAAGGTGTTTCCTCTGCAGCTCACGCACAGAAGTAGGCCTGCTGGGGTGATGGGGAAAGTGGTTATTCGTATATTTAAAAGAAATCTCTCCATAAAGTAAAAATAATTTTAAGATGGATAAAATATTCAAAATTAAATTTCAAAACTTTTAAAAGAAAACAGATTAATGTCTTTAAGACACTAGATTAGAGGACTTCTTAAATGATTCAAAAAGGACAAACATAAATAAATAAATTTAAACATATTATTATTAAAACCTTCTACATATAGCAACCCATACCACTGGGAGAAGACATTTACAATGCATATAACCAGTAAAGAATTAAGTGAATATGCACAAATAACTATATATCACAAATAACTATACAAATCATTAAGAATAAAACACTATTTATAAAGAAGAAAGCAATATAAAATCGAAGTAGAATGTAGAGAAAAGGGAATTCTCATCATTATTAGTGAGAGTCTTAGTTGAAACCATCTCTTTGTGAAATAAAGTTGAAGATATGCTTATTTTGGGATTCATCAATCCCCCATTTAGGTATTCACTTAGGTTCTTTACAGGCTTGTTTGTTGCAGCTAAAAATAGGATTCATCTTAATTACTTACTAATGAAGGTGAATTAATAAATTATCATGAACTCACATAATGGAGTCCCATACAATACTGAAAAGTGAATGAACTGAATATAAATTAATCAACAAGGATACTTTCCAAAACTTAAAAAATGTTTAGTGAAGAAAAAAGCCAAGATGCTTGCTTTACTGCATGACATTTATCCTGGAGTGTCTGCCTCTGTCCATAGTCTCTCTCCCAGAGTCCCTATCCTAGGATTTACTCCTGTTGGGTACAGAGATCCTGAAAGTGTTTGAATCTCTCAAAGTCTCTTTCTTAAAATGACTTTAACTTGTTTACTGAAGGTCTCTGCCTAATGAACTTTCTGGGTCCATCAAAGCTTTGTGTCTTACTAACTTGCCTCTGCCAAATTATCTCTACTTCTTTCTTGAGGATGGATATTGTTTCTCCTGCCTAATTTCAGATTGTCTTGTGCTTCCCCACCTTTTTGTCTTACCAAAATCCATTTATCAGCAGACCTCTTGTGACTTCTTTAGCTCCTTAATGAGTGTGAGCAGTAGTTATCTCCTGGGATCTTTCCTATAATTATCTTCAGCCTCTTCTTTGGGAGTTATTTTGAATCCTGTTCCCTAAAGGCTGAAAACAGAATTAACAAGAAACAACTGAATAATCTTAGCTGCTCTTAGTAGTTTCTGTCCTGAAGAGAAGTAACCTCTGGTCATCTATCTCAGACAGAGGTCCAGCATGTTGTCTCTCAGCTGTAAACTGCATTCAGAGAAGAAAGGGAAGTTAGCTTATGTTTTAAAGTTATTCTGAAAACATACTTGGAAAAAATGCATAATAAGCTGTTTCTGAAGATCTTAAATATGCCTTTATAATCATCAGAAACAACTTATCCAGATTTTTGCATTTCTGTATGTATTCACCAAAGAGTAGATAGATGTTTCTTGATTTCTAGGAATCTGTTTTGCAATTTGAGAAGTTTACTCTTGAATTGCTCTGATTTGAGTTGAAAACTTGCTTAAGCCTTTAAGACCAGTTACACAAGGTGAAGAGAGGCATTCCAAACTCATCTGGTAAACTTAATGTCATCAGACAAGCAATTTGACTTAAATGACTTTTCTTTCCATTCTTTGCTTTAGTTACAGCAGCGATTTTCAACCAGTGTGCTGCAAGAATTCCTAAAGCATGCAATACCTGACTATTTAGTCAGGGGCACTGACCTCTTTCCCCTTAGGTTGTCAAATAAAAAAATAAAAATAAACTGTTGGACAAAATAGATCCAGAGATATAGGAGCATGGAACAGTGTGTCCAATCTCAGAGGGAATGTAGGAGTAGGTGGGTGGGTGGGAAGAGATCAACCAAAGAACTTGTATGCAAATATGCATAACCATGGACACAGACAATAGGGTGGTGAAGTCCTGGGATGGAGGGTGCTGGCTGGCTAAAAGGGGTCAATGGGAGAAAAAAAAGGGGGGGGGGATTTAATATTTTCACCAATAAAGATTTTTTTTTTTTAATGACAACAGCAAACACAACAATAGCTGTCCATGTGAATGCATCAAAATCATACCTTTTCTTGTGTCGGATCGGCAAAAAATATATATTTTTTGTGTGCCACAGAATTTTAACAATTAGTTTATGAATGCCATGAGATGAAAAAGGTTCAAAAGAGTATATTTGTTTCTCTTGATATTTGAATAATGTTTTTTTCCCCCAAATAAAAATGTCTCCATTTTCAGAAAAACTGAAAACTTCCATGAGAGGTCTAAATATTTAGCCTGCATAACTACTAAACACCCAGAATTTGGGGAACATGTAGACAACTCTTCCTAGGTATCTCCTATTACTCCCAAATAAATGTGCATTGCATATATACCTTTCTGAGAAAAACATTTGTTTCTCTGTTGTTTGTTTGTTTTTTTTCAGTGAATCTCTTTGATAGACTATTGACATTGTTAATATCCACATATTCTTTTGTAGAAAATGTTACACCGCAATGATTGTGTTGGTTTTCCAACAGGAACTTGGACAGATAAACATGGCTAGGTGCATATGGGGATGACTGTCTTTCTTAGCCATTCACAGCCATTGGTGTCAATCGTTAGAGCAGATCGTCTAACCTGAATCTGACACAGAGCTTCCAGTGACATTAGAATTTTTAAAAATCTTTGAGGAAAGGTAACAATTATTTGGGGTCTATATTGATTATTTAATATTAGCAAATCAATAATGACAAAGAGTAAATTGTTCTTTACTAATAATTGCAATGGAGTGGCTGTAAGCATGGTAAAGCCTGAGAGTAATTGTTTATCTACATCTATTCTAACTTATTCTCTAAGTAATTTATTGTATTTATAGATGAGAATGTTTAGAAATATGCTGTTATGAGAAATGACAGCATATATTGAGCAAGCACATTTATTTATGGCTTGATAATACTAGAAGTGCCCTCTCCCAATCTATAGCTTCACTATTTTTTATTTCATCCCTCAGGTAACAGAGTCATCTATCCATTTTGTTCCTTACTTTAAAAACCTTCATCGGTGAGTCCTCACAAACTTCTGTATGAAATCCATCTCCTAGACTGGCATCCTAAGTACTTTGCATCAGTCCGTTTAAATGGTGTTATGCAATAGAAACAAATGACCCCCAAATCTCAATGACTTCATAACAAAGATTTATTTCTTGCTCATGATACATGTCATTAGCAGGTTGACTGAAGCTCTGCTCCAAATTATTTTTAGTCTAGTAGCCAGACTGCAGGGGCAAACTCACACTGGGCATGCAACACAGAGAAAACATTTAGAGTGGACTGTACACTGATTTTTAAAGTCTTAGTGAAAATGACAATTATAACTTTTGCTCTCATTTCATTAGCTAACTGAAGTGATATAGACAAAGAAAAGATCAATCCTCTTGCAGGGATGATGCTGAGGAGAGAAGGAAGAATCTAATTCATCACATCCTCACGAACTTATTTTTATCAATCTCTCAGCTAAAAGTATTTCCCATCATCTTTCACAGCTTGCTGTTTTATAATGTGTCATGTTTGTACTATGTTCTGTCAGAATCCCTTGTTTTAACTTTTCTCCTAGCAATTGCATACTCATTCTTTAGGAACTATAAGATGTATTAAGGCTTCTTTAGCTTCAAGAATCTATGAAGCGTGTTCATTTTATTGAGAAATTTCTGATGAATACATAACCCTCTTTCATTACTTTCACTATAGCCACTATTAGTAAATATCTGATGTGCATGCAATTGGTCTCACAACTTCCAGTTGAAGGCTTCTGTTTTGGAAGCAATCCCATACTTTTTTTTTTTTTTTTTTTTTTTTTTTAATAAAGTGGTATGGACCAATTAAAAAACAAACAAACAAAAAACCAGAGGAGAGAGACCTGACTCTGTTTACTTTTAAAGGAAGACATATTTATTTCTTGAATGATCAAACCGACCATTATACCCCTTTAAGCAGAAGATTTTCTTGCAAACCACATGGGCTGAGTATCAAAAGATTACTACATAATTACTGTATATTAAAATAATATTATTTAGCATATTACTCTTTTTCTTTCTATAGTTTTTCTGTCTTCTTTAATGTAACAGCTGCCCTTACATCCAGTCTTTGGTGCAGCAGTCTTGCACCTCCATTGGCGTAGTTTGGTGATCTTTTGACCATCCTTCATCCCATAGCAGAGAGAACATTGTGATTATAATAAAGTTCTGCTGCTTCAGATGAATATAGGGGCAAAGAGTTGGAGGTATTAGATGGAACTTTTGACATCATGAGATTGGAACACTCTTACTCTTCCTTCATACTTTTGGGAATTTTTCAGGCTCTCCATATCTGGGGGCTTTAGTGAGCTCTAGGACCGTGGTCTGCAAACTGTGGCTCTCAAGCCACATGCGGCTCTTTGGCCTCTTGAGTGTGGCTTTTCCACAAAATACCACGGCCTGGGCGAGTCTATTTTAAAGAAATGGCATTAGAAGAAGTTTAAGTTTAAAAAATTTGGCTCTCAAAAGACATTTCAATTGTTGTATTGTTGATATTTGGCTCTGTTGACTAATGAGTTTGCTGACCACTGCTCTAGAACTTCATAAACCTGCTTCTATTGGAGGTTTCTGAAGCTCTCATGGTCTTACATGTTTAAGGAGAGATGAGAACTAGCATAATTGCCAGCTGCTAGTAAAAACCAGTAGATTTGTCAAAAATGTGAAGAATTGTTAAAGTATGAAACTTGAGAGCTGAAAAGAACTCTAGAAATGATCCAGACTAAAAAATTATAAACATAGCTGCTCATCAGAATCAACCCAGCAAATTTTAAAATCACAGATGCTGAAGTCAGAACTGCAGAGGTGCTGATTTTGTGGATGGGGAGGTGGGCACAGATTTAGTCATTGAATCCAAGCCTCTCTTTACACTCTACCAACCTTTTATCTTCCCACAGTATCCAAATCAGGAAGCTATAGAGAGCAGATGCATAATAAATGTAATTAAATGGCATCTAGTATAAGTTCAAAATCCAGTTTTTACTCACTATGACCCGTGCTTATCTTATAAGAAGATAGACAAGTAGGATACTCTTTCAGCATGTAACATTTAAGTCAGCTTCTTTAGCTTTGATAGACATGTCTGACTTCTACCTACTGATTCCCACCTAGGCTTCAGAGTCTAAGAGTAGCCCCCTGACCAAAAAAATAAAAATAAATAAAAATCCCTGAGGGTGAACTTCTACGTAACCCACTCATCTAAAAAAGAAATGTTTCTGAATATCCCGGAGGTATTCCTTACCTCATTGCAATAAAAATTTTGAAATTTCTAATTCAATGTAATAAATAATTTTGAGCACTATTACATACCCAATACTCTGGTAGGTGATGGATTATGTGACCTTAATTGATAAAGAGCATTCAGGACCACAGAGGAACACCCAGCTGGTTATCCTTCTATCAGCTTCCTTGCCTCTCAGACTCAGCTTAGTCACGTGCCTCTCACATGTCCAGGGATGCAATTTCAATGCCTAGATGCACTTACTTCCAGCAATTTTATCTCCTTCAAGGTTGCCTTATACAATATTCTGCCATACAGATTGAAGTAGTCATGTTGCAGACATCACTGACTACCCAAACATAGTCTAGTGAATTCTTAGGTCCCACACTGACTAGCTCCAGGAAATATTTGTTATTGTATGTCTTGCCATCACTGCTGGCCAAGAGGCATCATGAATCATATTTGTCATCACCTAATCTTGTGTGAATTTGGGTTATTGCTGTTCACTGTCAGCACATCAACTAAATTATGTGTAGTTGTGCTCATGTTGAATTTAATTGCTTCCTAACAATGTCTCCAAAACAATTGTTACAATTTATCATTGAAATAAAAAGTGCATGTATGCACTATGTCCTGGACCCAGAACAACATGCTATACCATAATATTCTAAGAGTAAAAATAATCTAAAAGTATTCTTTCAGTGATTATCAAATAAATATTCTAAGTGGAAATCATTCCATAATTTAATTGGCAGGAGCTTTTTATTCCTCTTTTTTTTTTTTTTTTTTTTTTAGCGGTACATAACATGATGAATTTTACACTCAATTTTGTTGGAGGAGGTAATGTGCCCAGCAGAAGACTGCATTCCCAGCTTTGTTTACTGATTAACATTGCTAGGTAACTTAGTTCCAAACATTGAGAAATAACTAGAAGTCATTTGGTTGGAATTTTGTAAAAGAAGGAAAGAAAAAATAAAACTCCTTTAATGTGCCAACTTAGCTGGCATATTCTGCCTTCTTTTCTCCTCATTGGAATGGGACTTGATACTGAAACTTGACCCTTCTTGAGGCCATGTGACCTTGAATACATGGTAGGATGACAGAAATATAGGAGCCACCTGACTACTTTATGGCTTTGTGGGGCCAAGATACTGCCCTTGGACTTCCTACCTGCAAATTCACCGGTGTATGAGAAAAATAGAACTCTTCATTTTTAATGTTTCTCTATAGTTCACAGCTGATCACAGATCTTGACTATGCATATATGTTCAAATGCATAACATGAAATTTTTTATAGTTCCCTAATGAAATTATTTCCAAATAAACCAGTAAGAATAATTTTCCAGAATGTTTTACTGTCTTTTAGAAACTTAAGTATGATATGATCATTGTATTAGGATATGTAGATGAGTAAATTGAAAATAAATTTATAATCTAAATTCCCACAACTCAATGATTACAAACTAACCTTAATTAACCAATTAATGTTAAAATGTAAATATTAAATATAAACATCAATATTGCATTCGAACTTTTATAAAAATGGATCAAAATATAATGCTGAATGAAGGATTTATTCTTTACATTTTTTTGTAAATTTAAAAATTTTCAAATTAGAGATTCTATAGACACATATATATTTATATATGTATATGAATATAATTTCATAATTTTCCAGAACATTTGATTGACAGATACCATACTTGGAGAAATGTTAGCACTTCCTTCAATGCATCTTTGGGCAATCTCAGGGTTCCAGCACTGAAAATAAAGTATCTGAGTTTCCATTTCACTGAGCTGAGTTCTGTAACTATCTTCACACAGAGACTTGAAGAAATTCTTTTATTTCTTTTTATTCTAGAAATAACATCCCTCAAACATATATACACTACCAATTTAAAACTGAAGTGACATACCAATGGAACAGAATTGAGAGCCCAGAAATACAACAACATGTATATGGACAAATTATTTCTGACAAAGGACCCAAAAACATACCATGAAGAAAATAAAGCCTCTTCAATATATGATTTTGGGAAAATTGGAAAGCCACATGCAAAAGAATGAAGCTGGACTGCTGTTTGTTCCCATATACAAATATTAACTCAAAATAAATCAAAGACCTAATATAAGACCTGAAACAATAAATTACATAGAAGAAAACGTAATGCTAAACTTAAGATCTTGGTCTTAGAGAGGATGTTTTGTGAATTTGACTACAAAGGCAGGGGAAGTAAAGACAAAGATAAATGAATGAGACTATAGCAAACTAAAAGCTGCTGCACAACAAAAGAAACTGACACAAAACAAAAAGGCAACCAACTGATCGTGTAAAGATATTTGCAAATAGCAGCTCCTACAAAGGGTTAATATCTAATATATATATACCATACAACTCAACACCAAACAATCCAATTTAAAAATGGGCTAAGGATTTGAACAAACATTTCTCCTAAGAAGACATATAAGTGGCCAACAGATATGTGAAAAGATGCTCAATTTTACTAGCTATTGGGGAAATACAGATAAAAACTACAGTCAGATACAACCTCACACCTGTTAGAATGCCTATTATCAACAAGACAAATAATAAGAAGTGTGTTAGAGAGGTTGTGGAGAAAAAGGAACCCTCATTCACTGCTGGTGGGAAGTGAATTGGTTCCTCAAAAATTGAAGAATAAAGTTACACACATGACCCGTAAACCTCTTCTGTGTATCTACCAGAAAAAAAATTGAAAACATTTAGGCACACCTATGTTCATTGTAGCATTATTCATGGTGGCCAAGACATGGAAACAACCCAAGTATCTTTTTATAGATTTGTTTACAAAGATGTGGAACACTACTCAACCATAAGAAAATATGTAATACCGCCATTTATGATGAGAGGAGTGGACCTTGAGAAAAATCATGCTAAGTGAATTATCAGACAGAAAAAGTTAACAACCAGATGATTTCACTCATGTGGGATGTAAAGCTGAAAACAACAAATGAAGAAATAATAAAAACAAACAAACAAAAAACGCATGACACAGACAATGGTATTGTGGATACCAAGGGGAATAGGGGTGTCTGGTAGTAGAGTAAAGAAAGTCAAATACATGGTGATGGAATATGATTTGACTGGGTGGTGGGCACACAATGCAATATGAAAATCATGTATCAGAAATGTACACTTGAAACCTGAATAGTCTTATTAACCAATGTCACCCCAATAAATTTAATTTTAAAAAAACTAAAGTGAAAATTCTGACAGTGCAGAGGTGTGTTATACTATAGAATTAATTAGAATCTTTTGAATGTCAATGAAAAAAAAGAGAACCTGCTGTATTTAGACAAAATTATTGAAAATTCCTGCTCTCAAGCATATTCAAATTTGATAAGTGAAATGGCTTTCAATATGTTGTTTAGGAATCCCATAGTATAGCATTAATGAGCTAGTCCCCACAAGTCAGTTCTAGAAAAGAGTGTAATTAAAGTCTCAGATGTTTCAATTTTCACAAATAGAAGTTTGTCTTCCCTTGGTGATTTTTTTTCCATGCTCAGAGTTCTTTGCAATTATTAACTCATTAGTCCTAGTGGATTTTCTAATTTAATTGTAAATTAGTAGACCCTACAGAGTTAAGTATAAAACAAACAGAATGTTAATAGCCCATTTCATGAATATATATATTAGTGGCTCAATCTTTATTTCGATTTATACATTAATAATACAAGTATGACTTCAACTCTTTTTAAAGCACAATTTCATACTTCTTACATAAAGTACTGCACAGAATTTGTCTCAAACTGAAAAATATGTCTTTTTAAATGTCATTCCAAAGTTTAGATTTTTTTTTTTTTTTTAGAATTTCTCTGTATGTTCATCCTACTACTTTTATGCATTACTATTGTGAATATTTCTCAATACATTATTGAGGACAGAAATAGAACATTTTAATCAAGTGTCCTGATTACTGAGATATTGTATTTACCAGGGATCTTAAATTATCATTCCTTTCATTAACACCTTCAACCTGGGAAGGAAATCATGGACATTTCTAAGGGTCCAAGAAACACTTGACCTTATGCAGATGAGAAAATATCAGGTGTGATTAAAGAACTGATAGAGGACAATTCTAACTTACCCCTGAGAAGCACCCTTCCCAGTCTGTCCCAGGGCTGTCATTCCATTTCTGGTGTGGTGGGCCTGCACATGACTGAGGCCTGGCCAGAATGTTGCTTTCATCTGCCTGTGGTGACTGGTCCATGTATTAGTGTCCTGGCACTGCCATATCAAAGTAGCACAAACTGGGAGGCTTAAACACAGAAAGTCAGTGTCTTACAGTCTTATGGTCCCAAGATCAAGGTGTATCCATGGTTAGTTTAGTTTTTTCTGGAAGCTATTAGGAGAATCTGTTTCATGCCTCTCTCCTAGCTTCTGGTGGTTTACTGGTATTCTTTGTTGCTTTTTGGATTTTGCTACATCACCCTGGTCTTTGCCTTCATTTTCACCTGGCGCTCTTCCAGTGTACCTATCTCCAAATTTCTCATTTTTATAAAGACATCAGTCATGTTGGATTAGGGACCCACACTACTCCCATAAAACATCTTACCTAATTACATCTGCAATGACCCTATTTCCCAATAAGGTCATATTCACAGATATTGGGAGTTTAGGACTTTAAGATCTGAATTTGGAGGGGAAATAATTCCTAAAAATTCAATTCAGTATAATATAAATGCATAAGGCAATAACTCTCAATGGTGCTAAATAAAAATTTTACTGAATCCTCATAAATACTCCACTACATGAGAGTATAAAGGGATTGGAATTGCTGCAGTCATCTTAAAACCACTGGGTGGGAGTGGGGGGTCTGCAGAAAATGAATCGAACAAAGCCAAGAAATGGAGATAGAAACATCTACTTGCTTCTGATTGAACACTCGGTGAAACCATATCTGAGGTCAAATTCTTTCCCTTAGTTGTTCAATTATATTAACTAAAATATTCTCTCCCCCCCCCCCTTTTTTTTTTTAGCTTATCTTAGTTTCATTTTCTACCCATTGCCCATAGAACTATAATCAATACTAATAAAGAGTGGGATTAGAGATCCATGTGAACAGCAAAAAGAGGGGTGATATTGTGAATAATTCCTTTCTGCTTTTATATTATTTTGGATCCGTCTCAATTTGATGAGGTCCTGCACAGTAATATGTAATACGTCAAAAGCAGAAGGGAATCTAATCATTCTGTTTCTATGAGATATTGAATCTCTTCACACAACAGAAATACACAAAGGCACAATTTCCTGTAGCATATCTTCCAGCAAAGGATCAAGCTGTGTGTTTCCAGTTGCTGGGCTCATGCCCTGGTCAGGAATAAAGACACAACCTAGTTAAGGGCAAGAGGGTGAACCCAGAGTTAACAGGATCACAGGTCAAATACAGAGTCAATGTCACAGTAAAATGGTCTTCATTCGTAGACACTGTCCAAACAGTGGAATTAGAAATGAAAGTTAAGCCCTAACCAGTTTGGCTCAGACTGTACAGTAGGCCTGCAGACTGAAGGGTCCTGGGTTTAATTCCAGTCAAGGGCATGTACCTTGGTTGCACATCAAGCGAAGTAGAATCATCTCTGAGAATGTTTGAAAGCAGGGATGAAGAGGAATAAGGCCTATCTTCCAGAAAGATAGTAGATAATAAATAAGGCGAATATGTTATGACATGTTCTTCCATAAGTATTATTGACCATAAATCTTTAGAGCAGGGATGGGGATCATCTAGCTCGCAGGCTGAATAAGGCCCAGAAAATCATTTGGTCAGCCCTGCCAAGGCATTAGGAGTGAGTTAATTAAATGTTTGACCAAATATAATAGACTAATTTTAAAGTTGATAATTTTGTATAACCCAAGAATGATATAAACTAGAGGCCTGATGCATGAATTCATGCAAGGGTAAGGTCTGGCTGGCCCACCTCGAATGTGGCTGATGGGGGCAGGGCCTGTCAAGGAGAGGGGCCACAGGAGGTTGGCTGGCCACAGTGCATGTCATTGTGACTGGTCATTTTGGTTGTTCCTGTCGCTTGGCTTTTATATATATACATATCCAAATGGTCCTTCCTAGAAAAAAGGTTCGCCACTCCTACTTCATAGTCATATAAGTATCTCACCATTTTATTTGTATGCCCTAGAAATCCAAGGAACCTGGTATAAGAGAACCAATAGTGTTCTTATAGTTTCTTATTGTCTGATAGTGAAGTAGTACTAGTCAGAGAGGTGACTTTTACTCAAAATCATCATGTAGGTTCCTGGTATCCCTACAACAATTTCTGTATCTTCTTCGTTTTCTACAATAAATGTGTACCATAGATTTGGGGATTAATTAGCTTCCCATTGGTCCCAAGTGAAATACAATACAGTAGGCTCAGGAAGGAGAAGCCTTGGATGGAGATAAGAAATTGACAGTATGTGGAGCAAGGGAGCTGACACTGTACAGAGACTTCCAGTGTGACAGTATGTAAAGAGTATAATTTCATGTTATTTTTGGTAATTAGGAGAACTCTGAAAACATTTCAGTACATAGGTAAGAATAGCAGGCCTCTAAATTGCAGACTCACTGTAGAACAGCAGTTTCCTGATACATCTGTGACTGTATTGGACAACTTTGGTGCCTTGTCTCTGGTCTTTGTGGCCCACTTTGTAATTTATTCATTGTTGCAGCGACCAGCTCCATACACATATGTAACCTGAGAGCATCTTGCCTTTGCCTGTCTGTTTTGTGCTCCAGGTCTTCTCTGACACTGTGGCCCGGAATGCTTGTGAGAATTAGATAGAACTTGCACGTATTTAAACCAGGGAATAAACATTTGGTTGTAGAAGAGAGCTGGTGCAGAAATGCCTTCCACTCCTGCCTTTCCAGTGAGCAGTTTCGAGGCACATTCTACATTGCTCCTCAGGAGATCCCTCCAGGAATCCAGCCCCAGTTCCCACAGGAGTGACCAACTCTTACACTATCCATAGTTTACTCTTAAATCTCCAGTTCCTATTTCCAGGGATTATTTTCCAAATTAAATTACCTAAACTCAGCCCTTATCTCAGACTTTAACTTCTGGGAGGAATGCAGGCCACCAAAATGACCTTCTGAGTTCTCTTTACAGCTAGAATCCTATTGTGGTTCAAGGGATTTATTACCGGTCAATCCCTAAATCTTTTTACAGTGTAGGGAACTAAAAATTGTTGCTGATGTGTGAGAAGCAACAGAACACAAATCAAATCCGGCAATTGAGAAGATCAAGCTTTGGGATTTGGGCTCACATTTAACATTTTTTTACTGCTCGTTTTCTCCATAATATATTCCCTGATTGGAATCCACACAGTTTTGAACTGCCACCCTGGTTGCAATAGCTATGGATGGTGAAGTATCTTGTCTTTGGATTGCCTATGGGGCCCTCCAGAGTGAATTTTGAATAACCTTTTTGTGACATGTATTAAGTCAAACCAATTCACTTTCTAAATTTGTTAATTGGCTTATTGTTATACTAGAGGCCTGGTGTACAACATTCATGCACTTAGAACTACCACCAAGGCAGGCCGCTCCACTCACCAGCCATCAGCCCACTTGTGGCTGAGTGGCTCTCCCCCTGTGGGAGTGCACTGACCACCAGGGGGGCAGCTCCTACACTAAGCGTCTGCCCCCCTGGTGGTGAGTGCACATCATAGCGATTGATCGTTCTGCTGTTCGGTCTATTTGCATATTGCCCTTGTATTATATAGGAGAGATTTGTTTCTTGGATTATATGAAATAATGAGAGTGGGGATAGTGAGTGATGGTAGTAATTACTTATCTAAAATATTTTATTCTCCAAAATTCATTGCATATCAGAATCGCCTGAAAAATAATTTTTTAAAGAGAATATGGATTCTTGAGCTCCACCCCCAAAGGCTCTGATTCCATAGATCTAGGCACAGACCCTGAGATCTGTGTTCTTAACAGCTTCCCAGGAGGTTTTGCTATGCAGACAAATTAGGGAAACTGTGATACAATAATTCATGTATGAGATTTTAAGAGAATTTGTTACCAAACCTATAAATTTTCTACCATAGGGGTGGAAGCTCAGGTATTTTATAAATTACATATTCTTATTTACAAATAAGAAAAAGTTTTAACTTCTATATTTGGAAAAGGAAGTTTGGAATTTAATTTTTAAAATAAAAGGCTTAATTTCATATATTTTGATCTTTGAAAATATACACAAGAGATCATTTGTACACACTTTCATTTATAAACATTTATAGGCAGGCTTAGTTAAAAAATTATCTCTAGGTGTAGTAGTGTATAATAGAAAGTGTACACAGTTAATTATAAATACTTCAACTAATTAGCATTAATTAACTGTACAATTTAAGACTTTGATTGACACAGGTAATTAAGCTGATTCTTCTTCTTAAATACGCATGCTTATAAAGTACTCATTAACTTGTTTCAACCATAAACATTTCCTAATAGACTTCCAGAAATTGACATGGTATTTTTTCTTCTTTTCAGAAACTACCTTAATAAATGAGTGTGCCTTTGTGTGCAGGTGAGGCCACAGCTGCTCCAGGTGGTTAAAAGCCAGAGGGAGTTGAGTTCAGGTGTCTGGTTAGCAAAAGAGAATGAGCCATTCCCTTCAAAACTGTAAACCAGTTTTGTTGTTTATTTTGATTGGCCATGCTTTTTTGGGCAGAACAGAAAATGTGATGGAAATAAGATTTTAAAATTTTTAATAATCAAGATTAAAAATATAAATTGGCCTCTTGATATATTTTTGTTCCCTATGTTTCTTAGCTAAGGGTTTTTGTGACCTGATGAATTTAGTTTATATGAAAAGAGGTTTTGATGAAAATGCAATTAACCTGTAAAATTATAAATCATGAATTGTGACTAAAGAATTCCTTCAGTTCTCTGGAGCAGAAATAGACAGTTACCATGAAAAATTAAAAAAATAATAATACATTAATAGTGGGTTCTATCAAACTGCAATAAAACCCAAAGAAAAAAAGTAAAGTTATGAATCTAAAATTTTTATTCATTCATTTAGTACCGACTATCCTAAGTATATTGCCCTAAGCAGTATTGATTATATCTGTGAATAAAATAGAATAAAACTCCTGTATGACTAGAGACTTACCGCTTATATTTTCTGCTTCTACTTTTTATTATAAAAATTTGTGACATTACCAAGAGTAACTGAGAATTATTTATTGATGCTTATCCTATATAATAAAGAGGTAATATGCAAATTGACTGTCCAACACACAAGATGGCCACCCCCATGTGGTCAATGATGGCTGTCCCCATGTGGACACAAGATGGCCACCACAAGATGGTCAGCTGGGGAGGGCAATTGTGGGCAATCAGGCTAGCAGGGGAGAACAGTTGGTGGTGAGCAGTCCTGCAGGGAGGGCAGTTGGGGGTGACCAGGTTGGCAAAGGAGTGAAGTTAGGGGTGACTGGGCCAGCGGGGGAGGGCAATTAGGGGCAGTCTGGCTGGCAGGGAGCAGTTAGGCATCAATCAGGCTGGAAGGGGAGTGGTTAGGGGATGATCAGGCTGGCAGGCAGAAGTGGTTAGGAGCGATCAGGCAGGCAGGCAGGCGAATGGTTTGGAGCCAGCAGTCCTGGATTGTGAGAGGGATGTCTGACTGCCCCTTTAGGCCTGGTCCCTAGTGGATTGGGCTTAAACGGCCAGTCAGACATCCCTTGAGGGGTCCCATATTGGAGAGGGTGCAGGCTGGGCTGAGGGACACTCCTTCCCCCATGCACAAATTTCATGCATCAAGTCTCTAGTTTGAATATAATGTCAAAGCAGAAATGAACCTGAAATGTGGGACAAATAGCAAATGATAATACCTGTATTTCACCTTCACCTTCTTTTTGTTATGACTCAAAGGATACCAACAATACTTTAAAGTATACATGGACTTAGAGAAATTTGTCATATATCTTGAAACTGCAGAGTATATGTTGCACCATTGATGTAATTTTATGAAACCATCTAAACTAAACTGCCTGAGTGAGAAATTTTAACATCTCATTTAGCTGTCTATGTGTCTGATATTTAGAAAATCTCAATAGAGTATATTTTAAATTATGTGAATATTTCATTACTACTAAACTGAGATCAACTTCAATAAGGGTCTTTGGAAAATTAAAGTCAAGCTGTAGCTAGTGTGGATCTGTGGTTAGAGCATCAGCCCACTCACTGAAAGGTCTCAGGTTTGATTCCTGTCAAGGGCACACATCTGGGTTGCAAGTTCATTCCCAGCCATGGTCTGGGTTAATGCAGGAGGCAACCAGTTGATGTGTCTCTCCCACATCGATGTCTCTCTTCCACCCCCTCCTAAAAAAAAAAAAAAAAAAAAAAAAAGGGAAAAAAAATGTCATCTGGTGATGATTAACCAAAGAAATTTAGAGTCAAGTTAGCAGTGTAATAGGAACTTCAATTTTCTGAAAGGCAACTTCATAATGAGTCTGATCTAAAGGGTTTCTCTCCAAAAGTAATGATTTAAATTCAGTCTGTTTTGTCTAATCTTGTTTTGTCCAGGACTGATTTTTTTTTTCCTTTCATCTGAGAATCCTTTATTTTTGTTACTGAGTCTTGGAAACAGAACATTTTATTATGTCTCATTAATGGAGTTTAGGGCCCTCCAAGGAATAGAAGTCTTAGATTGTGTGGTGCAGAAGCAAAATGTGGTCCAGAATACTCCTGTACTATAATAGGACATGTTGCAGGATTCTTAACACTGGTATAAAAAAAAAATAGAAAGGAGAAATAAAATCCACAGTAAAAGTGCCTCTGAAACAAAGGATGAATAATGACCATGCATTTTGGCTATTGTAGAAAAAGCCAGATTTTTGACAAGCCCTTTTTTTACTCTCATTTTTTTTTTCTTTCTTTCCCTTCTTTTCTCTTTCCCTTCCTCCTCTTCATTCTTTGGTCTTCTTCATTGTCATTTGAATTAAGGAAGTGAGAGGGTTTGCTGTGATTTATACTTTGAGTCCTGTTGGAATGCTCCTAAATGGGGAATTTGGCTTCCATTTTTCTTTTCAAGCTGTTCATGCTGCTATTCTAGGCTCTAGATCACACTGCCAGTGAGAGCCCATTAAGGACAGCTATGTTAAGATTAAGGCCACCAAGCGCATGATGATTAGATCATGCCCACTTCCGCCACACATGGAGCTCTGTAACAGCCGTGATCTGGTCAGACCAGCCTCTGGGGCTGCAGGAGAGAGTTCTGGTGTAAACATTTGTTGATTTCTGTGGATAATATTAACATGATGTAACTGAATTAGAGCTAGGAAGGGAGCCACCTTACACACTTTATGTTTTGTAAATTAGCTTCATCTGTTCTAATGAACTACTTGGTGATTGATGTGGGTCTATTTAAGTTTAAATGTGGAGAGTATGTGTCCCTGTAAGAAAGAAAAGGAAAATTTTAATTAAAAAAAAAAAATTGGGCGGGAGGGTGCGGGGCGGGGGGGGGGGGGGGCGCGTTAACTGAAATCGGGCAGAACCAATAATAAACTCTCTACTGAAAGACTGGGGTGCTGGGCTCAAATTTCCTGGGACTGTTGGTTCTGGTCTCCCAAGATGAGGTATTACTAGAGTCTCCTATTATCCAGTGGTTTCTTATGCATTCCCAGTAGTTACCTGTTATGTAACTTATCTCAGAGGTGTTTTTTGTTTTGTTTTGTTTTTTTGGCCTTCCTCTTTTACCAAGTGTAAGATTTATCTAGCTTTGAGTGCCCTCTGATTTATCGAGGAATAAATAGGGAAGTTTCCAGGTGATATATCAGTACCCAGATGTTCACAGAGTTCGGATCCATCTGAAAATACCTCAACCCTCAGGTAAAAAAAAAAAAAAAAAAAGTGCCTTACGATTCTCCAAGCCCAATGGCTCTCTATTTTCTCTCCATTGTGCAGGACACGAAGGGGCTGCAGCTTCTAAAGTAGCACAGAGGAGTAGAAAGAACCCTCAGATTAGTGCTTCCACAAAACTTTGCTCAGATTCATCTGTTATTGTAAGTTAAGTTTTCTGTGTAAGAGCTTGATATTGTTTATTCATAAGATTTTTTAATCTGATTCTTCACCCATGAGGTAGATATCTTCATGAGGACTGAAAATAAGTTTTTTGGGTTTTTTTTTTCACTTAAATTCACACTGCCATTATCACTGCTTGCCCTTAGGTGTAGCTAATTATATAATAGCTCAGTAGAAAATAGGTTGCTGATCCTCTTGAATATTCAAATGTATCATGAGAACAAAAGCTTATTTTAGATATCCCGAGCAAGTTCATAACATGAACTAAACAGATCAGTTCTATGATGATTAATGTCAGGAAAGTTTTTGGTCCAATGATCTTTCTAAAGTCTATTTTGTAATATGAGAACTATGCATGTTAAAATGTTCTAAAAATTATACAAATCCAAATTATATATAGTCAATAATTATAGTCCTATGTGTTGACTGTAGAAAATACAGTGTAATGTTTAAATTAGTAAGATTGTGGATAATTAATATACTTTTTATTTCCTATATAGGAGAATATTACTTAAAATTTAAAAGAATAGCTTGCTTTACAGTTAAAACAACCATTAAAAGAGTATAAAAATATTTAAAATTCTTGACTTTATTCCCTAGTTGGAAAAAAAAAATCTGAATTTCTTTTCGTCCTCATCAAGTTTTAAATTCTGGGTCAAGAATTTAAAGCCTGCCTTTAAAATTTTTCAGAAAGAAGACTTTTAGAAGTTAGCAGATACTACTCCCTGTCATTTTTATTCATCTCTCAAATTGAAACCTTCCAAATCCTTTGTATCCCTGAGTCAGAGTTTGATGACTTAATTCTCAGGAAAAGTTGGGCAAAATTGATGGTCAAAGGATGTTTTCAGAACTCAGATGAGGTCAGATACCACTGAGCACATCTCTACTATCTGGGAGGTCAGAGCCAGCAAAGCTCTTAAATCTTCCTACAAACACAGTTTGCCAGGGGCTTTGAAAGTTATTTCAGGAACACTTTAATTCTATTCCAGGTTGAATTGAGTTTTTGTATTATTTTTAATTATAAAGGTATGCTTATTTTAGAGGATGAAAACTATGGAAAAAGAGAAAGATGGAGAAAATATGCAATCTTACACCATGAAGGCAAAAATGACTAACATTTTATTGTGTTTCCATTACTATTTTTGCTTAGAGATAAAATCAAAATATTACAGTATGCACAGCTTGAGTTTCTATTTCACTTCTTAACAACTAAACATAAGAATGACTACATGTTATTTCTGGAAACACAAAATAAATTTAAATTGTTGGATACAAAATGAGAAATCACACAATGGAGTGGAAAACCCATCCAATTGAGCATTGAGATTAATGGGTTTCAGTTTCACTGTGTCCCTGTTTAGAACTTCAAATATGGGTGCCATTTTCTTTGGATGGCAGGGAGGATTAAATGGTGGACCAGAATGAGTTGGTGCAAAAGAATCCCTGAGTAAAGGTGTTAAAATACAGTTCTCCCAACTCCAACCTCAGATATTTGGATTCAGTAACCTTGCTGTAAGATGCAGGAGTCTGCATTTTTAATAAGGATCATAGGTGATTGTGTTGCTGGAGTTTCTGGAACCACCCACTGAAAATCAATGGGTTAGATCACACTTTATTTTCAGAAATTGTGAGGGAGGAGTTGGAAAAGTCCTCAGACAATAAAGGATGCACAGGAAAGATACTAAAGCGGCCAGCACTACCTCTTTAAGTTCCAAATCCCCAGGGGAAGTGGCTTCCCAGGAATCCCTGTTGAAGAGCAGCAGCCATACTCTCCAAGGTCCTCAGTCTTTCCCCTCAGCTCTCTCAAGTATTCTTCACTCCCATCGTGTCCTTGCTCTTCCTCTCTCTTCTCTTCATCAACTTTCAAGTTGTAAGGTGTTTTTGTGTATGTGTGTGTGTGTATCTGTGTTTTTTAAATATATTTATTGATTTTTTACAGAGAGGAAGAGAGAAGGATAGAGAGTTAGAAACATCAATGAGAGAGAAACATTGATCAGCTGCCTCCTGCACACCCCCTACCAGGAATGTGCCCTCAACCAAGGTACATGCCCTTGGCCGGAACCGAACCCGGGACCCTCCAGTCCGCAGGCTGACGCTCTATCCACTGAGCCAAACTGGTTTCAGCAAGTTGTAAGTTTTGTTAATGGCCCAGTACCTACTGGAAGCTAAGTCCCTAGGCTCCTTTTCAAGGATTTTCCTACTGAACCTTCCGGCAAATCCTAATTTTCAGGGCTCCCAAGCAATATCTTTTTCAAGAAGCCTCTCCCAATTCTCCAGTCTTTTCTGTGATTTTACAGTAACTTCCCCACCCTGTGTGCTTACTTCTTCCATCGTGTTTATAACACAATTCACTTATCATCTTTTCCTACTAGACTGAGTTATCCTAATGCCAAGCACTGTTGCTGGCACAGAATATATATGCGATAATATTTTATGACTTAACAAGCAAGTATATACTCTTCTTAAGGTTATGTGCAGTTAAAAATGACCTAGTACATCTATACAGCATGGGTTTTCCTCCTCTTGGTTAACCTCCACATTTTCCAGGTGCCAATATTTTGAAGCTTCAAGCCTTATTTGGGCAGCACTCGTAGTAACTTATCTTTTCTAACAGCAGGAGTATACCATTTCCCTCTATTACACAGACATCTTGAGGTAGGATTTCTTTTAAATTTGTTTCAATCAGTTGGCCTGATTTCTATCAGAGACTTCACATGAAATTGTTATTTTATCCTCTGATCAGAATAACTACTCTGTAAAGGAAAGGCATAAAATGTTCAAAGAAGGTAGTTACATGTCTATTGACACTATATTAAAATGTAAATGTAATGCAAACTGGAAGAAGTCAAACTGCCAAATAATCTGGATCACTTCTGAGTCCCGGAGAGAAATCTTAGATTACTCATTTTGTCAACAGCAAGCCACTGCCAGCCTCTCTATGCATATTCTTTGAAAGAAAAAGAGAGAAACTGAAGTGCACTGGAGGATAGTTATTCTTTATGTATGGTTACACAGTGAGAACATCCATTAATAATTTGTAGCTTATTTTTCAAAAATAAACTTTCATTTAAAAATTTGTGTATTATGCAAAGTATTTGTGAGCCATTTTAAGTTTCAAGAAAACCCTAGTTCCACCTTCTTGGCCCCCAGCTGGCTTCATATACCTTTCACACCTGTCAGTAGACCTCAACTATTCAGCCTGTTTTATTCACGTATTGGTAGTCATTGCCTTTGGTTTCCCTTCCCTTAGACCAGTGATCGGCAAACTCATTAGTCAACAGAGCCAAATATCAACAGTACAAACGATTGAAATTTCTTTTGAGAGCCAGATTTTTTAAACTTAAACTTCTTCTAATGCCACTTCTTCAAAATACAGTCGCCCAGGCCGTGATATTTTGTGGAAGAGCCACACTCAAGGGGCCAAAGAGCCGAATGTGGCTCGCGAGCCGCAGTTTGCCGACCACGGCCTTAGACTAACTGAGAAGTTGTACTACAGAATCGGTCTAGCTCCTTGCTTTCTTGTAGAACTTGGACACAGGTTTCACAATCTAAGAATTTCCTCACTAACTCTCATCACATTGCTATCTGGCCTGCAGTTGCCTCAGGTTTTTCTCTTACATTCTTCCCTTTCCTTATCCCATCCCAGCTTCTTTGATCTCCTTTCTGGTCCTAAGCCACCAAACCCACACCTGAGGCAGGGCCATTGGCCTTGTGCCACCCCTGCCTGCAGAGCTCCTCCTCCCTGGAACTCAGCAGAGCCGTCCTCACTTCCTTCGGGTTTTTATTCAAATGTCAGCCAATCAAAGATAGCGTTGTCTGCTTCTTCACGGTGCTCTATTATTTTCTTCAGAGCATTTATCACCCACCGACACATTGCATATTTGATTGTTTTCTGTCTATTACTGTGAATCTGAATATGCTGAGAACAATGAATTTTTTTTCTATTTCCTTTAATGTTCTTGCCCTAGCACCTAAAAGAGTGCCTGACACATCATAGGTGCTCAAAAATATTCCTGTGGGTTTTTAAAGAAATATTAAAAATTTTCAGTAATCTAGAGGTGAAGCAATGATTAGCCTATTGTTCTAGTATTGATATTTATTAGTTACTCAGTCTTCCTCTAAGATAGCAAGAGACACCTTTGTTATATACTAAATTATTTGTGTTTTCATGGGGCTGTCTCTTGACTTTCTGTTCTTTTCATTTTCTGTCTCTTCCTTAGCTAGTACCACATTGCAGCAATTACTACTGCTCTATAGTAAGGTGTTTTTTTGTTTGTTTTGTTTTGTTTTATGTTTGTTTTGTTTTGTTTTTTACTAGGTAGGACAAACACCCCTTAGCTGTGTATTTTCAACATTTTCTTCTGTTAGTCTGAAACAATTGTTCTTTCAGGTGGAAATTTATAATTATTCTGATACAATCTCAGAAATCTTCTTGGCATTGCCTTAAATAAAATTATCATATTTTCAAAAGAATTTAATGTGAATAACATATTTTTCTAATATATAAAGTAAGTGCAATTATAATAAATGACATAGCCATGCCCTGCCTATTGCATAGTCAGATGGACACATGGGCTCCAGAAGGCTTCCTGGTGAACACCAGGCAGTCTGACCCTACTTCAAGGTCTCCTGACATGTGGCATCTTGCTGCAACTACTTTGCTCCAGTTGGTGGTGGGAAAAGACTGAAATACTCTCCCAATAAAATGATAATATTGAATTATCTGAAAAAAGAAGGTTGTTATTAGGATAGAATTTTCTACAAAAGTCAAGGTGGTCAAATTAAGGTGAGACTCAATAGTGGTTGGTTTGGACCCCACGATTAGGTATTCACATGTACACACATAAGTAGCATGACTCTGAAACCTCTCTGAGCTTTGAAACTAGTTGGGTAAGTTCTTCACTTGGGAGCTATCCTGGCCAAGGAGCCGTGGATCTTCAGGCTCTCAGAGACGACAGCTGGGGTTATGAGCTTATAGTCTAGAGCTTCCTTTTCAAATCTGTCATATGTCACTTTGTCAAGCAAAACTAGGTTATTGAGTTTGTCCTACACTTTGCCTTTGGACCGCTTCTTGTTTTTGGCTGTGCCCCCAGGTCTGTTCTCTGGGTCTTTGTCTTTCTTGACCAACTTTCCAGTATCTTTTCAATAGAGATCATTTGAATATCATTTTGTATGTAAACCTTCCTGCATCTTGCCTTTCTCCACTTTTCACCCATGCAGAATTAGTCTTTCTTTTTCTGTGTTCTCATGTTACTCCATTCATACCTCTTCCAATACTTACCTTCCTTGTGTCCTATAAATATTTGCATGACTTTCATCCCTTAGTAGACTGTTAGTACCTTGAGGATAGGGTACCTGGTTTGTTCTCAGTACCTGACAGATAGTAGGTGCACATGAATGTTTAATAAATGAACTAATAAATGTGGCTTAAAGCAGACTCTCTCTGCCTTTCCATCAATTGGTGGAGCAGACAGAACAGCCAACTGCATGAACAAAAGCCATCAAGCATGTCCAACAGAAGTGATGGAGTGCGTATCAGGAGGCAGGAAAGTAAACAATATCTCAAGGGTCACAGCTGTTTCACTCTGCCTTTCAGCCAAGAAATGCCATGATTTACTTTCTGCTCCTGCCAAGTATGAAGAAATAAAGTCATAAAAAAAAGTGAAGGAATGAGAAAGTTTGAATGGACAGGTCAATCTGCTTGCACACCTGTGGCCAACCAAGCATGATCAAAGAATAATGTACTGCCCCTTCTATCCCATTCCACAGTCTTTATTCTTTAACAAAAATGAAGGGACCTTCAATGAGTGATGTAGTCCCAACCCTGACTTCACTAACAAAGTCAGTTTTATACATAGATGACATTCAGTGCCCCCAACATTGTAAGTTTATTCAAACTTATGCCCCAAATATTCCCCTTCTTGTTTCAGGTTGTTAAATTTTGAGACTGCTCCTGTGTAATATCTATTTCAATAGGAGAGTAGAAGGATTTGACAGATTATGAATTAATTAATATAGAAACTCCTGTGATATTTAGTACACATGGTACCTGCCTAATAAATGTTTTTGTTACCCTAATTTCCTCTAATAGTTGAAGTTTAAAAACAAATCATTTATTTATATGGAAGGCTGAGAGGAACAAGGTCAATGTGACAGTTAATATGTGTTTTATTTTGGAAAATTTACATTTATTTAAGTAACATAGATACATAATAATATGGAGCAATATTAAATGAAAAAAAATTGTCATTCCTTCCCCAAATCTGTTAGCATAATTATTCTTTTTTTAGAATAATTATTCTAAGAAATATGCTGACATCTGTTTTTCCCAGTATATCAACTTTAAATAGTAGCTAAAAACTTTGCCTGTGAAAGATTAGGAATTTAATTTATTTACATTACTACTTTCCTACTAACCTTACCTAATAAAAAGAGTAATTTGCAAATTAACCATCACTCCACTACACCCACAAGTCATGCCCACCAGCCAATCAGAATAAGTATGCAAATTAATCACAACCAAGATGGCTGCAGCCACAGAGAGTAGGTGAGAGGCTTGGATTTCCCCAGCAATAGAGGAAGCCAAGCTTTCCACACACCCTGGCCAGCCTAGGCCTCCACTCAAGGATACAAAGTTTCAATTATAGAAGGTAAACAAATCCAAACAGAAATGGTGGCAGCCACTGAGTGAGCAGGGGGCTTGGCTCCACTCTGGGCTAGAAAGAAGGTAAATAAATTCCAGATACCAGGGCCTCCACTTGGGTTGCCAGGGGGTGTGGCTGACCTGCAAACCACCACAGACCCCTCACCCAGACTGCCCCACACTTAAAGGGAACTCCCTCCCTGATCCAGCACACCCTTCAGGGCAAACCAGCTGGCCCTCACCTGTGCACCAGGCCTCTATCCTATCTAATAAAAGAATAATATGCAGATTGACCATCACTCCAACACACAAGATTGCTGCCCCTATGTGGTCTAAGATCCTGCCCACATGTGGACTCAAGATGGCCACCACAAGATGGCCAGCAAGGGAGGACACTTGGGAGGGACCAGACCTGCAAGGGAGGGCAGTTGGAGGCAATCAACCCTGCAGAGGAGGACAGTTAGGGGTGACCAGGCCAGCAGAGGAAGGAAGTTGGGGACAAACAGGCCAACAGGGGAGCAGTTAGATATCAATCAGGCTGGCATGGGAGTGGTTAGGAGGTGATTAGGCTGGCAGGCAGAAGCAGTTAGGGACAATCAGGAAGGCAGGCAGGCGAGCAGTTGGGAGCCAGCAGTCCTGGATTGTGAGAGGGATGTCCGACTGAGCATTTAGACCTAATCCTGGTGGCAGTTGAACATCCCTCAAGGGGTCCCAGATTGGAGAGGGTGCAGGCTGGGCTGAGGGACACCCCCCACACCTCATGCACAAATTTCATGCACTGGGCCTCCAGTTTTATTTATATTATTTCATAGTTCTTCTATTGGTTTTATTTATAGCTCTAAATAATATACATATTTTTATTTTTGTCATCCTGCAGATCATCTCTTTATACCTATCATTTAAATAGTTAAATTATAAATTTGCATAATCTCACACCCAGTGGTTTGATGATAAACTGACTTAGTGGTGGGGGAGAGGAGCTGATTTGTAGCATTTGCCTATTTCTGTGAGTGATTTCAAACTACCAACATGACTTTGCATTCCCAATCATATTTCTTCTATGGTTTGAATTTTTTTAAAAAGCAATAAGATGCATTTACAAAATTATGATTATGTTATTTAATGTAGAACCAATATTGTGATTTCCCATAGAGAATGATATGTAATCTTGATGGGAAATAAAGTATATAATCAACTAGACTAGAAATTTTAAGTTTCTATGGTTATTTTAGAAATAATTAAATCAATCAATCTGAAGGAGAACATGGCTCTTCCAAAATTCAAAAAAACAAAACAAAAACAAAGTAACAGGAATAACTGATAATAGAAAATGAGTGCTAACTTTTACGTAATTACTATCACAGAAGCATGCTGTTGTGCAAAAACACTTGGGAGGACATCTGTCAGTCTTAGCATTTTTCAGTGTCACCACCAAAAGAGAACAGAAACAGGAAGTTATTGCCTGGTCATAGTAAAGTGACCCCACAGAGGAAGCAACCAGAAATATGGGCCTAGCGTCTTAGCAGGAATTTGAGTGATGTGAAACAAAGGGGAGATGGGTTTGTGATTTTTGTATAAACATGTAAAAACACCTTCCTTCCTGGGAAATTATTGGCAACTGCAGACCTGCTGCTTATCTTAGTACGTATAAATACTAAGATGCAAAATTGCCTATCTTCTTTGACTCATTTTTTTTTCCTACTCATCTTGATTATTTTTTGGAGCAATAGGAGTTTCTATGATGATTAAAATGTTTCTTTTTTCATTCATGCATTTATTCATTCTACAGTAGTCACTAGCCACATGTAGCTATTGATCATTTAAAATGTACAACTAGAAAGTAAATATTTAATTTTATGTAATTCTAATTCCTTTTAAATTCAAAGGCCACATATGGCTAGTGACCATGTATGGGCAGTCCAGTTATGTAAATGTTATTCAATATAGAACCAATGGACTACAGAAAGACCAGGCTCACTCCACTGTGAACTCCATAGTTTGATCTGGGAATAAAACAATCATTCAACTACTGTCTGGAAAGTCCTCTTTGTCCTTGGGGTCTTGGTCACATGGTCAGACGAGGTGAGAGAGTCAGTTTTATGACAGCTGAATATTCTAAGGATGAAAGTCAAATAGAGTCTCTTTCATTTCATCTTCTTTATTGCTCAAAATCATGATAGATTTTATTTTGGTTCATATTTGGCCTATGATGTTCTTGCATATATATACTAGAGGCCCAATGTACAAAATTTGTGCATGGCTTGAAGTGGAGGGTCCCTCAGCCTGGTCTGTGGGATTGGGCTGAAACTGGCTCTCAAACATCCCCAGGATTGTGAGAGAGTACAGGCTAGGATTAGGGACTCCACTGGTGCACAATCAGGGTTGGAGAGGGATGCAAGAGGTTGGGCAGTCAGGGAGAAACTGCAGGAGGGCTCTAGAGTGCATTTGGCCTGTCTCAATCAGTCCAGATAGGCCGGACTCTAGCAGCAAGCTCATCTACCAGTCAAAGTGTCTTCCCCCTAATGGTAAGTACATGTCATAGAAAAGGGTTGAGTATTATGTTTTCTTGGTTGAATGGACAACCGGACACTTAGCATATTAGGATTTTATTATATAGGATTCCTTGCTGCCTTGTAACTAATAGTTCTGAGTCAACACCCACACACGCTAATGTATGCCTGGCCACACTTCTGGGTTAGACTTCTTTATTCATCCATTTAATGAATTTTATTTACTGATTTGTGTTCAGCTAAAAGTACAAAAGTGTAGGCCCTTAATGTGGTCCTCAACATTGTGGAGCCTACAATCTGACTTTCCCCCATAAACTGGCTCTATTCCTGCACCCAGCACCTGGCCACTCAATTTTAGTTTATCATTTGTCACTGCTCTTCAGTGTGATCCCATGTTTTAAATGACAGTGAGAGTCATCTTCTTGCTGACACCTATAGAGCAACTTCACTGCCCAATATAATTCTGCCCCTACGGGCTAAATTTTACAATCACTTCCACGACCAACCCAGTATTTATTCATTTATTCACCATTTGTTGAACATGTGCTTATTGAACACACTATTTGTTAGGCACTGTTCTAGAAGCCTGGCCCAGACTCCTATTTGCCAGATTCAGAAATAAAGAGTATGATAATTTTAATTTTTTTAAATTCTCACATGAGGACATACTTATTAATTTTAGAGATTTTAGAGAAAGGGGCAGAGTGTATAGATAGATAGATACATAGATAGATAGATAGATAGATAGATAGATAGATAGATAGATAGATAGATACATCAACATTAAGAAAACAGTGATCGGATATCTCCCATATGTGCCCTTATTGAACCTGAAACCTATTCTCAATAGATGCACATCCTGACTTGGAATCAGACCTGAAGTATTTCAGTGTATGGGCCAATACTCCAGCCAACTGCACCACATTGGCCAGGGCAATATAATAATTTTTAGTTAAAAGCAACCTTGCCATTGTTAAAGATAAATCCTCTCAGGAGTGCAACCCTTCAGGTTACCCCAGGCACAATAGAAAGAATGATGCTTTACACATTAATTTAATGAGAACTTTTTATTTGAAGAAGTTTCACTTTTTCTATTTTCTATACATTTGTATTTTCAAGTCCATGTTATTTCTACTTTGATTTCATCATAAGATAGTATCCCAGTGAGGTGGATCTGAATATTCTCCTGCCCTTTGAACTAAAAGTGTAAGGTTATTCCAGATTTAAATAATTGGTACCATGTATCCCTGTGGAATGTAGAGATTGAAAAGCCCTCTATGTCCTTGTTCTCATTAACTGTTCTAATATTCTGAGAAGAGACCTATAGGGTCAAGTTCAAATATCAATTATTTATTGTATTCTTAATATTGTTTTATGAAAAAAAAAAGAACCTTTACTAGAAGACAGGTTCAATTCAACTGAGATAACATGGAAGCTAAAGACAAAGCCTGAAAGATGCAAAATAATGTGATGATCACAGGCTCAGAGGTGAGAGAAGGAGGGAAGAAATGTACTTGGAAAATAAGTAGGGATGGAAGTGCATTGTAAAGGGAAAGTAATTTCTTATTGCTCAGCAATTCCAATGAAGGGCAGATTTTTAGTGTACGTGAAATGAAAAGTATGAGAAAGCTCTTGAATATTGGAACTAGATCCCATTAAAATGCTGCAATAGGTCAGTGGTTTAAATTATTTTATCTTCTAAATATAATGTCATATCATTAGAAGAAAGACTCTAAGAAATTATTCCTCAACATTATCTATGCAACTAATCTGGGGAGGTGAGCTTACTGGGTATTTTCTTTTCATCTCTATAATTTTCTATTTTGTCCACAATGTGCATGTTTTTTAAATAAGAAAAAAAATCAATACTAATTTTAAAATGAAATGCTCCCTCCTCTCTCTGTCTTCAGAAACAATCACTTTCCAGTTTTGAGCAGGTCTAAGTTTATTGCAAAAGAAAAATTTTATGGTTTCAAGTGAGCCTGTAACAGAGATGATGCTTTCCATTCTAATTTCTCTCCTGGAAAAGGAGCATGGAGATGTTTGAGTCAGAAAATGCATTTCTTTTTTTTCTTTTTTTACATTCTTTTTTTTTTTAATTTTTTTAATTAATTAATTAATTTATTTTTACATATTTTAATGATTTTTTTTGCCCCCCTCCCTTCCTCTCCCATATCCCCTCCCTCCCCATAGTTTTATGTCCATTGGTTGTACTTATATGCATTATGTTTTATTTCTTAATGTTTATTTTTTATTGTTGATAGTATTACAGATATCTCCCATTTCTCCCCTTTTACCCCCATTCTCCCAGATCTTACCCCCATGTCTTCATCCCCCTATTGCCTGTGTCCATGGGCTATGCATATCCTATATAATAAAAACCTAATATGCTAAGTGTTCAGTCGTCTGGTCATCTGTTCAACCAATCAAAGCATAATATGCTAATGACATGCTAAGGTCATTCAACCACTCGCTATGACATACACTGACCACCAGGGGGAATCAGTTGACTGGTTGACCAGTCACTGTGATGTGTACTGACCACCAAGGGGTAGATGCTCTGACCAGTAAGTTAGCTTGCTGCCGGGGTCTGACAGATCAGGACTGAACGAGATGGGCCAGACACTGCTGGTCAATCTCCCATGTCCTTTCCCAGCCCCAATTGTGCACCGGTGGGGTCCCTTGGTTTGGCCTGTGCCCTCTCACAACCCAGGACCCCTCGGGGGATGTCTGAGAGCCAGTTTTGGCCCAATCCTGCTCAATGCAGGAGCTGCTCCCTGTGGTCAGTGCATGCCCACAGGGAGAGCACTGCTCACCCAGAAGCCAGGCTAATGGCTGGCAAGCACAGCAGTGGTGGCAGGTGCCTCTCCTGCCTCCAAGGCAGGCAGACATCCCCTGAGGACTCCTGGACTGCGAGAGGGCACAGACCACAGTGAGGGACCCCCTCCTGCCCCGCAAGTGTTTGAATTTTATGCACCTGGCCTCTAGTAAGTATATAAGTTATTTGGTTTATCTCTTCTCATTCCCTCAATCCCCACACAGAGTTATGTTAGTCTGTTTCATGCCTCCATGCTTCAAGTATTATTTTTTTGGTCAATTCATTTTGTTCATTAGATTCCACAAATAAGTGAGACCATGTGATATTTGTCTTTCTTGGCTTGGCTTATTTCACTTTGCATAATTGTCTCTGAGTCCTTTTAGATTGTGAACAATTTGAAAAAGTCAAAGTTGGTGTCTTGACATCTGAGCAACCAGCACCATGGACAGTGCCTGATAAAGCCTGGGGGCTCATTAACTTTTGCTGATGCCACTTTCTTAATGAATTTGTCAAGGGTTTCCTTTCCATGTCCCTACCATTTTACAGGAACAATATAGCATACACTAATAGATTATGGGTTTAATTCCTGAGCACTACCTCACCAGACACATCCTGTTTAGAGCATTCAATAGTTAAGAATAGGTCTGATTATCATGCTGACAGGGGATTAGACTGGCTCACCTACCCTTTTTGCTTTTACCCACTAGGGGTCAATGGATCTCAGACCAGCTGCTTTAGCTTCTTTCTCCTTCCCTTCATACAAAGGTGTGATTCTTTGTTCTTGATAGAAAGAAAATCCAATGCCTTACATAGATATGTAAATAGAGACAGTATTCCTGTGGATTGAAGCTTATTCTTGTTTTCTGGAATCTCATTGGTTAATGCACTTTTATTTTTGTGCATTAACCAATGAGCAAAATAGTTCAAGTTGTAAAATTAACACTTATTCATTTAAAAAGACTCAAGCAGAATAACACATTCAGAGAGGAGACAACACATATCACATATAATCGCACATTCCTGTGATACAGTGTTAAAATTTTGATGAATATGTTTCCAAAGTAAATGGGATCACATTATATATGCTGTTATGTAATTTTATTTTTGAAACTGATTATTTATTTTATAATATGTATCCAAACACGTTGTCAAAATAAAAAATTATTGCCTTGAAAAAGATTGTATTTCTATCCAAAAGATTTCAAAATGCATAGTGGTACATAGACTACAATACTAATTAATATAGTATTATTTGAAATGGTTACCAAAATAGTAGTTGTGACTAATTTTTATATAGTTTTAGAGCACAACATTTTAATTATATGAAGACTTTAGAAAATAAAGCTGTGTTGTTCAGTATGCTAGCCATTGCCACATGTGGCTACTTAAATTTAAATTAATTAAAATTAAATTAAATTAATATTAAGTTCCACAGTTGTCACTAGCTACATTTTAAGTGCCCCATAGCCTCATGTTGCTAGTGGCTACAGCATTACACAGCACAGACATAAAACATTTGCTTTATCACAGAAAATTCTGTTGGTGAATATTGATATAGAGTTCTAATAAATATGTCATAATTTAAGTTTAACAATTTGCTGAGTACCAAATATGTGTCAGATGTTATGTTAAGCACTTTTCATTTTTCTCATATGATATTTTATTTAATACTCACCATAAACAGTCTGTGGGATAGATTTGTTGTACCAGCTTTTAAAGCAAAAGTAAAAATGGGGACTCATGGAGGTAAATTGATTTGATTGAAAGGGTTATAAATCAGTTGTAATCTCTCCAACATCATAGCATTTGTAACTGGTCAGTTGGGGTATTTGACCTGGGGGTACATAGATGGCTGACTTCTCCTATCAGAACAGCAAGGAAATCTAGCTCTTGGCATTCTGTGCTAGGAATCAGACTTAGAAACACTCATATCTATCCACTCAGTTCTTCTTTATGGCCAAAGCCCCTAAGGGGACCTGGACTGGTCCTCAGACACTCCCCTGAGGTCTTAAAGTCCAGGCTTCTTGACATTCCTCATAAAACCCATCACAATCTTGTCTGAACCTAACTCTCCTGCATTATCTTTTCCCACTCACTACTTCCCAGCCTGGGAAATAAACCCCAAAGGTGGTATCATGTTGCTCATTTCTTCACACATATTGTTCACTTGGCCCGAGAGTGTTCTTTTATCTTTTCAACTTGTTAAACTATTGATGGTTTTTATTACTCAGCTCAAGTCCTATTCTCCCTAGGATGCTTTCCCTTAACTAGAGAATATGACTTAGAAGTCTCCCAGCATGTTTTTATGGTGGCTTGTTCTTCACACTTCCATAAATCACACTGTAATCATTGGTTGACTTCTGTGTTTCTCCTTGAGAACATGGTCCATACCTTAATCTGCCACAATACCAGATGTAGATTTAAGTGTTCTACTCCAATCAATGTGGGACAACTTCCACCCCCTCCCCCATATGAGATGTCATGTTATCTAAAGATAGGGAAGTAGGAGAGAGAATCCTCTTTTAGGCAAAAGAGACTTGAAAGGACCAGAGTTTCCATTTAGCTATATCCTAAGAGTTCATCTTCTCCAAAAACAGATAAGGAGAGTTGTCCCAACCCGCGGGACAACAACGGGGGGCACGCAGGAACCACCTAAGAGAATGAATCAAACAAGGAACGCGGAAAGAATGGAGGCAAGACAAGGTTCTGATCAAGCCTCAGTTTTATTCTCTGAAATGGCTGTATTTATACAGCAGAGACAAAGGGGGGCAGGGCTGCCCATGCAGGGGGGTCTTTGGTATGGCAACACAGGATTGACTAATTGCCAGAGGCGGTGTGACATTCCAAGGTGCAATATTCCAAGGCTGGGCTATCTAGGGGGGAGGATCAGGAAGGGGAAGAGGCAGGAAGACAGGAGATGCTAAGCCCCAGGTTAATCTTATCTTCTGGCCAAGCCCTCAGGGCACCGAATGACTTCTGCTAGAAGGAACTTAATTCTATTTCCTTAAGACTGAGTTGCTTGCCTCAACTCTGCAGGCTCCCAACAGAGAGTCACCTGTTTTGCTGGCCCCAATGCTGATATGATCTCTGGGAATACCTTGGCTGCTTGCTCCAGGATGTGGGGAGAAACACAATCCACATAGAGAAGAGCCTGTAGCTTCCCAAGGTGGGTATTTTCTCTGGTAACTTTGTCCGCCTCAAAGGCTGGGAGAGGATTTCTTTTCATTTGATTTGAGAAGGCGGTTTCTTCCTTTCATCCTCCAACTCCCAGCCATGCTGTCTGCACCTTCCAGAAGTCCGCCCACCCCATTTCTTCATTAACTCTCCTCTGTGCCAAATAGAGCTGACTTGCAGTGACACCTGCCATAATATGTCACAGGCTAACAAGCAATCATTTCATGGAGGGTACTGCTCTACCACAGAACACAGCAGACTGACACACTGCCTCTCCTCTTCCACATCCTCAGGTAGAAAAAGCTAGTAAAAAGATGCCAGGCTTCCGTAGCAATATGATGTGAGTAGGGAGTTTTCTAACTGTTATTCACATTCTGAGCTTTGTGACACGTGGTTATGAAAATTACTTGTCTTCATCTCAGGCATATTGATTCATTCATCCATGCATTTATTTATTCGCGTATTCAACAAATTTTGGGGGATACTTTCTAAGATCCAGGCACTTGGAGGAAATACCAAGGGGACCCAGGCATAAACAAAACATGGACCCTGCCATTCAGAACATCTCATTCAAGAAGTAGACGTGGCACATAAGTATGACAATAATTCAATAAGACAGGGGCTGTGAGAGAGTCAGACGTGAAGTACTATTAGGCAGAGCACAATGGAAGGGGCCATTCGTGAAGTCCCAGGGAATCAGGGGAGGTTTCCCAAGGGAAATTAAATAGCTGATTTTTGAAGGACAATGGCATTCACATGAGCTGGGTAAGGCAGAGGTCTTTCCTGGCAGGGCCATGGCAGTGGCAGGGAGGTAAGTGTTAAGGGGCCCAGGCTGCTGTGCTCTGTGGCTGGAGCATGAGATAAGCAAGTGTGAGTGACAGAGTATGGCCTCAGGCCAGTGGGGACAGAGCATGCATGGCCTCTGACTTTCTCATATTGGCAGCGGGTAGTCATCAGCTCATTAGGCTGGTTGAGCACAATCTGCGATTTTCAGGTGTTTTCCAACTTCATAGAATCAGGAGCAATAACATACGTGTGTGTTTTTTAACTTCGGTGTATTTTCCTTCTTTATGTTTACCTTTCTCTGTCTGTAATGCTTAAAAACTCTAAAACACACACTAGTACACACACACACACACACACACACGAAATGCCTAATGGTTTATGTTTGTGAGTGGCATGGATGTAGGGGAGCTTGGGAGACTGAAATTCACTCTGAAGGATAAAGCAAGTCATAGCAGCAAAATTAAGAAAAAGGAAGGAGAGCGTAGTGCCCTGGAGTTAGTATACTAAGGGAAAGAGGAGCCAGAGACTCCAATCTGGGTTGAGTAGCCTTGGAGCCTAATTGCCAGATCTGTCTCTTAGATAGGGCTAAAAGGTAAGTGATTAGTTTATGCAGTTTATATGTTTTCTATATAGCACAGTTCTGGGCACTGGAAAACTTAAATATATTCAAGTGAACCAGAAGTTTAAATCAATCTGTTGCCAGTATAAGGGACATTAAGTGTTATCACTGGTTCATATTGAAGGAGATAGTCATCTGTCCATAATATTGACCCAAGGTAAGCCAGTCAGGTGCAAAGAGGCATCACTTTGAAATGATGTGACAAATGAGGCTCCATCACTCAAGTGAGAAGACCATAATAGTGTCACTGGATCTTCTGGGCCTACTCTGATACTTCAAAAGTTATTGCAGTCCCAGTAAGCAGATTTCCATAGACATTTGTACAGGCTAGGGATTGGGGTATGAGTTCATGCTAAGAATAGAGGTAAAATTTGTGTACCTCAAGCATCAAAACCTGAGATAGAAAGATTCCCTGAGAAATAAACATAAGGATTTAAAAAACTGTAGTAGATAGGTGTCAGTGTTCCAACAATATTAGTAAGTTCTCAAATATTTCTTTGAATATGTAGAACATGCATTTGTTAGATAAGTCTCAAGTATCCATCTCTAAAGGCCAGCAAATGTTATTTAAATTTAACTAAGAGCAGGCGGAATTTTGACATGCTTCTATTACTCCTTCAGCACTCACACTTATGTTTAATTCAGTGTTTCATAATTTGCGATGAAAGAAACTCCATGCTATGAAAAATTTACAAGATGTGAAGTGAAGGGAGTATATGTCAGGTACACAATTATACTATTAGCTGCTTTAAAAAATTGTTTATGTGCCATGAACTTGCACTTGCATATTATAAAGAGAGGTAGAACCTAAAATTAGATGTTAAAGAAATAAGAAGGTGCGTATTCAATTTTTAGATCACCAGATCCAGACTGGAGGTTCGCTCCCTGCCCAGCAGAGACTGTGTAGATGGCACAACCTCCAATCCGCTGTTTTCCTGGCCTCCAGTATCTCTTACCCCTGTTCCCAACAGTAACATGAGAATTGCCTCTATAAAATGCGTATGTAATTCCAACATTAGTTTCTTTTTTTTTTTCACAACATAAAATTTGTTTTTAGTTCTCACTTGAGGAGTGAGGATTTTTTTTTTTTTTTCACTGATTCTAGAGGGAGTGGGAGGGAGGAGAAAGGGGAAGTGAGAGAAACATGAATGTGACCTGTTGCCTACAAGTGCTCTGACCAGGGCTTGGGATCAAACCTGCAATCCAGGTACATGCACTTGACCAGAAATCAAACCCACAACCCTTACCTGCAACCCTTCAGTGCACAGGCCGATGCTCTAGCCACTTAGCAAAACTGGCCAGGGCAACAACATAAAAACTTTTAATGATTTTTCCCCCCAAAAGTTACCACTAATAAATAACACATTAAGACAAGTCATAGCCTTGGAGAAGATGGTTTACCACACATATAACATCTTTAGAATCTATGGGTGTTTTCACCTTAAGGGATGTGGTCCCAATTTGGTAAATAGGATAAGTCCCATTTTAATATCTCTTTTTATCATATATACAAGCAATAATGTTCATAAACAATATTTGCATGCTTTAAATTTTATATAAATCAACCTTAGTTTCTTAAGGTCCACTCCTTTCCCCTTCCTCTACATGCAGCAGCAGAAAGCTATAAACTCCAGTGGCCTTAGAGTTTCTGGCAGGGATAGCCAGGGATAAGGAGCAGTTCCTGCCAGGATTTATAAACCCAATCGCGGCCATGGCTCTAGGAGAAGCAGTTGTAATAGCTGTAATCAGCTCCACCGCCAGTAGATGGCACTCTCCTGGGGTTGTTTACTCTCCTCTCTTTGGTTCTTCCAGTCCTAAGAACTTCCTGCAGGTTCTCATCCCTGCATTACCTCAGCTTCCCTTTATCAACTCTTCAAACACTTTTAAAACAATTACCCTCCATTAAAATACCTCTGTTTGAAATTTACAGTGTGATTCCTGTTTCCCTCATTGGAATTCGATTGACTCAAGGTCCTATCAGCCTGTCAGTATAGATGGGGTCAAAATAACAACATACATGCAAAGTTTGTTTTCCCTATGATCTCACATCACAGATCTTAGCCACAAGTGTAATGAGAATTCCTTAGGAAGATACCCTGTGGGCCTGCTCAGCTGAGCAGAGCCACTCACTGCATAGCCAAGTTTCTTGGGCATCTGCCATCTCCTATCATGCATCACAGTCTCCATTGTTGCTCTGCTGCAGCCTTCCTGGGCACCGCCACCTGTGCCAAGGCACTCCATGTGCTTCTCTCCATACTTCATCCAAGCTTTTCTCCTGTGACCTAAAGCAGCATGGCCGTATAACTGAAAATCAGGCGCCCTCATCAAATAGCCCCTTCAACTCTGGTCTAAAAGCCCCCATATTAGTTGTAACACAAGTTAGGCTGAATAACAAAAAAGACCTCCACACATAGTGGCTTCAGCATGAGAGAGGTTTATTTCTGCTGATGTATATCCTAGAAATGAGCAACCCAGGTTGATGGACTAGCTCTGCCATCTGCAATACACAGCTTCTATCTCTGTATTCAAGGTGCCTACCCCACTGTTGCCATTTCCCAGCCAGAGAAAAAAGACAAAAGGCCTCCCTTAAGGAGATGACTGGGAGTTGTTATAGACATCACTTCTGCATATGTCCCATTAGTGGAAATAATTCATGTGACCCCTCCTATTACAACAGAGGCAGGGAAATGTCTCCAACAGGACAACCAAAAGCCCAGTTGAAACTCAGGGTCCAGGGCCCCAGATGCAGATGTGCTGGTGTGGTCTGAATGAGAGTGCCTGCTGAGAGACTAAAGGATCTGACCCCCAACACATGCTTTGCCCAGCAAGCCATGAGCCCTACTCCACCTGCTCCACATAACGCTTTCTCTGCTCATCAGGTTATGTCTGCAGGGCTATCGCTTCCCCAAAGGGGACTTTTTCCCTAATTTTCACAAGGTGACTACTTAGGCTGGTGGCAGTCCCAGGAATTCTTATGACATATAGTTGCAGTCTCCATACACTAGAAAGGAGTTAGGAATAGACATTATCTTTTTTCTGCCTTGTTCTCTTCGGTATGAGTACCCTACCAAACTTTTTCCTGCTTTAATCCAAAGGAGAAAACTTAATAATAATAATTACTTCTGTGAATTGACTGGTTCTAATATCTTCCCCATTTTTTCATTTATCTCCTTTGTCCTCAGAAGTCTGGCATAATTATTATTATTATTTATATATTACATATAAGGAAACTGAGACTCAGAGACGTTGGGTAACTTGCCCTAGATCACACAGCTTGTAAGCAATTAGATACAAATTTGGTTCCAGGTCTATCGGGCTCCAGAGCCATTGATCATTTATTACACCACACTGCCTATTAAGTTCCCGGCTCTGGTACCTTGTGATAAAAAGTGAACTACTTATAACATGAACCTTTCTGATAGAGAAGTTCCAGGAAACAGGACATCACCAGGGCCACACTGTCATTGTGGTTTACACTTCCCATGAACTCTTTCCAATAAACATTTCATTTATATTTAATAAAGTAGTTAATAAAGTCATAAAGGTTAATTACTAGTTAAGGGAAAAAATATGACTTCACTCTGGTGAACATGTGAGAAATGAATCAACTTCATTTTGCCCTTAGCCCAGGATTATACAGGTAATAAAGCATAATTATGGATTTAACATGTTAATTCCCAGCGGATTTAATAACAGTGCTGCAAAATATACGGCCAATCGCTAACCCGTCTGACTAGGCCTCAGACAGCACTAATCAAGATTAAATCACTTGGCCCACACATGGGTGCAATATATCTTTCAAGAGGAAATGACAGTAATTTTTCATCATGGAGTTATTATAAATGCCGGGTGATAGGATGAAAAATAGAGAAGGGAAACGTGGGGGACACAATCTACGATCTCCATCTGACACCTCACTTTGGTAGCTGTTTCTTAAAGAAACTAGCCTTTACTTTGTTTCACGGTTTTAAGATCTTCTCTAGGATAGTATTGTTGGCTCTAATGGTTCATAATTTACTTGAAATTTGTAGAATAAAACATTTGTTCTCCTTTGTTCTCAGCCTCTTCTATTCTTATGTGGGTCAATTCCTATGTCCAAACCAACCTGTGTCCTCTCATATACCAAGCCTTTAGAATAATAATAATGATAATAAATGATAACAAATAGCAAATATATATACACACATATTATCGTTATATAGCACTATGTGCCAAGCACTGTATTAAGCATTTATTAACTATTCATAACAACTCTTTGAGCTAGGTACTATTATTATCCTCATTCATAGATGAGGAAATTGAGAAATAGGTGTTTTAAATAATTTGCTCAAGGCCACACAGCCAATAAGCATAGAATAGGGATTTAAATCCAAATAGCCTGGCTCTGGAGTCTATGCTTTTAGCGACTGTGCTATACTGCTTCTTGAAATATGTTTTAAATGCTCTGGTTAACTTTGTGTTTCCTGAAGCTTAATCCTAATGGATTTTGTAAACATACCCTGCCAGTGAATTTCTGCCTGTACATTTACATTCATGCATGTTCCATGTCTAGAACAGTCCATCTGCTTCTTACATATATAAAGTATGAGTTATATAGTCTGTCTATATCTATCTATCTATCTATCTATCTATCTATCTATCTAGTCTACCTACCTACTTAACCTATATTCTAAAGAAGAACTAATTCAAGTGGTTATAAATAATGTACAATTGCATAGATTTTGTTTATACTACCTCATTTTTTTGTTCAACCTAAAATCTTAACTTGTTATAGTCACAACTGTTGGTTAGTACATGATAGAAGACATGTATTTTAAATTTTTGGATAAAATCATACTTTCTAGCTGGAGCTCAGCCTTACAACTGTTGCTTTAAAGATATATTTTTCAAATTTACATGTACATTAGTCACTGGTGATAATATTAGACTGAAGTTTCTGATTCAGGTTGGAAATTGAATGTCTGAATTTCTGTCAAGATAAAGTATCATATGATATAGTACATATAATATTTTATATTGATACATAAATGATTGCATAAGACATCCTTTAGAATGACCTTAGGATTTGCCTTCTCTGGGCACAGTTGACTTTTAGTTTCACCACAGAAGTGTGATTGGAAGATTCACATTTGAAGTTCATGGCAGGGACCCTATTTGAGTTGCTTTTTTCTAAAGTTACTTCTTTCAACTGGTGATCCTACTCAACACATACCTAAAATTTGTTCTGTATACTTTATCATGTATTTACCCATTAAGCCCTTACCATGCACCAGCTTGGTCCTTGACTCAAAGAAGCTCTCATTCTTGGGGCAGGATGAAAGGGAGGGTGGCCTAAGACGTGTAAGATTAAAAAGTCAAACTAAGTATTTTAGTTATTACAGTAGAAATTTGTATGTGGTCACAAAGGAAGTAATCATTCACTTCTAACAGCTTGACATTTAGAAAAACATCAAATGTGGCTGCAAAGAGAAGGTGTTTCTTGAATGGATTCTAGAAAGCAAGTGTTGTCTAAACAACAATGAAGTCAGCATGAAGGTGGATAGTGACCTGGCCTGACTGAGAAAATGACATTCCACTGATATGGCATCATGGGTTCCTTGGATCTCATTTGGGGCTGGGGGGTGCCAAAGTACTTGCTGCAATAGACAGTAGAACCTAAGTGGGCATGAAAGGGTTAAGCAGAGGGGCAATTGGCCAGTCTTGCATCAGCAGTTGGGCTGTTGAATCTGTTCCTTGTTTGAACATCAGGCACTAAATTTATGCTGAAGTGTGGTACCTATTCTTCTGCATTCTTAATAAATAAATGTATATGCCAAATCTTCATATTTCAAAATGGTGCATAGTACTTGGTACATAAAAATAATGTTTATAACAGTTGTTTGTTATAAAGCCTAACATTAAAAATATAAATACATGTTAACTATCTAAGCAGCTTTACAATTGAACTTTACTGAAAACTGTTAAAGCTATCTATGTTCAGATACAGTATAACTTGCATTAATAAATGATAGATCAATAAGACAACAGTGCATTTTCAAACAGTGTCCTTAAATTTTACTTTGGGTTACTTAATAATATAAACAATTTATTATCAGAACTTAGTTATGCAATACTTCTAGTAGCTCAACGGTCACTCTGTAGTGACTATTTAATTTAGTTAATTAACCCCCCAAAATTAAAGACTGATAGAATATTAGAATTGAAAAGAAATCTAAAAAATCCTCTAGCAGTGTGTTGCCAAATCCAAATTATAGTATAGGCTGGTAAACAATTTAAAATCCACCACAGATGCCAATAATGTGATAAAATTTTAAAAAGGTTAGATGAGTGTGAAAGATGAGTCTAGTCCAAACCACTGACATGAAGTATGAGAAGATTCAGATGTAAGGCAGTGATAGCATTTTACAGAACATCAGTTAGTGGTTTAAAAAAGGATTCAATCAGTTTCCTTTTATGAGGGTGAAAACTGAATTGCAGAGACATTATCTTATGCAAAATCATACAGTTCAATAGTACCAGAACAATTAAAGGAAATGTGTTTATTGAACACCTCCTATATGGAAGACACTGAAATAATTGTTTTGAAGGGAATATATTGGTCTAAGGCAGAGAAATTAGTCTATTCTATTGATAAGAAATTATGTATGCAGATATATATATAATATATATATATATATATATATATATATATATATATATATATATATATCCTTGTGCATGATATACACTGAGTTGGCCAGATTATTATGATCTCTGAATGCATAATAATCTGGCCACTCAGTGTATATCCTATATAATAAAAGGTTAACATGCAAATTGTCCCCTTGACCAAGAGTTCAACCAGCAAGCAGGCCAGCCAAATGCCCATGTCCCCTCCTCCTGGCCAGGCTGGCTAGACCCTACCCATGCACAAATTCATGCACTGGGCCTCTAATACATGCACTTAGTGGCCAGATTATTATGTGTTTAGAGATCATAATAATCTGGTCACTCAGTGTATATACGTATGTCTTTGTGTGTTTTGTCTTTTAGGATAAAATGATAGAGGAATGGATTGGGGTCAGAGGGTCCTTCTAGGTAAAATTTAAGAATTAAGACTTTATCCTCAATGCAACTGGAAATCAATAGAGAATTTTAGGTAGGGAAAGTACATGAGTAAGTGTGTATACAAGAATAACCGCAGGAGTGTGGTTGGTCATCTGGAGAGAGAGCCCAGAGGCAGGAAATCAGGAGGATAAACTATCAGTTCCAGTGAGCACAGATGGGGCCCTTCCTAAGCAGTAGCCATGGGGATTAATACATACACATTAGCTAAACTATGCGTGATAGAAAGATATAAGCATTAACAACTCATGTTTAAAAATATTCACATCTGACAGTGACTCAAGTGTCTTTAGAAACCTCATTTCTCCTTTACCTGCCTGTCATTAGATAATGATATGTAACTCAAGGAGTGTCAGCCCAAAGAGCATCAGAGTGGAGGGGAGATATGGAAACTGACCCTGGGCTTCAGAGTTTCAGCTGACCCACACGCCACGGAAGATATTGTGTGAAGTGAAGCATATGTGTTGAAAATAATTCACCTGCCTCCTCCCATCTGGCCAAGATGAACCCCATTACCGTCAAAAGAACAATTCAGGGTGAACTTGGGAGCGAGGAATTGGTATTTATCCTTATAAATAAGTAACAACTCTTTAATGCCTCAGCCTGCATGATTATATTAGTATTCTGGGTTTTGAATGAAAAAGGACGCTCCATAGCAGAGAAAACTAGGCAAGTAAAGGGTCATAGATATATTATTTGAGTTATATTTGGAAAGCTCAGTGAGCCGTGATAAGCTATATAATCACAAAGCACGGGCAGTTAGACCTACAGTTTAGCTCTCAGCTCTGTTGCTTGTTGTGATCTAATCTCTTTGAAATTAGTTTTTCTCATTTTGAAAACACAGGCATAATTAAACCAACCTTATTCATTGGTTGTAAAGGTAAAATTGCATAGTGTTTGTGAGTGTGCTCACCACAGAGTGTGAAAGCTAGTGGATAATTGAAAGAGAACAACAAAAAACGTACTAGGCAGCATCAAGTTGGGTTTCAGATCAGTAACTCTGGAGTTAGGGCCATCTGGGTTAATCCAGGCTGCAACACTGACTAGCTTTGTGTCCTTCAGCAAGAAACACCAGGAGCCTCAATTTCCTTCATCTGTAACATATGGATTCAAATAATACCTCATAGAGTGTGTGTGTGTGTGTGTGTCTCACAAACAGTAAACTTTCAATATTAATCGTCATTATTGTGTTATCACTGAATTGTCTTTCTGTTTCCCATCTAAGAAAAGTTGTTGCACTGCTTGAAAGTATGGTAGTTTCAGTTTACTAGCAAATTTCTGTGACTCTTTAATGAATCTTGAAATCTTTGAGTGAAATGGGAATGTATAAAACAACCAGTCAAATTTCCCACGTAATTGGGATCCAGCCAAGCATGAGAGCTCCAAGGATGGGAGCTCCTTCCCACCCTAGCCTCTTGTTTTACCATATGTCCATTCTGATTGGAACCATATGACCACACTGATAGAACAGACTTCCTTTGATTATGCAAAAATTACCTCCTTGTAATTACCTCTCCTTCAAGGAGACAAAATTCATTTTCCAAATCACCCAAAGAAAATATACTTTCTTAGAGAACATCTATTCATGTTTTTGAAGATATTTAGATATCCATTTTGATTTTCCATACCCAGAGTAATTGTCTACATCTTTGGACGCAGCTTAATATCATTGCCTCATAAGTACACTTTTGACCTCAGTAATAGGTTTATTTTCTTTTTAAACATTAACTACTTCAAAATTGAGTGACCTTGGACCACTGCAATTGATTTCATTTCCCTGGTTTTAGGACTTTACATATATTCCCATGAATTTTTGTCATGAAAGGTTTAGTTCACTGTTGATGATGAACTGCTCATAGAACTTGATAAAAGTTTGGGGATATATATCTCCTGGTGCACAAAATTTATGCATGGGGGAGGGGAAGGGGGGTCCCCTCAGCCAGCCTGCACCTTCTCTAATCCAGGACCCCTTGGGGGATGTCTGAGTGCTGGTTTAGGCCCAATCCCAGGGATTACCGGCAGTCGGACATCCCTCCCACAATCCTGGATCACTGGCTCCTAATCACTCATCTGCCTGCCTGGTCACCCTAATTGCCCTCCTACCCCCGCCTGCTGGCCTGATTTCCCCTCACTGCCTCTGCGTGTTGGCCTGATTGCCCTTAACTGCCCCCCTAACCTGCTGCCCAGGTCACCCCCAACTGCACCCCCTGCCAGCCTGGTCACCCTTAACTGCCCCCTCCTGCTGGCCTGGTTGCCCCCAACTGACCCCCCTCCTGGCCTGGTCACCCCAAACTGCCCCCCCCCCACCAACTTGGTTGCCCCACACAGCCTGCTTGTTCAGTCATTTGGTCATTCCTCACTAATCCCGCTGCCAGCCTGGTTGTAGGCAGCCATTTTGTGAGGGCATGAGAGTCAATTTGCATATTACTTCTTCATTATATAGGATGGTAATGTATTCACCGAATAGTCCGAAACACATTTTTATGTGTTACACAGGTTTTCTAAGATTTATGAAAAAAAGAGACATGAATTTTTAAAAGTTATTAAAACAAAATGTTATTTGAAATACATAAATATGGATTTTGAGACCTGTGTCACTTTTAGGTGCTTTGTGACTGCTGTGGACCCAGAAAAGCCAGGTTTCATCCCTGTTCACAGCTTGACATCAGCCTCCTTTCTTGGTGCATCTCTCTGAATTTCCCACTTATACCAGAGGGAAAGTGCTGGAAATTTCATTTTTCTTTCTTTTCAATTTACTCATTTTTCTTGATAGTGCTTGGGAACACATTCACCTAGAGAACTCCTGCTCATTCTTCAAGATCATACCCTGATATCATCACTTCTCCAAGAAGCCTTTGAAAACCTCCCCTCAGGACTCAGGGCTCCCTTTCTGTTTTCTCACAGACTCCCTTGTTCCACTTCACAGTGAATTAGTTCATTGCAAGGAACTGGAAATCCTGATTTAATAAGAGAGGCAGAGAGGGAAATGTACTGACTCAGAATCTACAGAAGGGTTAAAAAATAAGACCATGTGAAGAGCAAAAGGCAGATCAAATTCTAGAAAATCCAGGTGCTGACTCCTAGACTAACTCCTCATTACTTATCTTTTCCTTGTTAGCTTTCTCCTCTCTTACCTCAAACTGACGTTCTTCACAAAGTTAGAAATACAGCTCTACTAGTAAACAGTAACCCAGCTTTAAATCTTACCAATTTCCACTAGGAAGGGAGAATGACCCCTTTTATCAGAATGAGTTTGAAAAATCTCAGGAAAGTATATGATTTGACCACCACTGGACTCATTAATCATGTGACCAGTGGAGCAAAATACTACAGTTAGTTTGGCTGAGCTGTGGTCGTCACCACTGGGTGAGGTTCTAGTGACTGGGAGTCAGTGTTATCTAAAAACATGTCATCTTTTACTGAAGATGTCTAGATATCAGGATATGTGAAGGCACAATTTTCAGTGTAGGGAGAGAGGAAGGTAATGCTAACTATCCCATCATTATTCATTTTCCCCTATTTATTTGCATCTTAAAATTAGCTTGTGAAACTCATAAAGGCAATAAATACTTCTTAAGATAGTGACCATGGCCTTTTTTTTTTTTTTCCATGTCTGGATGTCTGGAATGTATGTGTTTGTATATATATTTATATTTATCTCCAATCTGGGACCCCTCAAGGGATGTCCAACTGCCTGTTTAGGCCTGATCAGACATCCCTCTCACAATCCAGGACTGCTGGCTCCCAACTGCTCACCTGCCTGCCTTCCTGATTACCCCTAACCACTTCTGCCTGCCAGCCTGATCACCCATTAACCACTCCCCTGCCAGCCTGATTGATGCCTAACTACTCCCCTGCCAACCTGATTTCCCCTAACTGCCCTCCCCTGCAGGCCTGGTCACCCCTAAAAGCCCTCCCCTGCAGACTAGATCATCCCCAACTGCCCTCCCTTGCAGGCCTGGTCCCCCCAACTGCCCACCCCTGCTGGCCATCTTGTGACAGCCATCTGTGTCCAAATGGGGGCAGCTATCTTTGACCATATTTGGGCAGCCATCTTGTGTGTTGAAGTAATGGTTAATTTGCATATTGCTATTTTATTAGATAAGATAGAGGCCTGGTGCATGGGTGGAGGCCAGCTGGTTTGCCCTGAAGGGTGTCCCAGATCAGAGTGGGGGTTTCCTTGGGGCATGGGGCAGCCTGGGTGAGACGTCTGTGGTGGTTTGCAGGCTAGCCACACCCTCCACCCCCTACTCCCCTTGCGACCCAAGCAGAGGCCCTGGTATCTGGGATTTATTTATCTCCTATAATTGAAACTTTGTAGCCTTGAGCAGAGACCAAGGCAGGGCAGGGCTGCTGAAGCTTGGCTTCCTCCATTGTCAGGGGCAACCCAAATCTGCTGCTTTCTCTAGCTCCATGGCTGCTGCCATTTTTGTTGGGATTTATTTATCTTCTATAATTGAAACTTTCTAGCCTTGAGTGGAGGACTGAGTCTGCCAGGGTATGTGGAAATCTTGGCTTCCTCCATTGCCGGAGAAACCCAAGCCTTCTGCTTGCTCCGTGGCTATAGCCATCTTGGTTGGGGTTTAATTTGCATACTTGCTTCTGATTGGCTGGTGGGCGTGGCTTGTGGGTGTAGTGGAGTGATTGTTAATTTTAATATTATTCTTTTATTAGATAGGGTTTATGTTTATAATAACATATGCTAAGTAATAATATGCATAACGTGTAAGTAACATATGCTCCTATTGTTAATATTGTTTCTGTGGTGTTTGCAAATTTTGGCAAAGCCAACTTACATAGTTAAACCCAGGAACTAAAATACTTAAGTCAAGTATTTTAAGAATTCAGTTCATAAGGAAAAATTTAGACAGAAATGTTTTTACATACACATGACCAATTAAATAATATACATTTGTCTCAAAAAAGAGCCTTGAATTTAATAATCAGGTTTTTATTTCCAATTACAAAGTGATGGGATGAATCTTTTTAGTCATCTTGTTTAGATTATATTTGTACTCTCAAAGCCGCTTGGAGATTAGTGGAGTAGGCTGACCCTCTGTGTCTCTGATACTGTGTCTCCTCCCTGTTCATTCTCTGCCTGGAGATGCTTACGAAGGCTCCGACTCTTTTTCTTTTGGATTTGCCTCCTGCAGGAAGGTACACCCTCAGAAAGATGACTCACTTGCCTCAGAGCGTTCAGATCCCCCACTTCAACACTGACTTCCTCAGTGGTTTGCATATCTGGATACTCGCATTTGTTGTTCTTCTGCCTAACTGTTCTGGTTTTGCTGCTTCTGGGAAATGTGGATTTTTGCTTCATCTCTTGTTTACTTGGGGATCTGTGTTTCTCAATCTGTAGGCTTGAGGGACTGTTGCAGTGGCTCCCAGCTTGCAAAGCACCTTCGCTTTTACAAGGACACTTGGGCTTCCTCCCAGCAGCTGAAGGAAGATTCATGTATGGGGCTGTGGTTACATATGCCCTCAGACAGTTTGATTCATAGCCATTCTTGTCGTTGGAGGGCTCACAGCCTATATTCTGGGTGAAATGTTCACTTCTGTAGCTTCCTCTCCGAGAGGGCCTTCTTGATTCTCTGCTGGCAGATCTCTTTGTAAACGTAACACACCAAGATTTGGATCTGCGTGTAGTGGACCTGGATTGTCTCTGGAGTCTTCTACTGGAGTGTGAACCAACCTCTGCAAATTGGGAGGACTGTCTGCTCTTCATTCTCTTTTTTCTAAAAGAGCTCAGCTTCTTAGCATACCTCTCAGAATACCGGGCATTTTCTGAAATGCAACTCCAAGAGGGGTCCCTCTTTCTGGGTTTGCAACTTAAGGATCTTTCTCTGGGCATTCGTCTTTGAAAGATCTTTGGGGAGTCATCTGAGTGTTTGTTTTTTTCTGCTTCTATTTTCTGGTCATCCCTATGCTGGCCAAGGCTTAAAGCCTTTCTTCCTCTTAGACTGTGTTTTCCTTGTTTCCCCTGATTTAAAATTGCTGGGGGACTGAAGGTGTCTGTAGCTATTTCACCCTCTCCCTGGCTCTGGACATGACAAGGAAGGACCTTGATCCCTTTCATCTTCCTCTCTTGAACATTTTGTTTGCAGTTCTGTAAGGCTGGGTCCCTTTCCCCTGGTATGGCCCAGTTCGGGAGCATATCATTAGTGGAAATGGTGCTGTTATGATCGCCGGATTCCGGTTCATCTCTGATCCAACCATGGCTTTTGCTTGCTGTTTTATGATGGGCTGGTGGGGTTTCCGAAAAAGGGTTACCGTTTGGGAACTGTTTTAGGCCTGATAGAGGCATCTGCTCAGTATTCCACGGACCACTGGTATTCCTGGACGGCCTTGTATCATATTGAGATGCCAGTAGAGCCTCATCCTGAGGTAAAGGCAAAACAGGAGCAAACTTCTTTTGGGCCCATGATGAAGTAGAACATTGATAGATGGCTCGTTGGTCATACATCTCCATGTTATAAGGTGAGTTAACAAAACTGATAAATTCATGCAGAAAATGGTGGGTGTGTTGCTGGAGATATGGTTCCAGGAGGTGAATAAAGGACTCACTGTCCAGGTCGTATTCTGTCATGTAACGGAGAATGGTGCTTAGGATGTTCTTCACTGTGTAGCCATAATCTCCATACACAGCCGTTAGCTCCCGTTTCAGCCAGGGTACCAGCCGCTGTAGGCCACCAGGGTTTCTCTTGAAGTAGTTAGCTGAAAAGTGCTTCTCAAGTCTGTAGCCTTGGATATGTGCCACCCATATTCCAGAATAATACAGAGCTCTTCTGAACTTCATCACCACCTGGTCCCTGAAGTGGCCCAGAGACATGGCATTGGGCTGAAACTCCCAGTTGTCCCCAAACTCCTTCACTAACTCTTCAATCGTCAGCTCTCTCATCTGTCGAATTTTCCTGGTAATGCCCTCTGGGTTTATACTGAAATGATCATCTTGAGAAGCCTCCACACACCTTTCCTCCTCCAAGGAAGGAAGCTTGGACTCTTTCTTGTTGTCATTCTCTGACCTGGTGGGACAACATGCAGAAGGAAAGCACTTCATGCCAGAAGCCTTGGATTTTGTCCTTGTTCTTGAACCTAGAGAGTCACTGTCGTCACTCTTGCTGAAACAAGGAGTACAGTCAGAATCGTTGGGAGTGCTGTCCAAGCAGTTGGAGCACTCACAGTCAGAGGAGAAATAAGATGCCATTGTCTGAACAGACTGTATTTCACAGTCGTATATGAGAAAAATTGGTTAAAATCAGTTCATCTGGCATGAAATATATCTATGAAAACCATTCCACGCAAGCTTCTGGACTGTTTTTGTCTCTGTGGAATAAGTTTTAGAATAAAATTAAGAAACAAATTATTCCCTCAAATTAATAGCAGCACGCTCAATAAAAATTTAGCATAGAGAAGTCAGTGAGGATCCAGGCATACCGGTTTTCTCTTTCTCTCTCAAATTAGTTGTAATAAACTCTGAAAAGCAAATAAGAAGTAAACATCAGCATTTAGGTATCATATCCTTTAAGCTAGCAATTCTGGCTCTAGAGATTTCGTCTAGATATGCAAATCTGCAATTTGTTGATTATTTTTTTGTAACAACAAAACACTAAAAACAACCCAAATACCCATCACTAGGCAACTTGTTAAATAAATGATGGCTTATCCATAGTACTTAATATTCTGTTGCCATTCAAAAGAAAAGAAAAGAAAAGAAGCAAATTTAATATGAGAAAGGTGGCTGAGTATATTGTTAACTGAAAAAGTTAGTTTACACAGACGTGTGATAGACTGTTATAAAATCTTAGAGAGTAATCATTAATTTCTGGCAGTATTATGAACTAGACACCTTGAAAAGTTGTCCCACTAGGAAAAACAAAATAATGCTAGCAACAATTGTCAATGTGGCTAATTGGAAATATATCTAAGCTTAGAGGAGATGAGTGAAATTCTCAGAGACAAAAAATGAAAAATAGCCCTGTCTGGGATGCCCAGTGGTTAGAGCGTTGGCCTTTGGTCTGAAGGGTCTTGGTTTGATTCTGGGCTCATTTACCCCCTCCTCTCCTGCCTCCCGCCCCTGTCAGGACAGAGAGGCAACCAGTCAATGTGTCTCACATCAATGTCTTCCTCTCTCTCCCCCCCCCCTTTTTCTCTCTCTATCCCCCCCCCCCCCCTTGCATGATCTCTAAAAATGTCCTCAGGTGAGGATTAACAAAACAAAAAGACATAAAGATAAATGGGAATCCTGACAGGAAGTGAACTCTCATATCAATTTAGTTACCCATATTCGGTGGCCCCGAACCTCAGTTCTGATACACAGGAAATAAAGAATGGGCTCTGACTGAACCTGGATGTCTAATAGGAAGCCCCTGCATATATCTTGTACCCAAAAGTCTGCCTTCTCACTGAAAAAGTGAATTTGAAAAAATAGCCACCCACACAAAGAGTCAGCAAGAAATCCTAGCTTCGGTTCTATAACCAGAAACAATTGCATCTGCCGACATAATCCAAACCATCAGTTTTCCTACATACAGACCTCCAAAGGATCATTTATTGTGAGGTTGGTGGTGACTTCAGGCAATTGGCAGAGGCAAACACACATGCTCCCCTGGAGAAATACAATTTAAACCCCGGTTTCATGACAGATTGTCTCTAAATGAGTTCATCAAAAATCACTAACAAACAAGAAATAAGCCATCCTAAGTGTGAGTCCACAGAAATAATAGCAAATTTGGCTCCTAAGGGAATCGGGTTTTTAGAGAAAACAAAATGAGTGCAGAGGACGTGGGTCATTTTCATCCCTGGAAGTCTCAAGCTGCCCTCCCTGGACGTAATGCCCTCACAGAGTCTTCCTTTGTCTTTAAAAGCAAAAGGACAGAAATGACATTATGGAGCCAGTTTACCTCCTAGAGGATCTCTATGTGTCCACATACACTTGAGCCTTCCCTGCTGCACTCATCTGGTTGTAAGGGATCCCCTCTGCTTTGTTTGCCTTAGAAACAGAACTTAGAACACAACTCAAGTTCTACTTTGGGGGGGGAGGGGGGGAGGGGGGGAGGGGGGGAGGGGGGGAGGGGGGGAGGGGGAAGAGACAGCTCCAAGGTGCCCATGAAGCTGGGCATCTTACATTTCCCAGCAGTGACTTCAAGATGCAAGCAGTGAATAAGACAGGTTTCAGATCCGTGCCTGAGAGGTCACCAGCACTCATTGATGCTCTAGTATAGGGGTGTCGAACTCAATCAGAGAAGGGGCCAAAATCTAAAATCCAGCCTAAATCGCGGGCTGAATGGTTTACTGAACAGTCATAAACTGTCATTGTGATGGAATGCAGCGGAGTGCAGTGATGACAGCGCGGTGCGGGCCACATTGCAAGGCCTGGCGGGACGGATTTGGCCCGCAGGCCTTGTGTTTGACACATGTGCTCTAGTAGAACAGTCAGAGCCAAGACCGCAACAAGTGGTCTGACTCAGAAGAGAGCAGGCGCAGTAGGTGGAATAGAGGTTTTCCTGATGAATAAATTCTTCTCAGGAGAATTGCTAGTCTAATATTCAAATTTGGATTTCAATTATTTAAGTAAGAACATCACATTCTCCTTAAATGTGAGATATGAGTAAACTATTAGCATGTATGCAAGGTGGTTAATCTTAGTTGTTTGTGCACCAAATTTTTAAAATTATTTTGACCAAAATTATTAAAGTCTATTACTTGGGGAGGGGCTTTATTCATTAGAGCTAAATACTGGTTAATACCAATAGCACATTTGGAAGGTCATTCAAAATATTTTTATTTTGCTTTACTTACTGCCATGCTCCTTTTAAGTTTAATCATGTGTCCCAAGGTTATTCAACCTCTCTCAGATCCAGGATGAAACTAATTTAGCTCATGGGGTATCTTGGGGAATTAGATTAGCTATTTTGTGTTACTGCTTGGTACCTAATGGCAGTTCAATAGAACACTCATTTTAGTGTTATTCTGAGTAAATTTCATTATGAATTCCCAAGGTAGTGCATCATCTTTATTTTAAAAGTGTTTTGTGTGATTTTATAACCCTAAATAAACACCATTTCTGATACCCTTGTAACTGTCAGGAAATATAGAACCACATATCCCATAACCTTCATACCCAGGTCAGAACTACATGGAGGGAAACATAGTACAGGCCTGAGTTCTGTTCTGCTCTCCTGGGCAAGTTTGCTCATGCTCCTTCAATCTCGGTTTACTTAACTGTGAAATGAAGCCCATGAAAGACTCAAATGAGATAATAGATGCGAGAAGTACTTGGTAAAATACAATATTTGTTATTAATAAAGCGCCTTTAAGGGATAATCTCATCTATACTCTGGGCCTAACACAGTCAAAATACCCAATACATATCTGTTGAAAGGAAGAGAGGGAGGAGAACTGGAGGAAGGATGAGAGAGAAAGGGAAGAAGGAAGAGCAGGGGATAGGATCATCCAAGTTTCTTTTGCAGATGCTTATATTTTAGTACATCTCTCCATTTTTTCTGCCATCAGTTTCTTCCTTTTCTTATTTTTACTTCTGGATCCCTAAATACTCAAAATACTGGAGTGGCTTAGAAAGAACAGGTTGTTGGGAAAGGGATGCCTGGGCATCCAAAGTGACAGCACTTACGATTTAAGATCTTAAGTTGACAATGGGAAGAAGATGCTGCACAATTAATCATGACCTTAAAAGCCATGAGCTCACAACCTCTATTTTCCCACTCTCTAGCTACTTGAATGTCACACTTTCCTGGCTTTTTCAAAGTTCTGTGACTCTAGTACACAGTTTCTCCTCCTTAGTGCTAACAAGGCCAGATCGTACTTCATTTTACTTTGTAGAATATTAAGGACCATCCTTGGTCTCTATCCACTAGATGCTAGTATCATCTCCTACCTAAGAGTATAGCCAAAAATGGGCCAAGAAATTGCCAAGTGTCCCCTGGGAAAGCAAAATTGGGCCCCGTGTTGAAAAACATTGTTTTACTGTTTATTACTGTGTTTTGAGATACGCTTTTTCTCACTGGGACTAGAGTGGCTCTTCCAAGAAGCTGGAGTATGGGCACTCATGAAAAGGATCAAGTGTAAACTAGTTGAACGGGATTGGGTTTTGAAGCCATAAAATCTGAGCTTGAATTTGACTTTTTTTTTTTTTTCATTTCAGTTTGTTTTTATAAGCTAACTTAGCTTCTCTGAAAGTTTTATTTTCAAAATCTGTATTCTAGAGCAGGGAAATTTTCTTCATAGCACTTAGCATCACCAGCATATTATAAACAGTTATGTGTTTATTTCTTCTTTGCCATTATTGACCTATGTCTCATGAGGAATGAAGATGAGGATTTTGTTATTACTTAGAAAAAGTCTGGCACATTTGAAAAAACTCATATGTATTTTTATTTTTTTTATTTTTTTTAATTTAATTTAATTTTATTTATTTATTTATTTATTCATTTTTTACCTTTGTGAAAATTATTTTTGAAGATGATTTTAATGGGGTTACAGCTCTGAAAATACAAGATGAAATCTTGAAGCAGGAACAAGACTGGGAAACTGAACCTAAGATTCCTACCTAAAGCCAGAGATTCTAAAAGGGAGGTTTTTCCTCATGGCGGGGGAAGGGAACTTAAAACTTCCTTATTATAGGAAGCCTAAATGTACTATAACAAATAAAGAAATTTATTTTTTATTTATTTATTTATTTATTTATTTTTGGATTTTATTATTATTATTTTTTATTAAATTATTATCTGTGTACATATTTTAACATTGCCCCCCTCATACATACCCTCCCTCCCCAGAGTTTTGTGTCCATTGGTTGTACTTAGATGCATGTATACAAGTCCTTCGGTTGATCTCTTATCCCCCCCAGATCTCCCTACTCTCCCCACTGTAATTTTACAGTCTGCTTATTGCTTTACTGTCTTTATATCTGACTTTTGGTTTGTCAGTTTATAATGTTCTTTAATATCCATAAATGAGTGAGGCCATGTGGTATTTCTCTTTCATTGACTGGCATATGTATTTTTAAATGAATTTTCCATAAGTAGCATAAAGTTCAATGTCGAGTATATATCGATAGTAGGTATCAACAATTGTGCTAATAGTCAATTCTCTTTATTTGATGTAGTTTTGTTCTATAAAGTCATCACAAACATTAAATTCTCAAATTTTGAACCATTGCTCCTAGAGGACATACAGAATTAGATTCCTTTCAGCCTCCACTCACATTTTTATCTGTTTAACATAACCTTGTTTTATTTGTATCTGTTTATAACATTGTTTTATTGGTGTCTGTTTAAAGATATATTGTTTACTATATACAGGGTGTCTCCCCCCAAAAAAATGTATATATACTTTAACAGCTAATAGCTCAATTTTGAAAATGAAATAAATTTTAATAAGCACTGCCTTTATAATTATTCAGAATGTGCATATACATTTTTGGGGGGCACCCTATAATTTTTAATTCATTAGCATTGAACTCACATCAGCACTGTAACTCATGCCTGACTAAAACTAATCTAACACATGTACTTTCTCCATAAGGCACATCACACTTTTCTTGCATTTAGAAAATCTAGAAAGTATTTTAGCATCATGTTTGGAGTTCATTTAAACAGCAATGGCAATAAATAAAGCACAAAAATGAAAGAAACAGATAGATGAGAACCAAAATGCGAGGGCAAAGTTATCACCTTGGTCAGTCTCAGCTGCGTTATATGAGTTGGTGGCTCAGATTTCCCCCCACTCTGCCCACATCCAGGGATGACTAAGAAAACACTGTGAGCATTGATTTTGGAGTTACAAATAAATTTGGGGGAGTAGAAAAATTCACAAATACAGAATCCACAATAATGAGGACTGATTACATTTGTGGACAAGGACAGCTTCTGCAATGGGATATGAGAGAATTCTTACAATTCTCAAGAAGAGTAATGGGATCTCATCCAAACCCCTGATATTTTCTTTCTTGAATCTAACAACAGAACAAAGCTTCTCTCTCCAAGGTAACCCTTTCACCAAACACACAAAAGGAACAGTGATTACAATTCTCTGAGTGCTGCTTTGTTCCAGGTGTGTGTTCCTATGCTCCTTAAATTCTTAGCATATTTGGATCTTCTCCAGCTATCTTTCTGTTATTAATTTCTATTTCAATTCCATTGTGGTCTGACAGAATACTTTGTATGATCTCTATTCTTTCAAAGTTTTTAAGGTTTGTTTTATGAGCCAGAATGTGTTCTAGCTTGGTGAATGTTTCATGTGAACTTGAGAAGAATATACAATATATCCTGCTGTTGCTGAATATTCTATAAATGTCAATTAGATCAAGATGATTGACAGTGTGGTTCAGGTCAACTGTATCCTTACTGGTTTTCTGCCTGTTTTGCCTATCAATTACTAAACAAGCAGTGGTATGTAAGAGCCCACACAGTGCATTTACCCTTTTCTCTTTGCAGGTTCTATCAGTGTTTGCTTCATGTATTTTGATGCTCTGTTGTTAGGTGCCTGGCTTCTTGGATAACTGACCCTTTTATCATTATATAATGTCCATCTTTATCTCTGAAAAATGTCCTTGTTCTCAAGTCTGCTTTGTTTGAAATTAATATAGCTACTTCAGCTTTCTTTTGATTAATGTTAGCATGGTATAGCATTCTTTATCCCTTTACTTTTCATCCACGTCTATATTTACATAAAGTGGATTTCTTACAGACATCATATAGTTGGGTCTTGTTTCCCCCCCCCCCCCACTCTGACAGTCTCTGTCTTTTATTAGTATAATTAGAATCCCAGATTTAAAGTGATTATTGATATAGTTGCTTTAATGTCTGCCATGTTTTTCACTGTTGTCTATTTGCTGTGTTTGTTTGGGTTTTTGTTTTTTTTTTTGGTACTTCATTTGATTCTTACAAAAACCTCATGAGGGAAGTAGTTTGTATTAATCCCCATTTAGAAACTAAGAAAACCAACACTACTGAAATTAAGCGACTTAATTAAGGTTACCCAGGACAAAAATAAAACAAAATAATCTCAAACTTGCCAATGTTCTTTACTTGATTAAATATTATCTCCTATATGCCCAGTAATTTCAGCAATAAAACTAATAAGGCCTCCAAACCACATCAAACTATGCCCTCGGACTCTCTAAAATCTGTATGACTCCCCAGTGCTTTCTTCTCTCCAAAACCAACTTGAATAGCAGGTGCTAAGAACCTATAATAGAATCTTCGCTGTAGTTAACCCCAAACACCATGAAGTAATAAGCAGTTAATAAGACATTTTAACAAGATTAGCATAAGAACAAGAGTAGATGGGGGAAAATAGTTTTTGTTTCACTCATGAAGACAATAGAATTATCCCTGGAAACCAAGCCTATCGTTAGTCACAAGGTACCAGGTTACTTAAAGAGCAGGAAAAAATTTAGCCCTGTTCTCAAGCCAGGCTATTCAGTTTTATGTTCCCATTGACTGAGGTCATTTAAAACAAACTGTTACAACCTGGCTCCTGAATTGCCATCTATTTTTCTATTAAAGTGCCTGTCTCTGCTTCTGTGGGAGGAGAAGAAAGACAGAACAGGGCTTGGGCCCAAATCGTAATTTTAATTTTTACTAAACCAAGTGACTGCAGCCATAATTGAGTCATTCAAAGCCAAATGGTAATGGTAATTAGTTTGTCAAATTTGAATAAAAGAGTTTTTTTGGGGGAGGGAACAAGTGGAGCTGTGCTAAGAGGGCCAGAAGTGGGAGACCTGTACCAAGCAGGGAAGGTCTGACTAGCATCGTGGTTCTCTTGCGTGACAGTGATAGATGTTTCTCGTTACAGATTATGGCCTTGTCACACTTAAACCAATCTTTCTTCATGTCGTCAGGCCCTGCTCATTCCTCTGGGCAGCCATTATCAATTTACACAGAGAGGCACCCCGAGAAGCACAGAATCTATCTATCACACTTGTGCAGAGTGTACTAACAGCAACTTCAAACCCAGCTTGGGTCCACATTTCAATCAGGCTTCACCTCTATAGCATCCTAAGTAGTGTCAAGGAATATATTGTTAAGAAAATGGATGGAAGGGGAGGGAGAAATTCAGGTGAACTATGGAGCCAGTGACCACCTCAGTGTGCATAAGAATTCAGCATGGTTTGAACTTCCTATACTAGACTTTCAACTTCCCTGACTTCTTTCAACTTCTTGGAGCGCACCTGCTTACTTGTTGATGCCAGCTGATAGAAGAGGAGCCACAGAAGACTAGGAATACAGAAGCATGGGTTCCTATCCATAATCCTCTTTCCTCCAACTCACCAATTACAGTCTGCATTCTGTTAATTATGTTGCATGATAGACATATTTCCTACTATCTCTTAAGTTCTATGTTCATGTCAGTGAGACAGTGCTATCTCTGGCCAAACTGAGTTTGCCTCATTCTTTCCAAGGTATGTGCTTTCTTCTCAAAGTCATAAAGTTCTTAGGCTTTGCTAACAATACCATTGACACTGCTGGTGTTTCATCGCCAGAGAGTCAAGTAGAAATTACTTTCAACATTGGTGGATTCAAAGTCCCGTGCTCTATCAATGTAAAGGGTTGGAATTTCTCCCCTTTTCTGAACCTAATTTGAACATAATCAGCACCTATTTATGTTGAGTAATTTTTCATGTTATTTCCCTCAAAAATCCTTCTCTTTTGTGGATACACATTATCAACTTCATACAGAACACTAAAACATACGCAGCACTATTTATTTTCAATAGATTTGTTTGCCTTATTCCCATAAAATGTTATTTTCCTTATCCTGACATTTCCTGTTATTGCCACACAATGGTTATTTGAGTTGATATATTTCAATTTCTTACCAAACTTCCATTAGAATCATCTAATAAATATATGGCTGAACTGCATATTATTAATAAAAAAAATGGTATGAAATCTGTCCAAGATGTCAACAAACGATGGGAAAGGGAGAGTCAGCTGATCATTATAAAGAATTAAAGAAAAAAAAATCATGTATATAGCTCACTAAATTGGTAAAACTCATCAAACTAGTCACCGCTCATATTAAAACTTAAAAATTGTGACTAAATCTATGATTAAGACAAAATGATTGCTTCACAAGCTTTAATTGACAAATCAGAGGAAAAATTGAATTAATAAACTAAGATTTTAATTGAAGAAATTAGCAAAAAAGAGCAACCAAAAAATATAGAAAAAAATTTTTTTAAAAAGATAAAAACAAACAATTTTGAAATAGGAACAAGAAAGATTTATGAATTGATAAATAGACTAAAGAGATTGTTAAAAAAAAAAAAAGTAACAAGAAGAAAAGGATATTATCAGAAACAAGAAAGATATTTGAAACATTAGAGAAAATCCCAACTGCAGCACTTTGTTTATATAACTTATTATCTCCGAAAAGTGTGCTGTAAGGCCACATGCCTGCAAATGAGGCCCCCTCAGTAAAGTAATCCCCACTGAATTTAGACTGGATTTGCCTCAGACATTCGCTATCTTTATGTCCTTCTCATCGCTCTCCTGCTTCTTTGGCTGAAATGGAAACAAAGACGATGATTTCTCACTGGCCTGAGGAGTCCCAGATGGCTGAGCCTGGAGTCCCCATGGTACACAGAGAAATAGTTGTGTTTCCTATTCTATCTACACCAGGTAACTCAAAACAGGAAAACTTGCTCCCCAGAAAACAGTAATATCAGGCCATGTAAAATGATAAATGATTTTTTTTTTCCTTTTGCTGCTTCTGCAACAGGCTACCTAAGCTTTTTTTTTTCTTTTTCTTTTTTTTTCAAGAAACTTTCACAATGCAATACATATTTTTGGGACATTTTTACTCTTTCTATTAGATTTTTAAAACTCTCTCCTAGATTACTTCTACTCAGGTCACTTCAATCTATTTCCGGATTTTAGATTATGGGCTTTTAGAACTAGAAAAGAACTCAGAGCCTTATGATTGCTTTAGTTTGTGCATTTATGTATCCTCCTTCCTCAGATCAGAGTGATGTCACCTCCATTTCTTTGTTGGCAAAAATCTTTCCCAATTCTTTAGCAAATATTTTATAGCTCCTTGAAGGTCCTTTCCTGACCATTTGAGGTTGTTGTGTACCCTTTCTTTGCAGCTCCAGCAACCCCTTGTGATTTTATTAAGAAGCCACTGGGGGTGCTAGTTAAAAGGAATACACTCTAGAGCCAAAAGACCTGGATTTGAATCACAACACCACTTCCTGGGTGTGTGGCTTCCAGTAATCTACACTCACATTACTCATTTGTAAAAGGGGGATGATAATAGGGGATTGAAGGGGTTGGTGTGTATAAAGTGTTAGAGTAGTGCCTAGCATTGAGTATTTGTTAGAATGTACTGATGATAGTATGGTGAAAGACAGAATAATTACAAGTTTGTTTATCTTCTACTGGAGACTGTGAGCTCATTGAGAACAGGCTATGCCATTCATTTGTTGAAAATAGGAATAAGTACCTTATCTTTTTAACAAACTTATTGAGACATAATTTACATGCCATAAAATTCACTCATTTTAACTGTAAAATTCAATAGCTTTTAGTAAATGTACCAAATTGCACTCCCATCACCACAATCTGGTTTTAGAGCATTTTTTAAAATCATCCATTAACTTGCAGTAAATACCCATTTTATGATTGAAGAAATGGACGCCCAGAGAAATTATTTGGCTCTCTTAAAACCATAGAAGTGATGAGTGTGATAAATAGGTCTAGAACCCACATTTTCTGACATCTTCTGTGGCCAAACCATTTTACTCTACAAGGCTCCCGCCAGGATAATCTAACAATAATCCTGAGAGATGGGCATCACTGCTATTTTTCTGTGTCAACAATGATTTGTTATCATTGCTGTTATTAGCATTTTTATCATTATCGTCGATAAGGATCATAATATGTAACACTCATTGTTTATCTGTCCCAGGCATCATGCTAGATAGATGATCTCCCTTAGGATTGAAGCCATCACTCATGCCCTGTGGCAGCTTTAACCATTTCAAGATCCAAAGACTTAACTATCAGGGCCCCTCTTGTTTTCATTTTTAATGATTATTTACCCAGCTGCCAACTCAGCAAAACTTAGTCCTGAATCCTAAAACCTACCAGTGAAATGAGTGATGAAAGCTGGAACATGAATCAGAAATCCCAACCCCATGCAATACAGGGTTGTTGTTGTCAGACTTTTGCATAATGGTATCAACATGTCAGAACAGACAAAGGGGAGCCAAGGAAACCAAAGCATTCATGGTGAAATCATAAGAAGCTCAGATTCCTTTTCTCTAGTGACTCCCTTCTTAACATGTGTAGCCTTCTCTCTGCTAATCAAGAAACCATTAGATGTCAAAGTTCTGTGAATAGTGAAATTGCTTTAGTCCCCGAGCACCACCTTGATGCTGTGCTGTGGTCAGAGCGTAGCAAATGTGAATTTTTCCCATCAATTCTCTGTGCACCGATAATGTTTTGGTTCATGCTTCGAGTAATGGACTAAATCTGCTCTCACTTGAGGCAGCTGTTCAAAACTCAGTAATTCAGGATGATTATTTTGTGAAAATAAGCATCTATCAAAACACTTTAGCAGACATCTCCTTAAAAAGAAGATAATGTTGGCAGATCAAAATGAAAATAAAAAAGTTGATGTGTAGTCCTTACATTAAGCTAATTAACAGCTTGGCAGTTCTAACATTGAAAGCACCCAATTATCATAGGCCAAGATACTGGCCATCAACGTTTTTGTAATGTAGCTGGCACCGAAAGTATCATATAAACACTTCCAGCAAAAAGGCTAATGGAGACAGGCACCACGGCCTCAGACCAGCTTGAAAATGGAAACTGGAACCCAAAGCAATTAGACCTTTCATTATGGAAAAAGTGTGCCCATTCTAGAGTGACACCATTAAGCCATTCAATTGCTACTCAGAAATAAACTACCATCTTTTATTCTGCTCTGTGTAAAGCTAAGCTTTTACCCTGTCAAAATGTCTAAGGATACGTGTAATTCTCCTTCCAACAGTAAAGCAAGGGGTCATCGGCATACTCATAAGATGGCATTGCTAAAAAGGACGTTTTGCCTTCTCACATACACCCAGCATTTGGTTCATATATTCAAGGATCTTATGGATTCTCTAAACCCTATCCATGAAGGTCCCCTATTAGAATGCTGCTGTGGGTATAAAATAGGTAACATGAAATGGGAAAATACTTGTCCAAGGAGTTTGTTTTGATGGAAAAATGACCAAAGTCATTTAGTTAGAGCATTGGCCCATGGACTGAAGGGTCCCAAGTTTGATTCCTATCAAGCACATTTACCTCCAATAGGGGCGCGTGGAAGAGGCAACCAGTCCATGTGTCTCTCTCACATTGATGTTTCTCTCTCTCTGTCTCTCCCCCTCCCTTCCACTGATAAAAGCTGGAAAATAAGTAGAAAAAAAAATATCTTCAGGTGAGGATTAACAAAACAGAACAAAACAACAACAAAAAATGACTAATGTGGAAGGATTTTATTTTTGATGGGAAAAAAATGAGAATGTTGGAGGCACATTGTAATAAGAGAGCTTCAACATGAAATGTGTTATGATAGAGAAATGATCAGGTTATGAAACAGAAGCAAAGCAGAGCACTGAGATCAAGGGGTGGAGGGAGCACTAATGAAGGCTTCATGGAGGTCACCCTGGTTTGCATTTACTACAGCACAGATACATGCATTTCTGGAACGTAAGCTACTTCACTTCCCCACCTGTCACTGAGGAGTGGCTGATTGTCTGTATGGACTAGGTAGGTGGGTGATAAACCGTCAGGGTTGAGTCCTCTCCGAAAACATCTTTTCTATGAGAGAAGTTACTGAGAAGCGCTGTGACAGGGAGAATATGTCACCTCCCAAAGATGCCCACTTCCTAACCCCAGGTCCTGTGATGCGTAACTTCATTGTCCTTCAGGAGGCTAGCCCTTTGTATTTATGGGAGAGAAAAGGTAATTTTTCTTTTACTTTCTAGGGTCTTGACTGAGGTACCCCCTGTAATGAAGAAAAAAACAAAATACCAGATTAAGAGGAGAAAAACAAACAGAAATATAATAATCTGTATACATGTTGTTAAATAACATGTAACCTCTTGTATACCAGGGAGAGACCTGGGGAAATAGCCCAGGCCACTTTTATGCAGAGTTATGTCCTTGCCTTCTCAACTGATCAGAGTTTCTAAAGTCCTCCTTCTCTTCTTGTAGTGAGAGGAAGACAGATTTCCAGATGGAGATTTTCCTGATAAGTGTAAATGTATTTTACAAAAAGGTGATTTCTTCTCAGTTTTGAGAGTTTATAAATAGCCAGCTCAAAATAACCAATATGGGGGTGGTATATTTTTCTCCTCTTATATTCTTATGTATCTTAAGTGGAAATCTTGCCCCATTGCAAAAGTAGGGCAAAAGATGGAAAATGATGATTTTCACTTCCTTATAGCAAGAGGAAAATAGGAATTAGAGTAAACTGGAGTAAAAGAATGAGAGAAAAAGGGGGAGAAGGGGAGGAAGAGAGTCAAATGTTTGAAAGGAAAGTTACATATGTATAATACAATAAGAAAATTTATAAATTTTATGTGAACTTAGATGGTAAGTTCAACAAGAAAGGGATATATTATTTTAAGGACGACACTGTGTGTGTGTGTGTGTGTGTGTGTGTGTGTGTGTGTGTAACTACTAAGCTAAACATATATATACCCTGTGATATAGCAATTCCACTCCTTAGTAAATATGCGACACAAGTAGACACATACAAGAATGCTCATAACAGCTTTGTTCCTAATAGCCCCAAATTGGAAACCATCCAAATGTCCATCATCAATAGGGCAGACAAATCCTTTAGGGTGCAGTCAGACAATGGAATGACACACAGATGGAAGAGAATGAACTGCTAATGCAAGCAATAACATGAAATAACCTGACACATATAATGTTGAGTGAAAGAAGTCAGACGCAGAGAAACAGAAAACGAATCAATGGTTATATAGTAAGAGGCAGAATAGTAGTTTACTTGAGGGGTGCTGATTGGCAGGAGTGTGTGAATACTTCTAAAATACTGGAAACATTTAAAATCTTGATTTGGGTTGGGGTTTCATGAATATATATAAAAACATTCATTTTGCTATACACTAAAGATTTATGCAATTTACTATATGTAAGTTATATATCAATAAAAAAACAAAATATAAATACATTACTTATAAGCTAGATGGTGCCAAAAACAGCAGAGTGTATGGGTGGAATTCAAGATATTTAACTACCAGTATAGCAAGAGCTTTGATCAATCAGAAGAAATTTTCGACCAAACAGAATATATGTCATGACTCAAATAACTACTTTTTAGAACAGACTGAAGTCTAGCCCAAAGAGACAGTAATTCTAGCTTTGGAAACTGTCCTTTACAAGGTTGCTCAGTTTATGCCTCAACTGATAATTTTCTCAGAACTCTATACTTACTTATCTGGTTGACATTTCTTTAAAACTCAAAATATCTGGCCTTTTGTTGCAACTCTAAACTCCTCCATTTTCTGGCACCACTGTTTCTTTTTTCTTTCCTCACAATAACACAAGCTTTCTCAGTATTCTCGAAAACAAAGAAATCATTATGTTTTGAAGATCTCTTTTTGCTTAAATTCTACCTTCCCTGCCACAGTTAGTTAAATTGTAGGCAATATTTGCTTTAAGAAAGATCTGTTTAATTTCCTACTTCATTATTTACTAGTTTACCTAAGCATGCGCCCTCATCTTTACTCTTTTATTTTCAATTTTCAATTTTATCAGTCACATCTGCTGGTGGTGACAGTTAACTAGAAGACTTTTGTATTAGAAGTCTCTTGTTAGCTTCCTTTTCAACCCTTTGTCTCACTGCCCTCGATGCAACTCTTTAGACTATTTCTTCTTTTTAGTACTCTTGGTGCTATCTCAAGGCTGTGAATAATATGCTTTCCCTCCTTTTTTTAAAAAAAAAAGTCTTTTGACAGTAAGTGGCACTTTTGTTCCATTTTCTGGTTATGCAGCACTTTTAGATATGCTTGCCGTGTATGGTGAATTTCCAGGTGTATGAATCCTACATCCCCAAGATGAAAATAAGAAAACTCAGTTCTACAGTCTGCTCTGCAGGTAAGGGACATAGGGGAAGGTATGTGACTTCATTTGATCTAATCAGACTCAGTAGTTTGAGAGTTTGATTAGCAAGTAAGTGACTTGAGGAAAAAGGGCTTCTTTCTGCAGAGCTGATTGGGGTGGCAAGTGTTGAGGGCATCAGTGATCCCAGTTCTCTGTAGTCTTCAGTGGTGCTGCCACAAGGATAGAAATTTCCTCATTAAATATTTTTACATTGTGGTCTTGAATATTTAATTATGCTTTCTGTTATATCAGGGTTGGCTTTTTATTTGTTTCTTTGTTTCTTTGTTGTTTGTTTCATCTTTTGTTCTTTGTCATGGAACTATCTATCCTCTTACCATGACCTAGATTTCCCCTCTCCTAGGTCTGATACAAAATTGAAACTATGGGATTTCTTTTTTGTTCTCCTAGAGTGAATCCACCCCTTCCTGCATCACCTTATCTTTCAATGTACCAATTTACTCCTTTATGTTGTTGAAATATATCATCAAATCGCTCCTGCAAAACACTAAATGAGAGAGTATGCTGAAGCAGCAGCAAATGTTTATATTGTTATGATTTCCATAAAAGTTATGTTTTGTGGTGCAATTTGGAGTTGGGAAGACTTTCAAAACTTAGTATTTTCCTTTATGAATCAGTGGTCTTGGCCATGAAACAAAAACATTTTGTGCCTTAGTACTCTCATCTGAAAATAGGAACATGAGAATTTCCTTGACAGTGCTAAACACATGTATATTATTATTTCTGTTTGAAAGAAATTTAGCCTGTGTAGTAGAAGTTACAAGAGAGAAATAGCATGGTAGATGTCAATTTACATTGTAGAAGACAGTCTGTTGAGGGACAAATTGGCTCCTTGGTGTGAATATCTAGAAACATTTGTTGATTATTATTGTGGCTGTTGAGCAAGGAGGTCTTGAAAATGAAGATTGGGACAAAAACAGTAAATTTGAATTGTTAATGCTTGTTTGACTTTATTTATTCAGGCTAGTAATACTGTCTTGCACTTGGCAAAAATACCAATTAATTCTGATCTCTCCATATGCAGAGTTCGGTGATGGTAGCACATGGCTCTGGGAAAATTCCAAATAGATACTTATTTTCCCTTAAGATCAAACTGCTCATGAGAGACTTGCCTCAGTTAGAGAGACAAGAATCTAGTTCATGCTTAATAAAACATCAATAAACTATTCCATCGTGTATCAGGAAGGAATAATCATTTTCTAAAACTGAAATCTCTCCAATACCAGCAGAGAGCTGAAAACAACAGCAAACCGCTGCGTAGCTGAGCTGTAGTTCACCATCTCTAATGTAGCATGTATGTCATCTACGTCAGAGGGCAAACAGGAAGATTGGATGTCACATGTAAAGACCACACAGAAAACACCAGCAGAAGGAATTTGGGGAATAAACAGAAATCAATCCCTTGAATTGAAGCATTCTAGTTTTTTGAGATGATAAGGAAGTGTTAAAGTATTCAAGCTGTTGGAAGGGGGGAAAAATTTTATATATGTGTGTATATATATATATATATATATATATATATATATATATATATAGCCTGGTAGTTCTTCTACACTGTTTTCCACCCACCATTTCAGCATTTAAATCGCAGGTCCCAGAATGACAGGACCTTCAGTGCTCTAGCAATCCTTCATTTTAAGAGTGTTTCTCTCAGCAACTGACCGATGCCTCTTTGCTTATGGTAGAAATTTTCCCACCTAGGAATGTCTTCTTCCCTTTATTTCCATATAAAAATCCTGTTTAATCTTTAATGGTTCAGTTTCAGGTCATTTCCTCTCTGAGTCCTTTGTACACAAAACCTACTGGATATACATGGTATCCATCAGAATTAGCAAAACCTTTCTCTAAAATCCCTTATTACCTTGCTTTTCAATCCCATTAAGAGTGAGATTTCAGCGCCTCACCTTGGCGAGACCCAAAGCCTCACCTGACTGGACAGAAGCATTAATTAACGGGGCCCCAGGCACTGGGAAGGCTGCACTTCAGCTCTTGCACTTACCACTTTGATTCTGTTTCTCTGCTTTTCTGGCAATTAGCAACCTCTTCTTGCCCGCTTCCTCCCCTCTCCCCTTTATTTCTTTTGAGCTCAGCGATTCATCTCTTTTGAAGTTATATTTCATCCGGCATTTCTAGGTGTTGGCAGCACGTCTTTTCCTATTAGCTGAGTCCACTGTCTTGCCTGAACTGCTGCATCTGCTCAAAGTATAACTCTTTATTAAGGTGTCTGCTTTTCAACCATAGCAACATCACACTCATTTCTCAAAGGTGGCATTTTAGACTCCCCTTAAAGAAACATATCCACAGGAACATTTTGTTTGTCTCCTCAACATGTCATTTATCAAAGCAGGCTGTGCCTAGGTTGTATCCCAAAGCTAACTGCTGATGTATCCATTGCAGTATCTCTTGACATCAGTTTTCCGCTGCCTCAACCCACAGATGGGACTGTGGCCCTTTGCAGGATAGTTGGTGCATTTTGAAGTTAGTCTCCAAGGTGGTAAAAGAAATGAGAGCTGTGTGGACTCGGTAATGAATGCGCGTTAATTCGCCCTATTTTGTAGTGTACCTGGATTCTGACTCACATGATAATCGAAACCTCTTTGCTTCAGTTTGTAGACACAGATAATGAGTGTGCGTCAGTGTTGCTGCTTACTAGAATTAAGGGACAGCCTCCCTCATTTGTGAAGGCAGGTTTGCTAGACGTGATTAATAATGGGTAAAAGGCACAATTAAGTGCATTAAAATGAATGACAACTATCTGGGGAAATTTAATCTGGTGCTAATTTGGTAACCAGTGATGGCATTTGAATTCTGTTGAGCTTTAGAATTTAACTTTCCAGCTACCCTTCACACCTAGGACAATTTATGGGAGACTATTGTTGCTACATGAAATATGTAGCTATTCTAGGTATGATGAGTATGTTGTTTATCTTTGCAGGTTCATCAAGCCCTTGATTATGTTCCATAAAGAGCCACAATCAATTCATTCGTCTTTTATTCTCAGATTTATCCTCAATGTCTCATACAGATGTAACTTAATAAAAATCACAATATAGCTAACAAGGGAAAATTAACATGCATTGTTTGGTGAATGTTTACCCCTGCCAAGACAGTATAGGTGAAATTCTGTCAGGATAACCCATTATACAAAGTGGAAGAGCATCATATTTCCTTTCAATAATGCTGATCAATTCTATTCGCTCTACATACATTTTGACCTTTACTCTCTAGTTTCCTTTCCCTATAATGTCCCTTTCCTAAGTGGCTGTTTAATCATTATCATTAATTTAATAAACTATAATATTGTTTGAAATACATACTTGATATGTAATCATTTATATAATATCTTACATATAAAATAGAAATGTAGTGTCTAAAATTAAGGTGCATAGATTATAAGGAAAGGTATAAAAGTAATTGCCAATAAAATCTGTAGTAGTTATAATCTTTATTATGTAGCACTATAAAATTTATATTTTAGATAAAAGGAAGCAGAAGGGACATTAAGTCAGCTCTGCACTGCCCAAGGCCAGCACAGGATGGGCTAGGTAGACTGCTCAGGGGAAGGGCTGGGCTTCCCTGGGACATTAGCATGGGAAATAGATTACCAGCCTTCCAGGAAAGCTCTTTATCCCATGTGGCAATTCATCTGACCTTGCTAAGAGAATAGTGGACAACAAGAACAAAAGGAGGTGTCTAGATCGATGGGCTGAAATAGCATTACCAGTCACTCATACACTATAAGGCCCGTGAAATATCCAGAGGGAAACCCAAGAGGCCAGGGAGGTGCAGAAGTGTTGAGAAGCAGGCAGGACTAGTGAGTCCTGTGGTTGAGGTGATCAGGGGTAGCTACACAGACTCTGTAAACCCACGCAATGACAGCTCTAAGCACTGGCACTGGTAGAGGCCCATATGCTAGGAACCACCAGTTTATCATCATCAGGTAAATGTGAGGGGTAAGAACGGCCAGAAGCAAAGGATGTGCCAAATCAGCCGGAAGCCCACACAGAACCTCCATCACAATACATGTAGTCAGAGCTCGTCTGCACCCCCAGATAGAGGAGGCATCCCTTATGGAGAGCTGGCACCTTGACTTGGCTGAATATTTACCTTCTTCCCCAAGTTATAAACACTGGTTAACCCTAAAGTATGTGCTGATGGTGCTAAGGTATCTTATTAAATTCTTGCCTCTCCCTGTATTCTAAAATTACCAGATTCCACAGTAGCTCCAGTTAAAGATTAGCTAAGTTATGGAAAACAGATAAGAAATACATTCTTTGGGCCCCATCCAGTTTGACTCACTGGATAGTGTCAGCCTGCAGACTGAAGGATCCTGGGTTAGATTCCGATCAAGGATACATATCCCCAGTGAGGATTAACAACAACAAAATACATTCTTTGGGATGGTGTGGGCTGAGTGGAGTAAATATCTATACTCATACATTGTATTCTAATGTCTTACTCCTACTTACTTACAGGAGAGTTTAGGCAGCATAGAGATGGCACAGATTGAAGAAGAAATAATTATTCAGGCACTTTTCTCTGTGCCCTCACATGCCATCATGTTCCCATTCACCACTGCCCGGACTGGTTTCAGGAGGGAGCGGCCCCTCCTGCAGCTGGTGGGCCAGGGCTGTCATTTGCATCCTTAGAGCTTCCAGGGAGAGTGATGTCAATGGTGGTGTCCTTCAGAAGTTCCTGATGCTGCAAAGGTTTTCTATTTGTGCAATTCCCCCTTCCACGCTTTTACACACTTTTTCTTTTAAAGCCATATCTGTATCTGGACCAAATCTCATAATCCCTATCTTAAAACACACACACAGTGTGCCTAGAAATACCACTCTCTAAAAAAGCTTATCTGTCTTGCTGGAAAATTATTAAATTCTACCACACTTTAAACAAATTTATTTCTTACTCCTCAACCAATTATAAGTATGTTTTTATTTCACTGATAAAATGATAAAATGATGTAAATTTTGTAACATCAAGTCACTGTGGTTCATAAAGTCATGATTCTCAATAACTGCCCAAGATACCATTGCATAGGAATAATTCCTCCTAATAAATTTTGCTGTTGAAATAATTCTTTCTGGCCCAGCCAGCATGGCTCAGTGGTTGAGCATTAACCTATGAACCAATAGGTTATGGTTTGATGCCCAGGTTGCAGGCTCCATCCCCAGTGTGGGGCGTGCAGAAGTCAGCCGATCAATGATTCTTTCTCATCAATGTTTCTACATCTCTCTTCCTCTCCCATACTCTCTGAAATCAGTAAAAATATTTTTTAAAAACACACACAAAATAAATGATTCCTTGTATAGAAAATTTATCAGGATTTAAGGATATATATATTAGAGGCCTGATGCATGAAATTCGTGCAAGAATAGACTTTCCTTCCCCCCCCCCCCCCCTGCTGCCAGCATTGGCTTCCCTCTGTCGCTCAGGACCTGGGTGTGACTCACAGCCCCAGCTTCATCTGGAAGGACTGAAGGATGTCCAATCTAATTAGCATATTATGCTTTTTTATTATAGATATATAGAACTTTTTTCATTGTTTTTGGTAGCTTTTATATTTCTTTCACCCAAATAAAATGGATAATTTGATATGATAAAGCATGCCACTTTTGAAAGTAGGGTGATCTCGCTAATGTGAAATATAAGGATTCAAATTGGACAGGTGGTCTTCAGAGACAAGCCAACCTGGGAATTATTTGGCTCAAGCTACCTGTGTACAGGGAACAAGTTATACCATTTCTTTGATCCTTTTAATTTCTGGATCTCTGATATATGTGCCAATGTATGGCCATAAAAAGGTTAACCCTATCATAAAGATTAAGCAAGGTGCTGTGATTAAAGTGCTTAACATAGTACCTGCCATAAAAAGGCTCTCAATAAAAGTTACTGGCTTTGAAAGTGAAGCTGCAGATTCCATGACTCATTAAAGTGATGAGCTTTTGTTTCAGGAGATCTGTCTCAGCTTCCCATCTCAGTGTTTCATCTCTGGGTTTCATCAGCTACTTTTCTCTTGCTCATCATTTGAGGTTGAAATACTTTGTACAATATATCTTTTTACTACAGTCACTATTTAAGCCTATTCTTTTCTCTATATGGTTAATTAATTTTGACTTCAGGTGGTGACCTGAAATATTGAATTATTATTTAAGTTTAGGTGTGTAATTAAAAATTATTCTTGACAACATTTTGGAATTAAAGTGGTACTATTTATAATAATTGTGGCAAGGATTTTTAGATAAATTTAGAAAAATGTAAATGCAACCTGGGCTGGAAGCATAATATGTAGCCTCATTTATGTCTGACTCATGGCTAACACTCAACATTGTTTATTGAGTAAATGTTTTGAGAGTTCTAAGATGTTATGTTTCCATAAGAGAAGAAAATACTTACAAAAGCAAGCTGAAAAACATGATTCATAAGCAACATTTCAAAAAGAAAGAGCACCAAAGAGAACTAAGAGGTTTCTGTTCCTACACTAACCCATCTGGTGACCTCAGACAAGTTATATCCCATGCCCAGGACTCAGTTCAGAAATGTGCAAGAAGAGCTTGGCCGAAGTGGTTCAGCTGGTTGAGCGTGGTTCCATGCACCAAAAGGTTATCAGTTTTTAGATTTCCAGGGAGCATACAGATGGCTACTGATTCATATTCTTTCTCTCTCTCTCTCCCCTGCTAAATATATCCTCAGGTGAGGATTTAAAAAAAAAAATGTACAAGAGGAGTTTTGAGTCATGACCAGAATTTTCTAATTTTTGCCAAATGTTTTCACATCTTTTTTTCTGTGTGAAACAAATAACATATTTACAACAACTAGCACAGTTTTGATTGTCACCCTACTGTAAATGATTTCTAATTCAAATGGAGGTAGATTAAGATTACTGGAGAGAGGCAACAGGTCCATAGTACAAACCTTTATGGCATCTATTATACCCCTATAATGCATAGGCAGCTAGCCCCTAGTTTCTATATGCTGTGAACCCTGAGAGGGCGGGGACCATATCTACTAATCTGTTGAATCCTTCACAATTTTCATAGTCTTGGCACATGGTAGTTCATATATAAATATTTGTTGAATGAATAGCAAAAAGTGTTATCCATGAATAAGGATGTCTGGTTACAATGAAGTTTTCCATGCAGTTTACTACTCATTATCTAAACAAAATAGAATACAAGAGTACAAAAAAATATGTGCTAAATCTACTAGGAATCAAGGACTATGGTTTTTCCTGGAGATACAAAATCCTGTTCCTGAAAAACTGGGTGTGACAAACAGGTCGTAGCTTATTTCTATGTGATGTGGTCCGATAGAAAGAAGTAACAGGGGCATTTAGCCCAGCTTTGGAGGAGGTTCTGGCAAGGGGTAAGTCTTGGGGTACAGGTGGAATTGTACCTTTAGAGGACATGTTCCCTGGGGTAAGTCTTGGGGGACAGTGGAATATACAGGTGAATGAAGGGAAAATGCAGGTCCAGGTTGAAGCAACATGCCGTGAATTAAGCCATGCTGTTAAAAACCAGTTTGGGTCTCTCCTAAGATCTCTAATTACAGTAGGCTATTTAGCAACTTGGAAATCTAATATATGGGTTCTGAATTAGATGGATGTTAGTTATTTAGTAATTAACTACATTGTGGTGGTGAATCCCAGAGAGAATCCTAATTGAGAATCCATTTAACTGACTAGCTCTTAAGAGGCTTGTCTAGAGTATAGCAGTGATAGCATTTAGATCCGTGTTTCCAAAAAGAAAATGCAATTGTTCTTTTATAATTGATTGAAATTAAATATTTTTAATTCCAAAATATTTTTTAAAAATGGTCAAGGAGAGCTAATCATAATATACAAAAGGTAATTTTTTGAGATTATCTTCCATTGGCTGGTTACAATGAAGTACCTGTAACACCACAGGTCCACGAAGTATGGGTTCTAGGAGCACACCTGAGGTTATAGTTTACTCCTGGAATGCATGCTTCATGCAAAATTTTCTGAGAATTGCAGTGTTGGTTTTGTTTTCCCCCCGGCCTATTTTGACTCCCATCCCCTGGCTTTCCTGTGATGCCAGAGATAAAGGTTAGCTCGACAACATGTGACTGAGGAAGGTTTATGTAGTTTCAAATTACTCATTCAGACAAGTGAAGCACCCACGGGCATCCAGATGTTATTCTTAAACAACTAATTTTGATTAACTTTTTGTATTTCATACTAGACAGTGATCTCCCAAGGAGAAAAGACCGTTTCTGTCACTATTATATCCTCTAGGCCTAATCCAGGCCAAGCACCTTGTGGACACTCAGTGATATTCATAGAATGAGGTAATGAATGGCTGTAGTTATGCTCTATATAACTACATAGAAACACATGTAAGTACATGGGAGGAAATTCTAGCACCAAACACATTATGCCCCAATTTGTTTTGCCTCTTACAAGGTTTTGCTGTGAAAAAAAATCTTCTATTATTCTGCCATCTGCCTTACAACCTTTCCTTTTTCCACTTCCTGACTACCCCTTTGTAAAATAACTCCCTAAAGCAGAATCATCACCTCCCTCCTGTTGTGGGCATCCTTTTAGGCCACCTACTCCCACTTGCCTACCATCGCTTTCTTTGCTCTTCAGAGATGACACCTTCCATAAGCAAGACAATTCCAGGCCAAAAGCTTTTCTTTCCTAACATAATTCTGCAAATGATCCACAAAAACAAACAAACAAACAAAAAACACACAAATTCCTCATCGTTCCAGATTTATCTTCATATGTCCCCCAAGAGGCTATTCCAAAAGCCTTCTCTTGTCCCACCACACCCTTTTCTTGTTCATTTTTAGGAGCTAGCTTGATATTGACCAAGAAAATAGAGCACGCCTCCCTGCTTACAAACCCAACTGTATTTATACATATCACTACATTGTTTTCTCTAGTTTTACAAATGCCTTATTTCTCTTCAGAGCTAACTGTTCCTTGGGCTCTTGACCTCAGTCCCCTCAGTTTGCCCAAGTTGCTTTTTCTATCCATTGTAACAGGTTTCCTATAGCTTCATTGGTTTCCTTCCACTGAAATCCTTCCTCTTAGGACATATATACCTCTCATCCCTAAAAAAAGACCTCTCTTGATTCCATTTCTACCCTCAGATACTGCCATAGCGTTCTGCCTCCTACTCAATCATCACTTTGCTTAATACCCCTTCAGGGTTTAACTTGTGGTTTATCTTGTACACCTGCTCCTCCAGGGAAACTGCTCAAAGGACACATGCCAGTGATCTCCTTACTAATAGATCCAAAGGACGTTTTTGCCACAAACGATGCAGTGGAACTTGCTTCTTAAATATTTTTAAATGATTGGTTTCCTTTATACTCTTTCTATCCCATTCTTCTCTTACCCTTTTTAAAAGCACTGATTCCTGATTCTCAGTCTTCTGGCGGGTCTATTTCTTCCTAGTTCACATCTTAAATATTCGTGTTTTTCCAAGGATTCTGTACTGGTGCCCTCCCCACTTCTCTTTCTACTATTTTTCCTCTGGGTGATGTCAACAGTTATCATGGTTTTAACTCCCCTCTATACAGTAATGACTTCAATATATTCACTACCTTTGATCCCTCCTTTGGGTTTAATACAACCAACTGTATTCTATACCAGCTGGCATCACCGCATAGATATCTATACAAATCAAACCCAGCATTTTTCAAAGTCGATTTTGTTTTGTTTATATGCTAACTTTGGATTATTCCTTGCATGTCTTCTCTGTTACAATGCATTCTGCATGGTCCACTGAGTGACCCCAAACAGAAGCCTGGTGAGTCTGTGCATGCCTTACATTCCATCACTCACTGTACCTGTATCAGTCAGGATTTGATAGAGAAAAAAAAATAGAACCACTAGGAATGAAAAAAAATATATACATTTATATAGGAATTTGACCCAGAGAATTGTGGGAGCTGGCTGTTCCTCTGCATCTCATGCTGGGTCTGGAACAGGAAAACTGCGGGAAACACCGCAGGAGCTGGACGGGCCCTGGGCCAGCAGCTGCTTAAGCCATCACTGAGCCAGCAAAGCAATAACAATGTGTTTGAGCTGCAACGGTGCCCAGTGGCCCCACCGAGATTTCCAGCATAAAAGGAATATTGCTGCTATTTTACTTCTGCCTTCCAAATCTCACATAAAATGTTTTACTTTGTTCATGCCAACCTGGAACTCTTCAGAGGAGGGAATTCTGAGAAACACAGGTCCAGATCAGCTAACTTGACACATAACAATGTCCAATTAGTCAAATCCTGCCCATTTCTAAAGTCTCTACATTTATCCACACCTTTGTTGGTGTAACTCAATTTGAAATAACCTCGCTCTTCATCTAATCACCTTCTGTTTTCTTACATCTAGTCCACCTCACATACATGAATGAATCCTTCATAGCACCACTACTCTGCTTTACTTATAAAAATTAATTGACAATATCAGCTCATATATAGGCCCTATATTTCCCACAAAAAACATAAGGTCAAGTGCTTTAGCTTCACATAAAAACCTTTAAGAACGGCCTCTAACTCTTGAAGGCTTGTGTCTATTACTCCTTGTCTTGCACTTCAGCAACTCTGGACCAGGTTAGTTTCTGCTCTCCCAACCACATAAGTTTATGAACTTACTCATGCTATATTTTCTGTCTCAATGCTCTCTATCCAACCTTACCCCTTACACAGTTAATTGGGCTAAATCATTCTTATCCAGCTTAGGTGAAATTTTATTGGAAAATTTTTTTCACTGATCTCCATTCACCATTCTTCCCCCGGTGCTGGTTTAACCTTCCTTCATGTAAGCTTTTGGGCATTTCACCTTCACAGCAACCACCATAGTATTCTGAAGTTGTGTATGTGTCCTCTCCACTCTTGAGCAGTAAGTTCCTTTAGGAAAAGGATTAGAACCGATTTATTTTCTTACCTCCCCAGACCTAAGACCAAGTTTGATGTATAAAATATATTTGACAATGTTTGCTCAATGAAACTGAAGTAACAGTGGCTTCTATCTTTCAAAAACTATATCCCGGGACTGGTCCCATGATTCCAAGGAGGAAGAGAAAAGGGAACACACACCTATTGCATTTTATCTCCAGGAAGAACTACATCTTATCTCCTCCCAACTTGTGCCTTTCTGTGCTTCTCTCTGAGCAGATTTGAATGAGATGCGAAAACTAAACTTTCAAAAAAGTATAAAGGTCTTACTTTTTCTGAGGAGAGAATAGCTTCATGGAAAATATATATACTTAAATATATTTTATTGATTTTTTACATAGAGAAAGGGAGAAGGAGAGGGATAGAGAGTTTAAAACATCGATGAGAGAGAAACATTGATCAGCTGCCTCTTACACACCCCCTACTGGGGATGTGCCCGCAACCAAGGTACATGCCCTTGACTGGAATCAAACCTGGGACCTTTCAGTTCACAGGCCAATGGACGCTCTATCCACTGAGCCAAACCAGTTAGGGCAGAAAATTTATATTCTTATAAAATTTTTACATTTAAATAGATTTGATTACTCAAGAAAATTAGCTGAAAATAGGCAAGGCTTATAAGAATTGAATCAAGTTGTCAGATACACAATAAATATGTGAAAATTAATAACTTTTATTTAAACTATTAACAAACACTTAGAAAACATATTGCAACTAATAATGTTATTCCCAATCTCAAGAGAAAATACCTAGAAGTAACTCAAGAAATATGAAAGATTTTTATGAAGAAAACTATAAAGATTCACTGAGGTGCATACAGGAGATATGAATAAATGACCATCTTTCTGTAAAAGGAGAGTTACTCTGAAAATAATGTCATTTTTTTTTATTGTGGTTAGTAGGTTTAATGCAGCTCATTTAAAATTTAAAAACATTTAAAGACCTTTGAAAAACCATTTAAATGTTCATTTGAAAGTGTCAGTGAACAAGAATAGGTATGTAAATTTTGGGGGAAAATGAATTATTACAGGGGCCCAACCTTCTAAGATATTTTTATTTATTTTAAATTTTATTTTATCAAGGTATTTTGAAGTGTATTATTATGCTACAATAATTAAGACATTTTATAAATGAATGAAAAATTAATGGAATAAAGACTATAAAGCATAAGCCAACATGTATAAGAAGTAAAGATAAAGGCAGCATTTTAAATCAATGATAGAAGAAGCATTTTTCAATGATCTATGCTGGGACAGTGGTCTATGTATGCAGAAGAAAAATGAAATAAGCCTCTACTTTCATTCTAAAACCTAAAATATATTTCAAATGGATGAAAAGACTACATGGTGTTTTGTTTTCTGTTTGTTTGTTAACAGAGGAAACTATCCAAGTCAAGCCAATGTGATTGTGGCCCCAGGGAATACTGGCAATGTCTGGAGACTTTCCTGGTGGTTATAGCTTTGGGAGGGGGTGATTGTCATCTTGTGCCTTAGTGTCTAGCCAGGAAAGCCCCTCATAAAGAATAATTGTTCAGTTCAAATTATCAATAATGTCAGTGAGATATCCTGATCTAATAAAAAAGGCAAAAATCATAGTGGTCAACTATTCATAATATTAGCATAATTAAGAATATTAGAATAAGATAGATCAAGAGACATAGAAGCATGGAATAGACGATCAAATCTCAGAGGAAAGGCAGAAGTGAGGACAGGGGGATGTGGGAAGAGATCAACCAAAGAACTTGTATGCCTATATGCATAACCCATGGACACAGACAATAGTATGGTGGAGGCCTGGGAGTGGAGAGAGAATGTGGGAGCAGGCTAGAAGAGGTCAATGAGGGAAAGGGGGGAAATATGTAATACTTTCAACAATAAATATTTTAAAAAAATAATTAGTAAAAAGAAGGAAGGAAGGAACAAAAGTGCCAGAATGTTTTTAAAAAATTGTTTTTTAGAAGGGTAAGAAACATGTCTATTAGGGTGGCTTCAACTAGAGTTTGAATTGGAATATATCATTCAAGGTCCAATCAAGAGACAGAAATCATACAGTTATGTGAACAGGAATTTTTTTTTTAATATTAAGTAGAATGGAGATTTGAATAATGAGGGAATGGCCTGTCATTGGTTGTCCATAGTATTGATTCAAATTTGTTGGAAAGCAAAGCTCACTGGTTGGCAGAGAAGTGTCTGTGGTTCCGTGCCAGCACAACTTGCTGAAAATCCATCCTCCAGACTTCACTACATGGGGTCTGTACATCAGCTGATCTTAAATTACAATGGTAGGATTTTCTCTGCAGTATTTCCTTACCTGTTGCAAAGAGACTATGAGATATTGCACTCCCTGATGGACTCCCACTATTGGCATTTAAAATCTACAGGAGTTGGCAAAAGTAGTTTAATAATAATAAATATTAACAATAAGTTCAATAAAGAATAAGTAACTAATAACACAAGAATAAAGTCTGTGTTTTGAGTCCTCACAATTGTAAATCTCTTTTTGCCCACCTCTGTATTCTTCTCTCTGTTTCCTAGTTGCTGACCTTTTTGATGCATGGGTGGGTGCATTTTCTGCTGTTGAGATATGTGAGATTCTTCTTTATACTTATTATGACCCATACCCCTTTTTGCAAAAAAGTGTGGGGAATGGAAGGAGGGAGGAGGAGAGGTGGGAGACAAAGAGAAGGAAGAAAGGGAAGAGAATAATAAAAACGAGCAAATGAGTTGCATAAAAATTAAAAAAGAAAAATTCAAATGGGTAATAAGCATGCAAAACTGTTTAATTTTCCCAATCTCTAATTCATCATTGTATAATAATTCTTAGTATTAAAGTATTGAAAAGTTATGAAGAGCTATAATGTTTTCTCTCACCCGTTCTTTCATCACTTACAGATCATAATTTCAGTTGTGAGTTGGTGTTGGATAAATTACTCTCATATAAGTAATTTAAAGTTCATTACACCATTCAGAAGCCCAGATGGGGAAAAAAAGTGTAAGAGTAATGGCAAGCATTTAACAACAGGAAGCCACCAGGGACCATTAAAATTGAAAAAAATGCAAAATAAATATCTTGTCTGCCTGAATTAACTGATCTAATCAAGAAGCATGTTGCTGTTGATGCCATGATTACTGCGATATACCCCTGTGGGAAGCTGGAGCCTCTGTTTGCTCTTGTGCTAAATACTATCACAGGATTTATTATCATAGAACTGACACGTTTTCAAAACATTGCATTAAAGTTAACTAAGAACTATAACCAGGGAATTGAGAAATGAAGACCAAATATTCAGCATACCAAATAGTTTTAATTATTTAAATATGAGAAAGCCACTATGATAAATAATAGCAACTAAAATGTTAGGAGAAATAACTAGATACTAGGCATAGTGACTACTGTAATATCTCATTTCATCAACCTAGGAGACTGGTACTATTATTATCCCATTTAATAGATGAAAAAATAAGATTAAAGAGATGAAGTTAGGGGTAATACTATCTGACTACAAAATGCATGCTTATTAAATAAAATATGGATATCCTTCTCCCCATCAATTTTTAATTCTATATTTTTATTCTGATTTTAAACCTAAAAGTTGTTCCTTTTAGAGAATAAAAATAAAAATTTGAAAGTACAACAGAAAACAAAAAATATTAGCATATTGTCATATTTCCTTCTTTCAGTTTTTGTGTGCAAATACAGTATATGCTTTTTAGCTCAAATTGATTTCATATTACATATCTTAGAATCTGTTTTGGTTTCCCTAACTGTATGCCATAAGAAATTTCTAGCCCTAACTGGTTTGGCTCAGTGGATAGAGCCTCAGCCTGGCCCTATGGACTAAGGGTCCCAAGGTCAATTCTGATCAAGGGTATGTACCTTGGTTGTGGGCATATCCCCAGTAGGGCAGGTGCAGGAGGCAGCTGATTAATGTTTCTCTCTCATCGATGTTTCTAACTATCCCTCTCCCTTCCTCTCTGTAAAAAAATCAATAAAATATATTTTTAAATTTTTCTATTGTTATCCTAAAACATGTGTTTTAATCATTATACAGTATTTACTGACTTAGCTACATAATAATTTTTTCATTTCCGTAGTGTTAAAAATTCAGTTTGTTATGTTTCAGTTTTATAAATCTTTATGTATAGTACAATATTTGTGTAAAGTCACTTATAAACTTTATTTTTTATAAATTAATAGAAATAGTATTAAATGGGAAGAAATCATAAAATAACTTCCAGAAAAATTACAGCAGTTTCTAGAAGTTTATGAGAAGGTACATTTTCTTGTCCTCTTGACCATATCTCCGGGCTTTTATTTAATTTTAATACTTATAGACAAAATAGTGTCTTTTTTCTTACTTTTAATGTCTTTTCTTCTTTTTTATATTGGATTTATTTCATCCAAGCACCTTAAACAGGTCCCAATTAACTGAAACGAAAAGGGATTTTTAAAAAGAGTACTGGATGCCTTGCAACATGAAAATTGAACTATGAGATCTCAGTTGAAACTGGGTAATTCTGGAGATGCAGGTAACATGAATTAATAGTTTCTTGAAGCTGCTGCTGTTAGAACAATTGAGCTTTGACTTTCATCTGGAAAGAGTGTTGATTGTCTTCGTTTGTGTTAAGAGGGCACAGTTTGGGCAAGACCCTTTGGAGGAGAGGAGACATGTTTCTCCAAAAGGCTACAATATACAAAAACAGTGGACAACTGGCCCTAGCGGGGTAGCTCAGTTGCTTAGAATGTCATCCCAATATGCCAAGGTTGTAGGTTCGATGCCACCTTCAATAGCAACCACCTCACAAATCTTTCGAAGGTCCTCTAGCTTCACTAATAGCCAGGGAGTTTTTCCTCTTCATCTTTTCTAACTTAATATTTAACCTGCCCAGTCCTTCCTTGTTTTCAGATTGGATCTCCTCCCCACCACATCTTTGCATAATTTCCCATTCTTATTCGGAAAAAAAAATAGCCTTGTTCCTACTCCCATCAGCAACCCTGTATACCTTCAGATATTACTTCACTCAGCAAGTCAAAAACACCCTTCTTCCCCCCACCCCCATTTCCATTCCCAGAATCCACTCTTATAGGAAGGCATAGGAGACTTGGATAGTGTTTTTCCCCCCCTTTTCTCATTGGCATTGGATATTCTGTACATGTGCTTATAATCAGTCAATACCAAGTTTTTAGTTTTTCATCTCCAATATATATTAGAGACAGAAAATCATAATTAGAAGATATTGCTTTTCATAGATGTAAGATTGTCATTTCAACTTGGTTTTTGGAAAATGAGAACATATAAGGACTTTAAAATTAAAAAAAAACATTATGTGATTTGGTATTTTTCAAATGCCAGTGCTATTTCCGTATGCTTCATCCAGAAATGTGGCACAGTGGTCAAAAAGAGAAGTGACATTAATCAGGAAAGGCCCTGTAGTAAATTTAAAAAATGTTAATTAGAGAGAACTGTCATTTGTACATTTCTAATGAATTTGGGCTTTGTACAAAAAACATGGTAGTCTTAAATTGTGGTTTTTAAAAAGTGAATTCTGTACCCTGGTGGAATACCTAATGCTTTGGGGTATGCTGCAATTAATTTGTCATTGCCCCAAATCCTGTAGCCTAAAATGAGAAGGGAAGTACATCTTTTCCCATGAGGGATTGTGACAATTTCTTAATTATAATTGATGAGCTCTCTGAAAATGAGTGAGTGGTATATGAATTATTTAACTCTATAGCCCCCTTCAGGGTAGGGAAAAATGTAGGGTTCTTTCAGTTCTGCTTATATACTATTTTTAGATAAATTCTAGACTAACTTCTGTAACAAATAACCCCAACATTTCAGAGGGTTAACTGAATAAAAAATTATTTCTCACTTACATTACAGTCTAGTGCACAGCAGATGGAAATCCTGTTCTCTGTGGTCATTTAGGTACCCTGGCTGTGTGTTCTCCCTCTTCCTCTAGGCTGTCCATCTTCTAAGACCCTGATGTCCTTACATATAGTCAAGAGATAAGGGAAGAGTAAGGGAATGAGGGCAGTGGGGAGAAAAAGAGAGCATTCAAAATTTAGAAGCCACTGGCACTGGAAGCAGAACCTCACATTTGTTTATCTACATTTTCTTGAATTTCCTTGGCCAGAATTCAGTTGCAAAGCCTCATTAACTGCAATAGGGCTGGGAAACAGCCTGTCGGTGTGTCCAGAAACACAAATACTAATGAGCAACAACTTTCTATGCCACAAGGACACTGTGAAGACCCATGAAAGATGCTCCTCAGCATTTCCTGGGATACTTGGCAATGCTAAAGTCACAGGGAAGAAAAGGTGCAGAGGGGTTCAGTTGTCATTTAGTTTTACAACACCCCTACAATTTTAGTAATCAGGGAAAGAAAAAACTGAAATCAAGGATCTTGAGATTAAAAGACTTGTTAGTGGAGAGTTGCAACAACAGCTGGAATCTCTTGATTCCTAATTCAGTTCCTTCCCACCATGCCACGTGTCTCCACAAAAATTTTTTGACATGTGACATAGAGATGTCACATAATATGGTGTAACTCTGGAAAGCAAAATGAGCAGCTGCAGGTCTCATCACTGAAAGTTTTGATGTTTGTTGGGATAACATTTGGTGTTTATTTAACGTGGACTTTTCAAAGGGTGTTATAACAATTTGCTTGCATGGCCTCTTTCCTCTTAACGGTTGAACTTTTTGTTTAGCTGGCTGTCTGGCAAAATAGAAACCCCTCAGTACCTGTTTAATTGTGAAATAGCCTAAATTACCCTCAGAACTTAGACATAAAATCACATTCTCCAAGAATCAACGCCATGTGCGGCGGGAGCGAATGTGGCCAAGCCTAAAAGTGGATTTCCAGACGTGGTTTAAGGGAAGCTTGGAAAACACTCAAAGCCAGGACAAGTGCTTAGATTTGGACTGTCACTGAATGAAACCCAGAAAAGACTGTTGTGCTTCTTCACCAAAGTGGAGGGCTGCATGTCTCCAGCAGTTGTCCTTCCCCACTGGGATCCTGCTGAAGCTGCACTGTCTATTTAGAACAACACTTGCTTGTTATAAGCCAGCAGTGAATCTGGCAGAATAATTACCCACCAAAACCAGAAGCCAGTTGAGCCTAACAGGTAAAATGACCATGCTTAAGTACCAAAACAGAGACACAACGTCCACTATCAAATCCAAGACTAAATATGGGGCTGGCTATAAGAAGGGAAGTAGGCAGCCTCGAGCCATAAGTGCACAGGGCAAGAAGTGAAATGAAAGAATTGGAGGGGATTGAAGAAAGCCCATGAAGACCTGTGACTTCACACATGTCAGAAGTAAGAATTCAGAATCACCAGCAAGCAGTCTCGATGCAGAGCTGCAGACATGAAGTCAGTCTCCACCAGCTGCCCTCTTCATTTCCCTAAGACCGGCAGCTTGTTTCTGAGTTCAGCCTGGAAGAGGACCTGATGCTGGGATATTGAGGAAATTCCACATTTCTCATCATCAATGAAATTTGTCATGTCAAGTTTTGGGCTTGCTTGTAAGCATTAAGACAAATTCCATCTGCCTCACAGCCAGGAGATTCCAGGTCACTGTTCATCACTTACTATGCAATCATACAATTCGTATAACATCAGCATCACATGATTGCAGGTGGTGAACCAGGTTTCTAACACCCCAGGCTCATTTCATGGATGAACACCATTGGGGTGGCTTAAGGGTTATCTGCAAGAATTAATTCCTTCAACCTGCACCCCAGCCTGGCCATATGGTCCCAGGCTCTCTGGGAGGATCCTTCCAGGGCAAATGCTACAGTGCCGATTCACGAAAGCACCTGGAGATACAAAGTGTAGCTGACTCATTAGATTATTGGTGTCAGGTGCAAAAAGAAAACTCTAGCAAATCAGAATGATAGAGTGACTTTGACACTTGGATGCAGACATTTTATAGAGATTTAGGGATGGTACCAAAAAACCTAAGAGATAGAAAATGTGGAAGGCTTTGTCTCCCTAAACCCTCCAGATCTTAACCAACTCCCAAAAAACAGCCAATCAGAAAAATCATAGGACAAGTAAAGTGCTATTATAATACAGCAGTTAATAGAGGAAGCACAAGTATTATAAATTGCTAAAGAAAGAGATAAAAAAAAGAAATATGGACTAGCCTACCAAGAACATAATTCGGCTGAAACCGGTTTGGCTCAGTGGATAGAGCGCCGGTCTGCGGACTGAAAGGTCCCAGGTTCGATTCCAGTCAAGGGTCCCAGGTTCGATTCCAGTCAAGGGCATGTACATTGGTTGCGGGCACATCCCCAGTAGGGAGTGTGCAGGAGGCAGCTGATCGATGTTTCTCTCTCATCAATGTTTCTAACTCTCTATCCCTCTTCCTTCCTCTCTATAAAAAGTTAATACAATATATATATTTTTTAAAAAGAATATAATTCATAAAACTTAGTGTGTGAGGTCCTTGCTGCCTTTTTTTTGCAAAAGACACAGGAAGGTACTACTTTTCTTTGGTTTTAGAAATTAAATATTAGCGTGAAAAGAACCCCGATTACTTTCTCTAAATACTATATCGTACTTTACTATCTAGTGTTTGTTGTCATGCTTCATTTTTTAGAGTTATAATCAGTATAAATGCCATTTTATACTAACAATTCAATTTTTGTGCAATTTTTCCATATGACTGAATAATTTTAAAAATTTATTTCTTTCTAATACCTTTATTTGTTCCTGTTTTATTACTCTACAAATATCCAATGGCTTTGCCACAGCTAAAAAATTTTAGGGCAGTTGTCCAGGGGCACAGAGGACATCCCTCCCAAAATGGAAGCAACCATGGCCCATCTTCTGCCAGAGCAAGCTCAGTGCCCGGCAAACTTTGGGTTCTGGAGGTAGCATACTTTACACCTAGGAATTCTACCCAGGCTCATATACATAAATGTAAAGACAAAGCAGAACAAAAAACCATCTCTCAGTGGGGCCCAGCTAAAAAGTCTGCAAGGTCCAGGTTATAGTTCAGGAAGTCCTGCCATGAGGCCTGTGGAATCTGGCAGGCTCCCTAACGGACTACAGAGATGCTGTTTATGGCAATTTCAGGGGGAGAATCACAATGAAGGCACCGTGGGAGCAAGGCCACTTAAACTAAGGTTAAGAAGGTAATCAATTAGAATGAATAATCGCCCCTAAATTGTATGAATCACAGCCTTTAATATTAAATTTTGTCATAAGATTTTATAAAGTCCCAACACTTGCTTCAGTGGAATCCCAATCTATATATCTACTAATTCCTCTGACTCCTACTCATTTGTTAGATATAAACTGAAGAGTTATTTAATCATAGGAGACTTTTCTGACCCTTCCAACTTAAATGATCTCATCCCAAACTATCCAAGGTTATTTACTCTCATAGTCTCTGTTATTTTCCTTCATAATAATAATCACAATTGGTACTTATAGTTGTGTGTATTTGACTTATATCTATATCCTTTTATATTTGTGTCTATATCTAATTTAAGCATGATGTAAGCTGTGGTCACCAAGTCTGTTTTGTTCACCACTATATACTCAGTGACTGGCAATAAATAAAAGTTGCATGAGTGAGTGAGCGAATGAATGAATGAATGAATGCTCAAATAGTTTTTTTTTCTTTTCTTCTTTATATGAAGCTTTCTTGTAATGATGATATAGCTCACCATTTTAATAGAAATGGATGATGAACTTGTTAGAATCCTGGCTCTCATGGAACTTTCTCTCTAGTCATGGAAACTTTTTAAAAATGTAACATCTAAGTTGACTCTTTATTAGATAGAGGCCTGTTCTGAAAAGGGGAATGCGGGAAGGGAGCATGTTATATACAGAGATGGTAGCAAATGCAGATTGTGTGGTGGAATCAGATTTGGCAAATATGATGAACAGAGAAGTGTCCAGTGGGTTTATAGAGCACAGTAAGGAGATAATTATAGAGATGAGGTAGGGAAGTAGGCAGAAATAAGATCATGTAGGACCATCTGAGCTTAGTTCAGAATCTTTCACTTTGTTGTAAATGAAGTGAAAGATCGTGGAATATTTTAAGCAGAACAATAAAATCTAATTCACATCTTAAAACTATGATTTTTCCTTTGTGAAAAAATGGGTTGGGAAAGGTAGATGAAAAGAGTGGAAATAAGAGCATCAATTAGTAGACTATTATTTTAGTGTAGGAAGCATACTGTGGCTTGAGCTATCATGTTAGAAAGACAAGCGAGGACTTAGTACATATTTCCAATTCTAACAGGAGTTGAGGGTGGATTGGTTGTGAGACAATGAGGGAAAGAAATAAATCAGAGATGGCCCTACATTTTTGGCTGAAGAAAGTGTGTGGAATGGTATCATTTACTGGGAGTAAGATCACTTTTGGTTGGAGGCAGAGTCAGAAATCACAATTTTCCTCTTTGGGGGATGTAAAGTTTAACATACTTATTAGAAACCTAGCTGGAGATATCAAGTAGACAGCTGTTGGATAGCGGAGTTCAGTGTTGAGGGAAGAGATCAGGTCTGGAAGAAAACACAGGGAAGTAATCAGCTTATAGTTGAGAAGAGAAAAATAAGAACAAGGGCCAGGATTGATTGCCAAGTGCATTTCCATTTATAGGTTAACTAGAGGCCGGGTGCAAAGGGTAGGGTCTCTAGGCCTGGCCTGCGATCAAGTCCTATCGGGGCCTTCTGTCTCCCAGCAAGGGCCTTCCTTCATTCCTCGCTGCCCCCTAGTGGTCAGCGTGTGTCATATCGAGTGATTGAACTGGTCTCCCAGTTGAACTCCTGAGAAGACACTATGCTTATTTGCCTTTTATATATATACTAGTGGCCTGGTGCACAAATTTGTGCACATTGAAAGTGAATTGGAAGAAATATTTTAATATTACTATTTGCCCTGCCCCCTGATCCCATCCCCTCCCTCTGCCTTAGCTGGCACCTGCCTTAGCTGGCCTTGTGCTACCTGCTCACCTGATAGCTGTCCCCTCCATCTGCCTGCTGGCACCTGCTGCCTGCTTGCTTATTCTTCTGCCCCCGATCACCATCCCTTTTCTCTGCCTGCTGGCACCTGCCTTGGCTGGCCTGGCACAGCCTGCTCACTAGCCACACTCCCCACTGACTGGTCATCCCACCATTTGGTCAATTTGCATATTACCCTATTATTATATAGAATAGATTAGAAGAAGAGAACAAGCAAATGTGGCTGAGAGCAAAACTAGGGTAATGTTGTGAAGCAAAGAAAATAAGTAGGAAAGACAGAGCAATCTAAGTTATATAAACCTTTCCACAGGAGAGTGAAATAAGGCCCTTTGGATCTGGCAAACAAGATCATTGGTGATCATGGCAAAAGGAGTGTCAGTGGAATAGAAAGAATTAGAGTAGATTGAAAAGTGAACACCTTAAAAATACTGACATTATCTCTACCCCACTATCACACCTATTCAGCAGATTAGATATTAATCAACAAATCCACAATTCATATATTCCATCATTTTGCAGTTCTCCTTAACTAGAGATTTGAGATTTCAAAAAAAATTAAGGGATGATCTCTGTCCTTGGAGATATTATTTTTTTAGGTATCTCAGAACTCTCAGGAATATATCATTCAGTTCTGGAAATTTTTCTAAGGTAGTTGTTCAATATTGTACCTGCCAAAAAATGATTTAAAATTTTACACCTCCCTGATGCTCTATTCAGTAAAGAATGAGGCTAAGACTGATTTAGTCATATACCTTTTCAAATTCTTCACCCTGGCAGAAGGATTTCATTCATTTTATAATGTCTTTTCATACTTACTATATTAAAAAATCCTTTTATGAGCTTAAAGAAGTAGATGATGGCTATTCATACTCGTAACTTCTTTAACAAGTTATACCTATTTGCTCTTTATTCTTGTCCTAAATGACTTGGCAGTTTGGGGTCAATAACTGACTATGAATAGATTCTCTTACTATATTCACTAGTTCTTCAATTACAGTAGAGAATTCATTACAACGAGAGATTCTTAGTGCAGTAATTAGAGAATTTGATATTGATTTCCCATTCTGTGACAATTGCTGGCATTTCTGTAACAAAAATAACCATTATATTTAGAGAATCCTTAAATACTAACTAGAAATAGAAGTTTGAGGCATATATACATTCATTATTATACCAGAAATAGTTAAAAAAAATTCTCTTTACCATAATCCAAAAATATAGAAGTATTATTTTATCTTACTGACTTGAGGGACAGGTTAGAATACCTTTTAATGCTATTTTACTTTCAAAATGAAAGACATTTATTTATTGTCATCACTGATTAGGGTTAGTTTTTTTTAATGTTGAGTATACATAAATTATAGAAGAAAAGCATGATCCCACCATCTAGAATTAATTACTGTTAATATTTTCACATGCAATCTCTCTCAATCATTTTTCTAAGTTTATGTCTTTAAATTTAATGCTGGACTGAGAGTAGGTCTGGCTGTAACAACAGCACTTCTACATTCTTTCCAGGGAATAATATTTTCACTGATTTCAGAGAGGAAGGGAGAGAGAGACAGAGATAGAAATATTAATGATGATAGAATAATTGATCAGCTGCCTCCTGCATGCCCCACACTAGGAATTGAGCCAGCAACCTGGGCATGTTCCCTGACCAGGAATTGACCCATGAATTCCTGGTTCATAGGTCAATGCTGAACCACTGAGCCATGCCTGCCTGCCAGAGAATATTTTTTAAAGTAATTTCCCTGTTTTTATTTTATTTTTTTAATTTCTTTATTGATTATACCACCAACCTTATCACCCAAATGCAAAGAGAGCCACTATCAGCATTTGGGTGGCTATCCTTCCAGAATACATTATACATTTGTAGATAGTTCACATTATCATTTTATGTGTATGTTAGTACAGAGTTTACTGTATGGATAATTTTACAGAAATTAAATCAAATAATACATACTATTTTGCAGCTCAATTTTTAAAAAGAAAATAAATACATGATAGCTTTTTATGGCAATGAATGCAGCAAATATATCCTTACCTGGTTGTAAATTATTATTATTTATTCAGTTACCTATTAATGAACACAACTTTTTTCCAGTCATTTTTTGATATTTCAAGTTGCAATGAATATTCTTACACCTTCAAATTTACACCCTTGTCAGTATACCAGTACATACGTCTCTACCCTTAATCTCAGAGTAATATTCTCTTAAAAAAATGATTCAGGTATTTTTGAAATTTAAATGCTGTGGCTGCAAACGCATATGGTGTTAATGGTCTCTCTCAGTGTGTTCCGGGCCTCTATGTCTCCCCTTAGTTTTCTGTTGTGAGAAAGTCAGCAGGGTCCGATGGGGCCATAAAACATCTCTAATGAGTACGAAGAGCTAGTGCATAGCATCCTCATCCTGCAAGACAAATCAGCAAACACTGATTAATTCCATTTATACCAAGCTCTACAAAGAAAACAGCTCATTAGTTGCTGGTGGAGGTAGTGGGTGGGAGGAGCAGGGCAGAAGGACTATGAAAGAGATGAGAAAGCTTTTGGAGGTGGTGGATATGGTCATTATCTTGATTGTAATGATGGTTACAATAATGCAGGATACATCTGCCCAAACTTCATAACTTACACACTTTAAATGTGTGCTGCTATTATACCCCTTAAATTTATAGCATGTTATATGTCAGTTATATTTCAATGAACCTGAAAAATAATACATTATGTTATGTCAATTTACTACTTAAAACCTCACTTCACATAGGATAAGATCTAAACATCTTACTGTGGCATATAAGGTGCTTCATCATCGGGTCCCCACCATGTGGTCCCATTGGAAGAACTGTCCCATTCTCTGCCCCTCTCAGTTCCCCAAGGCCACCGGCATTCCTTCTCTTTTTGAACATGTCAAGCTCCTGCAACACGCATTTGCACGTTACCCCCATGCTGGAAAGGCTCTTCCACCACTTTCCAAATGGATTCATCGTCGTCCTGTGCATTTCAAATATCACTCCTTTAGAGAAGTTTATCCTGATATCCTATCTAACATGAGTCCATCTATTATTCTCTGTTTCCTCTGTGTTAACTCTTTAACATAGTTTGTAATGATGTCATTTAATGATCAATTGACTTTTCTCCCCCTTCTCTTTAATTGAATCTAAGCTCTTGAAGGCCTGGGACTATATTTGTTATGTTCACTATCCCTGAGAATCTAGAAGAAATTTGTCACATAATATAAAATCAATAAAAATTTGTTAAATGATTGAACTAACAAAAACAAAAATTAAATACAGATAAATATTCTCAGTAAAGGAATAGGTTTGGTTTTTTTTTTTTTAATAAAATACCATCCAGTTGTTTAAAAGAAAGAGAGATTTCTGTGTACTATTATTAAATGAAAATAACAGGTTGCATAACAGAACATTAATGATAATGATATTTTTGTATAAAGTGTATATGGGTGAGTAAAGTATATACATATTGGCGCATACATGTGTATATAGGTGTACACTATGTGTGTGTGGTGGTGTGTATGTATGAAGTTTTAAGCGCCTGCAAGGAAACTATTAACAGTGGTTACAGCTGTAGAAGTTATAAGATGAGTGATGGGGGACTTTAATGTTTTTTTTTAATCTATTTTTGTTAGAGAGTGAATTTTTATTTCTGCATAATCAGGTTTTTGTGTAATTCAAAAGTTAATTTTTTTTTGTTTGCTACTGCCTTTACTTACCATTCTGCAAATTAATTTGGGAAAGGGAATAATCAAATAGGCATGGAAAGTTACCAGAATCAATACAAGGTGTAAATAGGAATGTTACATGTATATATAAGTAATGTCAAGTCCTTGCACTGAAATTGTTAGACAAGAATAAATATTTGATGTTGGAAACACAAAGGGCAAAGAATATATATATTTTCCCCCTTCAAGAAGATAAGTTGTTTGCTATTCTCACTAGTTTACAGGCTTGAAATATTGATTTGTATTCTGATAAAGAATAGATTTTTTTTAGTTTTACCTTTTATTCAGCTGTGTTGCAGTTGATCACACGGAGACAGGTATCAGAAGATTTTACAACCAAGCGTGGTTGTATACAGTACTTTATACATTTGACCAGCTGTCACATGTACTCAACTTCCAAAAAACAAGCAAACAAAAAAGAGAGCCTTGTCTTTTTTTGAAGGCTGTCCTTTATGTCGTGAGGGTTCATATGTCCTTTATGTAACTGCAGATTCAAATGGTAAAGATGATCACACAACTGTGATTAATGGTCTCCTGAAGAATTATCATAAAATATAGGTCTAAGGGAACCTAAAGAATGAATTCCAACCTACTTATGGTATTCGGAAGCATGCACTTTCTCACCTGGAGCAGACGCAGTGCAGGGCACCTTCAGGTTTTTAAGAATGGGCACCAGGCAGCCTGTGGGGCATGTGCAGTGTTGAGCTTGGGGCCACGTTTTGTTCCCCAGCACTGCCTTCGGCTTCGCTGCCTCGGGTGCTAGACTCTCTGCCTGCATCGCTGTCACTTTTACCACCATTGTCATCAGCACTGTGCCTCTTTCCTCAGCGGAGCTGCAGAGTGGAGCACAGGCTCCCAAGGACTCACTCTCCTAGTATTCTGAAAAGAGTACAGCCTCCGTGCCCTTGGGCTTGAACTAGCTCTGCAGCAGTGCCTTGGAGAGGCAGGGGAGGAGAGTGGTAGGGGGGACATTCTAGTGGGATATTAGAAGGGTTGTGGTATAAAACCATGAGATAAAATTGTAATTCTCCATCAGTGCCCAGTGGGCTACTCCCAGCACCGTTTGGATGGCTGCCATCTCAGTGGTGTGTAGTTCAATGCATAATGACTTCCAAAAGGCATTTTCTTATTGAGACAATATGAATATTAAAAGTATTTGGTCAATATCACATGATCTCACTCATGTGGGATATAATGAATAACATAAACTGATGAGCAAAAACAGATCCAGAGATAGAGAAGCACTGAACAATGGTCAAACCTCAGAAAGAAGGCAGGGAGGGTGGGGGGAAGGAGGAGAGATCAACCAAAGGACTTGTATGCATGCATGTAAGCCTGACCAATGGACATGGACATTAGGAGGGTGAGGGCCTGAGCAGGGCAGTGGGAGGGGGAGCAATGGGGAGATAAGGTCACATATGTAATACCTTAATCAATAAAGGGGGGGAAAGTATTTGGGCCCGTAGAGGAGACAACCAATCGATGTGTCTCTCTCATGTTGATGTTTCTCTTCCCCTCCTCCCTCTACTCTCTCTAAAAATTAATGGAAAACATATCCTTGGGTGAGGATTTTTTTTAAAAGTTTATTTTCCCCCCCTCAATTCTTGATTTTATGGAGAGCATGTCTCTCACATCTGACCATAAAACAGGAACAACTACTCTCTTGAAAGTATAAGGAGAAAATAGTCTGTTCTTTCCCCATCACTCAGGCCACCTGCAGAGGGGAGGCTTAACTGGATGGAAGGTCACCAGGGGGGAGGTCACTGGTTTTCTGTAAGGATCTACCTTCTCTACAAGGCTACATGAATCCGTTTCTTCTCCTCTCCTGGCTCCTCCCTGTGTAGGCCCAGCAGGGAAAGCTTTGTCCTTTTGGGAAGACTGGATTGTTCAGATTGTTTTGTTGTGTTTTTTTTGTACCTGACAAGGTAGGTACAGTAGACAAAATCTTTTCTTTTCTTTTTTTCCCCCCCAAAAACAATGCTGACTAATTAGGAGGGAATAGGTACCCTTCTCCTCATTCTTCTCACTAAGCACAGGGAAATTCTAGGCTTTATATGTAAAATAAACATAAGAAGACTCTGAAAAGTGGAGAGAGGAAGTGTATTCATTACCCCCTAAGGCCAGCCTAGGTGGTGTCAGAGAAAGCCAACAAGGAGCTGGGTTTCATCCCCACCCAGTGGTACTGAGTCCACCTCCAAACCATCTAGCGTCACTGCAACTCCCTTCACTGCCCCGTGGTAACAAAGCAGCCCTATCCATCTTTGCTTGTGTCAGAACAGGCCAACTTGGATGCCAGAATTTTGAGATGATTTGTTATGCAACAGTCAACTGGAACAAGGACCTGCATAACTTCATCAGTCATCATGAAAAAGTAAATTGAAACTACAATGATATTCCAGTAGATAGCCACTAGGAGGACTACAAGGGAGAAAAGATAACATCAAGTGTGAGTGAGGATGTGGAACAATTGGAAGTTTTGTGCATTGATACAACCACTTGGAAAATCTGGCAGAATCAAAGTTTAACATATGGATATCAGCAATTCCACTCCCAACAGAAATATACGTAAACATATATAGAGAAATGTTCAGGGCAGCCTTATTTTAAAAAGCCCTCAAATGCAGACAATCAAAATATCCATAAATGGTGGACTGTATCAATATAGTATGTTTATAAAGTATCTTGTGAGATACATACAGTCATTCTCATTTTTAAAGTGAAAAACAGTGAGATTTGGGTAAATAGTTTAATTCCTGAGTTCAAGGTCTTAATGATTAAATTATTTGATTCAGAGTATGTGCCCCCAAATATTGGCTTCAGTAGTTAATTGAATGGGGGCTATATTCACTGTAATTCGACATGCATTGTGTTTATAAAGGCAAGCTAATTAACTACACTCATTATTGGTCAGTAAAAGAAAGATGACTTTTCTTCCTGAGATAACAAATGTCACTTAATTAGGATTAGGAGACAACTGAAGGTGTATTCCAGATAGAGCTGAAAGGCAGAGGAAAGGAGACTCCTTAGAAATGAAGGACCCAGAGGGCAGATTTTTCTCAGCCAACAGAGCACATGTCCTAGCTGAGTTCTCCTAACCCTCAGTTTCTCCTCCTCACCCCTCCCACGTGATCTAGGCAAACTGCCAATCTTGTGCTTTAAGCGTGTAATTCTTGCCGCTGACTCTGCTCCTCCAGTTGCTATTCCCTGGGCCTGAAATACCTTTCCTCCCTTTCTTTCACTGACCTAATTATCCAAGTTATTTTTCAAAGACCCTTCACCAATAAGAACAAAGCATCACCCCCTTGGGAGTGATGGAAAAGGAGTGTTCGTTTGTATGACAGCGAACACAGTGTGAATGGCCCTCCCGGAGCGGAGAAGCCCAGCTCACCTTTACCACTTTGACCCCATACCCCTGCCCCTCACTCCCCAGAAGACTAGACAGTAAATTAGTGATCTTATCTCATGCAAATTCATCTGGAGCCATTTTAATTTCAATCTCAAATATTAGGTTATCTTAGTTGACATCTAGGTCACACCATGAATAATAACAAAACCATTGCCACAGACTGAGAATGTCCACATTTTTACAAGACTAATGGGACTTTATTGAAAAGCTCTAAATCATCATCACAGGCATTTGAATGTGTAGGAGGCTTTAATGAAGAATTTAGACGGCTCATCCTCAGACTTTCCAATTCAATACAATCCCCTCGCTTTATTATGTGGGCCGTTGGCCATTCATATCCAATGATTCGTTAGTGTCATTATTCTGAACTGGCAAAGACTTTGAAATATTATTCTTTTTTTCTGACATTTCCTATTAAACTTTTCCATAGAAGAGGTCAGCATAGAGATTTATTTTCATGCTGATATGAATTGTCTCCCAAACACACAAAGATATTAAAAGGGTGGTATGGTTATTTTTTATTATAGTTTTAAGTAACACTTTTTTTTTTTCATTGTAGTGAGTCATGTATCATTGTAGGTATTTCAGTTTACAATAGAAAAGGCTCTATTGGGGTTGTTAGCCAGTTTTTTTTTGTTTTTTTCTTTTTTCCCTTTCCATTTTTCAAGTATTGTTCTTTGTAATGGCAAACAACAGCAAAGCACTTTCACTTTTCTCTAATGGAATGATCTATCTTGAGAATAAATTAGTTTCTTGGAGGCCTATTCAAGCCTAAGACTCAATGGCCGCTTTCAATTTTATTAAATATAAAGAAAATCTCACATAGAAAACAAACAAGTCTAGACCTTGAAACCTCTGAGGTCCCATCTAACTCATAAGATTCCAGAAGCAGTATTTCTTTTTCAGTGTAGCAAGAGCCCAGGAAACTATCAGTGTAGCAGGTTCAGGTAATAAGCGACAACCCTAGTAAATATTTTCACCAGACATTTCCCTCCTTAACATTAGCCAGAGACCTGCTCTATACCATACCCATCAATCTCCGATCTTGCCTAGATTTTAGTGATACTTGACTAGCATAGGTTGGGAGTTTTTCTGCGTGAAGTTTAGAGAGCACGTTTACATTAAATAAGAGCACAGAAGTAAATACCCAACAAAAGCTCTTTAAAAAAAATTTTTTTTTATTGATTTCAGAGAGGAAGGGAAAAGGAGAGGGAGAAGGAGAGAGAGAGAGAGACATTAATGATGAGAGAGAACCACTGATTGGCCCACAACCCAGGCACATGCCCTTGACCGGAATCGAACCGGGATCCCCCAGTCTGCAAGCCGATGTTCCATCCACTGAGCCAAGCTGGCCAGGGCCAAAAGCTCTTCTTGAAAGTACCCAATATTTCCTACAGTGTGATTCCTTCCTCACCCCTGAAGATAGATCTGAGCCCATCCCATCATCAGTCACTTCCGATTGTGCGTTTGCAAACAGTGAAAATTCCTTAGTGTGAGTACAAAGTCATCTCTAGCCTGATCCCATCTACATGTATGGCCTCATTTCAAAGTAGCCTCGAGAGAGAGAGAGAGAGAGAGAGAGAGAGAGAGAGAGAGCAAGGGCAGTTATTAATTCAGTAAAGTGCATATAACAGTATTTATGTAGTAGGCTGAACTACATAAAACTGCTGATATTTAACCATTTTGACCTACAAATTACTTATATCCTGTCTCATTCTAAAAATACTTCTCAAAACCATGGCAAAAACCACTCTGATAGTGTGCTCCACTTGAACCCTTACTTTTCCCTTTCCCGACTCTCCTGCTTTTGGGTGGGGTGCTGCAGCCAGGTCTGGCCAAGGAAGCCACACAAAGGTGAACTAAGCATGTCCCTTGCTGGCTGACAAAGAAAATAATGTATGCACATCTCCGGAATCTCTTGCTCCAATGACCAGAGAGACTACACGTTCCAGACGGAGCAACTGCCAGTGGTGAATGGCCAGCCGGGATGGCTAAGAGATCCGGGCCAGAGCCCTGTACCAGTCATTGCTGTGTCAGCTCTCATTTCCGGCTAATTTTACCCATACCCAAATGAAAAAGGCAAAGCAGTGAGGGGAAGGTGTGTAAAGATAGGGACATAAAGACAGGAGAATAATACACTCACCGTGCAAGCCTTTGTGTCCTCTGAGCTCTAGAGGTCTGATACGTATTTGATTTGGGTTTCCCTGTGGTGAAGGAAAAGAAAAAAAAGAAAGACCATCTCTTGCAATGCTGTAAATTCTCAATACCTATTGAAGGAATAAACTCTTTGCATCACTGTGTATGTGGGCACTGTATATCAGGAAGATAGAGACTAGCAGCAGGAGCTATGGACAGATGAGAGTCCTTATTAGCGTCAGTCAAAGAAACCTCTCATGGTGCTGAGCCTCGTCCAACACTAGATCAATTATTTAGCTATCTCCAGAGACATTAGCCTCAAATGCCCAATTAGCAAATGATTCTCAACTAAAGAAGGCTGGAGTTGAGGTAATCCACTCACTTTGTGCATTTCCATTTGTAAAAATCTCTGAGTTGGTATTTCAACTCTAGAGTTCCCTGTGAGGCTCACTAGGGCAGCAGTGTGCAGAAACCAGGTCAAGCTACGCGCAAAACTTCAGGGAGGCACATTGGACTTGCTTGTCAAAAGACACGAGCTGGAATCCGCCTGGTAATTACCTCATCTCCTTGAGCAAAGATACTTAACCTCTTGGAGCCTCAGAGTCATCATTCAGAAATGGAATAATTCATCCCTCACAAGAAAATCGTGAGGATTAAATAAGAAAGTGCCTGGCTCAGAGTAAATATTTATTAAAATAAGAATATGCTGCCCGGCTGGTGTGGCTCAGTGGTTGAGTGTCAACCTATGAACCAGGAAGTCATGGTTAGATTCCTGCTCAGGGCACATGCTCAGGTTGTGGGCTCAATCCCAGTGAGAGGCATGCAGGAGGCAGCTTGATCAATGATTCTCTCTCGTCATTGATATTCCCACCTTTCTCTCCCTCCTGCTCCCTTCCTTTCTGAAGTAAATAACATATTTTAAAAAGAAGAATATCCTAGCAAAAAATAGTAATGGATCACAGGAAATTCTCCTTGCATGTTCATTGAGCTCTTGGTCATTTTTTTTTTTTTTTTTTTTTAAGAATGCCGTTTTCTGTTGTTGTTTTTTTCTGTTTCCCCTGGCATTTCCTTGACCTGTAAGGGGTTATGTACTCGGAAAGAATACTGCAACTGGAATAAAAAGACTTCCCTTTCAATCCAAGATCTGAGCCTGAATTGTGGAGTAGCATTTTCTGGGTTGAAATAACTTTAGCTACACAAGGCTGAACTGCTATTTTTTCAACTTTTAAGGTAGCTTCAAGCTGTTTTTACAACTTTTTCCACACAAACTTCCGTTGTAAATCAAGCTTGAACCTCTCCAGTTCTCCTTCTGCCCACAAAACAGCATCCCTTCCCAAGTAGGATTCAAGATTCCAGTCACAGCTCAGCCGTGAGGATGTCATAAAAGTTCAGAGAGAGAGATCTCTGGGACTCTTGTGATGCAAACTCCAGCCTGACTTGCTTCCCATGAAGCAATTGGCACAAGGACCTTTCTGTTCCTCAATATGGTAATCGTGCATTTGGGAACTACAATAATTGGGTTGATTTGCTGCATATCTCATCTGACCTTCCAGCCTACCGGCTAACCTGGTAGATTTGCCTCTAAGACAGTCAAGTGTGGGTCTCTCTCATTCTCAGTCTGGACCTTGGGTATCATACAAGCATCATTCACCTGGATTGCCTTCATCGGTGACCTTTCCCTTTGACTCACTGGAGCTTCTGGATGTTTCCTTTTGATCCTACACAATAAAGTATATTTCACAATTGAGATCTCAAGACATCAGATAAGAAACCAGGTAGGGCCGAAACCGGTTTGGCTCAGTGGTAGAGCATCGGTCTGCGGACTGAAAGTCCCAGGTTAGATTCCAGTCAAGGGCATGTACATTAGTTGCAGGCACATCCCTGGTAGGGGGTGTGCAAGAGGCAGCTGGTCGATGTTTCTCTGTCATTGACGTTTCTAGCTCTCTATCCTTCTCTCCTCCTCTCTGTAAAAAATCAATAAAATATATTAAAAAAAAAAAAAAAGAAACCAGTTAGGGTATCTTAGGCCATTGTTCTGTACCTTGAAAAGACATTATTGTCAAAATATATTGTTGTCTTTTAACAGAATTACCCCTGAGGTCCCCGTGCATCACGGTGTCTCTGATTGTAGCAGCATTATAGATTTTGTACAACAGATATGTAGTGATAATCGATGCAAAAGTCCAAGTTGCTTTGGAGACCATGTTTATACATTTAACTGACACCTACAATGTATAAAATACTATCTTTTAATTATGAGGTCAATCATTATTTCACAGCAGAATTTCTCTGATTCACATAAGAGGCAACTTGGTCAAAGGAGAAATGATCTATGAGGCTTTTGAGGCTCAGGTGACATCCTGGTTCAATGGGTTCTAGAGTGTTTCTGCAAGAGAAATGCCTAAGAGAACCATGAAACAGCTTGAAACTTCTCATTTATGAGAAAGCTTGCATGGTATGTATTTTAAGGGGGGGGGGGGGGGAATCCAACTCCATTGCCAGCCGAGGAAGCTTTGTATGAATGCCAGAGTGCTCAGCAAGACGGGGGATTCCCTTGAGTAGCTGAGATGCTTGTACTGGCTAGGACACCCTTGGTGCCATGGCCTATAGCAGTGGTCGGTGAGCCACATGTGGCTCTTTGGCCTCTTGAGTGTGGCTCTTCCACAAAAAACCATGACCTGGGCGAGTCTATTTTGAAGAACTGGTGTTAGAAGAAGTTTAAGTTTAAAAAATTTGGCTCTCAAAATAAATTTTAATCATTGTACTGTTGATATTTGGCTCTGTTGACTAAGGAGTTTGCCGACCACTGGCCTATAGCAACAGGGATGATAAGTATAGGCCTACGTGGATGGAGGACATATAATACCTATGTGGTTGGTGAGTGGTGTCCAGCAGACACAGAACAAAGTTCAAGGAGACTGTAAGATCATGGAGGTGGTCCTCATGACTGCTGGAATTTAGCCAGGGGCTCGCTGTAGACTCTGCAGCACTAGGCGGAGGTCATGCTATTAGGAGACAATACAAAATATATTAGAAGATTGTTGTGTTAGTGCAAACGGCAGTAAAGTGAGTTGGAATAGAGTAACTATTGTCTTGGGGGTTGTTTCTTTTTGTTTTTTGGTCCTTGTTGTATAGAAGTGCATTCCAATTCTAGAGCCAATGATTTGGAGCAAGTTCCTTCAATTTAATAGGCCTTGCTTTCCTTGTCAATGAATTATATAAAACCAGAGGCTCAGTGCACAGGATTCGTGCACTGTTGGGGGTGTGGCCTGCAGGGATCAGCCCACTGTGGGAGCGCCATTCATTTAGGTCAGCCGAGTGGCTGTGGACCCGCCCTCTGTGAGGCTGCTGCCTGGTCAGGCATCTTACATGGAGTAGGAGCACTCACCTCTCCAGGGGACCGAACTGGGGCTGGGCCCTGGGACAAAAGATCTGACAGGTGGTAGAGTAGGCAGCAGCCCTCAGAGGCTGGGAGGCAGTGCAGCGTGGCTTGCAGGCATCCAGAGGAGGTGGTAGACAGTGAGGAGGAGGAGCCTGGGGCAAGAAGGAGATGATCTCAGCCCTGGTTTCTGCCAAGCCTGGGATTTGCAGCGGGAGCAGCTGCTCATCCCAGTCAGCCAGAGTGGTGGTCCCACTGTGGTAGTGCACTGACCACCAGGGGGTAGCTCCTCTGTTGAGCACCTTCCCCCTGGTGGTCAGTGAACATCATAGTGACTGGTCGACCAGTAGTGCTGGTTATTCCGCCATTCGGTTGCTAGGCTTTTATTATATAGGATAATGTATGCCTACAAGGTCATTGTAGGAATTCAACCCAATAGCATATGTGAAGTGCTTGCTCTGGAACAGGTCCTTCATGAGTAGCAGCTGTCACTACCATTAGGATGCTGATGAGAATGGTGAGTCTGATTTTTAAACAAGTACTTACCACAGAGTTTGACACATAGTAAGAAATCATTATTTTCCTCCCATTCTCATTTTGAAGTTACTTCATGTCAAATATTTGCAATGGAGTTTACCTGTAGCTTTTATCCCTGAAGCCCAGCCCCCACCCCCATCCCCCCCAAAATACTGCATCTTTCAAGAGTTATCAAAAATCTCTCTATTGTGTTTTGTGCTAAGAGGTAGGAAAATAATGGCCTTTGGAATCAGAATGCCTGATTTTTCCCTCTCTCACTATTCTCCTAGTATTAATGAGCATGCGTATTAGTCATTGTTTCTTGATATATTAAGAGAACCTTGCTTGCATCAAAGCTCCTGAATCATACTCCATCCAAACTATAATGACAGCAGCTACCACTTGAGGATGCTTACAGAGCATAAGTGTACTATCTCATTTAATGCTTTCAATTTTATTAAGTGATTGCTATTGCCTCTCTCGTTTTATAGATGAGAAAAACCTGGCTGAAAAGATAAGGTAAAACTAAATCAAGGTCAGGTAGCTAACAGGCAGCAGGGCTGGAGTTAAACTCCGGTGACTCCAAGGCTGATGCTCATTGTTCACTGTGCCGCCCACCTCCTCACTGGAAATGCTAAGAAAGCCCCTGCTTGTGGTGAACTATAAAATAATAAAAACGGAGGCAACCAAATGCCAGCTTGTTCATTAAGGTAGGAAGTTCACACAATATAAAAATGATAAATCAGTTGACTTTCTTTTTACAACCTCCGTGTACCGTGAGAAAAAAAACACTAAACTCATCCATCTTCTTCCCAACTATTAATCTCTTCAACATTAATACTTTCCTAAAGTAAATTAGGAACTGGGAATTAATTTAATGAGTTTTGCTTCCAAATGACATAAGCCCCATATCATTGTAATTTCCAAAGCACACTGACACTTAAGTTATCCAAAGGGGTGGGTTGCAAGTCCTTTATAGAACTCGGCCTTAAAAATGGAATTTAATAATTAGGATTTCTTGTTAATGTGGACACTTTTGTTATAAAAAAAAAAAAAAAAAAAGGTTTGTGTGTTCATTTAGCGAGGGGCCTCATTTTCTTAATAAGTTAAAGGATGTTTGTTTCTTGTCAGATGTTACCTGCTCCACAAAACACATGCTGTGGGCCAACATAAAACACGGCCCGTATGCATTTTTAAATACACAATTATAATTTTCAATGAGCCACGGACGAGAGGCATGTCGGTTCATGTCATTTGCATAAAATGTCAGTCAGATTGGCAGCTCGTTCACCCTCTTGCTGTCCTTGAGGCAGAGCGCAGAATGCCGAAGCCCACACTGTCATTAGCAGTGCCAGTCAGAGGAAGAATCAGTCACTCACGCTTAACTGAAACAATGAAAAATTGAATTACCTCTGACTTGTCAAATCATTTCACAGAGTAATGATACCATTAATAAATCATATTAGCCCTGCCACGCGACCAAAATCCCCACCCTGACATTTATGGGCATGCCATTATATCTGAGGAAGAGAGAGATTAAATTGAAAAATTTGGGTATTTCTTCAAGTACATTAGTATTGCAAGGGACAGAAAAACAAACTCAAAGTACTATCTTTCCAGCACACTGTTTTTGTTTGTTCGTTTTCATACTCACCCTGGACAAGATGCGTTGGATAAGGGGAATGACAGAACAGATTAAAAAATTGAGTTGTCTCTGTGCTCGAGGATAAGTAATCTACAAAAGTTTACAAGGAAGGCGGGGCCATCATGGTGAGGGATCTTGAAAAAATGAGGAATAATTGAGGAAACTGGATTTATTTAGCCTCGGGAAGATTCAGCAGAGGACATACTAGATGCTTTCAATTATTTGAAACTGTCCTTTGAATGTGGATTAATGAAACAGAGGCGACTGGGTAGAAGACACAAGGAGACAGATTCTCTCATAGGAGGAGACATGGTAAACACAGGAGCTCCGCATTACTGTCTGGTCTGATATCACTGAAGAGACACCGCCACAGGCTGAAGCTGTGTATGATACAGGGAGGGCAGTGTATTCAAGAAGAAAACTAGGTAGGTGGCCTTAATGTTTCTTCTAGTCCTACACTCTGTCCTGGAGAAGAAGACAGACAAGAATAATTTAAAAAGAAAATGACAGAAATTAACAAATACAAAACAGAAAAATTGAAACTGAAGGTGAAGTATAATTACCGGTTGGGTTTCTCCAGAAGCAGAGACTCTTAAGACGGAGTTTGGCTGGCTGAATGCTTACTAAGGAGCCCCCTGAAGGACAAACTCTGTAGAAGGGAGAGGAAGGAAGCAGTTTGAGCAGAGAGAAGACGGGCCCAGAGGCAGGTCTGACCACAAAGTCCTTCTGAAGCCAGAATACCCCTTCAGAGTCCCTCCTGAGTTGGTTGGGTCAAGACAGGCAGGCCTTTCTTTACTCTCACTGGTCATTCATGTAGAGGTGAACTTCCCAGGATGAGATGTAGCCTTGGGCAAGGTGACTCCCTGCAGCTGAGGCGGGCCCTGGAATGGCTGACAGCTGAAGTGTGTGTGGAGAGAGGTGGGGTGTCTGTAGGTCAGCAGCACTGTCAACAATCAGGGCAACGAGTCCTTCCCTGAAGGCAGATCTGGGCGATGTAGTGTCTATGAAATCCCCCTTGTACACTTCGAAGCTGCTTTCTCAGAGACGATTCCTGAGCAACTCCTACAAAATTCTAATAAACTTCTGGAGTGAACTGCAGGGAGTAAACAGCACTGGCTGCAGCTGGTCCCAGCGCAGCTGCTCCTCATTGCCTGGCCCACCAGCCGGCCAGCTCCCTCCAATGTTGCGTGCCCCCGGGCCGTGCAGTATCAGCTCCATCTGCAGGGTTCAGTGCACATCCCACTGAGCACACCCACCCCTTCGGACAATGTGTCCATGGGGTCAGGTGGTGTGAGCCAGACTCTAAGGAGGAGCCGCCGGGACCAGGTGCCTGGGCGCCCAGCTGTTTCTCATTCAGGCCTCCCAGCCCCCGCCCTATATCTCCCAGCGCTGCTTTCCCGGGAGCGCGATCCCTGAGCAGCACCGAGGGCCCCGCTCTCCCAGCCTCCCTCCCCGTAGCCCTTCCGCCAGGACACCAGGTACTGCCCTCACCCTGAGCCACATGGGGTGCCCCGCGGGCTCCTGCTCGCCCCGCTGGGGAGCCCCCACGCCACCCACCGCACCCACCCACCTGGCCCTCGGGTGTCACTCCTGGTGTTCAACAGAGGCCGCTGCTGATGGAGGGGCTCCGGTGGGCGAGGGGCACGCAGGGTGCTGGGGGAGGGGGAGTCCAGGGGGTGGCTGGGTCCCAGGGTGGCAGCTGCGGGAGGAAGGACTGGCCCCCAGGAGGATGCAACCGCGTCCTGGTGATGCTGCGGCCTGTGACCGAGGTAAGCCTGGCGTCCGTCCGTCCGTCCATCCGTCTGTCCCAGCCTGTGCGGGGTCTGGCCCTGGGCATCCTCACGTGCGGTTCTCCCCTGAGGGTCTCCGTGCTCAGGGCCGGCCCCTCGGCCCCTCGCTCCTTGCTGGGCCGGGAGAGCTTGTTGTGAGGATTCGCTTTGCCATGGTCGCTGAGATGGGCCGGTGTGGCCCAGGCCCGGGCGGGAGGGAGAGGCGGTGCAGATTGCAGATTCTGTTGGCGTCCTGGGCTCGCTGCTTCGTTGTGGGACATTCACTCTTACATGGGCTCTTAGGGGGCCGGGGGTAGCTCAGGGTGGAGGGAGAGGCCCTGGGTAAGAGGTGGTTTGTGTGGAGTCCTGGGCTTGCTGAGAACAGACTTGGGCTTGGTGCTGGATGAATTGTTTTTTTATGTTAAAAATGGGTTGTTGCTGGACCCACCTGAGCGGTGTGGTCACTCTCGACTCCAGGGAGTGGTTTTTCAGGAGCTGTTGAAGTCTCTGCTGCCCGCGGCTCGGCCTTGCCCTGGGTCTGTGTTGTAAATACCGCGCGGGCTTGTCCCAAGGCTCACATGGCATCTTCTCCCACAGCTGGTCACACCACAGGGTCTCGTCCAGCACAGCCTGGCCTCCTACAGTTCTCCTGGTTTGGTCCCACTCCTAGCGTCCCTAACCCTTGGTGTGTGCATTGGCTGAATTCCTTGCTGCTGAATATACTGCCTTCAGAATCTTAAGATACCTGCCAGTCATTGTGCTTCTTGGTACTGCGAGGTGCAGGTTGCGATAATTTATGTTACTTCCTTCGTATGGGATGCTCCGGAATGCTGGTGACCACTAGACCCTAAAATTTTACTGATGTGCCATATCCCTGAGTTGCCCTAGGGGCTATCTCCCATCCTCTGGAGCACAGGATCTCTAATATGCCAGCTAGCCACATGCATGACGCCTTTAATTTAGTGGATCCACCTGGTATTTTGCAAGATGTGTAGACTGTGCATACCTTTTTATATACATATTATGACGATAGCCAAAGGAAAAACTAACATAAGCCTGGAGCTATGTTCTAAATATATCCTGTTGCCTATTACCAGAATTCAAGTGATTTCTGATATCCTATTCTGATAGTGATGGAAAAGACTCCATTGCATAAGCCAATGGCTGTGTTCCATGTACCCAGAGGGGTTTTAATTTGCTCAAGCAAAGGTACTCCACCTGGGGTGGTGGCTGTAGCTGAGGGCTACTCCTTGGCTGTGAGTTTGCAATAGCCTGATGCCATTTTGTAAGCTCCGTCTGGTTTGTGTAGGGGCCGGACTGGGGAAAAGGGGAAGAAATGGCTGTGGATTGTTGCGAGTGGGATCTGGGATGTGGGATCATTTCCGGTTTGCCGTATTAAAAAGGAGGTTTGAAGTATCGGAGGCTTTTCCTTTAAACTTCATATTAGAACAGTTTTACCCTCTAGTCCGAGGTCCCCATGTACCATTCATGACCAAGATGGCTGCTCTGACTACCTTTGGGACTAGGAGAATGACCATCAGGTGGGTTCGTGCCCCCCGTGTATCCCTGTGGGCCAGTTCTCATTTATTACCTTGTCCCCTCAAAGTGCCCCCACTTGAATACATCATTACACGCCTCCAGGTATCAGTGTAACTCGAACTCTTTACCCATCATTCCATAAAATATTTGGTTATCTACCTTTTTCTAGGGCATAGTTAACCTAACACATAATGGGGTCTTCTTTGTTAATCCAATCTGAAAATTTCTGCCTTTTTTTTTTTTTAGTAATTTATACCATTTTCATTTAATATAATTAATGATATATTTATTTTTTATTTACTATTATTATTTTTTAATTTGGAATCTATTTTTTAATTTAATAAATCTTTATTGTTCAGATTATTACAATTGTTCCTCTTTTTTCCCTCCTTAGCTCCCCACCTGTAAGGCCAATTTGCATATTGACCTTTTATTATATAGGGTGTTCTAGAATTCCATTTTAATTGATCTGTGTGGCTTTTGGATTATATGTCTTCGTTTAGGTTTTATTAGTGATTGTTGCAGATATTATAATATATTTACCTAATTTTTTCAGTCTACTCATGGTGTTTTATCCCTTCCCTTCAACTGAAATGTAAAATTGTTGTGGCTATAGTCTCTTTACTTCACCTCCTTTCCTTTGTAGTTGTCCTATGCATTACACATGGCAGGAATAGGGAAGAGTTGAAGGGGTGAGGGTACAGAGGGAATAGGACATGAATAAGAAAGTAATGAACTAAAAAAAGATTAGGCAAAGGGAGCAGTGTAAAAGTATCTAGCCTCTTAAAATGTATGAGTTCTATTCAATCGTAGACAAAGAGACACTTTCAGTTCTTACTTGTTTTTAGATATACCAAGGTTCTCAATGAAATTAAAAGCTCTTATTTTCATTTTTCCTATCAAATGTAACAGTATCCTCATTAAACATGCTCTTTACTTCATTTGTCTCTTCAAAGACTTTGGACTGACAAGGTGGGTGGGTGTGGTGCTTTGGGAAGATATATATATATATATATATGTGTATATATATATATATATATATATATATATATATATATATATATATATTTAGAATTGGAAAGACTCTGACAATTCTATAATTCTTGTTTTCCATAGCCATATATGTTTTAAGGAATTAAAGGAGGAAACTTTATTTTGTACATCTGTCTATTACTGTTTCTGTGTTTCTCCTTCATTTCGAAGTCCCCAGTGGCCCTCTGATCCCATCCTTCTGCCTGCACAGTGTCCTTCTTTAAAGGAGGTTGCTAGAGACAAATTCCCTGCTTTATTTCATCTTAGAATGTCCTAATTCTCCTTCATTTCTGAAGGCTATTTGTTCTGAATAGAGAATTCTCAGTAGATAATTTTTTCTCTTAGCACTTCAAAATTATTTGCCCCACTATTTTATGCCCCTATGATTTCTGATGAAAAATCTGAGGTCATTCAAACTGGTGTTCCCCTATCTGTGATGTGTTGCTTTCCTCTGTCTGATTTCAAGATTTATTTCTCCAGTTTTAGTTTTTAGTATTTTTTTTATTATGATGTATCATAATGTAGTTTTCTTTGCATTTATCCTAGTTAGATTTCACCAAATGTTCAGTTGTTTTGCTCCAACTTTTGGAAATTTTAAGCAAGTTTCTTAAAATAATTTTTTTTGGCATTGATTTTTCTTTTTTCTTTCTGGGACTCCACTGACATGAATATTAATTTTTCAATACTGTCCCATGGGGTTCTTGAGTCTTTGTTCATTTTACCATTTTTTTAGACAGAAAACTGTAACCAGTCTATCTTCAAGTTAATCAATTCTTTCCTATGTCATAATCCATTTTGCACGTGAGCTATTTAAGTGAATTTTCAAAAAATGTATTATATTTTCCAATCCTAAAATTTCTATTTCCTTTTCCATAGCTCCTACTTCTTTGCTGAGAACATACCTTCCCATTCATTTCAAGAATATTTGTCTTTCATGGAATATGGTTATTAATCTTCTGCTTTAAGTTGTTTGGTAGTTCCACCTCACAGGCATCTCAGGGTTAGCACCTATAAATTTTCTAGCACCTGTAAACTTTACTGATATTTTACTAGTACTTTCTATATAAAGTACTTTTCAACTGTATCCAGAACTTTTTGAATATTACATTGTGAGATTGTTCCATTCTTCAGAGAGTGTTGACATTTCATTTTAGCAGCAGCCTACCTCATTTTGTTCAGAAGCAAGTCTTAACCTTTTGTAGACTACCGCTCAGCTGTTGGCTCAGTTTTCCAAGTTCATGCAATGCTGTTTGTGTGAGTTGGGAACTCATCAGTGAATTAAAACTCGTGTGTGACAACACACATCAGGTCAGTTCCATGCTTGTGCAATTTGGAAGGTGAGTCTGGGTCTTGTACACAGATTTAGGGATGTCTTCTATAGATCCCTCCTATCTGAAGTTTCCCCTATGCTCTGTCTTCAGGAGATCCTTTGGCCATTAAGCTTACATTTTAATGCTCTGTCCTGTCATCCACTTCCTATGACAGGGTCTACCTCACCAGCAGCATGATGCAAGGGGAAAAAAAGAAAAGTAACCTGAATTGTCCCACATTTTTTTGGATCACAAGGCTCCTTCTCTGAGTCCTTTTGGTCAGAAAGAAGGATTTGATCTCAGTGTTAGGGTCTTGAGTGGCTATTACTGCTGTCCAAGCTACGCCAGGACAGCCTCATGACCAAGGCTTACGTAGCACAGAGCTGATGAGTTATTAAGACTGGGATTTCCTCTACAGCTATTCTACATCTTCTGGCCAGAAAAGGATCTTGCGATTGTTTTGCCCCTAACTGCAGGTTTAGGATGCCCTAAAACCCATGGAGGGGTCATGGAAGCAAAACAAAACAAAACAAAACAAAACGAGAGATGCAAGGCTGTCTGGTGATTCTCAAGTTTTCATTTTTTTAAGAGTTCTCAGATGGCCCAAACCGGTTTGGCTCGGTGGATAGAGCTTCAGCCTGCGGACTGAAGGGTCCCAGGTTCGATTCCGGTCAAGGGCATGTACCTTGGTTGCGGGCACCCTGTGTGGGGTGTGCAGGAGGCAGCTGATGGATGTTTCTCACTCATCGATGTTTCTAGCTCTCTCTCTTCCTCTCTGTGAAAAATCAATAAAATATATTATTAAAAAAAAAAGAGTTCTCAGATGGTGTCTTTCTGCATTTTGTCCAGGGTTTTTAGTTTTAATAAGTGGGAGAGATAGGATAGAATGTGTTTACTCCATTTTCCTTGGAATTTGAACCCCCAAAATTGAAGTTTGAAAACCTTAGAAATTATTGTGATCCTTACAAGAGTGTTAAAACTTACTGTCATTACTGTTCTGATAAATCAGAGTCATGACATGTAAGATACTTAAAAACACTTAAGAACATTCAATAGTTTTTATTAGACCATTTTTACTTAGTTGGGTGGTTTTGAATTATCCTGCAGTTTCCTTTCTTTCATGTGTTAAATGATTTCACCACTCTTTGACATAAGAACTGTAAGTGTTTTGTTTTACAAATGGCCCATTTGACCTATTTATGGATAAATGCAAGTGTTTGACATGTCTACTGAGAAGAGGAAAGATCTGTTAATTTTTCTGTATTTTTCTTCCTAAGTGAAATGACTCCTTAAATGTTAATGATTTTAATCCTTTTTGAGAATAAATTGCTTTATAGCAAAAATGGTTTTAACATCTATATAACCTCATAAATCATAAAATAGTACTCATATGCCCTATGAACAATCTAAAAATTATTAATATATTATTACAACTAGGACATTGACCATAATATTATCCCTTGATGATGCACTAAATTAAATTGTTTTCATAATGAAAAGAACAATTTAACATCTAATAATTGGCATGCTTCCTAAGACTTTCTACCTTTTCAAATTCCCATACTGTTTTAGTCTTGATGATGAAATCTAAATTAAGAAGCTTTCTCTGTTCTGCCTCATGCTAGCAGTCGTTCTAAGCAAGTTGTTTCATGTTTGTTCTGTAGCTCCTCTATCAGACTAGCACCCACCCTCTTAAAGGATGCCAAGGTTAGAGGAGGATATGATATCTAAAACTGACAGGCATAGTAATTTGTAGTTTTTAAGGCCATAATGTGTCATTGTTTCTCCATGCTACCACCATACTGTGTCATTATCAAATTCACCTGTTGTCAATAGATGGCATTTCTGCTAGTTTACTCCCTCCTTGGCCCAGTTCCTAGGACTGAGTTGCTTTATTATTTACTATCCATGTTTGTTACAGAACTTATGAAAACTACACACAGGAGTACTCAGAGATACATGAAAAACCCATTTATTTCCAGATGTACTAGTACCGTGACTCGGGGGAGCCCATTTCCAAATCTTGAGCAAGCCAGTATGGAGGAAGATTTCTCTTTATACCCTTTGGTTTCTTTGTCCCCCAAATATGAATCTTTCATGGGCTTTGCAAAAAACCCCATGTGTTGGGATGGAGGCCATGAGACCACACCTGAAGGCCTGGTTTGGAGCCAGCGCTGATAACCTCCTCCTGGGCTTGTGTATGGTTCATGGTTTATGCCTCTGTAAAATGGGAGTATCTAGGTAAACAGGTCTTGCAAGACCAGATAATTAAGGAAGGGGCAATGACTCGATTATAGGCTAAATAGAATGTGCATTAGGGATACTGATTAACTAGGTACAGACTCAGGCTTATAACTGCAACCCCCCCCCCCCCAAAACACACACACACACACACACACACAAAAAAAAAAAAAAAAAAAAAAAAAAAAAACAAAAAAACACACAACACCACCATCAATAACAACAAAAAACAGTCTTATTTTCCTCATCATGTTCTGCTTTCTTGGGAATGAAGCTATGTAAATGCAACTTCAAGTGGCATCCCCTTCACGGTATTTCCCCTCCTAACCCTTCCTACAGGTATTCCGGGGCCAACACAGCTCCCTGCCACTTGGGTAGATGTGTTCCCTCTTAGCTATGCTCTTATGGTTTGTGCGCTTTTCTTTATTATATTTAACAAGATATAAAGGGCTGAGTCAGAAATACCCAGGATTTGGAAAAAGGGATTATAACTCTTACAGGGAACAAGTTTTGGGAGGAGAGCACTACATGGTTGAGGAGGGCTGGTAAGAGCTGGTTAGAGTGGCTGGATAAATTGTTCCTGACTTGTCATGGGATGTGGCTGAATGTGTGTGTCACCCAGTGGATGGAGCACTCTGAATGGGGTGGGGGGGAATGTGAGGGGGTGGGGTGGTAGACACGGAGCCTGGCAGTATGGGACTACAGTTAAATATAACCGCCCATGTTTAGTTTGTGGACAATAGAGAATAAGTAACAGTTTTAAAAGAATGACATGATCAGGTAGACCTGTTTTTTAGAAGGACAATGGAAGTAGTGTGAGCAATGGAAATAGACAAAAGACAGAGATAGTTACAAGGTCATAGCAACATCCTAAGTAATAAAATATATTCTATTTATTTTTTTCAGTATTGGAAAGATTTTTATGAAAGGCAGAATTATATGTTTACAATTAAATTTACAAATGTTTTAAAATTTTTCATTTGATACTTATTAGATACCTATCATGTAACAGGTTTTGAAAAAACAGAATGTTGTGCAAAGATTTAGCTACAGTGATGTTCACTGCAAAGTTATTTACAACTACAATGTCTGGAAATAATAAAAAGATCCACACTTATTAGGTTGGCTAAAAATACTGATTTTTCTGTTTTATACATTAAAAAATACACTACATATATGGTATGTATATGTACAACTTCTTTTTAAAAAGACACATGTCTTTCATACATTATCTTTCCTCTTATTATGAACAATTTCCATAATTGTCATTTAAATGTAAATACATTGCTTCGTTTTAAAAGAATAACATGATCAGATAGATCTGTATAGCACATGTATACCTGTAGCATGTGTGTATATGGAAATGGATGCAAATATATGCCATAATGTTATGGAATATAGTTTAAATTGTATATACATTTATATAAAGTATATGTATATAAAAGTGTATGTTTTAGATTATAGGTATAATTTAAAATTATGTAGTAAAGAAAAAAACACTTAAAGATATATGCAAATTATGCATGCACTTATTTTTTAGAAAAAGTGTATATTCCAAATACATAACATACACCAAAAATGTGTACATGGCATTATTCTTCTGAACTTGATGTTCTTTTAAAAAAATTTTTTTTGGACCAAAATGCTTGTTACAATATTTTTAGCTAAATGTACAGATTCCATATTTTCTTCCCAGACAAGCAGGAGGAGCTAGGGCTGTGGTGCCGGAAACTAAGGCTGGGCTTGGGAATGGGTTAGGAACAGGGCTTTGGAGAAATAAATTGTTTTTTTGGAAAATTTCCTGTAGAAATATTAGCAAAGGACCTACAAGAACATGCCGGTCGGTGATTAGTGAGCAAAAAGAGGCCAGGCGAAAGCAGAATCAGGTTTGTCAGTAAGACCTGCCACTGGTTCAGAGGGAGAAGGAAGGAGAATGCTTGAGGCCTGGGCTGATTGACACTGTTGCCTAAACTGGCTCTTGAGGTTAAGCATCTAGTCTAACTTCATTCCCATCTTGGGTTCAGTCTGTGGTCATGTCTGTAGTTTACAGAAAGCAGCAGGCACCAAAAGGTATGATAGATTTTCTGTGTGCCTGGGATTGAAAAGTTAGTGAACTGACAATGTTCACACCATGAATTCCAGTTTGAATGCAACACAATTCTAATTGTTACAGGTAGTGCCTTTTTAACAACAACAACAACAACAACAATAACAACAAATCAGAAGGCATAGACAAAGTATGGCTTTTCCATCAATTTTGCCTAAAATTCAGGAACATCTTTTACCTGCTTTTGCAGCATTTTTCTCCCCATTTGGGAACACTTTGTTTCAGATTATTGCTCTTCTTAGAATTGTGCTAAATTTTCAAGGTTGGATGATGGGCTTAAATCCACATTTTAATAATTTGTAGCACACTGTTTTTCTTCTGTTTGACCATTTTCCTTTTATATTTCAGGATAGAGTTTCAATTTCAGTCTTCTGATTTCTGATAAGTTTTTTTCTAACATCAATTATTCGTTAAAGTCAGATTTAAGAGGATAGTTTAGTCAAGTAGACTTTTCTCAATCCAGTCCTAACTCTGAACTTTTAAAAAAATTGAGGTATAATTGAGATAATATTGTGTTAGTTTCAGGTATATAACATGATTTAATATTTATAATATATCATGAAATGATCATATGTCCAATTAATATCCATCAGTGTACATGGCTACAAAATTTCTTGTGGTGAGAACTTTTAACATCTCAACAACTTGCAAATATGTAAAACAGTATTATTAAGTATAGTCACCATGCTTGTATATTACATACTCTTGACTTTTTTTCTAACTGGAAGTTTGGACCTTATGACTCCATTCACCCATCACCCACACCTCATCTCTGACAACCCTCAATCTGTTCTCCTGTAACTATGAGCTCAGGGTTTTTTGTCTTGTTGGTTTATCTATTTTAGATTGAATGTGTAAGTGAGATCATACAATATTCATATTTTATTTAGCATATTGCTCTCAACATACACCCATGTTGTCACAAATTGTAAGAGTTTCTTCCTTTAATGGCTGAAAAATTGGCTATATATACCACATCTTCTTTATCCAACAGTCTATTGATGGACACTGAGGTTGTTTTTATATCTTGGCTATTGTAAATAATGCTGCATTGATCATGATGTGCATATATTTTTGAGTTTAGTGTTTTCATTTCTTTAAATATGCAGAAATTAGACTGCTGCATCATATGGTAGTTCTATTTTTAATTTTTTGAGGGAGCTCCAAACTACGTTTTCCACAGTGGAAAACCAATATACAATCCCACCAACAGTACACAAGGGTTCTCTTTTCTTCACATCCTCCAGTTTTATTTCTTGATTCCATTTACTCACCTGTATCTCAGGCATAGAAATACTTTCAGTTCTCCAACATTCAGTGTTCTTTCTATTTAATATACATGCACATTTAATATACAGTTAGATTTAAAATGACAATTATGGCCCAAACTGGTTTGGCTTAGTGGATTGAGCATTGGCCTGCGGACTGAAGGGTCCCGGGTTTGATTCTGGTTAAGGGCATGTACCTTGGTTGCAGGCATATCCCCAGTGGGGCGTGTGCAGCTGATCGATGTTTCTCTCTCATCGGTGTTTCTAACTCTTTCCCCTTCTCCCTTCCTCTCTGTAAAAATCAATAAAATATATTTAAAAATTTTTTTAAATTATGACAATTATGCATGCCCCTCCCTCTTTTCTGGAATGGCATTTATTGCCTTGGCTTCCAGTAAAGGTTCATTCCCTTCCTTCTCTTACACAGAAGTAATCAGAGCCTTCATGCCTTGAGCTATGTTTTACAAATAAACAGCAGGGGTTTGGTTACAGGTACCATAATGAGCCTTCTGCAAAAACATCTGCCACAAGTTATATTACCTTTGGCATTCTTACAGGGCTTTAGAAATTAAAAATTAGACCCAAAGTGAGAGAGCTATTCTAGCAATTTTTCCTTAGATCCAAAGTAACTGAGTTCTGAAGCTGTCCGCTTCCAGGGAGGGGAGGAACGTCACACAAGCACAAAGGAACAGATGAGGGATACCAGTCCGTATGCGCCCACAGAAGGTGCCTGGCCTTTGCCAGAGGACGACCCTCTATCCAAATCATGCAAACGCAGCTTCAGTATGCTCTCGTGTGGTCCTTTCCAAATCGCAATTGGAGCATCTCTGGGGAGGAGTCAGGATACATTCTAAAGAGTCTAATGTCTCCTAGATACTTAGTTTTGTGCTTTTGATAACATTAAAAAGGAGTATCTACCTATCTGGGGTTCATCTCAACAACTTGCATCTTAAACCCTGAGTGGTTTATACTCACATAACAATCCCTCTAGGATGAAGTAGCTGTCTTTTAATGCAGTGTGCCATGAAATGAAACAGGTGTTCTTAAAAGGCACACGGTGTGTTATGAAGACCAGATGACACTGTGCCGTGCAGTTTGAGTGGGGTACAGTGAGGAATGGGGGCGCAAATGAGTCATTCCCTGGTTCACATGGACATGCTAAACTCCAATTAGCCTGCTCTGCTGCACTTACCATAGTCTTCACTCCAGACAATTCTATTCCATCCTCTACTGGCATAATTAGATAAGTGTTATTAAGCTAAACATTGTAATTGTTTGTACTTACTTTGTATTTTCTATTTTAAAGTTTTATTGGAATGGAAGGCAAAGTTCATTTCGAAGTTTATGTTCATACATATTAGAGTATATCTTGTGTGGAAAGTATGTTTCCTTTAGTTTTTACGTTAAGCAACATGTTTTAGAAACAACTGAAGCGGAAAGATGATGAACACTGGGATTAGGCACATTCAAATTCTGATTCTGTTGCACCTTAACTGGGAGGGAGGAAATTACCTTCTCTGAGCCTGTGTTTTCTCATCTGGGAGAATAGCGGCTCCTTTGTTAAAATCAGGAAGAGATAAAACTGTGAAGTCCGTATGCTTGTTTTCTCTTTATCTTCAGTCCACATTTTGTGGTATTTTTCAGTAGAACCCACCAGGGAATAGCAAGGTAGCAGCTTAGTCCACCTCTGGCCCATTTAGGCCTGATGGGAATTATGTGAGAGAGGAAGTGGAAGATGTGGCTTAGGGTATTGGAATTATTTATAAAAGTAAATTACTCATGTGCTTTCTAGTCCCTCAAAGCAGAGGTAATAAGGCAGAAGTAATCAGGATATGTTTAACACCTGCTTCCTTATGCTGAGCTGGAAGCAATCTCAGGGTAGGAAACTTACTTTTTTGTTTTTTCTTCAAATTAACATGTGCTTTGAATTTTTAATCCTGAGAAATAAGCAATATAGCAAACTTTTTTTTTTCTTCTTTTTTTTCTTTTTATATATTTTATTGATTTTGTACAGAGAGGAAGGGAGAGAGATAGAGTTAGAAACATCGATGAGAGAGAGTCATCGATCAGCTGCCTCTTGCACACCCCCTACTGGGGATCTGCCCGCAACCAAGGTACATGCCCTTGACCGGAATCGAACCCGGGACCTTTCAGTCCCCAAGCCGACGCTCTATCCATTGAGCCAAACCGGTCCCGGCTATAGCAAACTTTTATATCTAAATTACTAAGGGACTTAAATGATTTTTCCCCCAATTAGTTTACTTTCAATATTATTTTGTACTGGTTTCAGGTGTACAGAATAGTGGTTGGACATCATACCTTACCAAGTGTTCCCCTCGATAGTACCCACCTGGCACCATAGTCATTGAATTATTGACTGTATTCCCTGTCGTACTTTACATCCAGTGACTGTTCTGTAACAATCTGTTTCTTAGTCCCTTCACCTCTTTCACCCAGTCCCCCGACACTCTTCCCCTACAGTAGCCGCCAATCTGCTCTCTGTGACCAAGTCTGTTCAATTTTGTTCGTTTATTTTGTCCTTTAGATTCCACATATAAGTGAAATATGGTATTTGTCTTTTTGACTTAGTTTACTGAGTATAAGACCCTCTAGGGTCCAGACCCATCCATTCTGTCTCAAATGGTTAAGATTTCTTTTTCTTTCTTTTCTTTTTTTTTTTTTTTTTTTTTTTTTTTTGCTAAGTACTATTCCATTGTATAAATGTACCTCTCATTTATTGATGGGTACTTGGGATTGCCTCTATATCTTGGCTATTGTAAATAACGCTGCAGTGAACATAGGGGTGCATGTATTTTTTTCACAATTAGTGTTTGGGTTTCTTCAGATAAATAACCCAGAAGTGGAATTCCTGGGTTATATATAGGCACTTCCATTTTTAACTTTTTGAGGAACCTCCATACTGTTTTCTGCAGTAGCTATATCAATCTGCATCCCCACCAAGAGTACACAGAGTTCCACATCCTCACCAACACTTGTTTATTTATTGATGGTAGCCATGTTTATTTATTGATGGTAGCCATTTTGCAGATGTGAGGTGATGTCTCATAATTTTAATTTGCATTTATTTGATTAGTGATATACTGCGCACGCGAGTACACACATACACACACACACACACACACACGGAATAAACCTAACCAGGGAGGTAAAAGACCTGTACTCAGAAAATTATAAGATACTGAAGATACAAATAAATGGAAAGATATGTCATCCTCACTGATAGGAAGAATTAATAACACTAAAATATCCATACTACCCAAAGCAATCTGTAGACTGAATACAATTTGTATCAAAATACCAATGATGTATTTCACAGAACTAGAATAATTCAAAAAAAAAAATTATGGACCCACAAAGAACCTGAATAGCTTCTGCAATTTTGAGAAGGGACAAAGTTGGAGGTATCACACTACCTGACAACCAACTATACAAGGCTGTAATAATCAAAACAGCATAGAACTGGCATAAAGACATACATATAGATTAATGAAACAGGAGAGCCCCAGAAGAAACCCACATCTGTCAATTAATATTAGACAAAGGAGATAAGAGCGTTTAAGGGAGTAAAATTTTGTCTATGATTGAAGTTGAAAGATGTGAAATCAAAACGTTAACTTTGGAGCACAACTTTAAACAATTTACATAATTTCCAGGCCTATAAAAATAGGAAGTACTGAATAGAATGTATATAATATAATAGGACAATGATGGCTTTAATTCTTAGGAGGAAACATCTCCAGCATGAAATCTTTGCTTTTAAATTTTTACTGCGACACTTTATTACTAGCACGGGAATAAGACAAAATCCTAATAGTGACTTTTCAGGTCAAACATTCTCCTCGTCAGTTTGCTAATCCAGTGTGGTACATGAACTAAATACCGTGGTCTGTTCCGTCTTTAATTTTTATGATTCTGCTCACATATTAAGCAAATCATCTTTGAGATGAAGGAAACAGGCTACGGTATGGGCTCTAAAAAGATGCGCCCAGTAGTTAATAGCCTATTAGAACAAAGACACGTGTTCATTACCACTATGGAATACTTGGTGCCTCATGCCAGGGGGTGGGCACAGAGAAGGACCCAAAGAGGTGGTGACAGATTTTGAGTAGATGCTTCAAGGATGGGCACACTGTTGCTAGGAATGGAATAGTGACTGTCACACTGACTGTAGAGACAAAGCTGTGTGCAGAGTGGCCACTGCTGCAGACGGGATGGAATATAGGTTCCAGAAAGGCAGTTAGTTTAAGACAAAACGGGGCTAAACAATGTGGGAGACTAGAGGGCTTACAATGCCATGTTGTCTGAACAGGTAGTAATGTGCACCAGGTCCAATACACAGAATGAAGCAAGAATGAGCTTCAAGTTCGAGAGAACTTCAGAAAATTCTTAGTGGCCATCAAATAACAAAGCTCATCTCATAATCCTCATAAAAAAAATTGTCTTGTAAGGGTATGTAAACCCTTAATTTGTTGAAGAAAACACTGGTCCTTAATTGGAGGCAAGGACAGCTTCTTACCATTCTGAAGTTTAGGGATGAGTTGCCATACTATCTCACCAGATTGGCATAAAATGATCCACTAGCATGAACCTTAGAACTGCAACCTTTTCCTCTGCTATGTATGTAAATCTATCTCTCCTTGCTCCCACCCATGCATGACTAGGGTCGATGCAAACAAGGCTTAATGGTAATACTATTTCAGCTCCAGGCACAAACCCAAGAGTGTACCTAACAGTACCGGCTCTTCAGCCAGTCTGAGTTTAAGTCCTGCCCACGTGCCCACTGCTCGAGCCACTTCCTAGCTATATAAATGGACAAATTACTCTAGTTTCTCATCCAGAGTTGAGAATGTGTAGTTGAGAATATATACTAGTAGTACTAGATAATTTAATATTCCTTCTTGATACTAAGAACAAAATGAGACAATAGCTTCTTACAAGTTAGTTGTAATGTGGAATCTGTACCAGACCAATAAAGTTCTCATACTCTAACACAGACGGCAAACCGTGGCTAGCAAGTCACATGCGGCTCTCTGGCCCCTTGAGTGTGGCTTTTCCACAAAATACCACTTGCAGGCACACACAGGCAGTGTGATTAAAACTTCGTGGCCCATGGGCACAAGTTGGTTTTCGGCCTGGGTGAGTCTATTTTGAAGTGGCGTTAGAACACGTAAGGGGCCAAAGAGCTTCATTTGGCTCGCAAGCTGCAGTTTGCCAACAACTGCTCTAACATTAAAATCCATTGGTCTTTACTGTACTTACAACAACTATTTTACCCAGGCAGGATTTTCTAACATTGCACATTGGACAGTGGAAAATATCATTCACCAGGTGATGCAGATCTTCAAAATGTTATATTAAAAAACCCATTTATGAGAAAAGTTAAAAAACACACACAAAACACCTGTTTTTATTAGGATGAGAGGAGAGACAGAAACATGGAGAAACATATATCAACATCTACCGGCTGCCTCCTGCACACCCCCTGCTGGGAGTCGAGCCCACAACCTGGGTATGTGCCCTGACCAGGAGCTAAACCTGCGACTCCTGGTGCATGAGCTGATGTTCAACCACTGAGCCACACTGCCAGGGCAAGAAAAGTCTAAGTATTGAGAAAATGTCACGTTCACAATGATGAATACAAGTTTGCCAAAACTCTAATTTTTACTTGAAAGCCTCAATTTTCTTACTTGCAACAGATATATCAGCTTCTTATGGCAGGCTAACTTTGTTCAGTTTTGAGGAATGTCTACTAAATACCATAGACTTAATATTTTTGTATGTTATGGTATTCCGTGGGAGAATAAATAAAAAAGCAGATACTTCAGACCCCAAGTGAAATAATTACATTTTGCAAAATACACATCATGATTTGGTATGCAGAACTTATACATAATCCCCACTTGGTCATTCCAATGATTAAAGCCATGTACTCAGCCGGTTGATATAAAAGTAAATTGGAATAGTTCCATCAGATACTCTGAAACTGCCATTAAAAAACATTCAGATACACGGCCATGAAAATGGCACAGTACTACCAGTAGTGTGTGCTGTGATGCCTTTACATGTGTGTGAAGGGTCTGTATTTGTTTTTCTGTGTAAATATGTCAGTACCATCTGTTGAAAACAACTTGAAAATGGCCTTTTATAGATATTAGATTCAATTTGCTAATATTTTCAGAATTTTTGTTTGTGGACTACAGCCCTATAATTTTGTTTTGTAATGTCTTTGTCAAGTTTTTGTATTAGAATGACACTGCTCTCACAAAACAAGTTGGAGATACTCCCTTCTCCATCTGTTTTCTATAAGACTGTAACACTGATGTTATTTCTTCCTTCACTGGTAAAATTTACAAGTAAAACCATATAATACTGGAGTTTTCTTTGTGGGAAGATAATTTCCACTGCATTAACAGATGTGAAGCTAGTCAGGTTTTCTATCCTTGTGCCAGGTTTGGTGAGTTTTATTTTCCTAATGGTTTTTCTATCTTGTCCAAATTATTGAATTTATTGGCATAAAGAATGGTCATGATTTTGTATGCTTTTAATTTAGGTAGGATCCATAGTGGCAACTCTAATTTCATTCCTGATACTAGTGACTTCTAATCCCTCTGGTTTACTTGGCCTAATTAGAAATATTCCAATTTTGTTGCTCTTTTGAGGACTAGATATTAGTTTCATTGATTTTTTCCCCCCCTCCATTGTTTTTGTTTTACATGTTGTTGATTTCTACTCTTTATTTGATTTCCATCTATTTAATTTGGGTTTACTTTGTTCTTATCTTAAAGATATAGCTTAAAATAGAACCTTTGACCACTGAATTTGTACCTCTTTGTTTTCTAAGAGAAGCATTTAAATCTATTATTTTCTTTCTGATTTTTAAAAAAAATTAAAATGATATACCCTGACCATAACAAAATTAAACTAACAATCAGTTAAGAAAAAACTACCCATTATAATGGAAAGTTAAATACACTCCAAAAAATTAAAAACACTTCACAATTCATTACCCTGGAACTAAACAAAGGCTGAAAGAAGAAGAGAAAAAGAAAGAAAAAAAAAAGCCTACAGACCGATGCCACTCATGGAAACATAAAAATGTCATGACCAAATTATGAGCAAATTGAATCCAACAATACATAAAAAGAACTATATACAATAGGAGCATGTGGGGATTAATTATTCCAGGGACACAAGGCTGGTTTAATAGTAAGAAATTAAGCAAGCTAATTCATAATAGTAACAGGCTATAAAGAAGTTACATGATAAAAAAGAAATAAAACTGCCAACTGAAGCTGACATGACCGGGAACCCCACCATTGGAAGAGGGATTCTCAAGTCTGTTTTTTGCATTTGTTGTTAGTGTACTTGAAATGCTAAAACTAAAAGTCTTCAAACATTTTGAGATTCTTCCTGTAGCTAATTCACATGTTGTGTATCCTGCTCATATAGGTACCTCTTAAATGGGTTACATACAAACACAAATGTTCAAGCTGTCAGGCAGTAGTACCTCATAGGTTCTGGAGACCAACTGCTAACATTTGTATCTCGGCTTTGCCACTGAACTGTGTATCATGGTGGGCAAGTCTAACTCTGTTCAATTCAGTTTCCTCAGATATGATCCTGACACAGTACTACCTCACTGGGCCATTAATAGGTTAAAAATGAAAATATGTGCATGTGAGAATAGTGTCTAATGTGTAGATAGAGCTCAATAAACATTACTCATATAATTGCAGATGTGTGAAATAATGTCCCCATTCTACTAACTGTCCTCCCTCTAATCAAAGAATAAAAACATTACTCACAAAAATTTAATGTTTGAGGATTTTCATCATAGAGCATATGACAAAAATTAGGAAAGTAAACAAAGATAATCTATAGCAAAGGAAAGAAAATTAGTACATATGGCAAAAATACTCCACACAGATCTTTACACAATACTAGTTAAATAACAATGAAGTGCCATTTTATAACTAGTAAGTCACAAGTATTAAAATTAACAGCCTTGCTGACTAGGCTGTGGCCAACAGGTATACTATACTGTGACAGTGTAAACTGTTTTGGCAAACAATTTGCAATGCATTTGGGAGGAAATAATTTTCTTATGTCTGTTCTGTGGTATTGGGCTTCCTGTAACAGCATTTACTCCCCTCGCCTGCCACAGCAGTCAGGACTAACTCCAGATTCAATCCTTTCCAAGGTATCCCATATCAGTTACCTGTGTGCTATCTGACATGCTCACATATGCATAAAAATGATGAAAAATATTAAATCCATGGCCAATAAGGATGAGCATATATTAGGGAAAGGAAAAAAACAAAGGAATTAGAACTGAAATATGAAGGGTGTGGGATCAAAATAAATACCCAAGATCAAAGGAGATCATGTCAGAGCTTTTTAAGATTCAGAGTTTGGAGACACTGGGGATATTTACCTAGAAACACTAACTTAGGTTGTTTGTCAGGACAATCTTTTGAGTTCTTAAAGAAACACCATCCTTTTGAACTGGAGAGTAGAAGACACAATCAAATTTTGAGTTCTTTCGGTTAAACAGAGGGATCTAATTTACTTACAAATATATTAGACTAAAGAAAAGTCAAATTTCATTTGGTCAGTTGGCTTCTACATTCACATCCACCAATAGCTTGTTATTGACTAGATTATGAAAAGGCTGACAGAAATATTGGGAGACTTCAGATAAACTTGCACCAGAGAGCAGTATGCAATATACCTTTCTCCTAAATTTCTACTGAAATATTTATAAAGATTTTTTTTAAATTACACATGTACAGATCAATTACTGAGCATCTACAAACATGATATTCAAACATCACAAAATGGGAAATAGGTCTTGATTTCTGTCATTTGAATCTGAATCGGGGATCTAGCATTATTTTCTCAGGGAATAACCACAAATTGGTCAGAATGTGCCTAACACCTTGCTCCATGTTCCCGTTGTTGGTCCAGCTCCTTGCTTTTTAATTCTTCCTTACCTAGTAACTTTATTATCAATAGAAAACACTAATTTTATCTTAGAAATTAAAGCTGATTATCAGCGATATTTATTCCATAATCTAATGTTATCTGTTTCTTTGTATTTTTGCTTTTACAAACAGAATTTCCCCCAAACAGGTATCTCAGGCTCCCTAATCTACAAGACTTGTGTAAGAAAAATAATTGATGACATGCATAAAATCACAATTACAGTAATTGGACCATAGTTAAACTAATTAAGAAAAAGAGGAATCATGTTCACTTATAAGTGATTATATAAAGGAAGAGAAAATATGGATCAAGTAACAAAATAAAATAACATTATATCTTTATATAAACAAGAGAGATAAATCCCAGGTTCTTAAAAAGTCTGTTTAAAAAGGCAGGTCAAGGTGAAGGAATAAATTCATCCTTTTCGCTTCCACGTGTGATCACTTGGGTCCTTTGGCCTTGGCCTTGGTTTCCTTTGGGACCTTTCCATTCTGACATTGAGTAAATCTGGCTACTGTAGAAACACCATCCACAAACTTGGTTTTGAAAAGGACGTTTGCATTGTTGAACATACCTTCCTTTAGAGACACCACAATGAACTTAAGAGAAATGGGGGAAAAACATAAGATAATTTTTATTAAAATCTAAAGTTCACATTTTAAAACTAATGAGGTTAAAGAATTATTTGGAGATAGTTTGATTGTTTAAACTCATACCCTCAAATGTAGGTAACAACCAATTATAATATTAGACATCTAAGTATATTCTAGCTTTTCATATTCCTTTTAAGAGTCTTCTTAATTTTACCTTGATGACTTCATTATCCAGGTTTATATTTCCTGCTGCTTGACAGCTTGTTGGTCATCTGTAGCTGACAAACTATTTTGTTGTTAGCTCTAATATTTTTCTCTGGGACATTGAATAATGTCAAGGTTTGAAGTTCCTACTAGCTCAAATGGAACATTTATATTTGTATAATTAATAGGTACCAATTCACTGTTGTCCGCAAATAGCTGCCATAAAAATAGTCTATGATAACTACACAAGTGAAGACCTGAGCTGTATAATGCATGATCTATAAACCATATGTGTCAGCCCCAGTTCAACACAAACAGTTCTTAACTTAAAGGGGCTGCCTCTACTTTCCAGCCAGGAGAATGAAGAGTACTCTACCAAGTGCCACATGATGTTCTGATACGTAGGTATACATCTCTGAAACATGTTTGTTCTGACTGCATCTTTGGCAACTATCTAGAAAAATGATTGCATTTAACCCTAAATTCCTAACGAGGAACATATTAGATTCTCCTTCATGCTACAACAATTGTAATGTCTGGCTTTTTCTTTAATAGGAGACCAAACTCTTTCATTCTAAACCCATTTGAATGTTAATAAATATTTAAAGAAATATACAATGCTTTAGTATTCCCCAATCTTAAATATCTTATTAATGGTAACCACTACTAAAGAACAGTTTTAGAAAAACAAATACTAATATTAAGACTTTATTTATGCTTTTGAAATGAAGACTCTGTCTGGTTCTTACCTGAGAATGTGTGAAATGAGTACGCAGCATTTGTCCAATGTTCTGGGTGTGAGAAAGATCCAAGGCTGCATCGACCTCATCCAGGATGTAAATTGGAGCAGGTTTGAAGAGGAGCATGGACAATATTAATGACAAAGCCACCAAAGACCTAAGAGAAGTGTACAGAAAGCTGTCAAAACTTGATTTTTACCACTTTTTACCAAAGAACTGAAGCAAATCTGCTCTGCTGTTATTATGAAAAATACAGATTTAGCTAAGAGATAAATGCATAGGTGGCAAATGAGTGAGGGCTATATACACAGGTGGCAAATGAGTGAGGGCTATATACACTTAAGTAACAGCAACTGTCTTGGTAATAGTGTTAGTTCAGATACCCTCTTCCAAACTTATACTATATATGCATCCATGTACATACATAAACTCTCCATTTTTTTATTGGCACTATTTGAGTAAGTTGAATAGATTATGGCCCATTACTCTAAATACTTCACAGTGCCAGAGGGTTAAGCAATCCTTATGGGATGGTTAATTCTGTCAACTTGATTGAATCACAGGATGCTCAGATGTCTGGCTACACATTATTTCTGGATGAAATTAGCATTTGAATAGGAACTCAGTAAAGCAGTCTGCCCATCACAATGTGGGTGGATAGCAGTCAGTCCGCTGAGGGCCTGAATAGTAAAAAGGTAGAGGAAAGAATTCTTCCCTCCTTCCCAACTTGAGTTGGGACATGAATATTTCTGCCCTGGGTCCTCCTGATTCTCAGGTCTTCACACTCAGACTGAAATACTATTGGCTTTCTTGAGTCTCTTCTCAGCCTCCACAATAATGAGCCAATTCCTTGTAGTAAATCTCTTCATCTATACTAATAAAAAGGTAATATGCTAATGAGATTGGGAGACCTTCTGGACAAAGCCATGGTGGCAAGGCTGAAGCAGAGGCGGCTAGAGGTGATAAGGCCAGGAAGAGAGAGCAGTTGGGGGTGAGCAGGTCAGCGGTAGAGGGATAGTTGGGGGCAAGCAGGCTGGCAAGTGGTTAGGAGCCAGCTGTCCCAGTCTGCGAGAGGGATGTCTGACTGCCGGTTTGGGTAAGTCCAATCTGGCAGGTTGGACATTCTCCGAGGGACACCAGATTGGACAGGGTGCAGGCTGGGCTGAGGGACACTCCCTCTCTCCCCCCATGCATGAATTTCATGCACCAGGCCACTAGTATATATATAATCTATTTAAAATTTGTTGTGACACCCACTCTTAAGATTCTGCAGCTTCTTTTAAAGTTCTCTTCTAGCTAACTCCCTTTAACTGGTAGCTATTAACTGGCAGCTATTTTCATTCTAATCTGGTATAAAGAACTGTAATAATTTATATTTTAATACAAAATGTAATTATTCAACATTAGAAAATTACAAGAGAATGTGTAACACTTTTTCTATATTATCAAATATCCCCTATATGCAGCACTTGAATAAATTGTCACTTTCTTGCTTACTGTATCCCAATAGGTATTTATTAAGAAACAGGTGGGGGTGGGGGGAAAGTGTGCACAAGCAGAGGGGGCCCAGGAGGTAAAACCAAAATGTCTAGCAAAGAAAATGAATTAAATGATACAATAAACAAGTAACAGAGTTAAATGTGCCTCTATAGCAGGTAGTTGAGGTCACTCGAACAACCTAAAATTATTTTCCATTTGGTTCCTCTGTGCTAAATTTTAAGGCATTGAGTTTTAAACTTACACATTCAGGAAGAGGGAAAAAACACACACCAAGAGTTAAACTACTTTGCTGAATAGTGGTATAGTTACAAATAATTTTATTCTCATCTTAATTATGGAAATAATTTTTAGGTCCCAATAACAAACTAAACATTCATTTTATATTTTCCTCAAAATATTTTCTAGGACTTTGGAAAAACATTTAGATGACTAGTATCTAAACTGTGAAATTCAATTTTGGTTGACAGGCAATAGAAAAAAAAAATGAATTTTATCAATAATGAAAAATAGAGAATGGATTGCCATTTTAATAAAATGACAAAGGATTTCATAAGGAAATTAACGGATCGGGTCTTAGTATTTTCCATGTACAAAAGAGTAACATGGCATTATGGGGCATGTGAGAATAATTCAAAAACTATGTACTGTACCTCTTCCAAAAGAAATATTAATAACCATCTTCAATTATGTGAACAATCACAATTTTGTCTTACGGAGTTTTATATTTTTTTAGAGAGGAAGGGAGAGAGTTAGAAACATCCATGAGAGAGAAACATTGATCAGCTGCCTCTTGCACACCCCCAACTGGGGCTGTGGCCGCAACCCAGGTACATGCCCCTGACTGGAATCGAACCTGGGACCTTTCAGTCCGCAGGCTGACGCTCTATCCACTGAACCAAAATGTGGTTTCAGCTTAGGGAATTTTAATAACTTGGTTCTCCACAGGTAAGGAGTCAGGCCATATGACTTTCAATTTCTCTTGGTACACTGATTGTCTGAATCACCAAGAAAGGCTGGGAGACTTTCCTGAAGGTCTCAATGTCTATCCACTACCATTTTCCTTTCACCTCAGAACATCCTTAACCTGTGTAGTTCTACTGGGCTCAAATTCTTAGTTTACATTTCTCTCATCACATTCTTTTTTTTTTTTTTTTTTTAAAATAATTTTTTAATAATTTTTGGAAATGGTATCTATTTACCTTTCTAATCTGTTAGTTTTATTGACTATCATTTCCAGGTCTGTTTCCAATGACTGATTTTTCTCTAGGGCAGTGGTCGGCAAACTGTGGCTGTTGACTAATGGGTTTGCCAACCACTGCTTTAGGGTATGAATCACATTTTTTTTTAAATATCTACCCAAAATTTTTTATTATATGCTGCACACTGTTATGTTGTTCAGAGTCTCACTTTTGTTGTCTTTAAAGAATGCTGGAGCTTGTGGCTAGTTAACTCAGTAGTTTAGAGCGAAGTGCTAATAAAGAGTGTTGGCCCTTGTTCTGAGAGTCACTTAAGTTACATGCAGATCAGCTTTATTCAAGGCCTGCAATGAACTTTGCTAAGGTGCATCTATAGTAGCCTTCACTTCAGAGATAATATAAACTTAATTCTAATCCTTGTTACTGCATTTAGTGAGACTACTGGGCTTTGTGGGAATTTCTCACTGCTGCATTCCAGAAATTGCTCCCAGGAAGAAAGCTGAGGTAAACGTAGGGGCTTTTAAGGTGGAAAACAGGACTTTCATTTCCTTTCTCTCAGGCACATACTCCTGGACTACTCATCTAAAAATAATTGTTTTTCATCTATTTTATCTAGTTGATTATTCTTACATTTTTGCCTACCATTTTAATAAAATGTTTTATCTAAAATGTGTAGTCCAAGCATGTCTAACTCGCGGCAGGCAGATAGTCTTACGTAACATTAAATTCTATACGCAAAGAGTTAAAGATGCAAACTGATATAAAAGTGGTAGGCATGCCGAAACCGGTTTGGCTCAGTGGTAGAGCGTCGGTCTGCGGACTGAAAGGTCCCGGGTTCGATTCCGGTCAAGGGCATGTATGTTGGTTGCGGGGACATCCCCAGTAGGGGGTGTGCAAGAGGCATCTGGTCCATGTTTCTCTCTCATCGACATTTCTAGCTCTCTATCTCTCTCCAAAAAATCAATAATAAATAAATAAATAAATAAATAAATATAAAAGTGGTAGGCAATGAGATGATGGGTAGTAATAAGAGTAATTAGTAATTATAATGTACCTAAGGGATTACTCACCTCTGACCACCACTAAGTTCAGTTAAATTTTCTTTCCACGTATTTCCTAAGGCAACCTTGAACTCCAGACCATCCAACACAGTTTGCCCCTCTGGTGGTGCAAGCATAGCATTAGCACCAGGCAAAAGAGTAGAAAATATAGACCCAAAGTCCTTGTTCACCTGGGGGGAGGGAAAAAGATTAAAATATCAATGTTGACAGGTGTATTTGCAACCCAACAATGCATTCTGTTGTTTATTACTCTAATTAGGGTTAGCAAAATATGGCACATGTGACTAATCTAGCAATATCCATTCAATTAATTTCTCTGTCTGCAAGCACTAAAACATGGAGTTGATTAGTTGCAACAGAGACTATTTGGCTCACACACATACAAAAAAGTGTATGTCCCTTTACAGAAATAGTTTATTGAACCCTGTTCTAACTTCCAGAGGGACCTTCAACTCGACCCTGAAGTTCTGGTAGTTTTGTGGGCTATCATACAGGAATCCTGAGACACAGAGAAGCAAAAATAGAACTAAATCTTTTTGCCACAAAATATTCTCTTATAAACCTTGTTTTCTATTGAATGGTATGGTAAGATGGGCCTGTGGTTATCAGCTAACCTGAAAAAGAGGCATGAAATCAAACCACCAGATCTGCTCAAAGTGTTGAATGGTTCTTTCTATGCTTTTTCTCATAGCTAGTGAAGTTGAAGTGGCAAGGAATAGGAATAGTCTTCGAATTTAAGACAAAGAGGCTAAAGAAGCTGTTTGGCCGAGACTGGTTTGGCTCAATGGATAGAGCGTCAGCTTGGGGACTGAAGGGTCCTGGGTTCGGTTCCGGTCAGGGGCATGTACCTTGGTTGTGGGCATATCCCCAGTAGGGGGTGTGCAAGAGGCAGCTGATCGATGACACTCTCTCATCGATGTTTCTAACTCTCTATCTCTCTCCCTTGCTCTCTGTAGAAAATCAATAAAATATATTTAAAAAAAAAAAAATCTGTTTGGCCTATCTTCATCAAGGCACAGTAGGAGATTACAGAGATTTAGGGCCAATAGGGTAGCTTATAATTGGGTAATTTTTGTGCATACACACTTAATGATTTGAGAATTTGGCCATCTGTTCTCAAAGACATGACTAATAACCTTAGAGAGTTCAGACAAATTTGAGGGTGTATACACTCACACACACACACACACACACGGTCTTGACACCCAGGTTCTCTAGGGAAATCTCCAAATTCAAATAAAGGCAAATATATTTCTCCTATGAGTATTTTTAGTAATAAGGAAATCTTATACACAGTAGTGCTCCTGAATGTAGATTTACTAAGAATGCATATTTTAAGAGCAACTGTACACATCTACAGGAGAGTGGAAATAAATGAAAATCCTTAAATCTTCCAAAGTTGTCATAAAACAAATATGGTAATTGGGATTTTTAAATTAAGAGTCCAGTAAAAGAGAATATCAAACTTCCTTGTTTACTGCCCTGTTCTTAAAGAACATGAGTGATAATAGTTAGGAATAAAAGGCAGTTTTAACTTAGGTACTAATTTAGAAAAAAGAAATCCCCATCTTTCAGGTTTTTTTTACCTTTTGGATATATGATCTTTGTAGGATCTTTGTAGGCTAGTTCATCTTTATAAGCTTTGGTTTCTTCATGTATTAAGTAGGGATACTAACTGCCAAAGTTATGGAATTGTTTTAAAGTAATCATTTAAAATTAACATTCTTTTAAGATGTGTTAACTAATACTTATTAATTTTTAAGTGGTAAGGAATGTGCAAATCTTACTATAGAAACACTCTATGAGTGTGGGAAAGAACCATGAGGGTAGAACTGAAGGAGCCCCGGGGAGAACTTTCCAACAGATTCCCGATGTGAAAATAATACTGCTTCCGATTTCAAGCAGAGGGTGAGTGGGCAGTATCTGAGGTTTCTTCCAAATAGCCTGTGATCTCATGGGAAGGAAAGAGGGCAAATATCTAAAGAATTAGGATTTTACTATAACCTAGGAACCAGAGAGGTAGACTTAGGATTTTACTATAACCTAGGAACCAGAGAAGAACTAAGAGTATGATGGGGTGACACACACTTACCTTTGCAAATTGGTAGTCAAGTCCTAAAGGACAAAATACCTGAGGTCTATGAGGTTATAATTTAATATGAGCTATACCTCCTTCAAACACAAACCAGCATTTCCAATTGAACTTAAGAGTATAACCTATTGCCAATATTCTTCATCTTTGTCTCATAAAGAATAAATGATACTATATTTGATTCAGATACCTTTTGCCAAGCAATGTTCAGGGCTTGGTTTTTCTTCTGGTCAAGGTCCTCTATAGTTGCAAGTATTTTGGACTTGTCATTTTCTACAATTCTCTTCTTCTTCATCAAGTCATTATACTAGTAAGATAAAAATATTTTGGAAAAACATAAAACTTTATATTATAGAATTCAGTCAGGAATAAAGAGTTTTCATTATTTTCAATACATTATGTAATTCTTATTTACCAAAAATATATATACTGTATTAATAGTTACTTTTCTTATAATTAAATTATATCACCTAGATGAGAATTTATATGACAAGGATCCAAAATATTTGGACTCCACTAATATTCCCTTTCTAATATTCTAGAAGCCAAAACACAAAGAAAAGTGTCATATGTCAACTCAAAAGTAGCCCTGCATGCTTTAAGGTTAGTCTCAGCAGTGACACTAACTTTCACTTCTTCACCATGATATACAAATACTAATCTGGCTTTTACTGATCTTTTTGACATCACACTCTTCCTCAGGCCGTAGCCATATGTTCTTTCTTCAGGTCCTTGAACATACACAAGGTGTGCTGGTTAATAATGCAGACTTTGTAATCAAAGAAAACAATTTCAAGAGAAACATCAAAAGTGCTTTATTCATAGTAATGTCCATCACTAGCTGCACATTTCCCCATCTTTCAGGTAATTTGTGGATACTGTTCCAATAGAACTTTTCTTGTTTTGAAGAATCCATTAAGAGACCCAGTTTTCCACTTTATATGTTTTGAAGTGCTGCTCAGAAAATGCATGTGCCATGGATCAGAACAAGGGCAGAAAGTGCATGTGCCATGGATCAGAACAAGGGGTAATCTGAAGGAGCAAGGTCTGGTGAATACAGTGGGTGGGTTAATACTTCCTAGGCAAGATATTTTAATGTGTTTTAACTGGTTCTGAAGTGTGTGATGGTGCGTCATCATAAAGCAAAATTACTTTGCATGTCTTCTGGCACATTCTGTTCATTTTTCAATCAAAGCGTGGTTCAAATTTATTACCTGTTGTCGGTCGCGATCAGTATTAACAATTTCACCTTGTTTTAGAAGCTCATAATACACCACACCTTCCTGATCCCACCAAACACAGAGCATTGTCTTCTTTCCAAATCAATTTGGCCTTGCAGTCGATGTTAATGGTTGACCTGGATCAACCCATGATTTTGTGCATTTGGGATTCTCAAAAGAAATCCACTTTTTATTGCCAGTCACAATTCAATGCAAAAAACGTTTTTTCCTGCCATTCGTTGAAGCAACATTTTACTGATAACTTTGTGGTTTTCCATTTGTCTTTCGTTCAGTTGATGTGGCACCCATTTTCCTTTATTTAAAATCTTTCCCATTGCTTATGAACGATTGGAAATTGTTCGCTAAGCAATGTTTACTCTTTCTGCAAGGTGTTTCTGAGTTTGGCATGCATCTTCATCCAATAATGCTTAAATTGTTGGCCTACAAACTTTTTATGTTGACCTGTATGTTCTTTGTCTGTCACATCGAAATCATCACTTTTAAAGCGTTTTAACCAGTGTTCAGAAGTATCTTGAGATAAAACATGTTCACCATAAGCTTCCCAAAGTATATAACTTTAGCATTACTTTTCTTCTTATTCTTTGCATAATTCCATGTAGTAATTTATGTAGACAGACCCAAAATACAACAAAACAAAAGGCCATCTGTTGACCAATAGTGCTTTTCTCTCTGGTCAGGAGATGAATTTTAAAAAATATTAGACCCAGTTATTATCTAATAACATGTTTCATGATGTTCTGCAGTGGACATTCAGGCTAACAATATACTTACACAGTACATTGCAAAGCTTTAATGGAGAAATGAAAACCAGCAGGAACATTTTATAGAAATCACAACACGCACATTATTAGCCTTTTGGTATCTAACATAATACAGATTCTTTGTATGTCAACAGTTTTGTGTTTTTAAACTCATTACAGCAAAATTCCTTAAAAGTAATTGAGTTCATCCTAAGTACTATCAGCTTTACAGAGCTCTCATTAACTCTATCATACAAATGCAAACGGAATTTTGCAGAATTAAAGAAGGTATAGAGCATAATATAAAATTTCTGACTGCTAGTCAAGAATAGGGATTGCTCCCCCCTCTGGATTTTCCTAGTGACATGTCTGACTATAAATGTTTTGTCCGAGTAGGGGAGATGGATAACATTACTGAGCAACTGAGAACATTAAATAAGAAACGCTGCTGGAATTACAGATTAGAAAAACACTGGTCAGAGATTAAAATTGTTATATATGTAATGTTTCCAGTACACACTGCAGATTGGTAAGGAGGCAGTATACATTATTTTTCTTAGCCTCTCAAGGTAAATGAAACAAATGCTAGCAATGTGAGGCGTTAACATGATCTGAAAGTATTTCTGTTTATACTAAGAATAAAAGTAGAACAAATTTATGACAAAAGGGCAAAGCAAGCTGAAGTCATTCAAAGTACAACAGAACATAAGAATAAAATAAGAAAACAAAGAACTAAAAAGGGAGAAAATGAAAACGGGAAAAGCAAGTACCAAAGACATCAGGCAAAAGGTTTGACCCTAACCACCACCTCGGAGACTATACAGAGCCATTGAGGCTACAATGCTACTTGTATCCTAACATGGCCAGTATCCTAACATGGCCAGTCATAAGAAAATGACTTACCCGCTCCTCTGCTTCTGTTAGTACATTCATTGCTCTCATGTTGACATTTCTTCCTAGTTTTTCCTTCATTTCTTGCAATTTTTGAAGTCTCTGACCAGCTTCTTTTGGGTTATTAGTTTTGAAATCATAGGCACTATTGGGTAGCCCAAAGAGGTGTTTCTCTGCATTAATCCAGTCATAATCTTTCAACATTTTGGATACCTAGTCATATTATAAGAGAAAGATCTATCACTGTTTGAAAAGCTAAATTTAAATATTTACTATTTTTAAATAAAACTGGAGGAAAACACCACAACGACTCACTTGAAAAAAAATGAGGTTTACGTTGACAGTGAACCTATAGTAAATACAAGTAATTTCACCTGGAAGTCAGGTCCAAGAAGTTAGATTATATTTTTAAAAAATCTGTACACATGCTAAATAATAATTTCCTAATACTTAAGCATGATAATAAAGCCAAATCAGAAATTTTTACAATATATATGTAAAGTACTTCCATTGGAATGAAATGTAAGTCAGATGAAGCTTCTTAGATTTTACCAAATTCAATCATTGTTTCAAAAGAAACAAAACAAAAAACAGCCTGTGGCTCAACTGGTGTGAATCAGTGGTTGAGTGTCGACACTTGAACCAGGAGGTCACAATTCAATTCCCAGTCAGGGAGGGCAGCCTATCAATGATTCTCTCTCATCAATGTTTCTATCTCTTTCCCTCTCCCTTTCTTTCTGAAATCAAAACATATAAAAAAAACACATAAAAATACACATCTATGAAAATTAAAATTCTTATACCAATACTTAAGTTATAGGTTTGATAAAATCATGGAAGCCTCTTCTTGATGGGTACCTAATAATTATTCTCAGAATTATATCCTAAGAAACTGTCCTAACCATTCACTGCATCTCCATCACTCTCTTTTGACCAGGCACACACACAAAAAAATTCCTTTATATAACCAATAAAAAAAATGTACAGTGTTTAAGGAAGACTTTCTTCTTCTAGAATTGTTTAAGGTTAGTTTTGACTAACAGAATATTTATCAATGTTTATCCTTATTAATTCCCTGAGTATGGTCTCATCTCTAAGCTTCTAAATAAAAATGATCATTTCTAGTCTGTCTTCCCTACTGATACATAAACTCTATGAAGGCATTTTGTGTACATGTTGCTCATTCTTTTATCTAGCATCTGATACTAGTTGGTAATAAATATTTGATAAACCATGTATTTCAAAGGATCACTGATTGACTTTTTAGCAGTTCCACTTTCAGGCACCTTTCTTTATCACCTTAACTATAAATAAAATACCCTATTAATCACCAATATTAGTGTTTTTAATGGCCAAAAAAGCTAATGGGTAGTCAATACTAGTAAAATATTAGGATATTATAATGTGGCTATAAAAAACTATTTTTAAAACCAAGAAACTAACCTAAATATGGCTCTATTTTGTATATTATGATCTTTTTGAAGTTAAACTGTTGTAGATTTATGATGCTAACAAAAATTTAAAGGCACCAAACTGTTATATACCCGTAAGAAAACTTAATGGGTAAATTAAGACTAATGGATGCAGCCCACTAACCAAGCAATTGATTTTTCCAAAAGCGTGTATTTTCCTTAAAATACTTAAAACTAAGTGACCAAAACAAACAAACAAACAAAACCACCTGAGATAGCCCAGCCAGTGTGGTTCAGTGGTTGTGTCGACCTATGAACTAGGATGTCAGGGTTCGATCCCTGTAGGTGTGCAGGAGGCAACCAACCAATGACTCTCTCTTACTGATGTTTCTATCTTTCTGATATCAATTAAAATACATTAAAAAAAACCTGAGATAATATAAAAAGATAACTGTTTGGTAAAATGTCAGATTTCTGCTGAGGGTGCAAAAATTGATTATACTGATCCTTAGAAAGTCATCCAGAAGCCAATTAAATTCAAAAGTTGCCTGTATTTACATTTCTGTGAGTCTTTAAATCCAATGTAAAATAAGGTAAAGAATATATATTATTACACATTAGTAATAGTTCTATGAATATTGGGAAGGAAAAAAAAGACATTTGTATGGGAAACCACTTAAAAATGTGGTAAAAAAAAAGATCTTGAAGATTGGTACAAATACCCATCGCTGAGCAGTTAACGTAGTTTTTAAGGCTTCAAAATTATGTTACATAGTCCTTCTGCATCCAGCAGTTTACTGGAATATTTTAATAACTCAGTATGATTAAGGGTAATAATGAACACAAACATGCCTTTGCAGCAGCATCTTCAGCTTCCCGTTTATGTTTGCTAATGTTGTGGTCCAGTTCCTTAATTTTGAGCTGAGACTCATTGTTTTGTTCCTTATGCTTTGCCACTTCTGCATATTTAGCTTTGATTACATTGTCCTGGGCTGTTATCACTTCCTTTTGCTTGGTCATCTCTTCTTGAGCTTTATTTAATGATTCCTGAAAGAAATAATTAGAAGATATATAGCAACGATATAGGAGATATTATTTTTTTGAAAATATATTTTATTGATTTTGTACAGAGAAGAAGGGAGAGAGATAGAGAGTTAGAAACATCGATGAAAGAGAGTCATCGATCCGCTGCCTCTTGCACACCCCCTACTGGGGATATGCCCGCAACCAAGGTACATGCCCTTGACCGGAATCAAACCCGGGACCTTTCAGTCCCCAAGCCGATGCTCTATCCATTGAGCCAAACCGGTTTCGGCTAGGAGATATTTTTAAAAGATCATCTAACAGCCTTCTGGGTAAGATAGCAATGTGATTACAGGCAGATGGTCACCTGATCCTCTACATATTATATCCCCATTAAAATGACTAATGAATCTTATACACAGGAGAAAACTGGGATTTCTACTAGGAAAAAAAAAAGGGGGGGGCGGGGAGATGTAGTGATTATGCTGGAGGCAACTAAGTTTTTACTGAATAGTGTAGTTAGGATTAATTGGGGGTAGAAGAGACTATTGGAATCTGACTAGTGAGATTTCTTGAAAAAGTGGCAATTCTGGGTAGTTAATAAGAGTCATTTGGGAGTTTATCAGGAGGAGCAAAGAACAAGGGTAGAAGTAAGGTAGTCTGGGATCTGTTCCTTTTCCCTTCTGTGGATGTAAGCCACATACATTACCTTTACCCGTGACAATGGAAGGTCATTGTTTGGTTCTAGAACAGGGAGCAAAACAAGGAAATGGAAGAGAAAGGAACTTTTTTGAAGAACTAGATCTGTGCACAAAGGAAAACTTCCTGGTCTGACTTCTATCCCCCAACCTCCAAATTGGTCATCACACCTGGGATTTAGTCTACCACAAATGCTTCACCCTAGATCTTAACTCACACAAATACCTACAGACAAAAAAGCCTAGGTCAACTTGTATTTAGATGATGGAAAACAAGACAACCTGCTCCCTAAAAGACTCAGGAATAATTATCTCCATGAATGATTAAAAGTGAATGTATAATAACTTTTAAGTGTGCTCATAAGGAAACAAGGTAATTGTGAACAATAAAGAATACTTGACATCATGATCAGGTTACTGAATGCACCCAAAATGCTTTTGCAGGAGGAGGATAAATCATGGCACTTATCTAAACCAGTGTGCCCACAGTATTTTTAAAACAAGCAATACCTGACTATTTAGTCACGGGCACTGGCCTTTTCCCCTTAGATTGTCAAATTAAAAAAAAAAAAAAAAAAAAAAAAAAAAACGCCAACAGAATAGTCATCTGTTGTATATCAATCAAAATTTTACCCATTTTTTTTGGTCAGAATGCAAAAATATACGTACATTGTGGTGTGCCACAGAATTTTAGTAATTCATTTCTTTGTGCCATCAGATGAAAAAGGTTGAAAATCACTGTTAAAATACATTTACTTTTTTTTTTTTAAATCTTTTAAAAAGCTAAAAAAAATACTCTGGTGATATTCACCAAAGGAAAACAGAGAAAGTTTATGCTGAATTAACTAATGCTGTACCTGACAAAAACATGTTTATGAAGAAGACTGCCTAACCATTAAAGATTGCACTGCAGGTGTGACTGACTTAATCTTTTAGATAATCGTTTTTATAATGGTAGGGAAAAACAGGAAATCTGTCAATTCAGGTTGATCAGAAACAAAATTTTAGTGTTATTTGTTTTAAGCTAATTAGTTTTAGGCAGTTTAACTCCCTAGAATGTCCTTAACACAACTTACCATCAAAGAAAAACAATTTAAAGTTTGTTCTTTCCGACTTTACATTCTAAAAACCAAGTGATCCATTTTATAGTTTTCCATAAAGAGAAAGATACTTTCTTTATAAAAATAGGTACATGCTTTAATTTTATTTAGGTGAAGAAAGGAGGGGCCAATTTTCACACTTCTTTAAAAACTGTCTAATTTTTAAAAACTCTTTGCTCCTCCTGATAAGTGTCATTTGGGAGTCTATCAGATTATCTTATTAACTGTCCATGAAAGACAGTAGAAAATATGAAGGAATGAGATTAAAAGATAACAAATCAAAGGAGTCAATGTTTTAAAAACTAAAATTTCCTTTGGAGACATAAATAGAAACTATAGCTGAGAAGCATTTCTATCCCTTATAAACAACAACAGAATTAAGAGGAAAGATCTACTTTTCAAAACACAGGATGATACAATAATTAAGTCATGTTAAAAGGAAGATGTAGAAGTAGAAGCAAGGCAAAAACATTCTTTTACCACAATGGAGGTAAATGAATGGAACTCCTGTTAAGCTAGCTACGTACATTTTGTTAACATGAAAATCAATGATTTACTATTTACAAAAACAGTATTGAAATGGCAGAAAACTTCATTTCTTATCACAAAATCAAAGTACATGCATGCACTGTACAGCGTGGTTACTAGTTAATGCATAAAAGTTGCTAAGAGAATAAGTTAAAAGTTCTCATCACATGAAAAATGTAACTGGTGCCGAAACCGGTCTGGCTCAGTGTAGAGCGTCGGTCTGCGGACTGAAAGGTCCCAGGTTCGATTCCGGTCAGGGGTATGTACGGTCAGGGGTATGTACGTTGGTTGAGGGCACATCCCCGGTGGCGGGGGGGTGCAAGAGGCAGCTGGTTGATGTTTCTCTCTCATCGACATTTCTAGCTCTCTATCTCTCTCCCTTCCTCTCTGTAAAAAATCAATAAAAAATATTTTTAAAAAATGTAACTGGTGACAGATGTTAACTAGACTTACTTTGATTATTTTGAAATATATACAAATATTAATCATTGTATTCCTCACCTGAAACTAATGTCAATTATAACTTATTTCTACCCCTTTTTGAAAATTAACATCAAACAACAGAATTCAAGGTGGGAAACATAAAAAGGGACAAGAGGGTATCCAATATTAAGGAGGAGCGATCTCTAATAAAGACATACCCTAAAAAACCCCCCTTGACTCCAAATCCACTGCCTGCTTCTGCTATCATCACATCTCCCTCCTCAGTAAAGGATGCTGTGGGGACACTGTAGAAGGAAGGGGCTTTACTGTCTGGTGTGCTTTTCTCAAGGACAAGCTTCATGGCAGTGAGGGGGCTTCTCAGCATGTTCACAGCCTGTCTCCCCTGGCATCACAGAACTTTCCTACAAAGGGCTTTCCCTGGCTCTCCAAACCTCACCACCAGTGGGCTACAGTCAAGTCTTCTCCAACTAGATCTGGTTCTCAGCCCTGCAGTGGAATGGGGCTATTTCCTGATTTATTTCATCTATGGGGACACTGCTTCAGCCCTACAGGTAATGCCTGTTCCCTTATCTGCTGATTCCTATTTTCAGAGTTCTCAAAACCCCTTAGTGATCCTACAACACTCCAGATTCCTATTACTGTTAATTTTCTTAATTTACAAGTTGCCCTTTCAAATTACTGTGTTTTTGTTATCTGAATAAACCTGGACTAAGAGTGAAGAGATTGAGACCTTTGAAGTTAAATGGCTTCTAGCCAGTGTTTTATAAGTAGATTGACATTTGCAATTTCTTCAATATGGTAAGTAAACCTTACCTTACTTTTAGCCACCTCAGCTGCCATTACTTCAATCTGACCTTCATAGGATTTGATAGCTTCATTTACAGCTTCAAGCTGTTGTTCGCAGGATGCATGCTCTCTCTTGAGCTCTTCCAGTTCCAGAGTGATCGCTTCAACTTCCTGTAAGAAACACAGGGCATTAACTACTGAAAAGTAAATACTACATATCAACAAAATTAGTAAAGACTCTCTTGCAAGTAAAACCAACAGCTTAATTAACTACCTAAAACATATCTAAAGTGCTTCATCAGAAGAAGGGAGGGAAAATATTTACTCTCCTATACTTAATATTGCACATACATCTGTCATTTTTACTAGTTCAAGAAACTTTGCATGCACTATTTCCTTTATTCCTATAGGTAAAAACAATATTGAATTCTACATAACAGATACGTTAAGTACAATGTAAAAGAAGTTTCTCAATTTTCTTCTTTCCTATTATATATAGCCTTCCCTATTATTAGAAAATAATTTGTGCAGCTATTTAATGACAAAAGCATGAGTTTAAAAAATAACTATGAAGAAAAGTGAACTTTTATGGAACAGTGATTCAGAATATAGACATTGGAGACAGAAAAAAATCTAGGTTTAATTCCTAGCTTTGATACAATCCAAAAGATATAATCAAATATCACCAGCCTACAAATGAAGGGCATTCCATAAGTACAGCATGCTTTGTCCTACATCATTTTTTCAGAGTACACATTCACATAAATGATCAACAAAAGAAATGAATACTGAATCTGATATGACATAACAAGATGTATTTCCTAAAAAAGTATGCTTTGTTTTTAGATTCTGTGAGAATACTGAAAAATAAGGCCAATCAATGGTGCTCTACCACCTTCAGCTCTGTGTTGGATGTTAAAAGATTGGTTCTCTTTCAACAAAGGTTATTATTACCTGTTGTTTTTCTTTCATTTTCTTGCTGGAAGCATCTGCTTTTGTTTTGGCACAATCAAGTTTTTTCTGAGCATCCTTCAGTTCCTTCTCTCTTTCAGCTTCTGCATTTTTCATTTTATTCTCTAATACTTCATATTTTTCTTCTGCTTTCTTTTGAATTTCTTTGGTGTTTTTTAAGGTCTCTTCACTTTCCTCTGTTTAATAAAGTAGGCAAATGTGGGTAATTGAGATACTTCCAACTATTAACAGTTATAGATAATGGCTTACAAATTCAACTCTTAATAGAAAAAAACGGTCTGGAAAGTTAGAAACTAGAACTTAAAAAAAAAAACACAAAAAAAACTATTCCAACTTTATTCTTGAAATGGTATGTTGAAAAAGATCCTGCATGAGAGCCATATTTGATCTGAAGATCTATGAAATTATTTCCAATCATATGAAATTGAATAACAAAAGATAAACGTAACCTATAACTTATTAAAAAGATCAGACCATCTTTTTTAATATATCTGTGTGCTTCCTAAAATCAGAACAGAGAGAATAACTATGATATTTTTCCTTTATTTTAATTGCCAGAAAGCTTAGAATTCTATAAATAAGCTTACTTTGTATTCTTCACTCACTTATTTTGATTCAAGAGAAATATTGTGAAAAATGTCTAGGATGAAACATATTGTCTCTAAATTTATGAAGAAAAAATAAAATAGAATAAGTATGTTATTCTCACAAATGACACGCTGAAAGAACCTGGAGAATTTTAAAAGTCTGAACAGGGCCGAAACCGGTTTGGCTCAATGGATAGAGCATCAGCCTGAGGACTGAAAAGTCCCAGGTTCGATTCCGGTCAAGGGCATGTACCTAGATTGCGGGCACATCCCCAGTAGAGGGAGTGCAAGAAGCAGCTGATCGATGACTCTCTCTCATCGATGTTTCTAACTCTCTATCCCTCTCTCTTCCTCTCTGTAAAAAATCAATAAAATGTATTAAAAAAAAAAAAAAAAAAAAAGTTAAGTCTGAACAGGAATGAATTTGGAGAAATGAACTTTCATTTGCTACTGGTGCAAATGTGGACTTCTACAAATGGGCAGAATTTGGCAATATAGTAATCATAACATGCAATAATTAAAATAAGTTTTAAACTCTAAATAACTCAAGTAAGGTTACCAGAAACACATTAAACACAGTTCCTCGTCTTACCAATGGTTTTTTTAAGAGCATCTAATTCTTCTTGTTGCTTGTGATATGAACTTTGTTGGAGCTTGGTTTGTAATAAATCTGCCTCCTCGGTTTTCATCTCCCACTGCTGTTTTAGTTTGCGATACCTTAGAAAAAGAGAAGTTTGTACCAAATGAACACAATTTTTCTGATGTTTAAGACATGCATTCAAACTACAGGCTTTTACCTAAAACAAACTCATATACTAAATATAAACAATATAATATAAACAATATAAGGTACCACTGGTTATCAGAATAGTTTTGAGGCATCAATTAAATTCAAGGTTGATTTGGTCGCTGAAGGTTAACAACTCTAAATGACTAAGACTAATAATTTATTTACAGCAATACTCCTACTTTTAGAAAACACTAAAAATCATCTTTGAATGAAATAGGCTTCCTTAAAAATAACCATTAATAATAATATATTATCTAGTAATCTCCATTTTCAAATGTTAAAAAAAAAAATGATGTCCCTTACATTTTTTAATGAGACATAGTTTAAAAGTGCTTAGCACCGAGTAAACATTTGCAAATCCTGTGATCTACCCCAGTTCTGGCTGTTTAAATATATTTAGCTAATTCATCTACAGTTAAATTTCAAGTAATTAGAAATTCATGATGTTTGAAGAAAAAGTATAAAATACTTATTTGCGTATATTGCCTCAAACTGCTTGACATAAATTAAAGCCATAATTTAAGCTAGTAATTTTTCAGTTTATTTAAAAACAAAAACCCTATGTTCCTGATATGGTCTATGAAAGAATAGCTTTAGTTGACCCTTCCATTCTCATATTTTTTCAAAATCTATTTCCTTTCCTTGACTCCAGTGCTATAAATCTATAGGACAATTCTGCAAAATAAATGATCCAATACTGCTGAACAAAGTTAACAGTTCTAAGCCCAATGTGAGCACAAACTCGCTGCCATATCAGAGCTTCCACACAGCTCAGAAAAATTTTGTTGCATTTTCCTCACAGAAAAAGTTCAGTCACTTTATGGTTAATTTATGTTACTGAAGGTAAAATGCAGCCTATACATGTATATGATGTTTGCAAATGGGCATTCTGATATACTATACCTTAGAATGACCATGCTGACTGATGATAACAATTTCTTCAATATACACAGTATCCTAAAAATTTTGTTACCCTTCTAAGCTTTGATAATTTTAGATGAATGCTACAAATTTCATTTCTAACTTTATGTAGATTTTTAAAAAACCTTTATTCAGCATTGTGAATTCTAAATAAAATGTTTGATTTTACCTCAGTTGCCAGCTTCAGAGGGACTGGAAAAAATTACTTTCATGTAATGTACTTTGTAAGTTGGGGGGTTTATACTCCTGAAGCCTTTCAAAGCAAGGACTCTTCTCCAGGATAACCACACGTGTTCACTCACATCATTCAACAGCCACTTTCTAAGCAAGGCTTTCCCTGAACACCAAATCTGAAATTTCAGCACCTATGTCCTGCCAGTTCATTATCTCCCTTTCTGTAGTCCTTTTTTATCCTTAGAACTTAGCATTTCTCTAACATACTTTACCAATTTAACCTTCTTTAGAGTTTGTTTCCTAAACTAATATGTTGATATATATTTAGGAAATATATATATTTAGCAAATATATATATTTATAAATATATGTATTTATAAACAGGATGAAGAGATTTATCTGTTTTATTCATCATTGTATTCCAGTATTTGGTACATAGGAAAAGGATCTCAAAAATGAATAATGTTGTTTAAAAAAAAAAAAAAAGGTTAAACAGCATGATCCCAATTTTGAAAATAACATACATAAACCTTGTACCATACATAAACAGAAATAATATTGAAAGGTTCACATACATACCTATAATCTACACCCACAGAAGAAACATGTAAGGATACTTTAATTTCAGCAGTGACTTTCTGACAAGAACTTGTTTACTTCCTCCATAGGTAACCTAGTAATTTTAAATAGCTATAAGACAGCCATAATGCTGCTAAAGTCAGTGCAGACACCTGATCAATGCTATACTGTATCATATCCTTCAAATCAAGAACCAAGTATCTGTTATCAACCTCCAGAGTACATCTCAAAGGGAAAGGGGGATATTTGGCTAATTTTTCCTTCTGTTTAATTTTTTATCACAAAAACATTTTTATTATAAAAATGGAATAACTGATAAACAAGTTATCAACTGACAATTTATTTAACTAAAACCAAGGACCTGAAGAAAAAGTCAAAGTTGCATTTCTTTAAGTAAATATATATTTCCTTTTCTACCATGCAAAATATTTGACCAAAAAGAATATATATAAATATATGTAGCTTAATTCAACAGGTCTTACTTTTCAGCAGTGTTTTTAAGACCTGCTAATTCCTCTTCTAGGGCCCGTAGTTCATTCTCCTTGATTCTCAGCTTATCTTGAACATCTTTGAGTTCCTGAAACTTTGTTAAAATAGAAGCTGCCTGGGATCGAGCACCTGATAAAAACAAATTGAAATTGTACGTTAAGTTTGAATTATACTTGAAATGATTCTATAGGCAATCTTTTACAATGAGCTTATGAAACAATAGAATTTACTTCATTTAAATCTTACAATATACATACTTGGTAAGTACTTCTAAGTAGATGTGGTGGATTATTTGTTCAAGCTAATCACTGTCCCGCCCTAGTACTTCCCATAAAGATCAGGGTTAGGCATGTAATTTGATCTGGTCAACAAAGAGAGAAATGTGCCTCTTCTGAAAGTAAGCCTTTAATGACAGCCCCTAAATCATTTTCCCCCTGGTCTATTTCTCCTTCAGCCTGGGTCCCAGAATGGAATTAGCATGGGACAGAGACAATTGACCTACAGCTATTGTAACATAATCATGAAAAAAATTTGTAAGCCACTGAGATTTGGGGGCTGTTTGTTACACCATAACCTTGTCTGGGCTCTGATATAGCAGAAAATTGGTTTCACTTTATAAGCAACTGTATTTGTCTGGCATTGACAGGCCAAGATGTTATACTGACAAGGCAACTTGTAGGTTTGGTAAAATAAAAAGGTCAATTAGCAATGCCATTATGAGCATTTTGTTAATATGATATGGGGTTACATAGTTGCCATCCCTTAAGCAGTAATTTCAAGAACATACAAGTCAATGAAATCTAGTTTCTTCTATTTTAGATATTTAAAAATATTTGGTCTGTCTTCCAATTGAAATTACTAGTCATCTTAATTAAGTACTGGGGAATTTGATCATCAGATTAATTTTGTTGACTATTCTTGGCCTAGAAAGAAATTGTCATTTAATATGTAAGAGGTGTTATATAGCCTCTTGGTTTGGTTAAAAGCACGAACTCTAATTAGAGTTCAAATTTTGAATTTTGTCACTTACCACAAGTTATTTAACCACTCTGTAACTTACTTTCTACAATTGTATATTAGAAATGATAGTAATATGCTTACCTCATAGTTGCTATAAGGATTAAATCAGTTAATTATTTAAAGCGCTTAGAATAGGGTTTTATAGCATGATAGAGATGTTCTCTATCTGCATTTTCCAGTTACCATTAATTAACCTAAATGTATGGTTACTGAGCCCTGAGAATGTGACTTGTGCAACTGAGGAAATGAATTTTAATTTTGATTATTTAAATGTAAATGTAAAGAGCCACAGGTGGCTAACAGTTCCTATTTTGGACAGTGCAGTCTTACAACACTGCCTAGTACACAGTATTATTCAGTGTTTGCTATTATATGATCACTTGATACAGATCTGTAAACTCAATGTGGTAAACATTAAAATAAGAAGCCTATGGTCATTACCTAAGAATTCCTTTCTTAAAGCATTAAAAAAGTACCATCTCAAGGGCAAATTTAATTTTGTTTTACTTTTGACAGTAGCAGTGGCATATACACAATGTTTGCTGAAGGAAAAATGGTGGTTAGGCTACAAATATACTGGGGGGAGAGGGAAAAAGAGTTCATTTCCCAGTGATTAGAATATTCTGATAGGGCAATAAGCAAAGAAAACAAAAAGTAACAGAATTACTTGATGAATAAAAAAGCTAGGATTGATGCTTGGACTAGAGCTCGTTGAGGACTATGACATCACATAATCTCTCAATAATTATTAAATGCCTGTCAAGTGGTAGGTATTCGAAAGAAAACCCAATCCCTAGATTAGTAATAAAACTCTGAATTAAGTCATTCCAACCCTACTATTTCCTGTTAAAGATAATAAAAGCTCCCATCCTATTTGCCACATAGAATTATGAGGGCAAATCACATAACACCTACCTCCACTCAGTGTCCCGTGAGGATCAAATACCTCACCTCCTCGAGTTACAGTTCTAGTCATTATCCTTTTATCAAAGGCTACTTTTTTTGCATTATCCATATTGTCACAAACAAATGTTGTTCCAAACACAAACTCCATTGCTTTCTGCAGTTCCGGTTTGTATTCAACCAGGGAAAGGGCCACATGAACATTGTTAGGGCCAACCTGTGGGGAAAAACAGATGTGTCCTAGTACTTACTATTGAAAATAATTTTGAAAGGAAAGTAGTAAGAATTGCTACAATAGAAATTTAGGTAATACTTATCTAACACAATAATTCCTTTAGAACTTTCTAAAATGTTACGGAAATCTCCAGAGTTTTTTATTTAGGAAAAAAATAAAAAATACAAATTTAAAACCTGAAAGACCTATTGCGAGTTTCCAGCAAGCAGGAGCCACTATGAAGTTTCTAAATCCAAATAGGACTATTTGGCCAGATTTTTTTAATTAAAGTATAGCAATGCTGGACCAACATTATGACATAAAATGTTTTGTTTTAATTATTAGTAATATGATTGTTCCACAGTGAATGGTTTTTCAATCAAATTAAATATGCTAGGGCAGCCACTAAAATAAAAACACAATAATTGAGTTAAAAATTTTTTTTTAAATCTGTCCTTTATTTATAGTGTCTACCTCTGCTCGTCTTTTAGAACAACTAAGTATTCTTTATGAAGCTTAGCAGCAGCAGAAGTCAAAATAAAGGAGACTATGTAACACATGTTCAGCACTGTACTGCAATGTAGCAGCTGCATTATATCTGGCTAACGGATTTAGTTGTATTTTTACTGTTACTTGAAATCCCAATTTACTTCTGACACTGGGACTGGACCTAAAGCTGAAATAACTTCCAAAGCCTTCAAAGTGAAGGAAGTACTCCTCAAAAAGCTGAAGCCAGCACCTTAAACTCAAAATACCACTTTCCAATTACTGTGCAATCATCTTCACCTCCTGACAGTGTATAGATCAACACAATTATACTTTGAAGTAATTTTAACTGAAGGCTTCTCAAAATTTCAGCAAATATACTGAATATCCATTTAATATCTTAATTACAAATGCACTTTGAGCTTTCAATCTTTTCAACTTCTGCACTTGAAATAACCATTGAAGCTGATTCTACTGCTGAATATTACACAATCGTAATTGCCTTTTAAATGAACTTCCTTATACTCATCTGCTATTTACCAGTAATCAGACCAGGGGTAGGAGTTAGCTACTACTTCTCAACAGCTGACTGGGTATCTCTGCCCTGTGTTTTGTACGTCCACAGATTGAAAGGCAACTTAGAAGAACTCTAACAGAGAAGCGTCTCTGAAAGATCAACAGACACCTTCCGTACGGTTCTTGCTGTGGACAGTTTACATGTGCCTAGCATGAAAAAAAACTGAAGAATTCTGGTATTAGTAAACTATAATTCTAATTATTCAGAAAACAGAAATTCAATACAATCAAGAGCCACTTAATGATGGGGATATGTTCTAAGAAATGCACTGTTTCATGATTTCATCACTGTTCAAACATCATAGACAGCGGTCGCCAACCGATGGTCGGAGGACCACTGATCTCCCGTGAGGTCAGAAAGGTTGGCGACTGCTATCAGATTGTACTTAACACAAACCTAGATGGTATAGCCTATTACACAACTAGCCTACTGATCTGTAGGGGAGGAAAAATAGTTTTCCCTTCACTTTTCTGGTTCTTAGCTGAGACATTCCTACAGGGGGGAAGGGGAAAAATTAACAGGAGAAAAACAAAAGTTTAATAACATGCTTAATAATGTAACAAAAAGTTTAATAACAAACTATTTTTTTACATGAAAGAGACCTGGGGAAACTGACTCCTCAAAAAGTGAAGCCAGCACCTTAAATGTCATCTTCAGTGCAAGGCAAACGATATTGGGGTGGGAAAGAGTAAGATACCAGAAAAAGCACAGTAAACAAAGGTAAGGTTGCTATGTAGATTTTCCTTGTCTTCTGAATTGATATGATTAGAGTTTTTAGACGTAATGTGACTCCCCTCTACACCCTTACAAATGAAAGTATCTTTTACAAAGGGTAACTTCTTTCTTAACAAGCCTAAAATATTTTTTACCAAATAGACATACTTAGGAGTAACAAATTGTTGCCCTAGAGCTTCTAGGCTACAAACCTGTCCAGCATGTTACTGTATGAAATACTGTAGGCAACTGTAACACAAGGGTTAAGTACTTGTGTAATATGTGCTATGATATTACTAAGGCTAGGACTTCACTAAGCCTTAAAATTTTTAAAGCTCTATTATAATCTCATAGGACCAAGGCCTTATATAGGGTTCTTTAATGGGGAGAGCACTGTTTTTACTAACACCTGATAGTTATATAACTTGACTTAAGGGTTAAAGAGATTCTTATACTACAAATTTGAAACACAATTTTTTTTGTACCTTAATTTTTAAAACATTGTAGCAAAAATTGTAATTCTGCATATATTAAGTCTGCCAAAATTAATGTTCTCTAATTTTAAAGATAGAGATAAAATACTTAAGTAAGACTTACAAGATTCTGAGCGACCCTCAGGGTTTCTGGAGCAATACACGTGGCTGAAATTTTATTGAGTGGAATTATAGTGTATCGACGCTTCAATTCCCCCTTTTCTAGTAGCTTTTTTCCAGTAATCTAAAACACAGTGCATGGGAAATAAAAGATGCATGTATGTTATCAATGATAGCAGAAAACATTTGAATGGAAAGATTGCACCTTTAGGAATCCACAATCAAATAAATGTTTAGTGCCTACTATCCTGAACAATTAAAAGTCTAAGGCTGATAATATACATTCTGGATACCCGAGTGAACTTGAGAGTTCCTCTGAAATACACCTAAATCCAATATAATAAAGAGCTAATATGCTAATTAGACCAAACAGTAGAATGACTCGAGGCTGCTGGGGCTTTGAGGGCCGAGCCCCTTGCACTAATTTTCGTGCAACAGGCCTCTAATCAAATATAATAAGTAATATACTAAAAACGTCATTAACTGAAAAGTTTTAACTTGTAAAAATAAGCAGTCCTGGAAGAAGCTTATAACAAAGTACCCAAATCTTCTAGCAGCACATGATTTTCAAGCTGAACAGCAATTACAAATTTCCTTTATTAAAATCAATTTACCTCTGTGTCTACTACAACATTGTAGAGTCGTTCCCCAGCCACCAATTCTAAAGCAGTGGTTGCAGAGGTATCCTTCACACTGATCAAAGAAGCTACAAGTCCTTTCACACAATTTCTATTCCAGTTCTTCTCTGGATCCCTAAAATGGAAAAGATGACCAAAGTCAATTTTAGATAAGAAAATAGAAAAAAATTATACATATAAGTAATACTCAGGAGCTCTTTCTGACAACACATTAAATTGAAAGAATCAAAGATTTAACAAAACAAAAACTGGAAAATGTCCCAGATGCCTACCCAGCTATTGTTTTTAAATCAATCAAAAGCCCTTTTAGTAGATATTGTTTCCATGTAACAAAAAACCTTTGACTTTCTAATCTTTGTAATACATAAATTACCACAAATTCTATGAAAAACTCCTATGAGGAAGTCAAATTGTAAAATGTTAATGTGGATATTTATCATTAATGATAGAAAAACTTTAAAGAAACTTTGGAATGAGATTAAATTCCCTCATTTTGGTTTCAAGATAGGTAGCATGAATAGCCATTAAATCTTACAAGAGCCGACACCGGTTTGGCTCAATGGATAGAGTGTGGGCTTGGGGACTGAAGGGTCCCGGGTTCGATTCCGGTCAAGGGCATGTACCTTTGTTGCGGGCATATCCCCAGTAGGGGGTGTGCAAGAGGCAGCTGATCGATGACTTTCTCTCATCCATGTTTCTAACTCTATCTCTCTCCCTTCCTCCTTGTACAAAATCAATAAAATATATTTAAAAAAAAAATCTTACAAGAAAGAACTTCCCCTGCCCACACCTGAAACATTTCAATAAACATTTAAGAAAAAAATAGCAATTAAGGTAAAGCAGTTTATAATAGTTTTCATACAAAAATCTTAATGTCCATGAAATTTTCAGACTGCCTTCCAGCCAAAATAAAAATGGATCTTGGTTTTTATTATGCTAAAATTCAAGATTTAAATCTCATACCTGTAGGCAAACTGAAGATTGGGAAATCTGGCCAAGAGAGCTTCATATGTTTCTTTCAATCTACTGATATCACGTGACAGCTGCCTACGCTTTTCCAGAAGGCTTTCCTCCTTGTTTTCTAAATAGTAAATCATAAGTAAATTAAAACCAAATCTTAAAATATTCTGTTTTAAGGAAAATATTTGTAATTTCTAATTTCTATTTCCAAAGCATTTCTAGAAGCAAAATACAAATTTCTGATAAGAAATAAATAGCATGCTTAACATTCAAATTTCTATCATGTCAAGTAGACATTTCTGGCAAATAATACAATTTCTATTTCAAAAAATAACAAATGAATTGAATGCCTACTGAAGTACAAATACATTTTTGAGTTTTCAAGTGTCAGGGCAGTGATTGGAGCAGAAAATCCTGAGTAGTGAGTCTTCAAAAATTCAAAGCACTATGTTATAGTTAGATATTTTTGTGACTATATTTGTAAACATTAATACTAATAGGACAAAAATTTCCTGCTTGCTATTTCTTTAAGTTCATTTCACCAATCACCACTACCTACTAATGGTCTAATAGTATGTCTGTAAAGGCAAACCTTCATAATTTAGCTTTTTTATTTCGGCTTCAAGTTTTTCTTTAAGCTTCTTCACAGCCTCTAAAGCTTCTTGATCCTTCCTGTAGCCACTATCCATCTTCTTAACTTCAGCTTGTTTAGTCTTTAATTCTTGTTGGGCATGTTTCAATTTCATCTGAGCCTACATGAAAAATGTAACAGACCATCTGAGACAGATAGTTCAGATTGGTTTAAAAGAATCAGCCTTGAAAAGGCAACTGTTGGCCACTTGGATTAGTATCCCAAAAGAGCAATCATTTCCCAACATTTTCTCCTCAAAAAAAAACAACCACAAACAAACTACTCAGAGTAAAAACTAATGTGTTTAACATAAACCATTAAATAACTTGCAATTTAAATCCCTATTTTTAATACTTATAAAATATGAAATGAATTAGTTCAAATTATATAAAATATGAAATGAATTAGTTCAAATTATATAAAATACCTGTCATTAACTGGTTAAAAACACAACAGAAAGCTGGAAATCCTAACTAGTTCTCTTCCTTCCCACTTAGATTGTACTAATGTATATTTGTGAATGTTTAACAAGAGAAGCTGGACTGAGCAATGAGAAATATTACATAGAAAAAGGGAAACTAAATTGACAGCAATTTAAATGTAGAGTCTGATATTTAAATGCTAGTTTATATAATTGAACACTATTCCTTAAAACCATGTAGTATTCTAAGGTCTGTATCGATATACCCTCCCTCTAAAACTGCATAACAATGGGCTTTTCCCCATCAAATAAATTTATAGGAAAACTAAGAGGATTTTAACATTTTTGGGGGGCTATTGATTTTTTAAATATTTTGTGACCATCTTTGTTGTATAAAAAAGTGGCAAATAGGTAATAGAAAAACTTGAATTGGTTAATACACAAATACACATGTCCATATATATTTTCAGAGTTGAGTCTTCCATTACAAAAAATGTGTATATATAATTTTTTTTTCTTTCTGCTATCAAAAGTATTGACAGGATTTTAAGAGTTGTACAACTATCTAAACAAGTTTGAAAACCATTCTAATAGATTGATTTCATAATTTTCAAAGGCTTGTCTGAGTAGGAAAACCAAAGACTAGAATGGGGGTAGGTGGGAAGTAGAGATCCTTCCAAAGACTATGTTGTCATGTTTTAGAACCAAGATTTTAAGAAATAGGTGGTTAGCATAGAAATGGAGAGGATGCTTTTCTGTTCCTGTTAAAGCTTAGTACTTTAAGTTTATGATACCAGTAAAAATAGCAAAAATATATATATAAAATTGACTAACCTCAAATATTCCACATAGTGCTGGAAACAAAATATTCATTGCACTAACAATTTCAATTAACCTATAAAGGTATTGTTTTAAAGCGTCTTTAAACTATCAACATTTAGCAATCCACATATTAGAATTTCATTATTGCAAATGCTATAAAATGGCAGAAAAAAGTAAGTTCCTTGACACTGATCTGATTATTTTTTAACAAAGCATAAATGTGAAGCATCTTCTCAAACAAAACAAAAAAGTAATTACATAGTGCTTAATGTTTATATTTACCTGTTTGGCTTCTGTCTGAGCTTTACTTATATCATTTTTACAGGCCATCATTTGACCAGCAAGAGTTGCTTCTGCTCCATCTTCGTTACTGGACAGGCCAGCAGAAACAGCATTGAAGTGCTGTTGTGCAGCAGCCAAAGCTTCAGCGTCTTTATTACTTGCTTCTTGAAGGGTGTTCAGCCCATCTGTTATCTTCTTAACCTCTTTTTCCTTTGCTGCTAAAGTTTTAGAATCCTTTAGGAAAAATTTCAGAATGGAAAGTGTCATATTTTAGGAGAAACATCTTATACACATATACACTATGTCATCAAATTTCACTGCAATTTGAAGGTGGCATGGTTACAAGGAAAATACTGTCACCTTAAATCAAATAATTTAAACACTCGATTCCCATTTTAAATTTGCTGTTTTTAAGATAAATGTGCTTCTTATTCTTTTAGAAATACTTTCATGTTATAGTCAAATCTAAGATATGAGCTGAAACATAATTGCAAATTTAAACCACTTGAAAAAACAGTTTCTAAATCTAAATAATTAAAATAGCCAACCTACACCAATTTTAAAAGTAGAGATTTTAGGATTAAGAACATGTATATAAACATATTTTTAGACCCTGGCCTGGTAGTTCAGTTGGGTAAAAGATTATCCCAATACGCCAAGGTTGTAGGTTTGATCCCAGGTCATGGTATATACATGAATCATCCAATAAATGCGTAAATAAAATGAGCAACAAAACAGTGTTTAGCTCTCTCCCTCTCTAAAATCTATAATTAGAAAATTTTTAGAATATATTTATAAACTATTAAAGGCCATAAAATTTAAGCATTAAATAATTGTGGGGCAGCATTACTTTTAACACCTTTTTAAGTTTTATTAATCGAGCACTATTCAAGATACCAGCCCTAAAAAATATAACTATATTGTTTATATGAAAGTGACCAGAAATTTTGGCCCACCTGTTTAATTCATGATTGAATAAATATTTACCAGATATTTACTGTGTACCAAATAAAATGATGTATTGTTTTAGACTTCTTAGGGAGCCTGTATGTTAGGGTGGAAGACATAGTAAGCAAACAAAGCAAAGGGATGGAAAGTTAAGGGGAGCTATTGTTTTAAGAAGAATGACAGGAGGTCTTTTTGTGATAACATTTGAGCAGAAGCCTAACTGAAATAAAATGGCCATGGTATTCTAGTAGGAACTGTGAAGGAGCCAGAAATTAGACCACACAGAGTTGTAAAACAAGGTCAAGATTTGGATTTAATTATACTTGTAACTTTGAAACCACTGAAAGGTTTTAAGAACAAGAATGATGTAATCCAATTTGTATTTTAGCTTTTGTAAAGAACAGACTATAGAGCAGGAGGGACAACTAATAAGGACACTATTGCAGTATCCCTCATGGGAGGTGATGGTGGTGATGAAAAATGCAACAGAATTTGCTGATGGATTAGATGCAGGATTTGAGAGAAAAAGGGAAATCCAGGAGGATCCTATAATTCCTGGACAAAACCATTAGGTTACTAGTGGTGTCCTTTACCAGTAAAAGAAAAATTCAGTAATATAGGCAGGTTTGGGTAAGTGAAGTAAATTTAAGAGTTTTATTTTGGATATGTTAAATTTTAGACTTTGTTAGCCATCCTTGTAAAACTATCAATTAAGCAGCTAGACAAATGAGTCTAGAATTTATCTAGCTTCCCTGAGTCTAGAATGCAGAAAAGAAGTGAAGAATTTGGGAAATGCCAACATATGTACTTTGATTTGTATTTTTAACCTGGATTCAACATCTCAGCCATGCTGGGACTGGTAGAAAGGGCAGAAAAACAGAACAGGCAGGTCTCAAATGCTGGTAATTAAGAATCAGGAGGCCTATCTCAGCTTCACATTCCCCAGCCTAGAGCTCCAATGCCAGGAAGAGGAGTCCCCATAACAACGATGTGGAAACCAATGGGCATTGTATATAAAAGAAACGGGTGTGTGTGTACTGGAGTCCTACTCACTGCAAGTCTTAGAGGGCCTGGACATAGACTCACTCACAATCTAGCTCTGAGCCCCAACACAGCATCTCAAAAAGCCAAGAAACACACAGGGAAGAACTAGCTTCAGGGCAAGGGCTGGAAGGGCAGGGACAGCTCTCTCCCAGAGGAAAGTGCTGGCAGGTGCTACTGTTCCTGTGTTGAGTCCTCCACCCTCTAACTTCCCAGTGCAGGCAGACACCAATCTGAGCTCTTCATTAATCTAATCTGAGCTCTTCATTAACCTAACACCATTCACCCTAGTAATTCCCTGAGACCCAGTGCACCCAATTCACCCACCTGGCAGAATCTCTTCCAGTAGCTCCTAGACAGAAGGAACCTGCCTAAGCTTGAGTTGTGGACTTCCCTAAAATCTTTCAAAGGTACACAAATTCCAAATAAGACTTGGTGTGCTCGGTACCTATTGTTTATTCCAACCACACAAAGTGGTGACCACTCTCTCATCAGATGGCCCCAACTCTGGCATAAGCAGGTTTGGAATATAGCTTCAACTAACAAAAATCTGGCACAAGTGGCAGCAAGCTTGAGCCCCCAATGTGGTGTCCATCAAAAGGTGCCAAATGCAACACTAGTGGAAGTCAGCCATACATAAGGGGATATAACTCTTGTAAACATATACACACCCAACATAGAAGCACCTAAATATATAAAGCAAATATTGATGGACATAAAGGGAAACAATGACAGTAATACAGTAACAGTGGGAACTTTAACACCTCATTGACATCAATGCATAGATCATCCAGAGAGAAAATCAACAAGGAAAAATGGCCTTAAACGACACATTAGATCAGATTGATTTAATTAATACTTTTAGAATATTTGATCCAAGAGCAGCAAAATATATTCTTTTTATGTGAATATGAAACATTTTCTAGGATAGACTACACATTAGTACACAAAACAGGGCTCAATAAACTTAAAAGACTGAAATCATAAAAAGCATATTTTTCTGACCACATGGTATGAAATCAGAAATCAATTAAAAAACCAACACATGGAGGCTAAATAACATGCTCTAAACAATAAATGAGTTAACAAGATCAAGGAAGAAATCTAGGTACCTTAAAACAAATGAAAATGAAAGCACAATGAGCTAAAATTTATGGAATATAGCCAATGCAGTTGTAAGACGGAAAGCCACATCAATACAAGCCTACCTCACAAAAATCTCTAGTAAACAATCTAACCTTACAACTAAAGAAAACAGAAAAAGCATCAAACAAACCACAAAGCAAGTAGAAGGAAGGAAATAAAAAATATCAGAGTGGAAATAAAGTAGTCTTTAAAAAAATTAATGAAACCAAGATTTGCTTCTGTAAAAAGATAAAATTGATAAACCTTTAGCCAGACTTAAGAAAAAGAGGACCCAAATTAATAAAATCACAAGTGAAAGTGACACCACCACAGAAATAAAAAGATTAAAAGAAAGTATCACAGTTATTTGCAAGCAAATTAGACATTCTGTTTCTTTAAGAAACAGAATTTCTGAACAGATCTGTAAATATTAATGAATTTGAATCAGTAATTAAAATTATAAACCAATCTCTCTGATGAACTTAGATGCAAAAATTCTTAACAAAATATTAGCAAACCGAATTCAGCAATACTTTAAAAAGATCATACAACATAATCAAGTGGAATTTATTCCTGAAACAAGGTTGATATACCACATAACTAATGTGATATACCACATAAACAAATTGAAGGTTAAAAATCAGATGATCAAATCAACAGATACAGCAAAAGCATTTGATATATTCCAACATCTATTTAAAAACTCTCAGAAATGTGGGGATAGAGGAACCATACCTTAACATTATAAATGCCACCTAAGATAAGCCCACAGCTAAATCATACTCCACAAGTTTTCCCTCTAAAATCATGAATAAAATAAGGGTGCCCACTCTTTCACCATTTCTATTCAACACTAGAGGCCCAGTGCATGAAATTAGTGCATGGGGGAGGCCCCTTAGCCCAGCCTGTGCCCTGTCACAATCTGGGACCCCTTGGGGAAGGCCAATTGCTGGTTTAAGCTCAATCCCTGCAGTCGAACATAGAACATCTAGCAGTCGGACATCACTCTCAAAACCAGGGACAGCTTGCTCTTAACTGCTCACCTGCCTGCTTGCTCCTAACTGCTCACCTGCTGCCTGCTCACTGTGTGTCACAGCGACCTGTCATTCTGGTTGTTCTGTTGTAATGGTTGCTTATACATATGTATATAGAGCTTAGACATACGTATATAGATAGTATTGGAAACACTAGCCAGATCAATTAGTCAAGAAAAAATACAAAGCATCCAAGTTAGAAATGAAAAAATTAAGCTGTCATTATTTGCAGATGACATGATTCTATGAAGAACCTTAAAGATTCCACCAAAAAACTATTTGAATAAATTAATTCAGTACAAGATTAATATTCAGAAACTGATTGTATTTTTATACACCATAATGAACTATAAGAAAAATTAAAAACACAATCCCATTTACAATTCTGTAAAAAAAAAAAACAACCCCCCCCCCCCCCACACACACAAATCAGGAGTAAATTTAACCAAGTAGATAAATGACCTGTAGTCAGAAAACTGACACCGAAGAAAGAAATAAAAGAAAAAAAATAGACAAATAAATGGAATACTGTGCTCATGGAACATCATTAAAATGAACTTATTATTGCAAGCAATCTACAGATTCAGTGAAATCTCTATCAAAATTCCAATGGCATTTTATTTTTTTTATTGATTTTGTACAGAGAGGAATGGAGAGAGATAGAGAGTTAAAAACATCGATGAGAGAGTCATCGATCAGCTGCCTCTTGCACACCCCCTACTGGGGATATGCCCGCAACCAAGGTACATGCCCTTGACCGGAATCGAACCCGGGACCCTTCAGTCCCCAAGCCGACGCTCTATCCATTGAGCCAAACCGGTCTTGGCTCCAATGGCATTTTAAACAAAACTAGAATAATCCTAAAATTATGTGAACCAAAAAAGGCATCAAATAGCCAAAGTAATCTTGAGAAAGAACAAAGTTGGAGGTATTAAGCCACCTGATATGAAACTACTAGGTATACTACTTAATAATGCATATTTTTTCTATAGATGGAGTTACACATATGTTGATATATATGCGATTTGATATGTATGCTATTTTGTTGTACTGACAGCAACCATCAAAACTTCATGTCAAAAGGTGTTAACATCATAGACATTTTTATGCCTATAAATTGTCGAATTTGTGGCCCAAAAAAAGCATTTGTGGGATGTTTTAATTAATTACTTTATTTTGAAGAAAAGTGCTGCTGAATACTTTTGGTAAACATGCTCCATCTCAAGATACTTGTGAACACTGGCTTAAATGCTTTAAAAGTGATGATTTCAATATGAAAGACAAAGAACGTCCAGGTCAACTGAAAGTCTGAAGACCAAAAACTAAAAGCATTGGGTGAGGATGCATGTCAAACTCAAAAACAACTTGCAGAAAGATTAAACATTGCTCAGCAAACAATTTCCGATCGTTTACAAGCAATGGGAAAGATTTTAAACGAGTGCCCCAAAAACTGAACAAAAGACAAATGTAAAACCAAAAAGTCTTCAGTAAAATGTTGCTTCAACAAACATCAGGAAAGAAAGTTTTTTGCATAGAATTGTGACTGGCAATGAAAAGTGGATTTCTTTTGAGAATCCCAAATGCACAAAATCATGGGTTGATCCAGGTCAACCATCAACATCAACTGCAAGACCAAATTGATTTGGAAAGAAGACAATGCTCTGTGTTTGGTGGGATCAGTAAGGTGTGGTGTATTAAGAGCTTCTAAAACAAGGTGAAACCATTAATAATGACCACTACTGACAACAAATAATCAATTTGAACTATGCTTTGATTGTAAAATGACCAGAATGAACCAGAAGACAAGGCAAAGTAATTTTGCTTCATGATAACGCACCATCACACACTTCAAAACTAGGTAAAGACACGTTAAAAGATCTTGCCTGGGTATTAACCCACCCGCCATATTCACCATAACTTGCTCCTTCAGATTACTCCTTGTTCTGATCCATGGCATTCGCACTTTCTGAGCAGCACTTCAAAACATAAGAAGTGGAAAACTAGGTCTCCGAATGGTTTTCCTCAAAATAAGAAAAGTTCTATTGGGACAGTATCCACAAATTACCTTAAAGATGGGGGAAATGTGTAGCTAGTAATGGACATTATTTTGAATAAAGCACTTTTGATGTTTCTATTGAAATTATTGTGTTTTCTTTGATTACAATATCCACATTATTTACCGATACACCTAATATACTACAAGGGTATATTAATGAAAACAGCATGATACTAGTACAATGCTGAGACACACATAAATAGGACAGAATAGGAACACCAGAAATAAATCCAGGCATATATGTTCAATTAATCTATGACCAAGGAGGCAAGAATATACAATGGGATAAAGACAGTTTTCAATAAACAGTGTTGGGAAAAGTGGACAAATAAATACAATATACACTAAGTGGCCAGATTTTATTTTTATATATATAATCTATATTTATACACACACACACACACACACACACACACACACACACACACAGGAGGCCCAGTCTATGAAAATTCATGCACTGGAGGAGGGGTCCCTCAGCCCGGCCTGCCCGCTCTCACAGTCCAGGAGCCCTCAGGGGCAGGAGGCGACCCGGTGATCAAGAGAAGGCAACTCCCCATCACAACTCTGCTGCTGCCACAGCTGGCAGTGCAAGCCTCAACCGACCCTGGTTACCTGCACCTGTGGCCAGCCCTGGGAGGCTAGGGGGCGGAGAGGTTTGGGCGCCACCATCTTGTGCTGTGGGTGCTGCCATCTTTGAGGGCTGGACAGTCAATTAGCATATTCCCTCCTTATTGGCTGTGGATGCCTCAGCTTTGTGATGGTATGAGGGTCAATTAGCATATTTCCTCTTTATTACATAGGATATACATGCCTAAGTGACCATTGCAACCGAATGGACAACAGAACAGGCTGTGTGGGGCAACCAAGCTGGCAGGGGGGTGAGTGAGGGGCAACCAAACAACTGAACAGGAGGCTGCATGGGATGACCAGGCTGGCAGGGGATGCAGTGAGGGGCAACCAGGTCAGCAGAGGGAGGCAGTTAGGAGCAACCAGGCCAGTGGGGGTTGGGGGGGTGGAAGGCATTGGGGACAACTAGGCTGGCAGGAGGAGCAGTTGGTGACCAGACCAGCATGGGGAGAGGAGGGGGGCAGTTAGGGGCAATTAGGCAGGCAGGTGGGCAGTTAGGAGCAGTGATCCCGGATTGTGAGAGGGATGTCCCCTGAGGGGTCCTGGATTGAGAGGGTGCAGGATGGGTTGAGGGGGACACCCCCACCCGTGCACGAATTTTGTGTATGAGCCTCTAGTATTATATAATAATAATCAAATTAGAACACATTCTTATATCACCTACAAGAACAAACTAAAAATCAATGGAAGACTTAAATGTAAGACACACAACCTAAAAGAAAGTATAGGCAGTAAACTATTTGACATCAATCTTAGCAATATATATTTTTTAATCTATTTCTCCTCAGGAAAGGGAAATAGATGGAATAAATAGAATTACATTAACCTAAAAAGCTTTTGCACAGCAAAGGAAACCATCAACAAAACGAAAAGACAAACCTATTGAATAGAAGAACATATCTGCTAATGGAAGAACACATCTGATCGCATGGTAGGAGTTAATAAATATCCAAAATTTATAAAGAGCTCAATATCAAAAACACAAACAAGTCTAATTAAGAAATGGGCAGAGGACCTGAACAGACACTTCTCCAAAGACATACAGATTGTCAATAGACATATGAAAAAGCTACTCAATGTCACTAGTCATCAAAGATATGCAAATCAAAAATGGAGTTATCAGCTCACACCTAGGCTATCTTCAATAAATCAACACACAAATGTTGGGTAAGGATGTGAAGAAAAGGGAACCCTTGTGCACTGTTAGCAGCATTGTAAATTGGTGCAGCCACTTTGAAAAACAGTATAAAAAGTCCTCACTAACATATGACACAGCAATACCATTGCTGGGTATTTATTCAAAGAAATCCAAAACACCTATTTAAAAAGATATACACCCCTACGTTCACTGCAGCATTATTAACAATAGCCAAGATACGAAAGCAACTCAAGTTTCCCTTGGTAGATGATGGCTCAAGATGTGGTACATATATATTAATGAAGTATTATTCAACCATAAAAAGAATGAGATCTTGCCATTTGCTACAATTTAAGATAGAACTAGAGGGTATTATGCTAAGTCAAGTTAAGTCAGATAAAAACAAATACCATATGATTTCACCTGTATTTGGAATCTAAAAAAATAAACAAAACAGAAACAAACTCATAGTTGCCAGATGGAAGGAGGGTTTGTAGGATGGGGGAAAAAGGTGAAGGGATTAAGAAGCACAAATTGGCAATTATAAAAATAGTCACAGGGTTGTAGAGCATAGAGAATATAATCAATAATACTGTAATAAGTATATATTGTCAGATGGGTACAAGACTTACTGAGCTGAATACTTCATGAGTTATATAAATGTCTAATATTTATACTGTACACCTGAAACAAATATAATTTAAAAACACAATACAAGTAGTCCAACTAAAACAAGAAATGTCATGTTTCTGTTCAACCAACAACTCCAGTAGCTTCCCATGTCATTGGAAATATAGGTCAAAGTCCTTCACACACTGCCTTATAAAACTACATGTGAACCGAAATCCCATTACCTTTCCTCATTCCTACTACTTAGTGCTAACCAAGGACACTGATGTCCTTGCTTTCTCAATACCTTAGGCCCTGGGGAAATTCCTATTTTGCCTGGACCATGTTACCCCACAGCCTCCAAATTTATCCATAAGGTTCTCTGACATCCGTTGGGTCTTAAATGAGCTATAACCCTATGAGATCTTCAATGGCTACCCAACTTAAAAGCCCAAATTGCACCCCTCTCTCATATATTCCCAATCTTCTCTCCTGCTTTGTTTTCTATCCACATCAGTTATCACTATATAACATGCTATATTTTTCTTTATCATTTTCACTAGAATGAAGACTCAGATGGTATTGTCCATTTTTGTCACTTTATCCTCTGGTACACACACAACCCAAACAAGTACACTTGGTCCATAGCACTCAGTAAATTTAAACAGAATGTATATTACTAGTGACATAAAATTAAGCTTATTTGCTTACCTCAATCATATTTTTTTCCAGCTCTTTGCGTTTGTTTTCTTCGCCTGCCAGATTTTTCTTCTTGAGATCAAAGGCACTTTGAGATTTAGTATGAACTCGCTGAGCTTCTGCAAGAGCATCTTCTAAAGATCGGAGTACACCTCCAATTTCCTGTAATCAAATATATACAATTAAATCAAAATACTTAAAATTTGCTGAAACCGGTTTGGCTCAGCGGTAGAGTGTCCGTCTGCGAACTGAAAGGTCCTGGGTTCAATTCTGGTCAAGGGCATGTACGTTGGTTGTGGGCACATCCCCGGTAGGGGGTGTGTAAGAGGCAGCTGGTCGATGTTTCTCTCTCATCGACGTTTCTAGCTATCTCTCTCCCTTTCTCTCTGTAAATAATCAATAAAATATATTTTAAAAAAATACTTAAAATTTGTTCATGTCATCTTTTTTTTATATGATTTGTACATAAATTACTTTCTAAAAGATTAGAATGACAATGCCTAGTGAATCCTAAATAACCATTGTATATAATTTAGTAGTATTTGTTCAGGATATATTATGTGTTCGTACATGTATGTCTAACCTTATCTTTTCTTTTTTCCAAGTCCTCTATTTCATGAGTAAGTGCTTTTATTTTTTTATCATTCTCAGACAATTCCTCTTGAAGCTTTAGAACTTTATCCTGCATTTCTTTTAAGTCCTCAGCTGAGCGCTCTTTGGTATCTTCAGCAAGCAAAAACTGATAAGCAATATATAAACGACTCAAATGTTCTATTTCCCTCATTACTTTTTGATACTCCAAGTAGGAAGATCTTTCCTGAAAGAGAAATCAGCAATAAAACATAATTCAGCATTCGTATTTTTAAGCAAACTTGGAAAGAATAAAACTACAGCAACATGTATAAAATTTCCCATGACATAATAGAATTTTGTCTTAGACTAATTGATCATGGATTATAAATTTTAAAAAACTTGAAATAACATCAGAACTATGTCTTTTTAGATAACATTACAAGTCTAGTGAATCCTATGTGGCTATTTCTTTTCATTCATAATCAGGCAGTTGGGATTAACACAGAAATGTGAATATAGATTCATAGACTGGGGTTCATAAGTCTATAAAAACAGCATATACAACTATCAATGATACAACATTAATATATTTTTCAATAGTCTAGTTATCCCTCTTTATTCGCAAGGGATTGATTCCAGGACCCCCTGTGGATATCAAAATCTGCAGATACTCAAGTATATAAAACTAGAGGCCTGGTGCATGAAATTCTTGCAAGGGGTGGCGTAGGGGGGAATGAGAGGCAGGGGTCCCCTCAGCCCCGCCTGCACCCTCTTGCAATTTGGGACCCCTTGCGGGTATCTGACTAGCATTGGACATCCCTCTCGCAATCCAGGATGCTGCATACACCAGTGACCATGCTTTTCATACAGGTGAAAGGCATCTTGCTGTTGTATGGGCAGCCACATTTTTTTTGCCCTGATTATAAAAAGTAGTACATAACATGATCCTTCTGAGGCAGTAGTACCATTTTCCCCATCTTATGGATGGAAAAATTGAAGGAGAGAATTGGCTTTGTCACACAGTTATAAGTGTCAGAATCAGGCTGACCACAAAATGTGCAAGCCAGAGTCCATGCATGTCATCGCTGCATCATCCTGTTTTTTTCAGTGTTAGAGTAGCATTGCCAGGCTTTAATTTTTAAATCTAAGAGACTGTTCCCAATATGTAGGGTAGGGTCCCTAGTCCTGGCCAGTGATCAGGGCCAATCTGCGGGGCAACCGCCCAGGCGATTGGGGGTCAGCTCCTGCATTGTCTGCCCCTGGTGGTCAGTGTGCGTCATAGCAACTGCTCTTTGGTCAACTTGTATATTAGGGTTTTACTATTTGGATGGCATAATATAAAGTACTCCTATTACCAAAATGCCTATCCAACTTTCATTCATGTAACTATTCTAAGCACTTACACAATACTAAGCCTGATTACCCTAAGGACCATCTGGGGCACACAAAGTAACCATTAAATTTCCTAATATGCAGACAAAGAAACAAATTCAGAGTAGTTAAATGACCTTTTCATGGTGTTAGATTTAAAAAGAATTTGGCAAAAACACGTGAAACCTAGGTTTAAACTGTAACCTAGTGTTTTCCACTAAGTCATGCACACAGGGGAGGGGGGACCTTCAAAATCACGATGTTTCAGTTTTTCCAGTGACATTTATTCTACTATATGGATTCAGAAGAGCTTTGAAAAATTTCAAATTTTAATAAGAATTTAGTAAATTTCTAGATGCCTAACTCTCAAAATGTGCTATATATGCACCTTCCCTGAAGCACTAATTATGGCATCATAAATTGCCAAGATAGAGAAAACTTAATTATTTAGTTCAATACCTTTCATTTTTCCAAATGCCTTCAAAGTAGTAATTGTAGTGATGGCCCCTATATCCTAGAAGTTACTAAGAGTTCTGTATCTTTAAGAAATGTGCAATTCTAATTATCAAAAAAAAATAAATCTAATTTATCTTTAACAGTGTCTTAAATTTTGGCATGTCATTATCTAAGATCATCCCAAATCATTATGACTTAATAGATATAAAGTACATGTACTCTAGAATGGAAGGCTGAGTATGGGTTACCAACTCTAATCCTTTATCTCATCCCAGAAAATAATCCCTAAAATGTAGTACATATTTCACCCCTATGTATATGATCTTGGATACATCACCAACTGTGAGAGATCCTAGCTTGCTGTCCTCACATTTATATATTACCTCTTTTAATTTCTGAATGGTTGGAGTAATTTCTTCTTCAAGTATCTGAAAAATAAAGGAAAAGAAATATATTCAATATGTAAACTATCATTTTTTTAAGGAGTAATACAGAAGATTAGAAAACTGAAACAAGCGGGGGGGGGGGGGGGAGATATTTCCTTAGAGCAGAGAAACTTTAAATGCAAAATTGACTCTCTTCTCTAAAACTGTTTTATGTAAATTTAATTACCGTCTTAATTTCTTTCAGCTTAGCCTCCTTTTTTTCTATAGTTTTTTGGGCAGCTATTTTTTTGTATTCATACATCCTGGTTCCAGCTGCTTCTTCTATCATGGACAAAATCTAGAAAGACAATTGTATTGTTTTAAGAATCTAAGACAATAAATCTCATTGAAATTTACATTAGTTATATCATTTAAAGCCTTGACCACACTAAGAGCTTATCAAAATAATGGATCAAATGAAGCATAAAAGTGTATAAAAATGTACATGTTAGTCATAACCCTCACATTCCAGAAACATTACTGGCTGTCACTCCAATTCTAACATCAAACCTTAAGCTATACCAGAGTACATTTCTTTTAAAATTGAAGCCAATAATTCCTCACTCCTCTTTTCCTTCAAAGAGATGTCTAAAAAAAAAATGAAAAGTTAACTCCATTCAGCTTTCATTTTAGAAGTTTCTACTTAAAATTATCCAAGTAAGACTTTAGTCATTTTGTGCCTAGAAGCATGAAGCATGGTATGACATCTGCATCCCAACCATGGCACATGCTTCAAGAACTTGGGCAAGTAATTTTCTCTGTGCCTCAGTTTCTTCATCGAGAGTACTGATAATATCTCAGAGCACTGCTAATATAATTCATGTGAAAGGCACTCTGAAAAAGGCAAATATTAATCAATTATAACAGTATAAGAAATGCAATTTTTCCAGCACTCCATTTTCAGAAGCTTTTACTCAGGACCAATCCCTATTTCAAAGGGATTGTTCCTCTGGAACTCACTTTGACTTCTATGTATTTGGCAGTTTTCAAATTAGAAGTTTTTCCTTAAGATGTTATCTAAAGGAAATAAGCACGCCCCATATTCAAACTAGAAAAATATTATCAATTATCAGTCTTATTAGTGCTTCTCAATAACTAATGAGCCTATGTTCTCTAAAAAACATTCATTCCTTAATACTAACTCTTCTCAAGGGGACGTCAAGAGAAAATATGCCTTAATGCCCTAAAGTAATCCATTAAATGTAATGAATTAATTTGAGTGAACTCAAATATTTTTCTGTAGGATTTTTCTATAGGGCTTAACTCTGATATGAAATACCAGTTGAGAAAAGTTGCTTTATACACTCAAAAAATTTATTTTAATATTGGGCACACAAAACTCCTAGAAGGAAGCTTAGATGGTTAGCTTCTTGACATCCTTGCCATCATTATGTTAGAAGCTGCAAATATTACAAAGAAAACTTAATTGTTTGGTTCAATACCTTTCATTTCCCCAAATGCCTTGAAATTAGGAATTGTAGTCATGGACCCTGGTATCCCAGAAGTTACTTACTCTACCAACAACAGTTATTAAGAGCACTGTATCTTAACAATGACTTTTTGGATTTGACACCAAAAGCAAGTGCAACAAAAGCAAAAATTAACAAGTGGGACTACATCAAACTAAATAAACAAACAAACAAACATAAACTTCTGCACAGCAAAGGGGACCATCAACAACATGAAAAGACAACCTACAGGAAAAAATACTTGTTAATTATGTACCTGATAAGGTGTTAATATTCAAATACATCAAAACTCAAAAGAAAAACACACAAATAAATCCAATTCAAAGATGGGCAGAAAGTGTTCAAACATTTTCCCACAGAAGACAGATGGCCAAGAAGTAGATGATAAGGTGCTCAACATTTCTATTCATAAGGAAAATGCAAATCATAACCACAATAACATGTAATCTCATATATTTTAGGATGGCTATTATAAAAAAGACAAGAAATAAAAAGTACTGGCAAGTACATGGAGAAAGGGAAAATCTTGTGCACTGTTCATGGGATTGTATACTGATATAATCACTGTGGAAAAACTTCCCAGTTTGGAAGTTTCTCAAAAATTAAAAATAGAACTACCATATGATCCAGCAATTCCATTTTGGGGTATTTATGCAAAGAAAAAACACTAACTTGAAAAGATATTTGTACTTCCATGTTCAATGCAGCATTTACAATAGCCAAGACATTGAAACACTTAAGTGTCCATTGATAAATTAAACAATGAGGTATATAGGCATACCTCACTGTATTGCACTTCATAGATGTTCTACTTCTTACAAATTGAAGGCAAGACCCTCCACCAGATGATTTGCTTTATTGCAGTGGTCTGGAACTAAACCCGTAATAACACTGAGGTATGCCTGTATATATGATGTAATTTATCAATTTTAAAAAAATGAAATTTTGCTATTTGTGACAACATGGAAGGACCTTGAGGGCATTACATTAAACAAAGTCAGTCAGAGAGAGAAAGACAAATATTGTATAATCTCATATATATTCTTTTTAAAAAACAAAAACCAAAACCAAACTAATAAAGAGAACAGATTGGTGGTTGCCAGAGGGAGGGGACTGGAGGTGGGGAAATATGTGGTCAAAAGGTATAAACTTCCAGTTATAACATTTATAAATCATGAGGATACAATGTATAGCATGGTGACTATAGTTAATACTGTATTTGAAAGTTGCTAAGACTAAATCTTAAAAGTTCTCATCACAAGGAAAAATTGTAACTGTGTGACGATACTAAATATACTATAGTGATCATTTTGCAATATATACATATATATTGAATCATTATGTTGTACACCTGAAATTAACATGTCAATTATATTTCAATTAATAGTTTAAAAAAATCTGTTTAACACTGTCTCACACCTTTTGTTATACATTCTCATTTAATCCTGGGGTTAGGATTATTGACTCCAATTTATAAATTAAAAAACTAAGGCTCAGATGGTTATGTTATAAAATTAAAATAAAATATTGGGCAAATGCTGAAAAAAAAAACTTTCTTTACTAATCATTCATACATAAAATGTTTTCAAGAATAATGGAAGAAAGCATATTAAAAATTGATTACCTAGAAAATTAAAACAATATGTATTATTACTATTTTTACTGTCCATCAAGTAGTTCTCTTACCTCTGGAGGTTTCATATTCAATACTTTTGTGATTCGACCCTGTAAATAAAATGGTAAACTTACCATAATGATAAAAAGTTAAAGGCATACATGTTTATTTGCCCTGAAGCTACTGTATCCTAATACATCAATCTTTTGGGAGTTCTTTATTCTATATCAGGAGTGGGGAATATCCAGCCTGCGGGCTATTTAATATGCCTACGAAATCATTTGGTCTGGCCCTGCCAAAGTATTAGAGGTGAGTTAAATGTTTGACCAAATATAGCAGGCTAATTTTTTTAAGGTGACAATTTTGTATGGCTCGGGAATAATGTTAATATCCAAGTGGCCCTTAACAGAAAAAAGGTTCCCCACACCCATTCTTCATACAATAAAAGATGTTTCTTTTGAGACTTGAAGGTATCTTTTAATTCTAGGGTGATACAAATACAGAAGTTAATGATAGATACAAAGTTAACTCTGACCAGATTTCTGCAACAGTTAATACTACTGATGTAGAATTTGCCAATTCAAAAACAGGCATATCAATAAACTTTTAGCATAATTCTTAAACATTTCCTGGTCTTTTTGAAAGACAGCTCTCCAAAATAATTTCTAGAAATAGACTGCATACTTCTAGGCCAAGGGTAGGAAACTTTTTTCTACCAAGGGCATTTGGATATTGATAACATTTTCGGGCCATACAAAATTATCAACTTAATACTTAGTGTGTTATATTTAGTCAAACATTTAATTAATTCATCACTAATGCCTTGGCAGGGCCAGACCAAATGATTTCCAAGGCCTTATATAGCCTGCAGGCTGAATGTTTCCCATGGGTGTTTTAGGCCTTAAATAGAATAAACTGTAAAATATTTTATTTCAAAGCTAAAATCACCAAAATCATTCAGAGCAAAAAAAAAAACAAAAAAACAAAAAAACAAAAAAAACTCCCCACCTCCAAAACTGCTATTTAACTCTCTAGACAGAATATTACTTAAGATTTAGTTTCATTTGAAGTAAATTTTCAGTTTTGAGGCTGTGATGTATTGAGAATAATTTTATTTTGGTGTCATCAGGATCCTGCCATTGATCTTGCCTTAACTTTCTCAAAGGATAGCTGGATGGGTCAAGTGAGATAATATAAGGGCAAGATTAACATTAATTCTTATTTTCCATTTGGATAAGTCTAAAGAAGAAAATTATTTAAAATTTAATATATATTTAAAATAAAATACTTATCCAATATTTTAAAAGGACATAATGAGACAACATTAAAAAAATTTTAGAGTGAACATGTGTTGTTTTTCTAGTAAGTAACAAAGTAAATCAAGAAAAATTACTTCTAGATGTTCTTCAAAATTCAAATGTATACAACATGTTAGAACACATCAGTACAAATAACTTAAAACCCTATTTCTTAACAAGTGCCCAAACACCAACAGAATAAATAAAAAAAATGGAAAAGTTCAAAAAGAGGCATGTTCCCTAATGTAATACTTAAAACAATAAAAAAAAAAAAAAAAGTCAAAACCATTGTGAAAGAGGTAAAAGGATCAAAAAGAATACCTGCATGATGAGAAAATGAGGGTTGTTAACGTTAAGGCCAACAGAACAAAAGAGATCCTGTACTCTGGTATTGTTTGCATTTACTCCATTGATTAAATATTTATTTCTGCCACCAATGACCACCTAAAAAAACAAAAAGTACTTTTAAAGATACAAACACACACACCTTGAACTAAGATAATAAACTCTCAAATACATTATCATGCATTTGTTTGTTTCGTCCAACTGATAAAACCAATCCTGAGCAAAACCACTCTGCAGGAAATGTGACATAGTCAAGAAAAATATGAGGTTGAGTCAGGACAATCTGTTTCTAATCTAGAGACTTTTACTAACAAGTCATGTAACCACTCACAACCTTCTAATGTCTCTACACTGGTCTCTAAAGCCACTTCTTGCTTTGTTTCCAAAATGTTTTTATTCCTGATCATCCTCTTCCTGCAATTTTTTCCACTCAGAGTTTAACCCCTCTTCCTCTACCTTTTTGTTCCCAAAGAACAAAAGTCAGATATGAAAAAACTAAAGGTAAGCAGTTTGATATCAATCCTTAGAAGATTCTAAAAGGGATTAATAACGATGTGATTTGTGAATACTTGCAAAAAAATATGGAGCTCCAGGATGGGTTCACTAAGAACTTATATCAGAACCAGTTTGTCTATATTCTACAATAGCACTTACATTGTCATTTATTGTGTATGACTGTTTTACTCATATTTTGAGGTCCTTAAAGACAAGATCTGTTTCTCATTCTTAATTCTCCCTGTTATTTCCCAGTGCATTCAAGAATCCCCAGCATACATCAAGCACTTAATCAATACTGAATAAAGTTAATTTTTATTTTCCTGACAGGATTATTAGACTGATAGAACATATATTAATATACTTGAATCACAGACCTAGTACATCTATATTAGTAATTTAATAAAGTCTTTGCGAAAAAATTTTTAAGATATAGACATATGGACTACACGAAGACAGGGATTTTAGATAGATTAGTAGGAGACTTACTGAAAATTCCTAAAGAGTGATTATTTGATGTATGTTTAATGACACAGAACAGGATTCTGTCACATCATAGTCAATGCGTTTTTTATTTGTTTTTAAACCAGAGGTTTCATTAAAGCAGAAAGGGATGTCTATAAATTACATATACTAAGGTGGAAATTAGAACTTTTAAAAATAAAACTTTGACAAACTAAAAGCATTGACTATTAAGAAAAAAGATTTTAAAGGGAAAATATAAGGTCCTGCGTCAGTTTCACAAACCTGCTTGCATACAGAAATGGCAATAACATAGCACACATGAAAAAAATTAGTGCAATTTTAAGTAAATCAGATATGAATTCATAAGGTATTATTAACTCATACCTTATGGGTCATAACATTTAGACATATAGAACTTAAATATTGAAATATGGAATAAATTAGATTTACTCTTTGTACCCTCAATAGAAGTAGGATTAATATATAAAACTTTAAGACAGCACTTAGGCTCAAATTATAGAAAGCTTCTAGTTGGACCTGTCCAAAACCAGAATGGGTTACCGTAGAAGACAGTAAGTTCTCAAGTACTGTTATGAGTTCCAGCAGAGAGGATTCAGCTATGGTTCAAGACTGAAGCATGGCTGAGTGCTTATAATAATAGATGTCTTTTCAAATTCCTTTCAATCCTCATGGTAAAAGGTTAAGATGTGCATGGTCAAATTTTAACATAAGGAAGATATTTTTAAGGAATCTAGTCAGTAGTTAATGCATAAATTTCTCACATAAAACACTCCTCTCCCCAGCAAAGTCATATCACCAAAAAACAGAGCAGGCATGCAAGTTCTTAGGTATCCAGATATTAGCCACTCACCTGCCTTGTTACTGTAATTTCATCATGAACTTCAAATCCTAAAGGACTTTGCTTTTTATCGGAATTGTCAAAGGTGATTGAGACTGAGGCTTTAGTAATACCAGCCTGCCCATTTTTGTAAACTAAATCTTGTAAATTAGAAGCCCGAACCTAAAATAAATTTTAAAAAAAGTTTATCAATTACAAAATCCCATATTGCACAAAATGGCACTAAAAATAGGTTTCTTGATATTTGGAAAACCACCCATGTTATATTATCCACCAAATAACCAAGGACAAGCAATGGGGCCAAGAAAATAGCAACAACCTGAATGAATACATCTTTCCATAGAATTTTTCAACCTTAAATTGAATTGTTTTCTACTCATTTCTTAACAAAAGTTCATATAAAGGTATTCAAGGTATACAGATCTAAGAATTTCAGTATTCACCCAATCCCATTAGCAGATCCTGAAAAGGCATTTTAACTTTGGGGGTGGGGTAGAGGTAGGGGGCACAGAATACAGACTCTGGAATGAGACTGACTGCCTTGAAGTAAGAATACTTGAGTTTGAGTGTTGCTCCAAATAACATAAGAAGATGAACCTTTCGCAACCCATCTAAGTTTCTGGTTTCTCTCCTTAAAAATTGAATAATCATCCCTACCTTTAAAGGGCTGCAGTGAGTAAAAAATGCAAACATTGGCAACAGTTTCCGAGTTCAATGAGGATTTCCCCAAACTTAAGTCCGCAAACATCACAAAGTTTACACTTTACCTGAGACAGATTGGAAATGCCCAGCAAAAAACAAATGGAGTCCAAGATGTTGGATTTCCCACTGCCATTTAAACCAGTGATAGCATTGAAGAGGGGATCAAAACCATTGACCTCAGTCCTCTGAGCGTAGGACTTGAATCCTTCTAGAACGATTGACTTGATGTGCATTTTCACTATTGACTTGAACAGGTAAACCTTTGCTAGGAATCAAATGGGCCACAGAGGAAGTTCTGTACAAACAGAAATAACAACACGTACGTGGGATGAGAAAACCTGGAACCATACATATGTAGCACGTGCAAGACTAAAAGAGAGTGACAGCTCAACAGAAATAAAACAGTAACCTGCCAACCCAAGCTGCTTCCTCTGATGTAAAGCTCTCTTTCTCCAACTTAAAAACATCCAGGCGTTAGTCCTTACCTGGAGATTGATTAAGCCATTAATTCAACCTGAAGTCAACTACTTTTCCAGGCTTATCTTTCACCGTTATAATACAGAAAACGGGCTACAGATCATTTCCCATGCCATTCATTCCCTTTGCCCAGACTGTCCTCGCCCACCCACGTCTCTGCCCACATGTCACCTTACCAGAGGTCCTCCCCGGCGTCTCTATCTAAACCCACTTTGTAGCACCTCAACCCATGCCCCTAACTCTGCTTTCTTTTTCATTCACTGAACTTAAAGGCGACACTAAACAGTATTTATCTACTCATCTATCCAACATATCATCACGGATCTTTGCCTCGTATCCCCGGGGAGCTCCAATATGCCTGAATGCAGGGGAGTGGGTTGCATCAAGAAATATTTATTAAACACAAGAATCCCACATATTCTCCAGCCTCTTGCTACCACTCAGGCTGTTCCCTTGCCTCGCCAGGCCTGTCAACACTCCCCCGCCCTACTCCAAGGCTGGATAGGAACTGGCCATTCTGCCAGGAGCCCTTTCGTCCTAATTTTAGCCTGAAGTCCCTTCCTGCCGCTCTCCCCGAGCCCGGCCCCGCGGCCCCCACCTGCTGCAGGGATGCCAGGCTAGGCCTCGCCGGCCGCGCGCCCGCCCGCCCGCCTCGCAGCTGGGCCGGCCGCCCGCGCTCGCTCGAGGCCCCCACACGCTCTTCCTGCTCACCAGGGCGGAGAGCGGGCCAACCTGGCCCCACTTCGGGCGCCTAGAGTCCGGCTCCCACCATGGCAGAGGCAGCCCTCGCTCCGGGTTCCGCGTCCCCGCCCGGAAATATTTATACCTTTGAATTTCGGCGCGAGCAAAGGACCCCGCCTCCTCTGCTCAGTCCATTGGCTGATGCCTAGGAGATGCCTGACTTGGAGGGTTCCACTTTTCCCTCCCACCGAACAATCAGAGTGACAGGGAGATAGGGAAAGGGGTGGCGACAATGTCAGCCCCGGGAACGCGATGGCTCGGGCCTGCGGGCTGAAGGAGCGGGTGTCATAGGTGAAGGCCGGCGTCAGGCACACGTCGGGCAGCCCCCGCCTTAGCCTCCGGGCCTCGCGCTCCGCTGGGCCCGCCCCGCCTCGGGCACTGCCCGGCCGCCGGCCGCGTCCCGGAGGCCCCGCCCCCTCCCGGGTTTGGCGGGCTGGGCGGGCTCGGCGGCGCCTACAGCTCCTGCCTCCGAGCGGCGGGGACGGGAAGCTGGAACCCACCGGGTCGGGTCCGATTCCTCAGAACAGGAAGCTGAACTTTGGATCGGAGAAGGCGCCGGTCCCTGGCTCTGCCCTTGGCCGAGGGTCCCGGCGGCCTTTCCTTCTGGAGTTTCCTGTCCAACGGAACGATTCCATTCAACCGGCCGCCGCACTGAGCCCGCAGGAGAGATTGTGTGGGCGGGCAGTGGGTGCCAAGCTGCTCTAAATCATAAGCAAAGGCAAACTAACAGCTCAGAGAATTCACATGCTTCCCACAGCTAATATTCCTTGAGCTCTGGGTTCCCAGGGTTTTTAAAAGCTGCTCTCCCCGTAGCCACAGGTTGAAATGGGTGATGCTGTGCTCATTTTACACAGGAGCAAACTGGGTCACAGAGTTAGGCACCTTACTTATTCCAGGTGTAAGTGGAGAAGCCGGGGCTTGTTCCCAGCCAGCCTGCCAGAGCGCGCACTCTTAAATATTTATTTCTTTTATACAGTATATATAATTGACTTTTAACAGGGAGGGAGAGCTAGAAACATCGATGAGAAAGAAATATGGATCAGCTGCCCCCTGCACACTCCTCACCAGGGATGTGCCCGCAACCAAGGTACATGCCCTTGACCGGAATCGAACCTGGGAACTTTCAGTCCAGTCCGAAGGCCGCTGCTCTATCCACTGAGCCAAACCGGTTTTGGCTTAAATACTTACTTCATAGTTCCCCCTCCATTCCAGGAAATCCAGTGCCACTAGTGCTGATGCGTATTGTTGCCCCCCCGCCCCCCCTGTCCTGTGGCTCTGGTTGAGTGTGGACCTATGAACCAGGAGGTCACGGTTTGATTCCCATCAGGGCCCATTTCGGGATTGCAGCTCCCACAAAGCCCATGCTTGTTTCTCAGCATTGATGTTTCTATCTCCCCTCCTGTCTCTGAAATTGATTAAGAAAATACACACAAACTGGCTTGTTTACCTAGAGTGGGGCACATTGATACCAGTAAGTTATGTGGGCGAAAAGGGACCCCATGCTAACCTAACTCGGGGAAGGCCCTCGTGGAGGCCTTGCAAACTCAGAGTCCTAAAGTCACCACAAAGGATGGTCTGAAATTAACACCTTTCAGTAAAAAGCCCTTGGTAGTCAAGTCCCAGGCCAGTATCTTCCCTGACAAAATCAACTTAGATCTTGACTGAGCCTATTGTCTTTGTATCTAAGATAACCTACCTGTGGAAGGTCAGGGTAATCTGTAACTTCCCTTTTTCTGGACCCCTTAGGGCAGAGTCCACAGATTCCCTCACTGTTATTGCTCTCTGTGAATTGTAGGCTGTTAACTATCCTGCACCTACCAGTGTAAAAGAAGCACTGTGTCTATCATTTTTCTTTTTATCCAATCCCAGAGGTCTCCCAGCAACCCTTTTGCTTTCTCCCCTCTTCCTATTCTAACTATAGATTTCATGTAACCTACTTAAGTCTCCACCTTTGGTGGTAATTTATAAAAACGACCATTCTCCCGAGCATTATCCCAAAAAGTTGAGATTCTGCTTCCCAGCAATTGTCCAGTCTGGCTCAAATAAACCCACAAAAATTCTTTACAGGTTGTAATGTTTTCTTATGTTAACACTTAGGAAGAGCTTGGTTTGAGAGAGCGCTGTGGAGCTATATCCTAAGAAATAGGAAGGAGGTGAGGAGAGTATATTTTAGGCCATCCATGGCGAATTCCTTTGTGGCTGGAGAATGGCTTTGCAGTATTTGACATCAGTCTTACATACACTACCAAATTCTCTGAGAATAAAAGAATTTGTGTGTGTGTGTGTGTGTGTGTTTGAAGGTCAGTGGAGTTGTTTAAAAATTCATTTATTTACTCATATCTCACCTCCGCCTGTAATGTCAACCATTACGGCCCTAAAACCAATTTAGTTAAGCAGTTATTTTTGTTGACCTTAATTCCTGCATCCCTTTCACTCCATAGCCATTATTCACTTGTATTGATTCTATTTAATCTTAATGTATTTATTTTCAATTGTGTACCCTTCATTTCATCACTGTGAATAAAGAATCTTAATTTGCCAACAAACTGCAATTGAATTTTTTTAGGTTGTGAAATTATTCTTATTGGGTGAAAATGTAAGTGTAAGACAGATATAAGCCTTTGCACTTGTTTAATAGATTAATAACTAGCTGATATATTTAAGATAAAAGGAACAAACAAATGTATACAAATGCACTTTTGCCAAATAAAGGCTTCTGGGTAGTTACAAGAATATACACATCTAACTAACTCCAACTAAAAGTATTTATTAAAATGAAAATTGCTTATAAAGGGAGAGATCTGTATCAATGTTAGTGCATACCAGAAATACTAAGGAACTGTTAGTACAGATGGCTTGAAGAAATCATTAATGGGTGAAGTATAAGTCTGCTTCCTGAGATCACAGGAAAGGGGGAAGACCAAGGCACTGATATGCCCCCCCCCCCCCCAATTTGGAGAGGAAAGAACTGTTAAGTAAAAGTAGACTATCCTGTATGTGTATAAATAGAGCACTATTCTTTTATCACCATGGATCAAAAGCTTTTGAAAGCTTCAACTGTGGCAGGCCAGAGGAATCTTGTCCTTGTAAAGTCTAGAGGCCCGGTGTATGAAATTCATGCATGGGGTGGGTGGTGTCCCTCAGTCCAGCCTGCACTGTCTCTAATCTGGGATCCCTTGAGGAATCAGACCTATTCGGGCAGTTGGGCATCCCTCTCACAATCCTGGACTGCTGGCTCCCAACTGCTCGCCTGCCTCATTGCCCCTAACCACTTCTGCCTGCCAACCTGATCACCCCCTAACCACACCCCTGCCAGCCTGATTGATGCCTAATTCCTTCCCTGCTGGCCTGATTGCCCCTAACTGCCCTTCCCTTCCAGCCTGGTTGCCCTTAACTATCCTCTCCTGCAAGCCTGGTCCCACCCAAATGCCCTCTCCTGCAGGCCTGGGTACCCCCAGCTGTCTTCCTCTGCAGGCCTGATCACCCCCAACTGCCCTCCCTTACAGACCTGGTCCCTCCCAACTACCCTCCTTTACTGGCCGTTTTGTGGTGGCCATCTTGTGTCCCTTGGGGGTGGCCATCTTTTACTACAAGGGTGTGGCCATCTTGTGTGCTGGAGTGATGGTCAATTTGCATATTAGCCTTTTATTAGATAGGAGGATACCATTAAAGTTATAAAGTGGAACCTAGGAAAATATTTGATCTCCTCCAGACATTGGGAGGGGTCCTCTTTCCCAGATGCACTTTCTGAACTTTGAAGCCCTAAAGTAGCTTTTTAGGGTCCTGGGTGAATCTTTACTTCTGGAACTTATGGTTGACCAGTCATTCTGGTCATTTTGCTGTTCAGTCGCTGGGATTTTATTATATAGGGTTTTGTGTCTTTAATCAAGTTAAATATCTTTATTTTATCTTCTCTTTCAGATTCTTTTTTTCAAGCTTTTAAGTTCCTAACTCAAAGATATAAATGCTGTTTACAACATTTGCTGAATCTTTACTCATAGCGATTTATTTCCTCCCATGGTGCTGTTTTGGGATGGGGTAGTCTTGTTTATGGGAGTCTCTTATGCCCTAAATTGTAAATGAGTCCCTACAGAGCAGTTATGTATTTGCTTCTGCCAGAGTTATTGGCTCTTAAAGATCTCAGAGCATTGGTAAATTATTATTTCTGTTTGTGGTTCCTGAATTATGCAGATATTGTAAATTTATATCAGTTGCAAGCCTGAGAACTTCCTTTTTATTGTTGTTTTCTGTTATTGATCTTGGTATGTAATTAACATAATAATTATATTTTACTAAGTATATCGCTTGAGTTTTAAAAGGAACTTCAATCTGTTGGGGAACATACGAGACTTGGTTGGAAAGTTTGTAAGGAAGACATTCTGATAAAAGGCAAGTGTGTGGAAGGCCGCCTGCCCTATTTAATAGAATTCCAACTTAGGGGAGACTTAGGGGAGTGTTGAAGGCAGCACCCCTAATTATTCCTTGACTTTTGCAAACAAGTCTGTGCATATGTAGACCTCAGTGTTTACTGGAATCCTTATGCTTAATACCTGGATGCTCTTGCCTAGTGGACAATGTAAATACATTCTCCTCCCAAGATTACTCACCCTACAGATTGTATCTAAATATTAAAATTCCTATAAAAGCCTAATGAGGCAGGCAATCAAGGCTGCCTAGCTGCTATAGCCAGGCTGTCCCTTAGCCTTTTCTTTCACAGTGAAACTGTTGGAATACTCTGTACATTCCTCATTAAGGGGCTGCTGGTGACCCCTGGCATCAATCAGCTATGTTGGAGGAGGTCTTCTCATTTACTTTTTATGGAAAAACATCAGGGATCTTTGTTTTACTCTTGCCAAGTCTTTCTTTCAGAATCCCATAGTCCACATTCAAAGTAGATTTTAAAAAAGAATTCTGGTACCAGTTCTTAAAATATTTTTATTCACTATTTATAGAATCCAGGTTCTTCTTATCTCATATTTGTTCTTTCGATTTTCCCATATTGCGTTGGCTTTTATCACCTCCATGCTGGTTCATAGGCAAAGCCACTCATCCCATCTCTCTTCCTCTTTGCCATATCTCTTCCCTAATGGCTTCTCTTTCTCACCTGGTCTTCTCATTTCATTATTCTCCCTGTCATCATGGTTGCTTATTATCTTTTATTTAAAACTAATGGCCCGGTGCATGGATTCATGCACTTTGAAAGGAAATTGCTTAGGTGGCCAGTGGAGCAGGATTGGGTGAGATGGGCTGGACATGCCCTGGAGCCAGCCTCCCTTGGTCCCTCCCTGCCGGCTGCACCTGGGTCAACACCACAATATAGCTCCCAAGAGTTTCTGTGGTCACTGCAGCTCGGCAGCAAACCAGATTCTGGGCGACAGTGTCCCAGCAACAACATAGCCCGTGGCCGAAGGTGGAATTGTGTGACCCCTAGAGTAGGGGTGTCAAACTCAATCAGAGAAGGGGCCAAAATCTAAAATCCAGCCTAAATCGCGGGCCGAATGGTTTACTGAACAGTCATAAACTGTCATTGTGATGGAAACGCAGCGGAGTGCAGTGATGACAGCAGGGTGCGGGCCACATTGCAAGGCCTGGCGGAACGGATTTGGCCCGCAGGCCTTGTGTTTGACACATGTGCCCTAGAGGAATCAGGCTCCCTTTTCTCTCGTTCTGGGATGTGTCACCCAAGAACCACTCCTGCCAAGTCATTGCAGCTCCGCAGCTCCTACATTGAGCGTTTGCCCCCTGGTGGTCAGTGTGTGTCATACATACTGGCCAGTTGGCAAATCACTTAGCCTTTTATATATATAGATCCTTACATATCTGCTTGTCTTCCTATTGGTTTCTGTTATTACCAACTCAGTTTTTACTAAACCCAAAGAGACAAGATTTTTTTCACAAGTTCTACCTCTTCTGTACATCATTCTGTAGTCCTTTGCAGTCATGGTCTTCAAATTCTAACTTAAATTTCTATTTCAACAATACTTATTAGCCACCTGTTTCTGCCCCTCTAAAGGTCTAATCTATAAAGATCTGTTTCTATATCAGAAATATGTTATCTCATCACTGTGTAGACCTTTAGTGAAAACCACTTACAGAACTTTAATTCTAAACTTTTTAAGGTGGAATGCTTGGTCCTTGACAATTTATCCTCAACCTATTTTCCCAGACTCATCTCCTGTTTTGTTGTTATTTACTACTGTGTACCAAGCACCTACCAATGCCAAAAATAATGTTAGCTAACTTTGTTAATGAATATATGAAAGATAGGCACTTATAGAATGCCTACCTTATGCTAAAGATTGTGTCAAGTGTTGGGATACCAAGATAAGTAAAATATGGGCCTGACTAAAAGGAGCCTCTAGTTGTGTAGAGATAACACATATAAAGACATAACCAGAGCAAGAGAAGAATGAAAGGTATTATAAATAGAGAAGCTTGCACAGGCAAGGGCATAGAAGATAAACACAATATATGAGGCAAGAAGGAGCAAGATTTAGTGTAGGAGAAGCTCAGAAACCGACTACGGAACATTTTATGTGTCATCTTAAAGAACTTTTTGTCATCCCTAAAATATCGATGTTCTCTGACTCTTTGTCTTTGCATGTGCTGAACTTGAAATTATCACCCCCTCTCTCTATTTCTCCACCATGTATATTTCTATATTTCAAATCCTGAATCTGGTCCATTTCTGGAAGAATTATTTGCAACCTCGTCTATAATCCCTTAATCCTTTACCCAGATTTTTCTTCTGACCTCTACTCCTTTGTGACATATCACAAGTACCTATCACATAGTATATCATAAATATTTGTTGAACATGAATATATTTAGGGGAGCTATTTACTGCTTTCTAATAAAGGTAAAGGCAATGAATAGGTTAAAAAAAGAAAGCACTGCTCATCTTGAGTGAATTCTTAGGGGAGAAGCAATGGCCCACTAGTAATAAATGCTATAACAGGCTAAAAAGTATATTTGTAAATGTTTATAAAAAGCAGATGAAGCCGGAACCAGTTTGGCTCAGTGGATAGAGTGTTGGCCTGCGGACTGAAAGGTCCCAGGTTCGATTCCAGTCAAGGGCATGTACTTTGGTTGCGGGCACATCCCCATTAGGGGGTGTGCAGGAGGCAGCTGATCAATGTTTCTCTCTCATGGATATTTCTAACTATCCATCTCCTCCCTTCCTCTCTGTAAAAAATCAATAAAATACATTTTTTTTTAAAAGCATATGTATATAGCATAGATAGAAGTACTGGGCCTAGGGAAAAGGTGGAAAAGTTCTTAATAGTGGTGGCACCTTCTTTTTAATGCAAAGAAATATTGCCAGCAATGCTGCTTGTCCAACTAAATGGGAGTAATTCTTATTTTGTATATTTTTTATTAGTTAATGAGATCTAAGAGTATAATAACCTGGTGAGAATTTCTCTGCAAATGGCAATCAAATTAGTCTTATTCATGCAGCTCATAAATAAGCTATAATTTAGCATTTTCTGTCTAGGGAAAATAAAACTAGGGTCATGCTGTTTAAGAGGATAAGGGAATTTACCAGAGCACTGGTGGATTTGTGGCAGATTTATGATAAACATACATTCTAACTGGAACCTTAATTGTGATTTAAATTATAGGTCAAGCTGTGCAATGTATTTCTTTTTAGGAGAAATCTTTGGTGGGTCAGAGTGTGCTTGTTTAAGGGAGAAACAGAAAGCAAATAAGAAACAGATTGCATTTTCAGTTTTTCTTTTAACATTTCAAGCTCCTTTTAGCCAAATTGCCCCTGAGCTCCTGGTGATGGCTGATGTGGAATTTCTTTGTTTTATTTCTTTGTGTTATTCTCACCCTCCGTTCCAGAGCAGTTATTTCACTTGACAGAAACAAAAAGATGTAAGCAGCATATCTGCCAGCAAACTAATATGGAAACTGGAGATAAGGTATGCGCCACCTTCCTGAGTTATGGTGTCTAGGCTGACTCACATAAAATCAGTAAGCCCTGCAACTGGAAGAGCCCTTGAAGAATTACAGCCACTCATTCTCCAATTGAGAAATGAAGGCTTTAGTGGTTTTCCTAAATTTACTCTTTATCTCAAGTAAATTAAGGATGGTCTAATAAGGTAGTAAAATATATGTATGAGTACTTTTAACTTAAAGTATAAATAAATAGCTTCCCTATAAAGTAAAAATTAAAATAATTAGATAGTCAAGAGCTTGACACTGTGGGGAGAATTCCTACTTGGAAAAGAACAGGTAGACCTGACAGCCAGGCTCTCACACTCTGACATTTGCCTTGCCCTGGGGGAAATCCCTCACAAATACCACTACATCCACCATGCGGGATTCAGGCATGAATGGGGAATGGAGTCGCGGTGGGAATGGGAACAGAAGGCCTGAGAAAAAATTGAAATGGTCCGCTCTTTCTTTAAGCCTCTGAAACAATGCCAAATAGAGAATGAAACATTTAGACAATCCTTTATGAAAGCTTTAGGAACAATACTGGAAGAATAATCCATAGAATATGGTAAAAAGAGAGAAGAGGCTAGCTTACAAGACACTGTAGCAACAGGATACTTTGGGACTCATAGGCATTTAAATCCACTTCTTGATTTCCATCCTCCCCTATCCCACCATTTAGTCTCTTCTATTTATATTCTTTTTTTTTTTTCCATATAGTGCTACAAATCTTTATATGGTTAGGATAAGTTTTTGTGAACTAAAAGCTGATGGAACTAAAATCAGGAGCCATGCTTTTTGGTATTCTGAACACTATCCTTCAAGTTAATGATGATTTATGATGATAATTATAATAAATTGCACCTCTAATGCCTCTTAGAGCTTATAAACCAAGTTTACATATACTATTAAAGTTATTTCCACAATATGCTCAATATGCTCATGAGATTGGTTCCAGAAGTTTTAATAAAATTATTTCCAGGCCATAGATATAGAAATTGAGGTTGAAAAAGTTAAAATAATGTAATTATATTTGCAGTTATTTATAGCTGTGAACAAACCACCCTAAAACAGTGGCATAAAATAATAGCACTCATTTATTTTGCTCACCTGAGGGTTAGCTAGGCTCAGCTGGTGGTCTCTCATGAGTTGCAATCGTGTGATGGCTGGGGCTGAGGTGATGCAGAGGCTTCACTCACACGGGCTGGGAAGACTCAAACATCTGGTGTGACAATGTTGAGACTCCTCAAGCATAGCTCTCTCTGTGGTCTCCCCACACAGTCTTTGTACTGGATGTGCCACCACCCTCCCCCAGGGGTGTGAACTTGGGAAACATGGTTCTCTGCAGCTGAAACAATCCCTGAAGGTGGTAACTGACTGCTAAAAGGACTCCAGGAAGCTTGAGGCAACAAGTTCTTCATTAAAAAGCAATTACTTCACTTTGGCTTTGAATCCAGGACCCTCCCATTATACTATACTACTCTACTCTACTCTACTCTACTCTACTCTACTCTACTACTATATCTCCATTAATAGAGCATCACTATTCTGTAGACATTGATAGAAGTTAACTATAAATTAAGTTATACAATGAAAATGAATCATCACATCGGGACATTGTTAAACAATCACATAGCACTTATGCATGTTTATCTATCACTGAAGCATGCGATACCTTACTAATTTGTAGGTATCAATGAGATCATATCAACATGCTCAAATCATGGGGTGGGTAAAAAAAAAAAAAAGCTCAAATCTTGTTGGTTCCACCACTCCAAGATGCTCCCTAAACAATTCTGGCTCCTTTCTTTTCAGAGTAACCATTCTTAAACATTTGGGGGAACAGCCCTAGATGGGACTGTGAATTGGCTTATGCTCCAGGCTGTACTACCAATGCCCCTAACCCTGATCCCATGGTAGTTACAGTGGAGATTCATTGTTGTGCTCAAACCTATCCACCAAGCTCCAGGATCTTATGCCCAACTGCTTCATCAATATTTCTGCTAATATCGAGTCAGCATCTTAAAATTTACTTGTTCAAAACCAAACACTTGATTTTGCCCACCCAAACCCCTATGCTTCCACATTTCAGTAAATGGTATAACCATTCTCTAAAACCTAGAAGTCATCCTGGGTGTGAATACTTGAAATTCCATTACTTATTTGCTCCTCTCCTTGCTTATTTTCTGTCTCCTCCTCCTCCTAAAATTTTAGCTCCATAAGAACAGAAAGAGAAGTTGCTTTGTTCCCCAGTGTGTATCTAACACCGACAAAAACTCAGGGCTATGACTTAGAGTAGGTGTTAAACAAATAAATGATGAATTAATCTGTGAAGAAGTTAATTTAACTAACTCACGATTCCACAGCCACTGGCCTCAATAATTCTAAAAAAGACATCTCTGCTCTAAGCAGTGACAGTTCTCACTGTCTTCAGATCAGTATGTTTCTACCACTGCTATTTATTAAACTAGCCACGCTCAAGATTTGCTGATGTCACAGCCAGGGTTGCTAGTTTGATAGGGATGTCCCAGCTGCTGGCCTACAAAATTGCTTTGTCCTTATTTTAATGATACTCTGTCCAGTGGCCTTGCATAGCAAGAACCAACATCACTGCTGGCAGTATGCAAATATCGCTGCACTTGTGAAGTGTGTTATGTTCATTTGTAAACAGAAGTATTCCAAAGCACTTATTTAGATTCCAAATCATTACTGAGCTTAGTGAAATAGACATTGTAGAGAGCACCTGGGAAGGCACATGGGTACTTCTTTAAATTGTCAGCTGAATCCAGGGCGGTTGGCAAAGCCACGTGCTAGAAACACATTCTGCCAAAGGCAGAAGTGTTGTCAGCTTGACCTTCATTTCTGCCCAAGTGCTGGGGAGTGGGTTTGATTATGTAAATCCAGCCAAGCACCAGGAATGAATAGGACTCAGGCCCACCCAAGCATGCAAATAATCTCCTTTGTCTTGACTTTTAGTAAAACTTCCTGGTATTTGGGGGTATAAAATAAGCACTTTGTATCAGGTCAGGGTCCTTGTCTCTCCATCAGAGGACAGTGGTCTCACCCGGTCCCAACCTTCCCTACTGTGTCTGTCTCTTTCTTTCGTTTTCTCAATTCCCCTTCGCCCCTACTCAGGAACCCGATCGCCTTCTATCCATGCTGGACTCAGAAAAGGGATCCCTCTCTACGGACATTGCAATGGACACAGAGCTTCTTTTTTTTATTTTTTATCCCCTACCTTCCCTGAGGTTTGACATTCTGACTGATGTTTCTCTGTCTATGGATCTATTTTTGTTTTTCAATTTATGTTAATTACACAGAGACTCTTTTATTCTCCCTGGACCTATACACATTCATTATTGGAAAAATGTAACACCAAAAGAGGCCAGTTTCTTTTCATTCTAATTCTTCAGGAAAATTCTCTTGCAGAATCCCCATTGTCCCTGTCTACAGTCTGACTCCAGTTTATCCAAGTCCATTCTTCTTTCCCTCCTTTTCTCTTTTTATCCTTCCCTACCTATCTTTAACAAATATTCCCAGAGCACCTGTTCTGCTAAGTACTGAGGAAACAAAGATGAATTAGGCAGACTCTGCCATCCCAAGGTACAGACATACTTGGAAGGTACAAAAAATTGTTTCAGGCTTATGAAAAATATATGTTCAAGTTACAATGGCTCCTAAAGATGGGAGAAGTCAATTATTAGTGAGTAATTAATAAAGCCTTAATTCAGAAGGAGAAACAAGTTGTATCTGGAGATACAATTAGGTTCTTTTTTTTTTTCTTAGGCTTTTGATGGAGTATAAGAAGCTAAAAGACAAAAGGGAATCCAGGCAGTTAGAGCATCACAGGCCAAAACACAGAGGGGTGCCCCAACTTGTGACATATTGTAATGTATTAAATCAGTCTAAGTTGTACAGCCAAAGATTTGTCTTTGTTTTCCATTAAAAAATGTATTATGGGTTCAGCTATAAATAATTCATATGGGAGAGAAGGCATCCCTTTATTTCTTTTAGACAAATTTTCTTATTACAAAAGTATTCTAACTCATAATGGGAATTCAAAAAAATATAAAAAAGTATATGATACCATTTGGGCATATTTTTTTCCTATTTAAATATATATTTGTAATATATATATATATTATATATTCCTAATATTAATACACAATTTAAAATATGTAACTAAGGTGATTTTTTATATACCTTGTTACTTTTTTCTGACCTGTAATGCACGTATGAATTAATTGTTGAGAACAAGCTTATTTGGGCCTGTGATCTGAATGCTTCTACTGAACTGGTAGTCAGGTTGCAGGACATGACTAGTTTTTGTGAGCGGCCGAGCAGGATGCCTTTCCTAAGATAAAATTATGCCCAACATATCTCAGGTTTCTGATTGATCTGATATCTTTCTTTTTAATCATATTTTTTATTTTTATTGATTTCAGGAGAGGAAGGGAGAGGGAGAGAGATAGAAACATCAATGATGAGAGAGAATCATTGATTGGCTGCCCCCTGCACGTCCCCTACTGGGTATGGAGTCCATAACCTGGGCATCTGCCCTCGACCCAGAATCAAAGCTGGGACCCTTCAGTCTTCAGGCTGATGTTGATAGATCTCTTTTTAACAAAAGAGAAACCCTCAGGCATTGTTTATAATAGAGTTTTACATGTATAACTATGTATGTGTACAGAATAGAATACATGTAAAATGTAAAAATATCTGTCTTATTATAATGGCACACAATATATGTTTTCACTTGTTTAGACTGAATTATATCTGTGCTTTAACAAGCATGGGTTATTGGCAGATATTGTTCTCTGTTTCCTCATGTGTTGCATGTAATCCTCAAAACTATTTCCCTGAATTTATAGATGGGAAACTGAAGATCAGGGAAATTAAGTATTATGGCCCAAGGTCACACATCTATTATAATAAATACTCAAACTGAAATAAAACCCAAGAAGACTGTGGTAATTATTATGGCATTACATACATACCACAATTTATCTATTTTCCTATTAATGAATACTTAAGTTTATATATATGCCAAAACAAGGGAAGGTATCATAGACAATGATATTTTAATAGTAGTTATCTCTGGTAGGATTTTGTAGCTGAGTTTTCCTTTATTCTCTACTATTGCAATTAGAAAAAGTTAAGATGATAGGGGCTCTGCCACTTGCTAGCAGGTTGACGCTCGGCAAATACCTCTTTACATTTAATTTTCCACCTTTGGCTTATATGGAAATTGATGGTGTTCAGCCAACATTTTGAGGCTCCCTTCCTGCTGTGAAATTCTGTGGCTATTAAACTTGTCAGGGGATGGCATATTGTATGCAGAGGACCTATGTAATATTGAGACTAAAGTTTATGTTTACATAATATTATTTCTATAAATATGTTTCAAAACCCAATTTTGTCTAGCAAATACCGATAAAACTCAGAGGAAACTAAAGGGAGGAATCACTTGGGAAGAATGGCTTAGTAGAAAGAACATCTTACTAAGAAGCAGGACTGAGTTACATTTCATGGTTTGCTACCTATTGGCTGTGTTGAGAAAATGCTTTCCCTCTCTGATTTCCTGTTGCATCTCCTGTAGTAAATGAGGTGACTGGAAATTGAAGAGGTTAATGTATTGTTATGTCAGGCAAACTTGGTGCTACATGGAAGATCAGAGTCATAGCAGGCTTATTACCTTGTGGGGGATGGAGGGAGGGCAAACATTGCTGGCTCCTGGACTGTAATACAACACACAGCACAAGTGTCTTATTCCAAAGACAGGATGAGCTTTCTGGGAGAACTTGGGGGTGGAGAGTGAAGGATGCTTACCTACTGATTCCCATGCTGCAGAATACCTAGAGCCATGCCCTGTGAGATCTGTATGCTTATTTGCAGGGAATTCACATGGTGCAGGCAGCCTTTACATAATCAAACATTCTCTCCATTCTCAACATTCCTGATACTTCCTCCCACAGAATAAATCGCTATCTTGGGGCAAACCATGGTGGTAGGACTAATATGGTCCTGCCCCACAGTGTAATTATAATCCATGGTCTTAATGAGGAAAGCCTAGCTGTTACCATAATTGATTACTACATTGAGGTCTGAGTAAAGAGGAAAAAGGGATCACAGGACATTGTAGGTGTCATTCTATGATATGAAGAAAGGACATAATTTATTTTAGGAAGGACAGGTGGAGAAAGGAATCTCTCATATAGTGAAGGAACTGTGAATTGTTAATACCGAGTAAAGTTGAAGGTGAATATTCCCTAAAACACAGCAGCTTCTTTTCTAGCAGAGAAACTATTCCATGTGTAACAAAGGAGACATGGCCAAGATGTTATGACAGCATTGTTTGAGAAAGGGAAGAATAGGAAGTAATTGAAGTGTCCATCAACTGGTGGATAAATAAATTGTGTGATATCGTCAGAAAATGGAATATTACAAAAACAATACAGCCAAGATAAACCAACAGAGCAGAAGGTAGAATGATATGGATGAAGCGCACAAACGTAATGTTAAATAAAACAAAGCAAGTTGAAAAGTAATATCATTCATTGTTAAAAATTCTGTAGAATCATAATATATATTGTTTAAAGATAAATGCAAATGTAGAAATATTATAAAACTTAACCATAGATGACAAACATCAAATTAATGACAGCAGGTTACCTCTGAGAGGGAGTGAAGGCTGTAGAAACATGAAAGATTTTAGAAAGAACCTCAATGATAACTACAGCCAATATGGACTGATGTGAGAGTATAATAAAACCAGGTGCTAAGCACACAATTTTTAATTCTATTGTCCCATAGTTTCGTTTGAGCTTTCTGAACTACTTAATAATTGTGAAACCCTAATTTAAAAAGCTTAAATGTTATATAAAATACATTTAAGCTTTTTTTTCCATATAAAAAATTGCTTGTGTCCGTCTGGTGTTGCTTAGTGGTTGTACATCACCTATGAATCAGATGGTCACTGCTCAATTCCTGGTCAGGGCACATGCTTGAGTTTCAAACTTGACCCCAAGCAGGGGACATGCAGGAGGCAGCCAATAGATTCTCTCTCATCATTGATGTTTCTATCTCTCTTTTTCTCTCTGAAATCAACTATACATATATATATATATATATATATATATATATATATATATATATATATATATATAGAGAGAGAGAGAGAGAGAGAGAGAGAGAGAGAGAGAGAGAGAGAGAGAGAGAGAATATGCAAATTTGTCCTGGTCACCTTTACAGTCATGACAAGTTCCAAGCCTTAACAGTCATGACCAGCGTAGCTCAGAGCACTCCCTTACCCCAGCGGACAACACAGGGGTGCAGAGGAAACACCTTTTTCTGACCGTTCATTGGCTAAGTTTCCTGTATGCCACCACTCTCAGTGTTCTTGGTATCTTGGGTAATAACAATCCATGAAGGTAATCTAGGGTTTTTCCACCTCACTCCTAGAGGAAAAAATGAAGGTCTGCTGCTGGAGAGGCTAAGAAATGTCATATCCTGCCCTAACCAGTTTGGCTCAGTGAATAGAGTCTTGGTCTGTGGACCGCAGGGTCCGGGTTTGATTCTGATCAAGGGCGTGTACCTAGGTTGCAGGCTTCTCCCTGGCTGGGGCCCAGGTCAGGGCTCATGCAGGAGGCAATCAATTGAAGTGTCCTCTCACATTGATGTTTCTCTCTGTCTTTCCTTCTCCCACACTCTCTAAAAATCAATGGAAACATATAACTCAAGTGAGGATAAAACTAAAAGAAAGGAAGAAATGTCACATTTTATGAAAGAGACATCTTGAAAATGCCTAAAGAAATTTGTCATTTTTCCCTGGTGAAGGAACTGGCGATCCTGTTGAGGAAAACAACTTGGTGACTATGGCAGCCAGCAGTGGCAGCAGCAGCAGGGTGATGGGGGTGGTGCCTTCCCTTGATCAGCCTGGTCACTTCCCACAGAGGGAGGCCAGATTGTGGCTTAGGCCCGCTTCTCATCAGTAGGACATCCCCTGAGAGCTCCTAGATTGTGAGAGAGGGCAGGCTGGAAATGAGGACCAACCCTTCCCTCGCCTCTACTATACATATATTTAAAAAGTCATTCTTACTGATAAACTTTATTTAAAAAATTGCCTTTGACATGTATAAAAGGTAAAATGCCAGTCAAATGTTAGAAACACTGAAGTCCACGTTCATAGGGCCTGTAGAAACATATGAACCTATAACAGGAGATCAGGAGATCAGATTAATTTGGGAAGTTATAGATTTTATTGTCATCAGGGATTATATTCTGTTATTGAGTGAGAAAAAATTGTACCTATTTTCATATGAGTCAAATCTCAGCTCTGAGTTTTACTACATATATAAACCTTGGTATATTAAAATTTTCTTGGACATACTGGTGTTTTTAGACTATTGTTTCAAAGCTCATTGATAAGATAACTTTTAATATTGTATGTAAAGTCAGCACATTTATTTGGTTACTAAATCCAAGTTGTTCTTCATTCCAGCAAGTAAAGCTCAACGGAATGCATTCTCACCATGTCTGTCTAAGACATATTGAAGCAGTGAAGTTCTCAGGTGGATTTCTATTATAGCAAAAATCCTTGAAGCATGAGAATTGTGTAGCCATACTGATTTTCTCCTCAGCATGCGATGCAGAATTTATATACTCTATTTTGCTACCATGAAAAAAAATCTATTGCCAAAAATAATGGTCCTGAACAAATTACATGTTGAAAATGATCAAAGACCTCCTTTAAAAATTCCTACTTTTTATATGACATAAAAATATAAGTTAGGAAACAGGAATTTGAAGAAAAATGGTTTAAGTTGTTATGGCTTTTAGCATCAGTTTTTATTTTGCTGTATATGTTATATAACTTAAAAGTGTAAATAAAAGTGTAAATGGTGACTTTATTGTGACACAATCACGAATAACATCAGTGGTATTCTTAAGTGCAGGTATTTTTCATATTTTACTTATATTATTTCTTAGAATGTTTGCCAAATGGAAATAATTATGCTATTATGCAATTATGGAGCTTGCAGCTACCCACCACCTTCCCATCTTATTGTTTTTCAGAGATAGGAAGGGAGTGGGAGAGGGAGAAATATTGATGTGAGAGAAAAGTATTGATCAACTACTTCGGCACAACCCCTACCAGGGATTGAGCTCTCATGCAGGGCGTGTACCCTGACCAGGGATTAAACTGGCAACCTTTCGGTGCATGGGATGATGCCCAACCAACTGAGCCACACATCCCCATCTTAATTGGTATTCTTACTTCATCCACAAGATGAAATACAGAATGATCTTTTCCAACGTCAGAAAATGCTGAATTAGTAATTTGTGGTAAGAATAAAGTAAGAAATGAATCCTTAAAACATAGTTGGAGGATAAACCAGCAGATTAGAGAGGGCCTAAAAGAGGGTAGGATCATTTTCCCTTCAGAAGATTATCATTTTCCTCTGTAACCTTGTCACTGTCATAACCCTTATATCAGGGAGCTGAAAACAAGGAGGAGGATAATGAGTACACATACCACCAATCACATATAGAACAAAATTTAATGTGACTATTAAAGAAGTAAAATCAATATGTATCTTTTTAAATCTATTAAATTAGTTTATAATGAGTTTGTGTTGAAATTAGTGCATTAATGTATACTGCTGAGATTATAAATGGTAGTAATTTTTTGAAAACACAATAGCAAAAACTAAAAGTTTTTGGGTTTCTTGACATGTTGTTGCTATTGTTGAGATTCTATAAAGAAAAAGGAAAAATCACATGCAAAAGTATTCATTGCTAACTTATAATAATGAAAAATTAAAAGCAGCTTAATGTCTGAAAACTAAAAAACAGTTCAGTAAGTAACAGAATATCAATTTGTAGATATAAACCACCCATTGAAAAGCAATATTGGTAAGAACAGCTACATGTAAAAATGCTTATACTGTAATGTCAAGTGAAAAAAAAGTATTAAAATTTATACTATGCTTTCAAACACGTAACAGTAGTTTTCTTATGATCAAGAAAATATAAAAAAATAAAATAAGGATTTTTCAGTAAGGTGGGATTATAAGAGATTTTTCTTTTTTTCATTATTGATATAATACTTCTTGTGCTACAAATAGAAAACAGAACTAGAAATTAATAAAATGGAACTAATCACTCTGGTGTCAGAACTTGAAGGCAATTTACAGGTTGATTCTCTATAGCTTACCAATGTCAGTGTAATTTCCTATTTCCAGAAATGCTTCATCTCCTTTATTCAATAGATTCAATTAAATGTTCTTGAAGCAGTAAACTTACATCAATCTGAAATAAACACTATGAGAATAATAGACGTATTTGGGTAGACTTTAGGATAAAGAATAAAACAATTATTCTCCAATTCCTCAATATTTCAATATATTTGGTTAGGGATAAAGAAAAAAATTCTTGAAAATGGTGTTTTAACTGTATTTTGGGTCATTTTTTTGAAAAATGAGAACACTTACTTTTCAATAATAACAGCTGTAAGAATTTTAGCTAATTATATCATTCATATTCCACATTACATTATATACTTGTTTATAAGAATATAGAGCTCTTTTTTTCTACCCACATCGCAGAACCATCATAATACCGAGAGCATTTAAGAGAATCATTTTTATGTGCCGAATGCTGATTTTTAGGAGATTTCTATCTGAATGCTAGCACTAATTTCTGAAAGAGATGTTACTTGCTTTGAGCTTCAATGATCTGATCTGTAAACTGATGGTAATTTCTCTGCTTTCCAGGAAAAGTTATGACAAACTTTAAATTAAGGAAAGAACTCTACATTCACTGGAAATGTATAAAACAATAAAAATACATTTGCTATTCATTAGAGATATATAATAAATATTGAAAATATTCTACTAGAAAAATAAAAAATACATATTTCCATTTTACATAATAATTCCTTCTGTCACTCAATAAAAATGTATGGTTGTATGGTTGTAGCCCATGCATCATTGTGCTAGTGGCATGGGCTACAGCCATAAAACTGGCAAAGATCGTGTTCCACAGTCCAACAGGAAAGGCAGGAGAAATCAACAGGCGATTACAGTACAATCTAATAAATTTTGTGGTAGGGTACTATGGTAGTGCTATGGATTGAATGTTTGTATCCTCCCAAAATTCACATGTTGAATTCCTAATCCATAAAGTGATGGTGCTGAGAGATGAGGCTACTAGGAAGTAATTAGGTTTGAATGAAGTCATGGTTAGACTCTGCCCTCTCCCCACAATGGGATCTAGACCTAAGACAGAAATTAGTATTGAGAAGTGGGGTTGCACTGTAACAAAATTCTGGCTTTGGAACTGGATAATGGGTAAGAACTAGAAAAATCTAATATTGCTATGAAGGTATCTTTTTTTTTTTTTTTTTTTTAAAGGTAACACTGGTGAGGGCTCAGAATGGAAAGAGGAAAGCATTGGAGAAAGTGTTTCTCTTCTTAAAATATACATTAATAATCATGTAGAGAAATTAATTGAAATATGAACAGTAAAGGCCTCTGGTGAGGTCTCCGATGGAGATGAGGAATGTGTTACTGGACAATGAAGACAAAAATCTCTTATAATCCCACTTTACTGCTATCCTGCTATAGAACAGCAAAGGACTTGGCTGAACTGTGTGTGTGTGTGTGTGTGTGTGTGTGTGTGTGCATGCGCGCACACACATGCTCTCCTGTTTCCTGAAAGATTTTGAGCTGAGGCGATTTCTAAGTAAAGTATTTAAAAGCAGTTTGGTTACTTTTGACTAGTTATAGTGAAATATGACAGGGGAGAGATAAATTGAAGATGGAATTGTTTAGCAAGAAGAAATCAGAATTTGGAGATGTAGAAAATTGTCAGTCTGTCCATTTTACAAAAAATGAGAAAACCAAGAGGGTGTCTGACTGACATTTTGATAAGCAGATTAAATATGAGTGGGGGAACCAGGAATCTAATCAACCATCTCGACAGAGACCAGGAATAGAGATAGGATGATACCAGCAAAGACTCTGTTAGTTTACAATGAAGAGAATGGAGAAGGTGAAACAAAATAAAGGAAGATTGTAGGACTTCTTAGACCCTACAGACTGTCCTATAGAGTTATTTGGCTGTGAACTTGGGCTATCCTTCAAGAAAAGAGAAGGGCTGCATGGGTGATTCAGACATCACCAGAGATCACCACCTCAACAGGCCAGATGGCTTCCAACCAAAGTTGTGGAGGTGATGTTGCCACCCTAGCAGGCTTGGAGGGCAGAGCCTCAAACCAAAAAGAGTTATCTTGGGGCTTAAAGTCTGATGGAATTTGTCTTGGTAGGTTTTGACGTACTTGGGATTTGCTATGCCTTTCTTCCTTCCCATTTATCCCTTTCGGAATGGGAGTGTCTATACTACGCCCAACCCATCTTTACTAATATTTTGAAATATGATTGACTTTTATATAGAGATCTTGTATCCTATGCCCTTGTTAAACCCATTCTATTTTCTGAATAGATAAGCATGTTTTTTGGTGAATACTGTTTTCCAATTCAGTCTATCAGCCTTTCATTTCTATTTCTCGCTTTTTTGCACAAGTTGGTACTTATATTGTAGATCCACTAGAGGCCTGCTGCATGAAATTCACGTATGGTGGTGGTGGTGGGGAGGGTGTCCTCTCAGCCCAGCCTGAACCCTCTCGAAATCTGTGATCCCTCCACAATCCAGGACTGCTGACGCCTAACCACTCACCTGCTTGCCTGATCACCCCTAGCCACTAACCTGCCTGCCTGATCACCCCTAACGCCTCTGCCTCAGCCCCTGCCATGGTGACTTTCTCTGGAAGGACAACCAGAATGATGCCAGAGGTTGTTTGGCTGTCAGGTCTAATTAACATATTATGTTTTTATTATTATAGCTGTTGATTAGGGGTGATAAGGAAGTACATTCTTGCCTTCTTTCCAAGCTTAGAGGAAAAGCATTCAATCTCTGGTCATTAAGTAGGATAGTAACTATAGCTTTATTTTTTTATGTTCTTTACCCTGTTATGGAAATTCCTTTCTATTCCTAGGTTTTTCTTGAATGTTGAAGCTTGGCAAATATGTTCTCTACATCTATTGAGATATTCATATAGGTTTTCTTACTTAGACTATTAATATGCTCATTTAGTTGCACATGCTATCTTATCCTTTATATATATTTATACTAGAAGCCCAGTGCACAATTAAATCGTGAGTAGTTAGGGTCCTTGGGCCTACCTGCAATCAGGGACATGTCCGATGCCCAGCATCACTCCTCCACCTCTGTGGACCCTGCCCCGTGAAGCTCCACGCTCGCAGCCCCCGCCCCGCGAGGCTCTCAGCCTCAGCCGCCCACAACCCACGACACTCCTCCTCCTCAGCCTCCCCGTGAAGTTCCAAGTCGAGAGTCTCCTCAGCCTCCAAGGCTCAGAACCTGCCATGCTGTGAGAGCTGGACTGGTTGGTTGTTCGTTTGAATCACGGTCCCTCTTCCCCCCGCCAAGCAGTGGGAGGCCAAGGGCCTACAGCTCCCACTCTCTCAGCTCCCTAGCCTCCTGTTTGGTTGTCTGTCTGGTCGTTTAGGTTGTAACAGCACCTGGGTTTTTACATATTAGGATATATTCTGTATATTCTACATATTGTTAGATTTGATTTGCAAATGTTTTATAGCTGGTCAAATGTATAGTCTTCTGAAAACAGGTACTGGAATTTGTACTTGGGGCAATCAAGCCTTTTGGTTTTAGTTCAATTAAAAAAAAATGTGGGGGTGGCTAATGAATGGTTTTATTTCTTATGAGTCCAGTACTGCTTTAAAAAGCAACTACACACAAATACTTTCTAGGTGTTTAGTATTTAGAGAGCCCTTCAGAATATTTTGGGTTATAAATAGAAGTCAGCTCATCAGTTAAGTCAGATGTACACCCTCTGCAATATTTTAATAAGAAGAACACTGAAAATAAAGATGATATATAGTTTATAATCATACAGCTAGGAAGTGTCATACAGAGGACGAAAATTCAGAGTTATTGGCACCAAAGTCCATGCTGTTTCCATAATATCATATTCCCACACTTTGTAGGATACATATCATGGGAAATGTAGCATAAGGCATTATAAATCTCATTCTTATGTATATGTTTTCACATTCTCTTATTTGCAGGAAATTAACTGTTGTTTTTATTAGGAAACCAGACTATTTTTTTTTTGTCAGAGCACCCCATGCTAGCTTTTACTTTAACATTTTCTTACTCTCTTTCTTTTACACTAACCACAATGAGATTTGCAAGAGCAAGAGTTTCTTTGTCAAGATTCCATGCCTATTATATCCTGGTTATAGTCATTTATATAGTCTGTCATATTTCAGCAATTAGAGAATATAGATTTACTTTCATCAAACCAGTACTGAAGTCACAACTAGTGCTTTCTTATAACTGGAGCGCATTCAATACATTAATTTAAAGGCTTGTATGAAAGATTTTTATCCAGAGTTTTTTCTTCTCACACCCATTTTGTGATTTAACCAAGGTGAGCATGTTGCATTATTATGCGCTATTTTTTTTTAAAGTAATAAAAATCCACACCTAATTTGACATGATTCCTTTGGCAGTTAATAAGAACACATTGTGTAGCTTAATGAATCTGCAAACTAAATAATAGTTGTAGTGGGTGTGAAAATAGGGATATTTAAATGCATAAGGAAATTTAGCACACATCCCAGTGGCCGTGTAAATAGACCTCTGATTCTCTTATAAATTGCAAATACTTTCTTGTGCAGAAACACAGTGAAAAATATAGTCCTGCACCCATACATAGAGCTCATTATCACACCTCAGAATGCTCACTGCATGCCTATTATCCACTTAAAAGCTCCATTAGAACACCCACTCTGCTTCAGCAGCAGCTAAACAAGTCAAAAACTAAGCCTCATTTGTCACTATTTATCCCCAGAGATTAAAGACAGCTGTATAGATGAGGTGTATTTTAAGATTACATCTCCTGTTATTTTGATAAAAAGCTCTCCAGTATGACCTTGTGTCATATAAAATCAGTATTCAAAGCTTATTATCAGCATAAATTCTAGACTGGACAGACCCAAGAGGAGTGTGCATGAAGAAAAATTATTGGGGGCCATGGACATTTGGTGGATCATACTGTCAAGTTGTTATAAGAAGCTTAGGCCTTTTTATGTAATAGTTGCTTATTATTATTTACAATCTATGTATAAGGATGTCGAATACAATCAATGCTTTACATGAAAGAAAAATAATTAACAAGATAACATATTGCTGAGAAACAAAAATTGAGTTCCACCTTAGGACCAAGTAAAGAAACTATAATACAGAGGTTGTTGACATTCAGAATATGCCACAGAGAACATGCAGTTTGAAACTTGCATTTTTAAAAGGCTGTGATATTCTCTTCCCTTTTCATTTGGCCCCATCTATCCTCTATCTGGATACCACAGACCCAGGGTCGGCAAACTGCAGCTCGTGAGCCTCATGCGGCTCTTTGGCCCCTTGAGTGTGGCTCTTCCACAAAGTACCACGGCCTGGGCGAGTCTATTTTGAAGAAGTGGCATTAGAATAAGTTTCAGTTTAAAAAATTTGGCTCTCAAAAGAAATTTCAATCGTTGTACTGTTGATATTTGGCTCTGTTGACTAATGAGTTTGCCAACCACTGCCATGGACCATTGTTTTACAATCTCTGTGCTGGTGATAGCAGTATATGCAAATACAAATCAGAATGTGGTAGATAGTGCTTAAAATAAATACAAAATGAGTGACCATTCATATGAAAATCAAATAATTATTTATATGCATTAGGCTTGACTTTTGGATGTATGCCATGATATAAGCTATGGTCTCTATTTAGGTGAGCTTAATTCCATGCATATAAATGTACTTTCTATATTTAAATGTAAATGATGCATTACTTTCTTGACCCATTTCTCTATATTTTTATGCAATATATATTTTTCAGCAATATAAAAACCTCTTTCACAAAGAGTGTTGGAATAACCTCCCTAAAAATACAGAGAGCCATGTCACTGTGTAACCATTGTATCTAAGCATTTATTTCATGTCCTTTTTATTTATTTATTTTTAATCTGGATGGAAGCTACCATTTTGCTTTTTCTTGATTTCTGGATACAGAAAATGGTTTTCTTTGTTTTGTTTGTTTCTTTGTTTTTAACCATGGTCCTCATGGTCCACTCTCCTTTTTCTCCTTTCATTAATTTATTTTGACATATTGCAAATAACTAAGCTGAGGCTCAGAGACTTTGAGTGCCATGTCATTGGTTACAGGCTAATTTAAAGAAGCCTGGTTTTATTTGATAGGTAGCATGGGAAGCTTATGAAATTAGGCATCAATAGTGTGAGCTAAATATTTCCTTATGTTAATGGAATGAGTGAGCATGTCACCTGATTCTGGCCAATAAGCTGTTTGAAAGGTAAAGCTCCTTTGAGGAAATCTCCCTGATTTAAGAGGGAAGCGAGGGTGGTTCTTTCCTGACTCCGAAGTGCTCTGTAGGGACCTGATGCTAGAAGCCAGGTTGGAGCCATGGTATTGCCATGTCTCCTCTGTACACTGACTGGAAGAAGCTGGAGTTACTATGAGCACAGACACGACTGACCAGCCCTGTGTAAGCCCGACCCATTTGCATGCTTCTAAGTTTACCCCATTATACCAATCAACATGCCTTTGTATTTCCCATTGTCTTTGGCTTGCAACAATTATCCTTGTAGAATAAAAATTACAAGCAAAGTAAAATTGATATGAATAATTATGCTTAGTAAAAAACTCATTCATTGAGTATACAACACTACCCTCATATCACAGAGTTAAATGCAAAAAGTAAAATAATCATATTGATTACTAGGAGAAACACTAACAATGTGCTTTTCAAGTTTCTGCAGATAATTTCATGTTAACTGGATAAATATGGAGGATTTCTGGCTGAATAGAGGCAGAATTATAATTAGAGGGAGCAACAGAGCCACGCAATATCCATAAGAAGTGCCTTTTAGTCTTTGTAATGATTAGGATAAAAAGACATTAGAATTTGCCATATGAAATAAGTAATAGAAACATTAGTGGTCAGGTAATGAGACAGTTGGAGAAAGTCACCAAGGGGTGGTAAATTTTTATGTCATTCATTCCTTTAAATGCTCAGGGTAACCAAAGAAAAAATAAACAAATGGGACTACATCAAGCTAAAGGTTTTTGCACAGCAAATGAAACTGTCAACAAAACAAAGACAACCTTCTGAATGGTAGAAGATATTTGCCAATAATATATCTGATAAGGGGTTAATATAAAACTACATAAAGAACTCAGATACCTTAAAACAAAACAACCCCCTTCCCTCCACAAACAATCTTATTAAGAAATGGGCAGTGGATTTGAATAGACATTTCTACAAAGGGAACATCCAGATGGCCAACAGACCCAACATGAAAATATGCTCAACATCACTATTTATCAAAAGTAGATTAAAACCATCAGATATCACTTCACACATGTCAGAATGGGTATCATCAATAAATCAACAAACAATAAGTGTTGGCAAGAATGTAGAGAAAAGAGAATACTCATGCACTGTAGGTGGGATTGCAAATTAAGGCAGCCACTATGGAAAACAGCACAGAGGTTCCTGAAAAATTAAAAATAGAGCTACTTTATGACTCAGTAATTCTATTTCAGGGTATTTATCAGAAGAAATCCAACACTAATTTGAAAAGATTTATGCATCCCTATGTTCATTGCAGTGTTATTTACAAAGCTAGCATATGGAAGAAAACTAAGTGTCCATCGATGACTGGATAAAGAAGATGTGGTACATATACACAGTGTAATATTACTTAGCCATAAAAAAGAATAAAATCTTATGGATTTGTGAAAACATGGATGGACCTAGAGAGTATTATGCTAAGTGAAATAAGCCAGACAGAGAAAGATAAATACCATATGAAATCATTAAGGGGTGGAATCTAGAAAACAAAATAAACAAACATAATGGAGTCAGGCTCATAGATGCAGAGAACAAACTGATGGTTGCCAGATGGCAGGAGAGTTGAGGGACTGGGTAAAAAAGATGAATGGATTAAGAAGTACAAATTGGCAGTTACAAAATAGTCACGGGGATGTAAAGTACAGCATAGGGAAGATAGTCAATAACATTATAATGACTATGGATGGTGCCAAGTGGGCACTAGACTTATCAAAGGGATCACTTTGTCAGTTATATTATTGTATACCTGAAATGAATGTAATGCAAATTGTAATTGAAAAATAAAAATAACATAAAGGCACAGGGTTTGCATGGCTATGTTTCTCTTGCTGTGCTATAGTCCATGAGGGGATTCTAGTCCATTACTTAAATAATATCTATTCAGTGTTTATACTTTCTTTTCAAACAACTCTATAAAACCTGAAATTTCTTGATGTTGATACTTAACATAGGGATTTTGACATTTTATTTTGATAATGTTGTTTCATGGCTGGTTAATACACTGCTGGAAACCTGATGAATTGGGTAGAAGCATAATTAGTGACAAATTTAAATTATCTCTGTATATATAAAAGCTTAAGCAACCCTTGTGACCATTGCTATTGTGGTCAGTGTGTTTGGTGGTCAGTGCACTGGTGCTCAGTGTGCTCCCACAGACAATCTCTCATAGCTGAACAACCTCCCATGGTCCCTCCCCCATATTGGGCCACAGTCGCTGGCCAGGCCGAGGGACCCCACCTGTGCATTAATTCAGTTAGGTATTAAAAATTACTCATTTTATTTTTAAGCAAAGGAGATGATAGAATATAAAAATGTAGTTTAAGAGAATGTTTTTGAGAAATGGTTACAATGGATAGAAACAATTGTAATTAGCCTATCCTCCCAGGTATTTGTATGTAAATGATACTCCTAAGTAGTTGAGCTTGCTTGAAAGGAATTACTTTTTTGAATTACCATATTTTTCGGACCATAAGACACACCGGACCATAAGACGCACCAGTTTTTAGAGAAGGGAAATGAAGAAAAAAAGATTCTGAAACAAATAGTGTCCTAAAATATTTTATGTGCATTAAAACCCAACATCACAGTCATAAACACATGTAATCAACCCTGTAAAGTAAACAGCAGCATTTAGAACCATTTTAGAGCCGGGCAAGCACACAGAGACCACACAGAGCCGGGCAAGTAAAAAAACTTTTTTTTTTAAAGTATATGTGTAGGCTATATTTGGACCATAAGACGCAGGAACTTTTTCCCCCCACTTCTGGGGGGAAAAAAGTGCGTCTTATGGTCCGAAAAATACGGCACTTATAAACTTTCAACATTCTGTATTCACAATGGTTTTCCTCTGTTATTTTGCCTAACACACCATTTCCTCCTCATTAACAAAAAGTAAACTTCAACATAAGAACATTTCAAACTAAGATCATCTACTTAAGGCATACTATCTTGTCTTATTACACTTCACTTTCTTGTGCTTTGCAGATCTTGTGTTTTTTACAAATGGTAGGTTTGTGGCAACCAGGCCTCCAGCAAGTCTATCAGCACCATTTTCCCAATAGCATTTGCTCACTTTGTGTCTTTGTGTCACATTTAAGAATTCTTGCAATATTTCAAACCTTTTCATAATTGTTATATTTATTGGGGTGACCTGTGATTATCGATCTTTGATGTTGCTATTGTAATTATCTTAGGGTGTGACAAACTCATATAAGATGGCAAATAATTGGTAAATGCTGTGTGTGTTCTGACTCCTCCAATGATGGACAGTTCCCAGCACTTTCCCACTCATTGGGTTTCACTAATCCTTGAGACATGATAATACTGAAATCAGGCCAATTAATAACCCTACAATGGCCTTTCAGTATTCAACTGAAATGCCTCTCACTTTATTATTTTTTTTAATTTTAATTTTTAAAATATATTTTTACTGATTTCAGAGAGAACAGGGGGAAGGAGATAGCCCATATACATGTGGGCACATGCTCTGATCAGGAATTGAACCGTGACCTCCTCGTTCATAAGTCAATGCTCAACCACTGAGCCACAGCAGCTGGCGAAGCAGGTATAATCTTTTTTTTTTTTTTTTTTTAATATTTTATTTATTTTTTTACAAAGAGGAAGGGAGAGGGATAGAGAGTTAGAAACATCAATGAAAAGAAACATCAATCAGCTGCCTCCTGCACACCTCCTGCTGGGGATGTGCGTGCAACCAAGGTACATGCCCTTGACCGGAATTGAACCTGGGACCCTTTAGTCTGCATGCTCTATCCACTGAGTCAAACCAGTTAGGGTAGGTACAGTCTTAATGTTAGAAAGAGGCATTGGTTGCCGAAACCAGTTTGGCTCAGTAGATACAGCGTCGGTCTGCAGACTGAAAGATCCCAGGTTCGATTCCGGTCAAGGGCACGTACCTTGGTTGTGGGCACATCCCTAGTAAGGGATGTACAAGAGGCAGCTGATCGATAATTCTCTCTCATCAATGTTTCTAAATCTCTATCCCTCTCTCTTCCTCTCTGTAAAAAAATCAATAAAATATATTTTTTTATTAAAAAAAAGAAAAGAAAAAAAGAAAGAGGCATTGGCAATCACTGGATAATTTATTTTGACTGTTGATCATCCAAGATCCAGCATAAATGTCAGTTCTACCTAGTCTTGCTGGTAAGACTCCCTAAGACTTTAAATCAAAGGATGTTGTCCCTCTCTAAAGACTTTTTATCTCCTAGTTCCAGCCAGCAACATCAGAGGAGAATCCTGTGGCATATCAGGGCAGAAGAGTGAGTCACAGGGAAAGTTTGGTGGTGGTGCTAAGGGCAGGAGTGAGTGATTGGGGGCTGCCAGGGAGAATCCGCTCTGGTGACAGATACGCTCAGTTTAAAGAAGTAAATGTAAAACTATAAGAGAAATAACTTTCCAGCACAAAAGGCCTAGAGGCCCTTGAGGATAGATGATGCCAGAAAAAATGTGAGATTATTGTGCCTGCCAGAGTATATTAATACTATAAATATAGATGATTTCCTGAGGAAAAGGATCCTTGAAAATGTACCAAATATATGCTGCTGAATATCAAGTTAAACGGCAGAGACACGGTGTCAAGGGAGCATCAATTCTTACCCCCGTCCTTCATCATTGTACTGAAACGTGGCTGGGATGGCTCATAGGTACCTCAGATTCAAGTGGGCCCTACACAGAATTCATTAATTCTTTTCTCATGCCTACTTTCCTTTCAGATTCTCCATCTTCATTAAAGGTAGAGCTAGCCATCCAATAACTCAAGAGCTGAATGATCAGATTCATTCTTTCATTCAACAAATATGTATTATAACAATCTGAAGTGCTGGGCACTGTTCTCAGTATTTAGGATACATCTGTGGATAAAATAGACAAATAGTCCTGCCCTCCTGAAACATATTCTAGTGAAGATGAGCAGCAAAGGGACATTAAACAATAAATATAACAAATAAGTAAATTATACAGTGTGTTAATAATTGCAATCAAAATTGTTAGATGAATTAAGGAGGAGTTTAGAAATGTGGTAAGGGATGGTGGATGGATGGCTTGCAGTTTTAAGTTAGGTGGTCACCGTAGCCTGAAATTGAATGAAACGCAATTCTACTTCCTGATTCTTTTCCTCACCTCGTGCAGTACTTAGCTGAGTTAAATTCTGTCCATCCTTCAATGCCCCATTCAAATGGGATTTCATCTGTGATGCCTGCCTTGATTCATTCAATATTCCTTAAACATTCTCTCCTTTACATCCCCACATATGGCTGTGTTGCTCAGTTGTGGACAGTTCCTGGCTCTGGTCCTGTGCCGACTGACAGTTTCCCACCTCTATCTCCATTCCTCTCCTTGGAGCTTTTTCTAGTGCTAGTGCTGAAAGTACAAGGAATCCCTGATGTGCTGGGCTTTTAACAGCCCTAGAAATAATCCTCAAACAGGGAGTGATGGGAGTGTGTAGGTAACTACCCCAGTTTCCCAAACCCCTGGAGGAAGTAATTTTGAAGTTCATTCCACAAAATTCCTCCCAATGGGATTAAGCATCAGTTGCCCATCATGTCTGTTTTTTAAAAGGGTCCCATTTGGATTAAGCATCAGTTGTCCATCATACCTGTTTTTTAATGCACCATCTACTGGTGTTTTGCCCTTCCCTGTACCCTCTCATTTGTGCTTTCTATAGTCACTTTGTCAATAATCTACCCACACCCCAATCCTTCAGGGAAATTTAAATTCAAACACTTAGGCTTTTCAATTCTGAACTCCTTAGGATCTTACTGGATTTTTAAAAAATATTATATTATTTATGGGCATTTGCCACTTCTACCAACTTGTGAGTTCCCCAACTTACATCCTAAATATTCTATATTATTAAACATAGCTTTTGATCTTTAAGCCAAAATGTTAACTTACTTATATATTTGGTGAAGGCAACTTAGGTTTAGTTAACCCAGTGGTCGGCAAACTCATTAGTCAACAGAGCCAAATATCAACAGTACGATTGAAATTTCTTTTGAGAACCAATTTTTTAAAGCTTAAACTTCTTCTAACCCCACTTCTTCAAAATAGAGTCACCCAGGCCGTGATATTTTGTGGAAGAGCCACACTCAAGGGCCCAATGAGCTGCATGTGGCTCATGAGCCTCAGTTTGCTGACCAAGGAGTTAACCAATACCTGGATTTAGGTTTTGGCTCTATCATTTAAAAATTGTATTTGTGAGCACAATTCTCTGTCTCATATTTCTCATTAGTATACTGGTGATAACTTTGTTGTTTGTTCTGAGGATAAAAAGAGAAAATGTATGCAAAAGTCTTAACATATTATCTGGCATATATTAGACACTCAGACAGTATAGGTCTTTTCATGCTTCTCCCAACCCTTTTCTCTTGCTAAATTAACTTTTTTAAAACAAAGGAACTGGAACAGGAATAGTAGAATTGCAAGTCTGTTTTTAATATTAGCATGAATATTAAACAGGAATAGTAGAATTTCAAGTCTGCTTTTTAATATTAGCATGCTAAATCAGAGGCATTTCATCTGAGTAAGAAGTATACCAGAAACTGATTATGTTTATTTTCCTATTCCTTTTAACTCAATAAAGAATTTGGCATGCTATGTGACAAGCTTCCATTTATCTCTTCAAAGTATGTGATACGTATATTGTAGAAATACTCTAACACCAAAATAATCACTTTGGCCAAGTAGTTAGTAGTTACCTACCAGATGTGTGCAAAAGATCTATCATTATTTTTAGCATGTGTTAGCCAATCAAAAAATGTGTTAATCATTTGATATTAATTTTCTCCCTAATCTTTATCTTAAAATACTGATGTAAGTAAGTGTAGTGTCTAGAAAATTATAAGAAAATATTGCTAACTCACTAGTAACTAAGATAGTGAAATATTTTCAGAATTTTAACTTAAGTATTTCTCACATATTCAAAATCCTGTATCAGGTGCTCAAAGAACAAAGAGAAGAGTAAGTGTAGGGGCAAGATTTAGAATTCTACATAATACTATTGCATGGAGTCAAATGTGTCATGAGACAAGTATGACCTCATTGCAATATGGATTCAAAAGAGGAAAGCATAAGAACTGTTTCAGGAGTCAGGAAACCCTCATGAGGAGATAAGATCTGAGATGAGTGTGTCCTAAGAATTTTAGCTTGGAGAATGAATAGAGTATTTCTGAAATAAAAATAGACAGTATTTCTGAAATGAAAGACAGCTTAGACAAAAAATATGGTCATGAGAGATAAAGAAATATACTGAGTGGCCAGATTATTATGATATCTGAATGCATAATAATCTGGCCAATTATAGTTTTCCAGTTTGGTTTAAAAGTAAATTGTATTGAAACAGGTTGTAGATGGGAGGAAGGGGGCGAGAAATAAGATGAAAAAAAAAACCTTAAAAGCTAGAGAAAGAGAGATATTTGTATTTGGCTTCCATAAATGGGAATGCTTTCAGCAGAAAGTAACTGAAAACTCTTCCTTAACTTACTTAAATAATGAGGAAAATTGATTATCTAGACAAAAAGAAAAATAAACTAAGTAGGTGAATAAAGCATAAAAACAAAAAGCCTCTGGAGACACATAGCAGGACTTAGTAGGTAAGTGAATATTTATTAGAGGCTGGTGATCCCAGTGTTCATGAATTTAAAGTGACATTAATTACATCAATTTCCCCAGTTGTGTGATTTTCTCAGTAATCCTCAGTATTTATGTTGAGTTTAGAAACTAAAATGGCTCTGGCCTATGTGGCTCAGTTAGTTGGGCATTATCTCATGCATGGAGAGGCCACCTGTTCGATTCCCAGTCAGGCACATGCCTGGGTTGCAGGCTCAATCTGAAGTAGGGAGTATGTGGGAGGCAATGGACCAATGTTTATCTCACTGACATGTCATTCTCTCTCCCTTCCTCTAGTTCTAAAAAAATCAATAAGAACATATTTAAAAAAAAACTAAAATGATGTCCTGTACGTACATATCACAAAATTGAAATTTTTAATTCTTAAATGGGTAAAAGTTATCAGTTGCTCCTAAGCATCTCTTACTGAGCATCTGTTGTGTCAGGTACTAAAGAGTCAAAGATAGTTCATGGTCCCTGCTGTGGGAAACCCACAATATAGTAGTGCCACAGTAACTTACAAAATAACCGCAAGCCGCTCACATCAGCATAGACAAACATGCTGGTCTAGGCCATGTAAACATAGGATCTTAAAGAATTCTAACAACTCTATGATAAAAAAAAACAACACACCAAAAAGCAGCATTATCTGATACTTATAGGATTATACAAGCTAGCATTTATATGCTCTAGTCTCCTCATTGCATGATAAATATTGGATATATTTCTTTTAAATAATCGTGGAAACAGCCTGATATTCTGTTTCCTACATGTCAAAATATCTGAAGGTAAATGACACATGCCCTGAAATGATAAATACTAATTCTATGTTTTATATGTACCTCCTACCTCAATATGTGCTACCTTCTGTGCTAAGCATTTGATACCCACTATGTCATTGTAGCATCAGACATACAAGAAAAATGTACATGTCATCATTAACTTTTTTTTCAGATAAGGAAATGAATACAACAGAAGTAGGTCAATTATTTGGTGCCACAGTTTGAAACTGACAAAATTAAACTAGGGTGTACATCGAATCTGTCTACCTCAGTACTTTTAAGAGATGCCTCTCTAATTCCACTTCGATACGTATTTTTAGGAATTGTCTTAGATGTTATACATTCTTCACTCCTGCTCCCCATCCACTGCTTCTGCCCAAGCCAACAAAGGCAGAACATTTTTGTACCTTTTATCTCCAAATAAATTCATACTGTGCTTATTCATTTCCATTAAAATGTGTTTACAGTGTGTTTTCCAATAGAATTTCTGAGGGCAGATGTCTTGTCTTAATCTTCCACTGATCCTTATCTCCTGATTTAGTTACTGACAGAGTTAAAGCTGAAGGGGAAAAAAAAGTCTGTTTGAACTAAAGATTGATTCTAATGTTGTAGTGGGAGTTAAAGTGTTTGTGGCTCTCGGCTGAGACAGAGCATGATGACGTCTGGAAGCTCTGACCCAAACCCTCAACAATGCGTGGAGATTGGTGGAGGGGGATGCTTCAGATACTGTCATCTCCTCCAGAATATTCTAATTAATGACAGAGTGCCTTGGAAAACCAGTGAGCTCAATGACTACTGTGACTGTCATTTAAGGTCAGGTTTTTCTGAGTAGAAGTGGCCAAGATAAGTGAGGCCAAGATAAGTGTTTACTTATATAGCATGGTAGTTCCATCACTGATAAGGCTCTTGTAGAGAGAGAGAAAGACTGAACCCACCAGTTGCCTCCAAGGGTAGCAGGTGAGTTCTAGGAATCTTACATTCCCTACAATATATTTTCCTCCCAGGGTTCATCTCAATGAAAAAATATTTATATACCTTGTGAAAACACCCAGAGTTCTGCCCATTACCCAGAAAATGTCAAATTAATGGTACTTGTTAATATTGTGACATTTTAAAACTGATCAGGCCCTGGCTGGCTTTGCTCAGTGGATAGAGTGTCAGCCTGCAGACTCAAGGGTCCCAGGTTTGATTCCAATCAGCGGCATGTACCTTGGTTGTAGGCACATCCCCAGAAGGAGGTGTGCAGGAGGAAGCTGATTGATGTGTCTAGCTCTTTATCCCTCTCCCTTCCTCTCTGTAAAATATCAATAAAATATATTTAAAACAAAACAAAAACAAAATTGATCAGAAATGATGCCTTGTTTACTTGTATGTCCCTGATGACAAATCTGAGTTCAACTTAGATTAGTAAATCAAGAAAGAACTAATAAAAGTGATAGAATTTTTCTATTCTTTTGTCTTTCACCTTCCAAGGACTTTAGAAAGCTGAAGTTATGCATCAGCAGATTTTTCTAATCACCTATTGAAATCGTTGGGAAAGCTCTGCAGCAAGTATGGCTAACCAATTACAAGATACATATTTATATTTTAAATTATTAATCACATATATTTAGATGAATTGACTCTTTATTTACTACTTGTCTAAGTGACAGTAAACATAATCATTCTCATTATAAACTAATTTGAGAAGGTAATTTTCCAATTAATAAATATACACTAAAGTAAACTGTATTATTATGATAAAATAATCATAGTAGCTGTCAACAACTTATGGGAAAAAAACAAAGGCATTTATTAGTGGCAATCTAATAAAAAATCTGATGGGCTGTAAACTAGAAAAATTGATAAGCACAGTTCCCTTCACAAGCACAATTTGTTACTGATGATGAGAAATAACCAGAATGAAATTTAGAGATTCATAGTGAAAGCCCTCAGGGTAAAATTAATTTTTTTTTATAACACTGTTTAAAGGCAAACAAAAGGAAATTGCTTGGGCCAGATGGGATGGGAAAAACACTGTGGATAAAAATGAGCATCTCTTTTCTGCTTACAAATATCTGCATTAAGATGGTACCAGCATGTCTAGTCACTGGAATAAAGTTTGATGGTTGCATAAGTTTTAAAAGGTTTTCTCCTTTTTAAATGGACTTTGTCAACACAACAAAGTACTTAAAGCCTGGCACTTACTATCTCAGCACATTTTATTCTTTTTGAATGATCATTGCAGGTGAAACAGGAAGCATACAATGGATAAATCACTGGATTTTGAGTCAGAGAACCACTATGTATATGCTCTTTTTTGGACTCTACCAATGAATGAAGGACGGTAGGCAAGTCAAACTCTCCAATGGACAATTTATTCATTAATAAATTGAGATTAGAACTATTCACCCGTCCATTGTCTAAATTCCATGAGGATTAAATGAAATAATGAAGGTCACTGGAGTTGATCAGGCCACCGGGATAGCAGGAGCCGTTGGGGGTAAGCAAACCAGCAGGGGGGCCAGATGAGGGTGAGTAGGCTATCAGTGGGGGTCAGTTGGAGGTGATCAGGACAGCGGTGGGGGGTGGGGGCAGTTTGGAGTAAGCAGGCCAGTAAAGGGGCAGTTGGGGGAGAACAGGCCAGGGGTGAGTAGTTAAGGGCAGGCAGAGAGGTTAAGGGCAATCAGGTAGGCAGGCAGTCAGGGCAGTGGCTTGAGCCAGCAGTCCCAGATTGTGTAAGGGATGTCTGACTGCCAGTTTAGGCCCGTTCCTTGTAAACCGGCAGTAGGACATCCTTTCAAGGGTCGCAGATTGGAGAAGGTGTAGGCCAGGCTGAGGAACACCTCCTACCCCCGTGCATGAATTTCATGCACTGGCCACTAGTAGAAACAAAATGATGAGAGAGAATCATCAATCAGCCTGCTTCCCTCATGCCCCCACTGGGGAATCGAGCCCAAAATTCAGGCCTGTGACCTGACCTGGAATCATACTCTGACCTCTTGGTTCCTTAATCACTGAGCTATACTGGCTGGGCCCAATTCTAACATTGCTGATTGCATGCTGTCCTCTTTGACTGACTGGATCCAAGCTGTATCAGTTAAGTATTTTCAATATCAATTCTGCCAACATCGAAAATAAAAGATTCTCATCTTTTCTGTCTACTCATTACTCCATCCTATACAAGTCTACACTTCTTTCCCACCAATCCAATTCCTCTTTTCTGCATCACTTATTGCCAAATCCTTTCTGTTGTACCCTCCATTTTATTGAGGACATTGAGAGCATTGGGCAGGAATTTCCTCTGTCATCAAAGTCATGTCATTGGGTTTTCCATTGAACAATTTTCCTTCATTTCACAGTATTCTATATAAAAGAAAAAATTTTCTACCTGTAGTTTGGATCCCATGTATTTCTAATTCCTTAAGAATCTCATTAAATCAACGATTTTCTTTCTACTGGTTGTATCTTTCAGCAAATCTACATCCTCTATTCTGCCATGTTAAAATCAAAATACCTTCCCTTTGCCATGCAGCCTATATCTCACCTCGCCTTTATAGCCAGACCTTTTGAAAATTAATCTCTTCTCACTGAAGAACTGGCTTCCTCACCTGCCAGTTCCACTTCAACCCGCTGAAAACTGCTTCCTGCCTGACACCCAACTGAAATTGCTCTCACAGTGGTTCCAATAATTTCCTAGTTGTCAGATCCAACACTTTATTTTTAGTCCTTACATTACTCAGACTTTTAGAAGTACCTGACATGGTTAACTATTTCTTCTTTCACATACTCTGTCCTGTCATGGTTTGGGGTCATTAGCCTCCCCAGTTTATTTTCACATTTCTGGGCAAATCCTTCTCAATTTCCTCTAATTCTCTTCATGCCATAACTCTTAGTATTCACTAGGATTCTATTCTCTTATTCCTGTTTTTCTGTAACTTAATCTAAACTTTCCATTTGATACCTTACATGTGCTGATTTATTTTAAATTGTATATTCGCTTCTCTTGTTCCACCCTGTACTAATCCTTCCTGTGTGATATACACTGAGTGTCCAGATTATTATGATCTCTGAACACGTAATAATCTGGCTATTCAGAGTATATTCTATATAATAAAAGGCTAATATGCAAATTGTCCCCTCGAACAAGAGTTCGACCAGCAGGCAGGCCGGCCAACAGCCCATGTTCCCCTCTCCCCGCCTGGCCAGGCTGGCTGGACCCCACCCATGCATTAAATTAATGCACTGGGACTCTAATATTGTATATACCTATACTGAGTGGCCAGAATATTATGCATTCAAAGATCATAAAAATCTAGCCACTCAGTGAGTGTGTGTGTGTGTGTGTGTGTGTGTGTGTATGTGTGTGTGTGTATTTCCACTATCACATGGATATCTATCATTGCATCTTTCATTGAGACCTTGATATCCATGTACTTTTTTTGTTTGTTTTGTTTTTACTTCATACTTCAGGTTTTCCAGAGATGTATTTCAGATCAAGTTGCCAGAAATAGGGAGTCAATCAATGGATTCAATAACCTTTGTCAATCCTGTCCCATCTTAGATAACATCTATTCTGGAAGAATAGGTGGTTATATCAAACCTCTATGTGACTATCATACCCCACAACTTCTTGGGCTGCTTGCTCTGTCTCTATGTGTTCTCCCCTCATAGTTTCTCTAGCAGAGGGCACGGCTAGTTGGACTCTTATGTGGCAGCTCAAAGCTTCAAAGGTTCATGTCCTGGGAGAAAGAGAAAGCCAGGTAGAAAGAGAAAGCCAGGTAGAAACTGCTCATAGCCTAGCCTTGGAAGTCATGTAACATTCTATTCATCAGAATTTGATTATGAATTTCAGAAAGTACTGCATAAATGTAATTCTCAGTGTGTTTTTTTTTCTTTCAACACAAATTAATTTAGAGTTATTCCCAAGAGAAGGAATAGCTTTATTTCCATAATTCTAAATAGGGACATATTGGATTACAAATGGCATTTTCTCTTTAATTATTTTTTACATGCACTGTTTTACAAAGGAATTAACTTAATTATGCTTAATATTCCATTTAATAATTTGTCTTTATTGAAAGAATACATGAAATTTGATGCCTTAACTAATCACACAAAGATTCCAACTATAAATTAGAATTGTGGAGCGAAGAAAATATCAAGGATATGAGCAGACATAGTAAATTGACGGAATATTCTAAGAGCCTCAAAGTAAACTTTAAAATCTCAAATAATTCTTTTCCATATTTGAAGAAAAAATTCAAAACTTCATGGGAAAACACATATTGACTTCTAAAATAGTATTTACTTATTAAACCTAGAAATAAAAAAAAAATCAGAATGTTCAGAAGAATCGGGAAATATTAGTTTCTTATAACTTAAAAAAAATCCTAATTTTTTGTGATCATAGAAAAAATAAATAAATGATGGGTTTTGGTAGAAATTGATATTAACTTCTATGGAAATACACATTCTTTTCTTTTTACTTAATAACAGAAACTTCAACATTAAACTTGAAATAATGTCTACATTTTTTGCACTGCTTTACATTTAAGTTGTGTTATGTTATTAAGTAAAGCATGCAGCTTTGGCAAAATTGACAATAGACAGAGACATGTTTTTCTTTATCCTTTACTCCCAAAGAACGTTTAAGCTATGGACATGGAGAAGTGTGAGCAGCCACCTGGGCATACTAGTATGTGGCACCAATACCAGTATGGGCAGGGAATGCCTGGATGAGCCAGGATGCCAATGGATGTGGGGCCCCTGATGCTAGAGCTGTCTGCCTGCTTAGGCTTTTATGTGAGAGAAAAATAAATATCTACTTGGTTTAAACCACTGTTATTTTGGCTTTTTCTGATATTTTTTAACAAAACCTAATCCTAATGATAAATGTGTTCTTTTGTGTTTTTAAGCAGATGGTTCTTTCTCCTCTCTCCTTCTTGCTTCTCTCCATTAGATTCTCTCCTCTTCTGTACTGTTGCCCTCTGATTCAACTTATCTCTTTTGTCTTTTGCCTTTTCCCCCCTTTCTCTGAAATATCAATAAGTATAATAATTGTATCTTGGTTATTGTTTTTGTTGAATCATCCCATAGCAATGAGGGTTAAAAAATACAGGTTTTATACTTCCTGTTCTTACTTTGCATTGTTAGGAATTATATTTTATATTTATTTTTTTCTAAAAAGAAAACACCTCATTGTATGAACTTTTTTTCTTGGCCCTGGTATTCTACTGAAGGATTTACCCTCCAGGGAGTCAGTGTTTAATAATTGACCGTTGTTTTCCCACCCTGGCTAAGGTCACACAAAGTCTAGATATATTTACGCCTTCAAAAGTTTCAACAAATCAATGTTCTCAAGTTTAGATTTAAAGCTCTCTGCCTCAAGGGTATGTTCTGGACTGGGCAACTCTTAAATGTGAGTCATGGCTTGGGAGTGAAAAGTCTGTTAAAAACAAACATAAAACTCTTCACAGCTGGGAGTTGCCCTTTCATTTTTTTTTTTTAGAAATTCATTTCTTGTTTCCATAATGTAATGAAGATTTAGCCTCTGATCTCTGGTCACATCTCACAAGTTTTTGCTAAGAAGAGGCTGGCAGAAAATGTACTCCTTATAATTTCAGCTACATTAAATTGTCATTTTAAGGTATTCAAAATGCAATAAACAGAATGTAATAAACCAGAGTACTTAACATCCTTCCCTACTGAACACTTCGACATTATCCTTGAACTGGTCCAGATTCCTGTTTTGTATCTCCATTAAAAGACTAACTACTTCAACCACATAGTCGAGTAATGTACTAAATGTAATTGCACAGGGACCTCTTTATACAACAGGATTTTATGCTGTCTCTCAGTTTTCTAAAAATTGTTCTTTTCTTTCTTTTCTCAGCAATTAATTTGGTGTAAAGTCTCATCTACCAGTTTTGAAGATGTGAGTGAAACCCTTGTGATATCCTTAGAAAAAGTTAAACTATGCGTTTAACTTTTCTGGGCTTATTTTAAAATAGTAATTTATTTTAGTTGTCTATGTCTATGAATTTTTGTGCGTTTTTTTTTCTTAATCTCTGCACCTATTTCACCCAGCCCCTACTCTATGTCTGTTCTCTACTTATGAGTCTGTTTCTATTTTATTTGTTTATGTTGTTAATTAGATTCCACATATGGGAATCTAATTAACAACATATGAATGAAATCACATGGTACTTGTCTTTCTCTGACTGACTGATTTCACTTAGCATAATTCTCTCCAGGTCCATCCAAGCTGTTGAAAAGGGTATGATTTCCTTCTTTTTTATGGCCACATAGTAATCCATTGTGTAAATATACCACAGCTTTTTTAATCCACTCATCTACTGATGGGCACTAAAGCTTCTTCCAAATCTTGGCTATCTATATATATAAAAGGCCAGCAACCAAATGGTGGAACGACCAGTTGCTATGACATGCACTGTAGTGGCCAACTGCCTGATCTGGGCCTGATCGTGCCTTTCCCCCATCCTCAACCTTGATCAGGGGCTGGATTGGAGGTGGGACCAGCCAGCCAACTTCCTGCATCCCCTCTTTCCCCCACCAGCCTGACCCTGATCAGCCCCCATTAGGGCAGGCTGACTAAACCTCACCAATGCACAAATTTGTGCACCAGGCCTCTAGTTGTAAATAATGCTGCAAAGAACATTAGGGGTGCATATATTCTTTCAAATTAGTATTCTGGATTTTTTCATATATATTCTCAAAAGTAAAATCACTAAGTAATAAGATAGTTCCATTTTTTTATTATTTTTTTTTAGGTTATTCCATTCTGCTTTCCACAGTGGCTGCACCAATATGCATTCCCACCAACAGTTCCCTTTTTTCCATATCCTTGCCAACACTTGTTTATTGATAACAGATATTCTGACAAAGATGAGGTGATATTTCACTATGGCTATAATTTATATTTTCTCTTATGATTAGTGATGCTAAACATCTTTTTATATGTCTATTGGCCATCTGTATGTCCTTTTTGGAGAAGTGTCTATTTGGGTTCAAACCTAGATGCCAGTGCTGGGTCTGAGGCCATTCAGCAAATGTCCCCGGGGTATACCAAATCTAGCTGCCACCCATTGGGTGCTCACACACTTTGTGTTGGGGCAGGGTCTCAGGGAGTCATCAGGGTGAGGCCAGCAGAGTTTATCCAGCCCAATCAGACCAAGTTTTGGCCATATGAAGGGAGGGCTATGTATTGGATGGATGTGTAAGGGAAAAATGGCCCATGTCCTAGAGCCACACCATTCAGTCTGCCTCAGATTCTGCCAGCAGGAGACAGAGCTCAGCAGGGTGGGACCTTGGGGTGTAGGAAGGATGGGGCTAGTGATCTCTCTCTCTCTCTCTCTCTCTCTCTCTCTCTCTCTCTTTCTCTTTCTCTTTCTTTCTCTTTCTCATAAGGGAGAAGTGAAGGTCGGGCTTCAGGAAAGATGGGGGAGGGTGTCCCTACCCTGGAGCTACACAACTCAGTCTGTCCCAGATTTTGCCCTGACCTCAGCTGGGCAAAGCCACTAAAAGTTCAGCAGGCGAGGCCTCTGAAACCCAGAGGGTATGGCTAGTGGATCTCTCATGAGGGGAAGCACCAGATAGGTTCACAGGAAAGTGGGGAGAATGGCCGCCACCTCAATGCTACACAATTCAGCCACTGATACCCCCGAGTCTTCCCAGAGCAACATAAAACAATAAACTAAAAAACTATAACCATAAAACAATAATAACAACAACCACAGCAATAACACCCATGCAGTGGCATTGATTCTGTAGAAGGCTAAGGTAATACGTTTAAAGTATATCAGCTGCTGAAAATGATTCATTTCTTTAGGTCCCATACAAAGACATATTCAATCACTGCATCCTGTGGTAATAAACTTTGGACCAATGCTCAGCAATCTCTGATGTGTGCAATGGGAGTGCTTAATAAGTGCTGAGCCCAGCTTTCAAAGTACCCAAACTCCTCCTGGGTTGTAAGTATTGCACTTTTGAAGGCCGCTATCTAATAATCTGATACTTCATTGTGCTCGGCCTGATTCCGTATTGACGGAGTTCTTGGCCTTTCTGAGTTCACCACTCTTTTCTGTTAGTTGAGGATGATTGCCTCCATTTCTGTGCATTTTCCCTGGAAATGTATCCCTTTCAAAACGTTGCCTGAACCCAATTCATAGCATCTCAAGGCAGAACAAAGTTATGCTATAATGAAAAAGGGATAATCTATAACACAATTTCTTTTACTCAAACAAGAATCTGTGGATTTATAGATTTTAGTTGGAGAAAGCCTATAAATGAATTTTACCATAGAAAAATTATACCTGAAGCCAGGAAGAAAATTCAGTTGCTATTATAATCCATGATTAGAAATAACTCTATTCTCAGCTTCTTGCCTTCTCCATTGAAATATAGAAAAAGAAAAACAACTACATTATCGGGTATAGTAATAATTAATGTCGTTTTTAAACATTCGTTTAAAATCTTGCTTGGCGTTGACTTGTATTGACATAACCTTCAAACACGTGGTATCTACAGAACGTGTGAAGTGCAATTAACAAGTTTTGCTTGAAAAAGTTTGTGTTTGGTTTGGTTTTTGTTGCAAAACTAGGGCTAAGAAGATGGCGGATGAAGAGCATATTCGGCACTGCATGCTTTACGAGTTCCAATTAGGAAGAAAAGCAAGTGAGGCTGCAAAAGACATCTGTAGTGCTCTTGGTCAAGATGCAGTTAGCGCCAGAAAATGCCAGCGTTGGTTTGAGAAATTTCGCGAGGGAAATTTTTCGTTAGATGACAAGAGTGGTCGAGGCCGTGTGTCCAATTTGATCAAGAAGCTCTTCAAGCTCTTTTGGTGCAAAATCCTCAAATTACCCAACAAGAGCTTGCGACAACTTTAAATTGTTCACAAAAAACAATTTCCAATCAATTGCGTGCACTTGGCAAAGTCCAAAAGTTTGGAAAATGGGTTCCTCATGAGTTGACCGACAACAACCGTAATCAAAGAGTCACAATTTGCAGTTCAAGAGCAAATTGTTACCGGAGATGAAAAATGGGTGCTGTATGTTAATTTGAAAAGGCGGCCTCAATGGTTGGACAAAAATGAGGCTCCGCAGCCCACGCCAAAACCTGACTTGCATGCGGAAAAAGTGATGTTGTGTGTTTGGTGGAATTTTAAAGGAATTCTTCATTATGAACTTTTACCATCTAACCAAACCATTACAAGTACAGTGTATAGTGCCCAATTGGAAAGGTTAGCCCAAGCTTTAAGAGAAAAAGAACCCACGCTGATTAATCGGAAGGGCGTAATTCTTCACCACGATAACGCACAACCGCATACTGCAGGAATCACTGCTGAAAAACTGCGCCAGTTGGAATGGGAAGTTCTCCCTCAACCTGCATATTCTCCTGATATCGCCCCTTCCGATTACCATTTGTTTCGTTCTTTGCAAAACTTTCTTCTTGGAAAAAAATTTAATAACGAAGAATGCCTCAAAAATGCATTGACCGAATTTTTTGCATCAAAATCACAAGAATTTTACAACAGAGGGATTAAAATGTTTCCTGAGCGTTGGGCACAAGTAGTAGAAAACAACGGCAACTATATTGTTGATTAAATTTTGTTGTATTGTTTAAATAAATTCGATTTAAAAAAGTATTAGAAAACGACATTAATGATTACTAGACCTAATATTTTTTTTAGTTGCATGACTATTGAATTTTAAATTGGTAAACTCAGATTTTAGAAAGGTTGGTTTCTCTAAATAGCTGTGGCTTCTCAGATAAATATATTAAGTTTTTCACAGTGAGTCTCTATTTCTACAAAAAATACCTCAACAGACTGAACTAGATCAGTGGTTCTCAGTTTTATCAGGGCCAACATCTCTTTATAACAAACATTTTAATACTCTCTTGTCCTAAAGTAAAATTCACATATAACAGAAACTACTACAAATATAATTCCCAGCAAAACAGGGATAGTGTTCTAATTAAAAAGAAAATAATATACCCTCCAAATGTATATAGACTTTGAATAATTATAAAGGCAATAATTATCAAAATACATATCATTTTAAAATATAATAGAATCTATAGACAAAGTATGTGTGGCTTTACAGAAGAAAATATTGAAGAGGTCAGAAATTGTACTTTTTTTTTTTTTTAATAATAAATGCTTGGATTTATTGGATACCAGTTGATCAGAAGCTATTCTATAGGAAGTAGTATAGGAAATAGAAGAATAGATATAAAGGTTTACATTAAAATAAGAAATTAGTCTTAGAGTCAATTAAAAAAGGTCAGACTTATTTGGATATAGCAGAAAAAAAGAAAAATAAGTTAACACATCAAAACAAATCAGAGATGGTGAAATTGATACAATGAGAGAATATGTTAAAACTACAAATGAAGTGGGCCCTATATTTAAAATTAATATCAAAGTAACTATTTTATGAGATAGGAAAGGGGAGTGATAGAAAAAAATATGCCCCATCTTAAAATTTTTCTATAGGTCTCTAATACTGAAATGGTCCTTAGAAATTGTTTTCTTTGACATGTGATATGGGATAGCAGATGGATTAGAAAAGTAAATAATAATGAAGAGGATGAAGAAAAGTTGTGGGGCCGTTTTCTGAGAACAATATCAAAATCAGATTGAAAATTCAAATGGCACCTGTAAAAATGAATTATTTCCATATGTAATTTTTACATCTGTGCTCTAATAGTACAGCAATGGTATATACATAGTTTGTTGAAATAATTTAGATGAATGAAATACTGAGGAAGTTCTGAATTTCACATTTCTAGTAATTTAATAATATTTGTTTCTGTTAAAATAGTTTCAAACCTATTCTGTTATATATTTATATGTGAAAGCTATAAACGCAGGCAGACAGAGGTGTGGTACTGGTGCTGTCACTGGCACTGGTAATGACTGGTAATAAAATGTTACACAACACTTGTTAAACTCTGAATACAACACAGTTCTTTTAAGTTATATGCTGGTTGCAGTACCAAAATATTCAGTGTAAAAATAACTTTTCTACACATCAACTGGACCCAGTTTTCTGGCTTACTATAAATAGATTTTCCACCTACATGCTATCCATCATCTAGACCACATGTGTCAAACACAAGGCCCACGGGCCAAATCCGTCCCGCCAGGCCTTGCAATGTGGCCCGCACCGCGCTGTCATCACTGCACTCCACTGCGTTTCCATCACAATGACAGTTTATGACTGTTCAGTAAACCATTCAGCCCGCGATTTAGGCTGGATTTTAGATTTTGGCCCCTTCTCTGATTGAGTTCCACACCCCTAATCTAGATTTACAATCCCAAAGTGTGGCCCATGGACCAGCAGCATTAGCATCACCTGGGAACTTGTTAAAGGTTTGAATTCTCTGGCTACAACCTAGTTCCACTGAATTAGAAATTTGAGATGGGGACCAGCCCTCTTGTGTTATTACAAACCCTCCAGGAGATTCTAATGCAGACTAAAGTTTGAGAATCACTGACATTTGAGGGATACTTGTCAGTCAGATAGAATGTGAGATAAGTCTTCATTTGGGGCAGCTGTCGCACACCTGATAGGACATCTCTGACTCTCACTCACTAAACACCAGTTAGATCCCCAGTAATTGCAACAATCAAAAAATGTACCCCAAAATTTCTAAAGCACTCCTAGATGGTGATACCACTTCTACTAAGAACAACTGGGTTAGACAATGGCCAAAGTCCCGGCCTATGATTCTATTACTTTCATGGAGGCAACAAGAACCTAAGATTCAGTGCAATTCAAAGCTGATAAGTTCAAAACTCAAGAGATTCACTAGATTGCTACAGGACATCTGTCTAGGCTAGACTTTTGTTCAAATGTAGGTGTTGTTGAGTCTCATTCTTTCAGAGGTAATTTTAAAATATTACTTAGAAGACAAATGGAAAGGCATAAAATGAAGCAGAAATACATTCTACGCCAAAACGCCCCATGTTATTTGTTCTTCTACTTCAAATTTCTACTGAATGCCCTATTGGTCATATTGTATATTATTGGTTAGTTATGAATGAGTAGATCATTAATTTGCATGATGGGGATTTGGGGATGAGGGATGGGAGGGACTGTTAATCTTTATTGCTTTGCCAGTTCTATAAACCCAATCTATAGGATACCTCAGACCTGCCTAATATAAGAACTTCAGAATTCTGTAGTCAGACTCATGACAAATATTGAAAGACCCACCCCAGATTTTGTAAGCATGGCAGAGTTCCATTATTAGCGGAAATGTAAACTAACCATCACCACAAATAAAGTTTAAAATACCTAAAAGCACTACATATTGAGAGGTAGCAATAAGTCCCACAGCACTTTTATCATATCAGTCAGGGTACAGAGTTACAATTAGAGTTTTGAGGTGAAATACTAATGAAAGCCCAATTTGAGAGCCTGATAAATAACAGTAAGAAATGGCATTTGGAATTTTAATGGTTAGTCAATGCTTTGCCTGTTTGCACCATTTTTCCTTCCTTTTGGTTCATTTCCTTCCCTTTAGAAAAATTAACAAAGGAAAAACAATTAAGTGAAAATGCAGTCATATCACTTTAATCTAACCAAACGACTTGCTGATAAGAGCAGTCTAGTTTTAAGATCAATTGCCAGTGTGACAGCTCTTTAATTGATCAATTGACCTGACAAAATCCAAGAAGAAATGAAAGCCTCTTTCAAACATGTGTTCAGAGCTTCCATTATATAAATTTTCAATAAATACTACTTATGAAATAAATATCGGTTTTCCTTTTTCTTTAGCTTTCTTCTTTTTCATATTTATCAATCTCAAGAGTTCCCACTTATGTGCAAACCCCTCAATTAACCAAGAAACTTGTTTTGAGTACATGATCTGAAATCAGGGCTCTTTCTCTGTTTTATGCATTCAACAAACAAGGACTTAGCTGCTCTGTGGGATAATCTCAATGCTAGTGGTTGGTGACACAAAGGTAAGTAGGACACAGCAAGGTTAGAAATAAGACAGCATCACAAGCATAATACAATCTAAGTTCAGGGCACAGGTGAAGCACAAAAAAGAATGACTTGATTAATTTTGACTGATAATCAGTGAAGAGGTGACTTGTATGTATGGATGAAGAACAAATATACTTGACCCAGGCAAGTAATATCCTCAACCTGCAAAGACTGTACGGAGCATGTTCTATGTCTAACATGCCATAACCTTGCCAGATTGATTCAATCTGAATGCTTTCCCCACTGTTAAGTATTTCTTGAAATTCTCTCTTTTGGTAACTGACAATAATTCACAGTATATCCTGATATACTTGATTATTCATCTATTTCTAAAGGTTTAGGGTGTTTCCGTTTTAGAAAATCTACTGAGTAAGCTTTCTTAAAGTTCTTTTTGCAATGATCTCACTTTGGAAAGTGAGGGGGGGAAAAGGTGTTAGTCGATGCAAGATATTGCTTATAGAATACTTGTGTTCTCTTCACACATTGGAAAAGAGGTAAAATCATACAGAATATGTGTTATTAGAAGATATACATAAATTCAGAATTACTTTCTAAAGAGTACACAATTTTATAGTTGGGAATGCTATCTATAACAAATAGAAATATATTTGTTTTTAAAAGTTTTGGGTTAAAAGCAATTCCTCATATTAAATTCCTCTACATATCTTGTATAAACAACATGTATACCAATATTTAAAGTTTTTTAATATGACAAAAATTCTAGATTTCTATATGTTAATTTATTTATGTTGGATTAATGACATTATTTGCACAGGATAACATATACTTAACTGTATCTATGTTTTATTTGGGTGATGCCCTTAGTAACCAATCTCACAGAAGTTATGTGAATAGAAATGAAAAAATGGATTTTAAAAATCTTTCAGCAAACTCAGTAAATACATCTTTAACTTTTATTCAAAATTATGTAAATGATGCTATAATTTTCAAAATTCATCTTCAATTCTCATTAGTAATCAGTTTCACCAATTTTCTCATGAAACTTGTAGCTAAATTTAAATTATTTTTCAATGAAATAAATAAAATTTAGATCCATAAATTTCCTATGTATGGATTTTTAAGATGAAAAATGAAATCTAAATGGTATATCTATCTATCTGTCTATCTACATATGTTTGTTTTATAATAACTAATTTATTTTTACTCTGATTACTTTTTTTTGTTATTCAGAAGTCCACAGACTTCGGATATGAAAAGCTAGGACACCATTAGTTTTTTTAAAGTATTTTTTTGTTTTTTAAAAACTAGGAGTTTGACACCTTTTCTGATTCATTCCTCTGAAGGAAGTGGAAGCTCCAGGTCCCAAAGCCTAAATGACCAGATAATTTCTCCCTGCTCTTCCCACTAAGTACAGCTAGAAGCCTGGCAATGATGTAAAGGCAACCAGAAGAGAACTCTGGAAGGCAAGAAGAAGAAGGTAAATTGGTTGGGAACCTAGACTGGATGAAGAAGGCAGTCTTACAGCTGGCATTTCCCACCCTCGGGCTAGCCACAGAAGAGGGCCCAGGTGGCTCATTCCACACCCGGACTGACGAGTCCCACAGCCAGAATAGGCAGCATTGAAACAGGCAGCCTCTGCAAAGGATGCCTCCCAGGAGCCCTGCCAAAGATCAGCGCCGCCCCTAGGCCTCCCCGTCCCCCCTGGAGGAAGCATTCCCTTCCTCTCCCAGGCCTGAACTCCCTCCTCCTACGCAGAGACACCTGGGAGCTGGGGCACTGGCCAGGGGATAAGTCTCTTCATCCCAGGGCTGAGACTCCTATGCCCCACAGGCAGCAGGGGACACTGAGTGTGGGGATCCTGCCATAACCCGAGCTGCCTTAACACTGCTCTGTGGGCTTCAGACTACTTTCCCAGAACCCAGGGGCTGCAGGGAGACTCCTTCACCTCGGACAGCACCAGAAGGAACCAGTGGGAGCCCCAGAGGCACAAAATCAACCAAGCCAACTAACGTGGTTCTGCAGAGGCTCTGAACGTGTTGTCTTTGGAACCAAGCCCACAAAAGTAGGACAGGACTTTTGTGCTAAACTGAAACAGGGTGACTACATGCTAAGTACAATAAAAGATTTAAATAGGAACCAGAGTCTCTAACATCATAGATAAAATATTCAGTGTTTGATAAAAAAAATCCTGTAGTTTGCTGTCACGCCAAAAAACGAATTGTGAAGAGTCAGGGATAAAGGACGTGTGTGTGAATCAACGCATTGGTTCACACCTCGCAGTATCAGTTAATGAAAAAATAGTTTTTCTGTTATATTTTAGCTAAACTGAACACTCCTAAGCAAGTGAAACAATTAAATCTCTCTTAATTAGGCCTAAATTGCTCTGAACAAACTATAGGAAAAAAAGAGGCCAATGACAAATAGTTCCCTCTTAAATCTCTGCCTTCTAACACCCCAACTTCTGATGCTATGACTTGCAGAGAGAAAGGACAGAGAGAAGTAGGCCATGCTCCAATTATGAGAGGGAGAGGCCGAAGGGGAGTGAACACTCAAATGCCCTGAGGCTTGAACTCTGACAAACGGGTCTTCTGGTTGGCATCATAGCCATTCTGATCCCCACCGTGCTGCTCCGGCTCTCCCAGCACAGAGGCTTTACCAGAGACCTGTGGCTTTATGCTGTTCTCGTTTCTAAATTTAGGTATTTGCATTTTATCTTCTGTTGTCATTGCTGAGTAGACAAGCTGGCCGTGTGTCTTAAGTTTGTCCTAACAGGAACATTTGATCTATGGTTTATTTGTCATTCAGATTTTTAATGGGCACGGTTGCCTTTTAAAGAACTGCATTCCATTTTTCTTAGCATTGATTCTTTTGTCTTTTAACTTTTAGTTAGATGTTTACTTTATTTTCATTCTTTTTTTTTTTTAACTCTAAAAGCAGGGCTTTAGGAATACTATATATTTTGCTTGACAGTATTCTAATTATTTTTCCTCTGAATAGAATTTACTCTTTTCTATTCTTCTTTTTGATTCTCATTATTTACTTAATTTTATTTTAAAGAGATTGGGTCTTTAGGACTGTTACTATTTTAAAAATTCAATTATGGTCATAAAGCATGGCTTATACCATTAATACTATTCAAATTTTACTAGAGGTCTAATATATAGTCTTATGTGTGGGAACTTGGCAATATGATATAAGGTATCTAATAAGATTCATCCTCATTTAGAGGGTAAGGTATTTACTATAGTTCTAAATCAACTTTATCGTATTACAAGAGGCCTGATGCACAAGATTTGTGCAGGAGTAGGCCTTCCTTCCCCTGACTGCCAGCACCAGCTTCCCTCTGGCATCCAGGACCCAGGTTTCCCTCCAGCCGCCAGCAGGCACCGGGGACCCGGGCTTCCCTTGCAACCTCCACTTCATCCTGAAGGTCATCCAGAAGGACATCCGGTCTAATTAGCATATTATGCTTTTATTATTCTAGATATTTCTCTATGCTCTGATATAACTTATATATCCTCAACTTCCCTAGTTTTCTAATAATGTAGTATGGTCTGCATCTTATATGACTTGAGGAGCAGGAATTCACATCTTTTATTGTATTCCTGTTTTCACACATAGTTGAGGATGGCGAAGGATGGTGCTGGAAAAGGCTTAGATGCACCTCAATCCACCCTGTGTGCTGGCCACCTCGGCCAACACCCTTGCTTCTGGCAAATGTTATACTCTAGAGATCATCGTTTCTCAGTAGTAGTTTCTATTTAAGCAGTGAGAACCCGAGCATTGTAAAAGCACCTTTGTCTAAGGTGAACACAGGCTTCTCTCCTAGCCCAAAGTTCAGCTAAAAACAAATTGTAACAAAACATAATGGTCATTGCATTATTTTTCTAGGGCAGTCACTGCAAACTACTACAAATTTGGTGTGTTAAACAACAATGCATTCTCTTCCAGTTCTGGAGACCGGAAGTCTGAAATCAGAGTGCCAGGGAGCCCCACACGGAGAATTCTTTCTTACCTCTTCCAGCTTCTGGTGTTCCTTTGCTTTTAGATAACTTCAATCTCGGCCTCCAGAGATTTCCTCTTTGTATATCTCTGTGCCCTTTTCTGTCTCTTAAAAGGCACTCCCACTGGATTTCGGGCACTCCATGAACTCACCTGAGTCCTCACCTTGATCAACCTGGGAATACCCTATTTCAAAATAAGGTTGCAGTCTGAAGTTATGGGTGCATGTGGACTTTTGAGTTAAAGACTATTCAACCCACAAATGTTGATATTTACAGAAGAGAAAATGTATAAATGTATTAGAAAAAAAAAGGAACTAAGTGTCCAAATATACATTTTATATATAATGCAAATAAAATATATTTCCCTCCAAATTAGCTGAAGGCTCAATTAAGGTATTGATTTATTAATATTTTAAACAGCAATAAAAAGCACAAGGGAAAGGAGAAATACAGGGTAGGGCATAAGTGGGATTACTAGGCATTGTATCTTACCTATGAATGTTTTACACTACATATGCACTCTTGCCTTAGATAATTGATATTGATATAATTAATTTATTCCCTTTCATTTTTCTATGTTCCTCTAGGAAAAGACCATGCCAAATTCATCTTTTCCTAAGATAAAATTTTTTATTCTTTCAGTGCTCAAAAATATGCCTTTGAAATGTGTATTAGCAAGTTCAGAATATACTACAACACATGCAGCACTTGCAATACAGCTTCAAAATGTTTTAAATTGAAAAGATACATATATGAATGGTTTCTACTGCAAATAGAGAAATGCAGCTTAATCAGTTTTATCAGAAATCCATAAATGTGAGAGAGAAACATCGATCAGTTGCTTCTAGCATGCCCCCAAACTGGGGTTGGATCCTGTAACCCAGCTATGAGCCATGACCAGAAATTGAACCCACAACCTTCGGTATATGGGAAGTCACTTCAAGCCACTTAGCCACCACTGACAGTGCTTCCCTTGGCTTGCTTTTAAACCAGCTCACTGTTCTCCTATCTACTCTTGGAAAGGGCTAACCTCTTTTCCACCTAGAGACTTTTGAAAGGTAAGCCTCATCCCTTCTTCACTTTACTTTTGCCCACGTAACTCCCAATCATCTTGAGGTTTCAGCTTCAACATCCCTTCTTCAGAGAAAGCTTTCCTGACATTCCAATCTAAATTAAACCTTCCTTCTTATAATCTCTGATCACACTCTTTTATTTTCTTGATAGAATCTGTCATCGTTAACAATATAACACATTTAATCCCTATCTCCTCTATTAAATTAAAGATTCTTGAGGGCAGAATCCATGTCTATTTTATTCATAGAACACCCTTGGTACCTCTCTTGTCCAACATCCAGATGTTTGAGCACCATCCCATACACCAGGTGGTCACCTATTTGATTCCTGGTCAGAGTACATGCTTAGGTTGTGGGCTCAATCCCCAATAGAGGGTGTGCAGGAGGCAGGCAATCCATGTTCCTCTCTCACCGATGTATCTAGCTCTCCCTCTCCCTCTCCCTTTCTTTCTCTCTGAAATTAATTTTAAAAAGCACATTTAAAGACATGCTGGACAATGTGCAAATTCAAAGCTTTAGAATTTTTGGTGGCCCTTCTAAAATATGCAAATGTCCTGGGGGGATGTTATCAGCCTTCCAACTGTGGTCCTGACTGAGAATGCGGCAGTTGGAAGAAGTGGTTTGCAATGACAAGAGAATGCTAGTGCAACTGTGACAGGTGGACTTATCATGTGGGACAGAAACCAAGTTTCTCTGCATCCAGCAAACAGATGGCATTCCGATTCAACAATGAAAACCCATAGACTGCTTATGAAAGAAATGGATGCCGGAGATTATAAAGTCAACTTACTTTTGAGGAGAAATTATTGGCTGAGTTTCCAATAATTTGGCTTGTCATCGCCAACATCTGCTGTGTTTGCTGTTATATCACTTAGCTCCTGATGACAAATTGAATGGGAACAGAGTTAGTGCGTGATATGTACTAAACATCTTTCTGAGTAGAATCAGTTAACATCATAGGCAGGGCAGTGGCATCAGAGTGCAGCTTCCTAGTAGAAACCTCTCCATCTTTTTTTTTTTTTTAATTTTAAATTGATTTCAGAGAGAGAAAGGAAGAGGAAAGAGGGATAGAAACAAATTCTGAGAGAGAGTCTTTGATTGGTTGCTTCTTGCATGCCCCTTACTGAAGATCAAGCCTGCAACCCAGGTATGTGTCCTAAATGGGAATTAAACCATGACATACTGGTTCATGGGTTGGTGCTCAGCTGCTGAGCCACACTGATCAGGCAAACCTCTCCATCTTTATGTCTTGCACTTCCCATAGATTCCTGATTTTATCCATCTCTCCCAGAAAATATTTTATAATTGTAATATTCTACTTGTAAAAGTAGTCCTAAAAGAAACACATATGTAATCCTATATAATAAAAGGCTAATATGCAAATTGACCAAATGGTGGAATGACCAGTCGCTATGATGCACATTGACCACCAGGGGAAAGATGTTCATGCAGGAGCTTCCCCCTGGTGGTCAGTGTGCTCCTGCAGGAGGAGCACCACTCAGCCAGACGCCCTGAGCCGGGCTCACTGCTGCCAAGCGCAATGGTCGAGGGAGCCTCTTCCACCTCCGTGGCAGCACTAAGGATGTCTGACTGACGGCTTAGACCTACTCCCTGCTGTCAGTTGGACATTCCCTGAGGGCTCCCGGATTGTGAGAGGGTGCAGGCCAGGCTGAGGGACCCCACTCCCAGTACACAAATGTCATGCACCAGGACTCTAGTATAATTCTAAGGATAGCTGATACATGTTTTCTGATGTAAGATTATGTATCACAGTCATATCTGTAATGAAACTGAAAATATACATCGAAAGGAATACAAAATGATTTGGTTCTGCCTTCTACATGGCCCATCTGTAATTATCCCCCCCTCCAGTACTGGCAAAATGTTAGACAATATTTCAACTTAGCATCCCATAGACAGTTACATAACAGAATAGATACATTACATTAATGTTTCAATTCTTTTAAAAAATTATGCATATTATTTAGTTTTTTTCTCCTTAGTTGGTAGCAAGGCTAAGTAGATCATCATGCTTTATTTGATATAGTGTCTACCATCTTCTAGTAAAAACCACATTACCTATCTAACTTTCCTTTATGCCATATAGTGGATAAATCAAAGTTCAAAGTTTTTCGGTACTACATGTCCATGAATGAAAAACTGCTATATCCTATATAATAAAAGCCTAATATGCAAATTATCCCCTCAACTGGGATTTGACCAGGAGTTCAGTCAGGGAGTGGGGCCAGCTGGCCAACCATGAACCATGGGAAAGGAGGCCCAGTCGGCAGGCACTAGGGACCCTACTGTGCATGAATTTCATGCACTTGGGATCTAGTAGCATTATAAAAAGCTTACAGCTGATATTGTGTGAGGATGATAGGCTCAAGAATCAAACAAAAATAAGTGCCAGCCACTGAATTAAGTTTCTAAAATTATTGTCTTTAAAAAAATATCTATTATATTTCAGAGAGAAAACAAGGAGAGAGAGATAGAAACATCAATGATGAGAGAGAATCATTGAGTGATGCCTCCTGCACATCCCCAACTTGGAATCGAGTCCACAACCTGTGCAAGGGCCCTGACAGGGAATCAAGCCATGATCTCCTGGTTCATAGGTCGACCCTCAACCACTGAGCCACACCAGCTGGGCAAAATTATTAAATCTTATCTGAAATAGACATTCAATGACATGAGTATACAATTTCCTAAGGATAGAGCTGTACTGAAAAAATTAAACTTGCATTTTGGTAAGAGTGAAAAAAAATGCTGACTTCCATCCTATCATGCATTATTCACTTATTCATTAAACCTTTTATTTAACCAGCATGACCTCAGGCCTCACCAGCTTTGGGTAAGTATGAGGTTGGATGAACTTTAACACTCCTTTTCCCATGTCTCATAGCTTTAATTTGCATGATGGCAGAACCTCAGCTGCTGATACTTTCAGAGTATTTTTGGTTTTTATATAACCCCCTTAAAGGAAGTTAAAATGACCTCTGAATAAATTCTTCCATGTTCTTCTGCCCTGATATGTTTGTCTAAGATCTGATGCACAAAGCCACTTGTGAGAAGATCCCCTGCTCCTGCTATAACTACTGAGACTGTTTGTGAGCGGGAGAGTTTGTTGGATGCTATAATCTCCCCTATTACATGGTCAGAACAAAGATTCTCCTGTAAGTTATCACTCTGAACCTTCTTATCCAACAGGCTGTGGTAGGGTGGACACTGGCATTGCACCTACCTCTGTGAAATTCTGCTTAGGGAACCTCTGGATTAGCACTTCTCGCCCAAAGTGTTACAAGATTCCTTCTTATGATCTGTTTAGCTTCTTTCTGTTGTTGTACTTTCTATCAGGTCAGATGTAGTTCTTAGGCTGAATCAAATCAGGAACTAATGCAAAAAGAAACAGAAAAAAAGAAAAAGAAAAAATAAGAAATTATTTTTCTCTTTCTACCCCAATTCATCCCAAGTTGAAAATGCATATCAATATTAGTAAATTGATTCCCAGGTGTCACTAGTCTCCTGTTCTGCAAAGGACCAGACTGAGTTCCAGTTTTGCTTAGAACAAAAACAAATATGATTGAGCACCTACTATGAGCCAGGAGTTGTTAAGCACTGGATAAGAAATAAGAATGAGACTCAGCCCTGCCTTCAATGAGCTCATAGTTTGGAAATGGCATATAATGATATAAATAAACAAGTCATAACAAAAACAATGTTATAGGTGTAATGGTAAAGAGAACTAGGGATTGCTGTCGACATAGATGGGAATGACTGATTTGGCAGTGTACAGCATCTTGAGAAAAAATTCCCAATGAGATTGACACGTGAATTTAGGAAGTTATCTAGGTGGGTGTATGAAAAGGCTGACTTAACTCTCGCTAGGTTGATGAAGATAAAGGGCACCAAGTAATATGATGAGTAAAGTCAAAGCATCCTCAAGTGCTCACAGACCTCTTTTGGAAACAGTGAGATTTCTGTGGGGCTGGGACATAAGGTATGTTAAAGGGGGATGGAAGAAGAAAAGTTTGCAGTAAGACTGTGAGTGGATTTTTATTGAAAACAGAGGTGTATGGACTTCATCCTGTGAGCTGATGAGTAGCTATTGGAGGCTATAAATAGGGTTTGACTCATATTGTGTGTTAAGTCATAATTGTGGAAGAGCTTTGCAGAAAAGATTGAGCAGGGAGAAATTGTTGACAGGAGGATGTTTGAATGGCTTTGAAATAATCCAGGAAATAGGTAAAAAGAGCCTGAATTTCTCAGCTGGTGTAGGTCACTGATTGAGAGTTGACCAACCCATGAACCAGGAAGTCAACAGTTTGATTCCCAGTCAGGGCACATGCCGGGGTGGTGGGCTTGATCCCCAGTAGGAGGCATATAGAAGGCAGCTGGTCAATGTTTCTATCTCTCTATCCCTTTCCCTTCCTCTCTCTTTAAAATCAATAAAAAAAAAAACTTTTTTAAAAAAGAGCCTGAATTAAGGATGCAAATGGGATAGAGAGGGGACATTTTTAGATGTTTTAGAGTTTAGATGTGGGAAGGAATGAGAGGAAGGAGTCACTGATGCTGTTGAAGTTTCCAGCATTGAACACCAGTAGAGAGAAGCTAGAGTAGGTAAATACAAGAGAGGAATAGGTTTCATTCTGTTTTTAAAGCTGCAAATAAAAAAAATATTAAGACCTTTTTGGTAGATAAAATAATGGCCCCTCAAAGATTCCACATCCTGATCTCTAGTGCCTGGGAATATGTTACCTTACATGATAAAAGGGACTTTGCTGATGTGATTAAATTAAAGATCTTGAGATAGGGAGCTTATTCTGAATCATTCAAATGGGTTCAATTAATAACAAGGGTCCTTATAACAGGAAAGCAAGAGAGTCAGTCTGAGCTTGGAGTCGTATTAATGGGAAGTGGAGATTGGAGTACAGTGCTTTAACCAAAGGGAAGGGTCAATGAGCAATGGATGCAGGCAGGCCCTGGGAACGAGGAACGGTTAAGTAAATAGATCACTCCTGAGAGCCTTCGAAGGGACACAGCTCTGCAGACACGTTGATTTGAGCTCAGCAAGACCAGTGTTTCTGGCTTGTAACCTATAGAAACATAAGATAATAAATTTGTGTTGTTTAAAGCCACTAAATGTTTGTACCACTAGCTGATATGTCTTGATGATCTCTATACACGTTAACTGGGAGAACGTCAATGTTGTTTCCTCAGTGGAAAAAATATAACATTTTCTAGTATCGTTGATACTTTTATTTGTAGCTCAGATCACTTTAAGAAGATATGGGAGCCACAGCCCAACAGGGAATCTCTGCCTTCCCCGTGCTTCTTGCCAACACTGCCGGCGTTCATCATGTCTGTCAACTGGCTCCAACAGCCCGACAGAAGTTAAAGCCCCATCACAGGCAAGGGCTGCCGCTTCTGTTTCTGGGTCACTTGACTCTAGTTCTGGGGACTTTCTCTGTAACCCTTGCTCTGGTGATCCATTCTGGAGCCTCTTCTCTTGAATGCATATCCTACCAAGACTGATTCTGCCACTTCCAAGCGCTGTGAAATTGGTCATCGTATTAACTTCTGTAAGTGTCAGAGGGCTGGTTATTCTAAAATGGGAATAATAATGTCACCCTCACCAGGTCAGGATTTCAAAATTGCCATCTGGCATCTTGATGGATAGCAGTGACTGGTGAAAGGCACCCAACCACAGAGAACCCACAAAAGAGCCAGCTTCCCCTAAGTCCGCATGACTACTTATGGCTGCTTTCTCTCTTTACAGAGCTTCATATTTTGACTGGAAGGTGCGAGGCATATTTCTTCCAGATATATGACTGGAAGGAGAGGGAGAGTGGGTGTGCTTTTGTTAGAAGGCTCTGGGTGTGAGAAACATTCTCTAGGGGCAGGTCCGATCATAAGCTACAACTATTGACAGGGGCTGAAATAGAGGGCGTTAGAATTCAAAGTCTATATATATTTTTGATGTTTTCAATCACTTGTGGGAAGAATACAAATGTTTTGGATATACCCTTGTTACTTTCCTGTTTGTGCTAGTCCCTCCTCCTATTCCAGGCCCCAACACTGACTTGAAGATATAAGTACACAGATGATGTGGTCTGCACAGAGTAGAAAATCTTCTCTCTACTTAAAATCAATGTGATGCTGGCAACATATTAATATATCCTAAATCAGTGGTCGGCAAACCGTGGCTTGCGAGCCACATGCGGCTCCTTGGCCCCTTGAGTTTTTAGCAAAGGGTATCTTAGGAGTATCCTAATTAAGTTAATAACAATGTACCTACCTATATAGTTTAAGTTTAAAAAAATTGGCTCTCAAAAGAAATTTCAGTTGTTGTTCTGTTGATATTTGGCTCTGTTGACTAATGAGTTTGCTGACCAATGTCCTAAATAATCTGAAAATTTTGATGTTGACAGAGAGGATTATAAACCCAACTAGAATCTATAGAATATTTGTTATGTGAGGCTAGGTATTTTATACATACAGTTGACCCTTGAACATCATGAGCTTGAACTGCATAAGTTCACGTATACCCAGATTTTCCCCCCAATAAATACTTGAAATTTCAGTCTGAAGATGTGGAGGGCCTACTGTATGCATGGTTCTAGGCCATTTTATACAGGGAACTTGAGCATCTGTGAATTCTGGTATCTGCAGGTCCTGGATCCTGTCCCCCATAGGCATTGAGGGAAGACTTACATTTTGAGGGAGTCAATAGTTTTATTCAGATTTTTAACTGCTGAGGGTCAGCACTCCTAAGCCCTGCATTGTTCAAGAATCAACTGTATTCTCATTTAAAACACATCTCAACTTTAAGATGTTAGTGTCAATATGTAATTTTATGGATGACTAACTGATCTTCTGATACTTACTTGGTGATATTTGTATATTGCTAAAGGGAATACAACTATCAAGTGACGGTATTAAGATTAGAATTTAGGCTAGGTCTGCTTAATCCCAAAATCAATGTTCTTTTTTCTGTCCCATGCTCCCCTGGAGATTTTTTTTAAAAGTCATCATATGGAACCTAGTGCAGAAATAATAGAATCTGAAGTGAGAGGGTCTTGGAGTAGCTATGTGAGTTTGGACAAGCTAGTGTCGAATCTCTGAAATTTAGTATTACTGATGGCTTCACACATGGAATGGTGAGTAAATAGCACTTGACTAAAAACCAGATGTTTCAAGCTTGGGTTCCTGCTCGTCAATAGGATAGCTGGGTGGTTTGAGCATAATCACTTAACCTTCGTTTGTTTGGTTTTTATGTTTTTGTTTTCTTACAAATAAAATGAGAAGAATATAGAATTATTTTTTTTTAGGTCTGAAATTTCATTATACTAAGGTTTTTCATTTCAATAATAATAGTTTCACCTAGGTAGCTAGTGGGAGCAATTCTAATATTAGTTCACTAATACCAACATAATCTTCTTTGAGTGATGAAACACTGTTTTGGCCAGCCTTGGCTCAAGACAAATATATTTGCAGAACAGTCTTTAGCTGGAAATATAAATTTATTGCTCAACCATCTGCTACAATTAAGAAAAGGTTTGAAAATGTTTTCAATGTGTTTTACTAATCATGTTTTAGGGCCCATATAAATTATATGCCTTCTCTTCTTGGCCTCAATAAAATCTGTTTCTACAATTTACCAGCTCTGCTCTTCTCTTCTCTCTCTCTCTCTCTCTCTCTCTCTCTCTCTCTCTCTCTCTCTCTCTCTTCCCTCCCTTTTTCCCCCTCCCTCTCCCTCTCCTCTATTCTTTTTCTTAGAGAAACTTGTTGAGTCACAAATAGAATAGAGTAAGCAAATATGCTTACAGATGAAGTTAGTCTGTAAAGCAAATGAATTGACTCTGCTAAGTAAATACTTAAAAAAATATATTTTATTCATTTTTTACAGAGAGGAAGGGAGAGGGATAGAGAGTTAGAAACATTGATGAGAGAGAAACATTGATCAGCTGCCTCCTGCACACTCCCTACTGGGCATGTGCCCACAACCAAGGTATATGCCCTTGATCAGAATCGAACCTGGGACTCTTGAGTCTGCTGGTTGATGTACTATCCACTGAGTCAAACTGGTTAGGCTAAGTAAATATTTTTGACACAAATGAATGTTCAAAGGCAGCTGTATTTTGTATTCAATGGACAATGACTGGCTGGGATTGGCCATAACGACTAGTTAGGCCAGCTACTGAGTGGTATCTCTGGTTTCCTCTGCTAAGAAGATAAAGATAAAATATAATGCTGTTTTGCTTCCTGTTACAAATGAACCCACCTATGGCCGGTATTCAGTAAGAAACTATGGCAAAGGAAGAAAGCTCTGGACCCGTGGCACCTCATTCTGTCTTGCTATATCTTCTCAGCTCTGTCTCTTATCTTTGCCTCTGTGGTGCATCCCATGTTTGCATTCAGGGAGGTAAGAGGTAGGAATCAGCATTGGGCCTCTGCTCACTTATGTGTCATAATCTGCCCCATTCCCTCTCCTGATCAGAGCTGCACTCCTTCTTGGTAACGGGAGAGACTTATTCCTCTTAAAAAAAAAAAAAAGAAATATATATATATATATATATATATATATATATATATATATATGAAGAAACGAGAGAGAGAGTTAGAAACATTGATGAGAGAGAAACATCGATCAGCTGCCTCCTGCACACCTCCTACTGGGGATGCGCCCACAACCAAGGTACATGCCCTTGACTGGAATCAAACCTGGGACCTTCCAGTCCGCAGGCCAACGTTCTATCCACTGAGCCAAACCAATATTGGTGAGACCTCTTCCTCTTATAAGGTGTTTCTCCTAGGGATATTCTCCACAGCTTCTGCCCGATTTATTATGTTGGATGGTGAGTTCCATCTCCACATGTATCTATTTCCTGTGTTCATAATCTGTACTTGTATAAAAATAAGTTAACATATTTCTAGAACATGTGAGAGACAGGCTTTCCATCAGTGATGATTTCGGAGGTTTGTGAGTAAATCCCACTAATAGAGAGATCGCTCTTTGGTTCCCTTCCGTTTTATTTCCATAACCTGTTAAGAGCAGCCCTTCTCAATCCTTTTACTCTAGATGAACTATTGAAATAATTGTGGGGTTTCAGAGAGCCCCTATAGTAATATAATAGTCCAGAGTACCTTAAGATTATCAGTAATTAGATATAATAATCCTACAACAATTGCCAATGCTTTTTTTTTTTTGAATAGAGAATGATATTTTTCTATGGATCTCTTAACTTGGCCCCAAATTATTAACTTCTCTCTCTCTCTCTCTCTCTCTCTCTCTCTCTCTCTCTCTCTCTCTCTCTCTCTCTCTCTCTCTCTCTTTTGGGGGGGGGTGTCGTTCTGCTTCTCCACAGAGAAAATAAACTCTAAGCCAGCAGTGTTATTAAGAATAGCTCAGTTCTTTGTTTTCCTAAATTTCTTACTTGATTTTTAAAAATGTTTTCCAAGTAGGCCTAAAAGTCTTTACACAAATTTATATTAAACAAGCTGCTAATCAGGTTTTTCTCTATTTAAATCAAAGATTACTTTACAGCCAAACTTCTCAGGGAAAAACAAACACCTAATCAGGTTTTTAAGCCTAGATTACCTTTTTCTTTTCAATTAGTTAAAACTCATAAGGAAATATTATAAACTTCTGTTAAATAATGGCTAATAACCTCTTACCGTATAAGGTCACATAGTAAATATTTAATGATTTTCAAGGCATATGGCTTCTGTTTAACTATTCAATTAAGCCAACTTTAAAGCAAAAGTAGCATGGAAAATACATAAAGGAATGGATATGGCTGTGTTCCAATGAAACTTTATTTATGAAAACTGTGGGCTGCAATCTGCCTATGTTAAATAACTGCTTTTCTAAAGCTCAACTTGATAAGTTTAATTTAAATAAAGATAACATAATAAAATTACTAAAATGATAAAACAAGATATTATGATGATAAAATAAGTATCCTAAAACACAATTTTATGTACAGCTTTGATCATTTTTTAAAACTGAGTGACATATGATCATGTCAATTTTAATCCTAGCCCTATTTACAATATTATACATGTGTTGGCTTCTTGCTCTGTTTTATAGGATTATGTTTATAAGTATAATTTTTAAAAGTAGAAGTAAAGAATGATTTACCTTTTAATATGAAATCAGTGGTTCATTTTTACTGCACAGATTCTCATTTCTGGTTGAAGTTTGATATAAGTACAAACAAATTTCATTTTTAACAGAAATAAGGTAGTTTCTGTCCTTGATAACTGCTAAATGAAAAAGCTGGCTCACACATGTCAAAATTTGGAAACTTCACCAAAATGTCCATTGCTTTACAATTGAATGGTAGGGTATTTTACTCACAGATAAACTAGAACATGTTTAAGGCAAGGGAATATCTTAATATATATTTTTGATTGATTTCAGAGAAGAAGGGAGAGAGAGAGAGAGAAACATCACTGATGAGAGAGAATCACTAATTGGCTGCCTCCAGCACAACCCCTACTGGGAATTAAGCCCAAAATTCAGGCATGTGCCCTGACCGGGAATCCAACTGTGACCCCTTGGTCATAGGTTGAAGTTCAACCTTTAAGCAACATTAGCCAGGCAAAGGAGTAACTATCTTAAATATTGGATCAGTCTGTAGCTCACAAAGTTCTTTTCTCTCAAAGTCAACTTCTCAGACTGAGCAGAAGTTTCAGAATAAGAGTCATACCCATCATACATGTGTGTTAAAGAGAGAAAAAAATACTATTCATTTTTCCCCCCTGAAGTTCTCCTAGGTGGTTTCAATATCATAGAACTTGAATCAATTCCTATACTCAAACTTAAGCAGCAGTGGAAACTTTATAAGATTTTCTTTCGCAATATGATGTCCCCTCCCCCCAATGCAGTTTCCTTTTATAATAAATCCAAGAATATTTCAATTGTGTTCAACTAGTTCAAGTGAAAAAAAGTCCCTCTTAAGTAGACTAGTTTCTGTAGGCTTCTTTCAAGCACTCAGAAAAATCCATCTACTACTTTTTGAAAGTACTAGCACTCCTATAATAAATATTTTAGTTCAAACATCATATCGAGAAGTCTTTTTGGGTAAGTCACCAGCTTTCTGCATTTAGAGGAACATTTTATATGCTCTTTTCCAAGGTTTTTACAGTTCTTAAAACATTTTCAAGTAATATGGTCATTGCTTAAAAAGTTAATCACTTCAGTAGCCTCAACAGGAATATCACTTATTTCATCTTCACTTCTCTGAAAAAAAAAAAAAATCAGTGCATTAGGATTAGAAAGAAAACCCCTCTCAAGGAGCCAACTATTGATGCACATTACCGACAGAAGCAGTGTAATTTCTTTAAGATATGAGAACATTATTTTCCCCCCCAAGTATGAAAATAAAACATTAAACATATCGTGACTTCTGCTTTTTGCAACTTATTGCAGCAGTAAAATGTTTTTTGAATTTCTCCACCATTTACAAATCTTACAAATGCTATAGGATGACATTGGTGAAATCCATTTTTTCATCAATACAGACAGAAAAGCTCTTGTTTTTCAGGTCATTACACAAAATCTACTCAATATCTTGGAACATGTCATCACTGTATTGACATATTTTTCCAAGGATGGAACCTTTTCAATTTCTCCTACTGAATGTTATTTTACTCACTATATGCTGGCTTTTTTTTTTTTTTTTTTTTTTTTTTTTTTTTTTTTTTCTTCTTCAAGTTTCTCACCAACTACGTAACTTTTCTTCTAGGTGATATGTTTTGTTGCTTGGTAACTTGATTTTGAGACTTTTTAGTGAATGTGACCTTTTCTTGACAACAGTTTTACTCTATTTTGAAATTCCAATAGATGTTTAAGATAATGAGCACTTTTCCTTGTCAAATGGATACGGTGTGTAGTTAAATGTCTTTTGGGACTTCTGGAGGCATTGTAGCATTTTAATTTGCCTGCCAAAGAAAACATGCAATGGAACAAGACTACTTAGATTAATAGCCCATGTAAAATCTATGGATAAATAGCTCCCCTTATTATGAAAGAGCTTTTTTGGGGGGTCTCCTTTTATGTTCTAGTGCTGTGAAATAACTAAGAAGATTGTAATTCTTCCTCACTAACCATATAGGAATGGTTTATAGGCCTAATTCTAGAATTTTCCTCTTTCATTTCACATTCTGTATTCAAAAATTGCCTAACTGGACCACCAGACTTACTTATAAGATACAAACACTAATAAAATATAAAACAGAAGGGTATAATGAATAACAAAATGAGACATTGCAAAAATAAAAAATTTCATAATGCAATTCAATTCTAACTTACACAATCCATGTTTTGCAATATTTATAACAGCACAGCAATAAGATAGTTAAGTTATGGCACATAAAAATTCCATTTTTTATAATGAAAAATTCCCTATGATTGTTTTTTATATCAAGAAAGTTATATCTCTCAGGAAGCCAGTTGGAGGCATGAGTAGCCAACAGTCTAGGAAGGGATTAAAAGGCTCAGGAATGTGGACATACTGGACAGATATATTGTGCGAGGCCAGAAGATTCAGCAGAGGCTTAATGGGAAACTTCAAGAAGCACACCATTCACTGAGGTCTGCAGGGATGCACTGGAGAAATAGGCACCATCATCCCTGCGTGATGGTCACAAGCTTGGCATATTAATAACAATGAGGAGGAGGATGTCCCAAAGCTGCAGCAAGGAGACACAATTACCTGAATGAGCAAAAAGTTAAGAGGAGCAACTGAGGATGCTTAGAGATGATGAATAGAATAGTATCCCTAGTGGCACTATAGATTAGCAGTCATCAAGAGCATGGCTTAATATATGTAAATATGTTAGGCATATTCAAAAGACTGCGGGTGGGCCACGTATGCCGGAAGCCATAATCTTTTGCCAAAATTCTCAATCTGTGTGGGTTTTTTGACCTAGAACTTTTGACGGAAGAGATAGTCATACTCCCAGGAAGAAGTACCATGCCACACCATGCAGGGATATGTATTCCTCAAAGATTCTTAAGTCATTTATTCAAGAGACTGTGTCTCAGGGATAGAGTAATATCTAGACATTTTGAAGGTTATTGGAAACAGGCTCTGTGTTGATAGTGACACCTGGAATCACAAGTATTATCATGGATCTTATCAGAGTAGGTACCTCCAGGGACCAGGTAATAAATGGAGTCCTGCCAAAGGTAGGTTGACAATAGGACTCCTGGCTCTCTGAGTCTTCCCAGTGTTACAGGTCCTATAGTGATGGAGTGACCATGCATCCAGAGCTCTACATTATGAGTTGAATTCTGTTAGATCTACCAGGTCAATAAAGTCAGGTGGGCCCATTGGAAGATGAAGATGGTACCTGTGTTTAAGACCAAGTAGGGTCAGAGGATACCAGTAAGTTAGATGGCCCAACACAGTTTGTCCTTCCATCAGCCTACATCTATGACCACACAGAGGAAGGAAAAAGAAAACAAAACTTGAATTTGGCTAACGGATAGGTATGCTTGATTTGTGGGTGTTAGCCAAAAATGGGCAGTGGCTGCAATACAGCCACATTGATGGGAGGCCTTGAGATACAGTTGTAAAAAATATTCCCACTGAACAGAGTCAAGTGGTGGACCTGGTCATCCACTGTGCTCTCTGTCAGGTCTAGCCTTATACACTTTCTGTGAGGGAGTAAAAACAGCCTATAAGTTAGCCCATGAGCTTTTCATCTTTATTTCTGCTCTGGAGTGCGCTGGGAGAGAGAAAATGACACCTTGTGTTCCATTAAGAAGAAAAAGAAAAGAAAAAGACAACAACCCCACAACATTACCACTATGGGATATCATCCTGTCATATGTGTTTTGAGCAAAAAATTTTGGAGGTCTAGAAATGTTAAGATAGCCTTATATTAAAACATTAAAATTTAAAGTAAATATTTCTTTATAACCTTCCCTAAATTCAATCAACTTTCAATCTCTCCCACATAATCACATGATTCTTATTTTTTATACTTACTTTCATTGGATTTTTTTCCCCCCTGGAAGGTGAGTGATGTTTTATCCTACAGAATAAGAACCATGACTATTCATTTGATTGATTTTTCCATGGTCCCTAATTTTTTTTTTTAAATATATATATTTTATTGATTTTTTACAGAGAGGAAGAAAGAGGGATAGAGAGTTAGGAACATAGATGAGAGAGAAACATCAATCAGCTGTCTCTTGCACACTCCCTACTGGAGATGTGCCCACAATCAAGGTACATGTCCTTGACCGGAATCAAACCTGAGGCTCTTCAAGTCTGTAGGCCAATGCTCTTATCTACTGAGCCAAACCAGTTTTGGCTGGTCCCTACTTCTTAGTCTGCTGATTTAATGTATATTGTAGTTCTAATCCATTGAGTTTTCTATTTTTTACCAATTTATGATTTTAAACACTTTTTTTTTGTTAAAAATTATCAAATAACATTATCAGTAGGTTGAGAAAAAGCAAAAAGCATACCCTGCAAAACAAAAAGGTAAATATTTGATGACAGTAATAGATTCCAAAAGAAACACAGTCTTGTAATTAGGTTAGAAGATTGTCATTTCACAATTGTTTTTCACAGGCTACATGTTTCCTAAGAACTCCAACATATTTTATGTCAGAATGATTACCACACAGAGATGAGTATAAAAAGACCTGAAGTGGAGAATATTAAAGGTCTTTTCTCATGATTTCTGTATTTATTTAACTACTAGTATACCACAAATTAGATGTTTCACAAGCATATTCCCCATTAAATATGATGATTCCTTTTAAGTGACAGTTAAAAACTCTCTTACTTATTTTTAGTGACAATATACCAAAACAACACTTAATGTTTTGCTGACTTCCTGTTTGCCCTTGAATTTTTAAACTTTCTCTGTAAGACGACTTAGGGGTTCTTGTCAACCACAGGAGAGCCTTATTATCCTATATCATGCTCACTACACTCATGTCCCTGAAACACAGCTGGTGAGGGAGGTTTCTCACTTCAAATATATTTCTTATTTATGGGCAGAGCTTCTGCTCTGCGTTTCTGTTTCTATTCGTGCACTCGTGGGTTAGGATAAGTGACATAAAAGAAATCTCAAATCTGATTGTTTCCTTTTCTTCTAAGGTTGGATCTTGAGGTCGGCAGACGTGGCAAACTGTCTTCTCCTTGAATTCCAACATTGTTTGAACTTGTTCTTTTCTCAGGATGAGATTCCCCAGGATAAGATTTCTATTTTCTAAAATTTTCCTAAATTAATGTCAGTCCCTCATGTAAACAACATTTTAGACCAATTTTTTTTTTGTTTGTTTGTGTGTTTTTTTTTTGTTTTTTTTTTGTTATAGCCAGGTGGGAACTTGTCTGATTTTTATATTGAAATAACTAAGTTACACATGGTATTTTTTTTTTTACTTAAATGTATTCATCAATAAAGAGCCTCAAGAGACTCTTGTTTTCACTTACATTTTTTTCTTCCATCTATACTAATAAAAGGGTAATATGCTAATTAGACCCGGTTGACCAGACAGCTTCCAGTGGTACAGTCCTCCTTCTGGACAAAGCCATGGTGGTAGGGGCTGAGGCAGAGGCAGTTAGGGGTGATCAGGCAAGCAGGGGAGGGTGGTTAGGGGCAATCAGTTAGCAGGGAATGGAGGCAGGGGTGATCAGGCTGGCAGGCAGAGGTAGTTAGGGGAGATCAAGCAGGCAGCCTGGTGAGTGGTTAAGAGCCAATGATCCCAGACTGTGAGAGGGATTCTGGATTGGAGAGGGTGAAGTCCACCTGAGGGACCCACCCACCCACCCATGCATGAATTTCATGCACTGGGCCTCTAGTATGTATAAGGAGTTTTCAAAGTAGAGGCATAAGAGTTACTTAGATGGCTGGAACAGGGTATCTGGGAAGGCTCAAAAATGGCCACAGGGATAGTCATGTGAGTTTTGGAAATACTATAGAGTTTATTTATGATATATTTAATGTTATTGCCACCCAGTTGAGAATCACTCATTCCTGGGCATTGGAAGATGCTTTGTTGCATATTTGTTGAAAATACCATAGATTTACATTGAAAAGACCTGGGATCTTGTCCTGGTTCTGCTGCTCAGCATTATGAAAGGGATACTTATTTTATATGTATCATCCTCAAGTTTCTTACCTGGTAGGAGTTTGAAATTGTTGGAGCACACAGTGGAAGGTAAGGATTCATGAGAGGTGCAGTCAGAACACAAGGCAATGGATGCATAATGAAGGCTTAGACCATGCTATGGTGACTTTTATCCTGGAGTCAAAGGGGACTGTTGAAAGGTTTTGAGTAGATATTGTGGAATAATCATATTCTTGTTTTTGAAAACAAATTTTAACAGCCAACTTAATAAATTTGAGAGTAATATGACTGGAAATCAGGTATGAGGTTCTTTCAGTAATAATTTAGGCCAAAAATAGAATTTGGTGCTTAGCACTTTATATATATACTAGAGGCTCAGTGCATGGGTTCATGCATTGGTGGGATACCTCAGCCTGGCCTGTACCCTCTCGCAATCTGGGACCCCTCAGGAGTTGTCAGACTGCCGGTTTCGGCCCAATCCCCACAGGCTGCTGGTAGTGCCTGTACAGCTGTGTTCACCAGACATGAGCCTGGCTTCTGGCTCCCAATGGTCAGCTGAGCAGCCTGGCGCTCCTGCTGTGGGAGCACACTGACCACCAGGGGGTAGCTCCTGCATTAAGCGTCTGCCCCCTGGTGGTCATTGGGTGTCATCGCTATCATCTGGTCACTTGGGCTTTTATATATATAGATATAGGTACTATGTAGTACAACCTAAGTGGGGATTGAAACCTGAAACCATGATGTATCTAGACAATGTTCTAACCAACTGAGCTACCTGGCCAAGGGCCTGTAATGTATATTTTATATATAATTTTAAAGCAGAGACTTACTTTCTCCCATTTTATATATGTCTTGGGCAAATATGCAGTTGTCAGAACTGAGACATATCTGAGTTTTGTGGAAAGCTGAGTCAGGATGTCTGGATGTGCTGAAGCCCAGCCATAAAAATATTTGATAACATGACAGAGATATTTCCAAAAAATTTAGTCATTCTTTCACACACTTGGAAAACACTCATGAAGTATACTTTGAAGTATGCTTTGTTGCAAATTGCCAAGTTGAAAATAGCATAGTGTCTCATACCAAAAAACTATCGCGCAGTTATTGACATTTTGGAATACAATAGGGTTTGTTTTATGATGATGATGATGATGATGATGATGATGATGATGATAAATAACAGTTTGCTTTTTTCCATTACAGAAAATGAGTTGAAACCTACAGGACAACATTAATGTGAACTCTGTTCACAAGTTTCTCTTAAGTGAGCTCTTCAATTAAATGATTAATAATTTCAATTGCTAGTCACCCGAAAAATATCATACTTGACTATGCTTATAATATGATATAATATGACTAGGGCTTTCTCCTCCACCCAGTAAAGTCCATGCTGTTTACTCAGGCATACTCCAGCATGCAGGCAAGTCACAGAATACAACCAAGGAAAGGAAGAAGGTCATGTAGCTACTGTCTTCAAAGTGCCCCCCCCTCCCCTGGGAAACCTGATATTTCTTAAGATGTAACATTTCACATTTTGCTTGAAAGTGATAACTTCAAGCTGCCTCTGTACTTTTCTGTATGTGACTGTATCACATTAACAGAAAAAAAAATATTTGAATGTGATTTTAAACAACATTTTAGATCTATAGCCAAGCCAGGCAAACACTTGTTTGAAATTTAGACTGAAATAACTCAGCTACACAGGGGATTCATGACTTAAATGCATCCATTAAAACTGAACCTCAAGAAACTCTGGTTTGGCACTGCCTGATTCAAGTTAATAAATGTTCCGATAAACTTTTAAAAACATTCACATGCCTCAGTTTGTCTTTTAACTACAGGTTTATTTGTTAGCAAAACAACTTATTTTGAATACTTACTGTTACCAATGGAGTCATGATGTCTGACTATTAATGATTTATAGGAACAGCTAACCTCTGTCACAGGGATATAGGAAAAGTCAGAGAACCTACACCTACTTACTTGTTCACTCATTTAATATTTATTCAGCATTGTCTAAATATCAAGCACTGTCTTAGGGGTGGAGCAAAAAGTAACAACAAAACAAACATATTTCCTGCTTTTTCCTAGAGCTTAATTAATTAATTAATTAATTTTTAAATATATTTTATTGATTTTTTTTGCCCCCCTCCCTCCCTCCCACACATCCCCTCCCTCCCCAGAGTTTTGTGTCCATTGGTTGTACTTATATGCATGTATAAAAGTCCTTCGGTTGATCTATTATCTCCCCCAGATCTTCCTCCCCTCCCCGCTGTAATTTGATAGTCTACTTGTTGATATACTGTCTCTATATCTACCTTTTGGTTCATCAGTTTATAATGTTCTTTATCATCCACAAATGAGTGAGGTCATGTGGTGTTTCTCTTTCATTGATTGGCTTATTTCACTCAGCATGATGTTCCTGGAGCTTAATTTTTGGTGGAGAGGGAAGCAGAAAGTAAAGAAAAATATCAAACCAGTGTTTCCAAAACTTTTGACATATGTGTACCCCTTCTATAATTTTCGTAACACTGAGTATCCCTCGTACTCATGAGAATGTAGAATTAGGCGCAGCTAAGCACGGTGCAGTGCATATCCCCACCAAACTTTGGTGCAACGCGTACTCCCCCAAACTCTTCCCGTACCCCTGGGGGTATGCGTACCACACTTTGGGAAACACTGAATAGACCCAAGATGCATGCAGAAAAGTAAAAGAGAGGGAAGGGATACAGAATGATTATATTGAAAAACACCCTGTGGGTTAGAGTAGAACTTAATAATTTATATGGAAAAATATGCCTAGGATAATGGCTCCACTTATCTATTGTAAATACTGATATTTTACATTTGGGTGGGGCCTCTGATTCTGAATTGCCTGATAGGATCTCAAGTGGATGCTTATGCATTGGGAGAGGCTTGCAATGGGCAATAAGATAGTTCAGATAGAGATGCACATTGGAAGGTACTTTGAATTCTTGAGAACTCTTGAGAACACTCGAATTTGGTTCATAGGAACAACTACGTACTATTAAATATTTTAGTGGATTGGATAATTTTCTTGACAAACAGCTTTGCTCCTTTCAGCCAGCTGTTTCATCAGATAAACTATGAGAATTGCTAGAGACTGTAGGGTGTTTCTGAGAGTGTAGTTAACTTGAAGACATCTCTTTAATGAAGATACATTAAAACTTGTACCTAATCTATTAAGAAATGCCAAGCTACTTATGTGATGAAATAAAATGTTCAGAAGAGATCATTTCAGTTTAATCATTTCTGAAATTTGATTTGACAAGAGTAAGGTGAGCCAGAGCCAATGAGGTAATTGTATTATGGAAAAATGAAGTATGTGGGTATATACCGATCATGCAAAGAAATATACTTTCCAAACAATTAGAAAGAGAAATTAGGAAGACAAAGTACTCAACATTTGGATGGAGGAAGTGAGAAAGAGGTATGACTTTGAAAATTTGTTCTTTAACAAATTTTACCTTAGTGGTTATATTTATAAAAATTGCAAAATAATAGAACTCAAAAATTCAGAGAATTAGAAATTTCAAATACTGTAGTGTTTAGATGTCTTAAGATGGCAATGTTAAGACAGAGTTATTTTTACTGACTTTGGATAGAGAACTAGGTATAGGGCAAAGAAAAACCCGTGTTTAAGTTTTTACCCCTGTATTTACTTTTACTGCCTCTATATTCTTGGTACATTATTTTCTCCTCTCTCTCTCTCTCTCTCTCTCTCTCTCTCTCTCTCTCTCTCTCTCTCTCTCTCTCTCTCTCTCACACACACACACACACACACACACACACATACATATAGAACCTTAGCTAACGTATATCAAAATTTACTCTGTGCTATCTTATTTCATCTTCACGGCAATAAGCCAACGATACAGATGGTACCTATATTCATATTTTATGGTCTAGAAACTGATTAGTATAGCTATTATGAATCTTCCCTTAGGTCATGCGTTAGTAAATGGAAGAAATTAGGTCTGTCTGAGACCGAAACCTGAGCCTCTAAGCCATGTGCACCACAGACACAGAAGGTCATTATAACATTAAATCGAATTATGTATGGGACAATGCCCAACATAATTTAAGCACTCAATATAAATACAGTAGTTATAAATCTTAGTATGCATTCTCAATTTTGTGAGGAAAATACTATTTATTTCCACGTAATCAACATAATTAGAATTTAAACCCTCATCACGCCTTGCCAGTCAGAAGTCCGATCTGATTCATTATTTGGAACCAACCTTTCTGGTGTTATACTGAGGTCTCTGGGTCCCATGCTGTGAAAGAGTTGGAGCAGGCACCCCCTTCCCCCACTTTTTTGGGGGACTTGGTTCATGCTGGTGACTGCTGGGAAGCCCTTTGTTCCTGCCTACACTGTTGCTTAGGTGTGATAGATTTGAGGCATGAAATTCTTTATTGAGTCGGGGCAAAAGGGTGGGGTGAGGGTGGGATTCTATTGCCATTGTTCATTCATTTTGCATTTATCAGATATCATTTAGATGTCGAGCACCATCCTAGATATTGAAGAAAAAGCAGCAACAAGACAAACATTTTCTGTTCTCTGCCTAGAGTCCAGTCTCCTTGGTGTGTCAGGCAATCATAAAGCCTATAGAATCCTGCCACCTCTTAACGGGATGCTATACCATGAACTTACATGGTGACTTTACCATGAAGCCAAAGAAGCTTGGGTTTCAGGGACACTCACTTCCATAGCCCCTTCCAATATTCTAAATGGACCTTAAGAATGAGTATACAAGGAGTTTTCTGTTTTCTTTGGTTTATTTTGTTTTGTTTTGTTTTGAAATGTAAGCTATTTTAACTGCAATCATATGTTGGTTGTCTAACCTTTCTGCATGTTTATGATATGGTCAAAGGGAAATTGAGTTTGCTATCAACATAGTTGTACTAATATTATGGTGCTTATGAAAACTATGTTCTTATTTATTAAAGTTGTGTACTTAATATTTACAGGCAAAATGATACAAAGTATGGAATTTTCTCCCCAGAAGGAAAAAAGAAGGAAAAAAGAAGGAATTCAGTGAAAGAAAAGCTAACTAACATAAGCTGAAGCTGGGGGATAGATATATGGAGGTTCATTACAGTGTTCTCTATATTTTTGTGTATGTTTGGACATTTCCAAAATAAAGAGGTAGAAATAACAAAACTCGGGCTAAATCTGGGTGTTTTAATTTTCACATAACTTGTTTATAGTCTTTTATTTATTTTTCCCCAGAAGTATTTAAGTTATATTTTGGCTTTGCTTTTGCTATTAACCTTATCATATTTTAAGAGTAGCACATTTAATAGGTTGAATTCTGCTCAAAATATTTTTCATATGGTCTTATATTTTATCGCTATGTTTGCTTACCTTGTGTTCTTAGTTTCTAAAGTCTATTTGTTATATATTACTGATTTTATTTTCTGCAAGTCAATTTTACCACTTATTGCAACCTATTACACGTTAAAAATGTGTTCCTGATTTTGGAGATCCATGTGTTGTCCATTTTTATTAATTTTCATGAATTCATTTTTCTTCTTAGCCTACACTTCTCTGTATTGACTCTCACCTTGTAGCTCTCTGTTCCTCTCTCACAAGGCAATATCTTCTTGCAACTTGTACAGTAAACCAAGCAACCAACTTATTATCTCTTTTTAGAAGCTGAGAGGGGGTATGAAATAGTCCCTTCTCCTATGCTGCAGTATGTCTTCAGAGGTACATTGGTGCATTATATCTCTAAGAGTATGTAGAGAGTACATTGGTGCATTGTCTCTCTAAGAGTACCTATACAAATCTCCAGCTACACTGTTCCATGGAATCTCAATTGGGAAATTATTGGCTAAACATCTTGAAATTGTTCTTTTCTTCCCATAATCAATAGGAAGAGGGTAAATTCATGCTTTGGATCTTGTATGTGTCAGTTCAATAAAATATTACTTAGCATCTAAACAGGACCAAGCCCTGTGCCTGCTCTGGGAATACAAAGACTATACTTCATCCAAGTCCAAGTGGACTCCATGGGATAATAAACCATAAACACAGGTGTACTGGCGACAGAGAAAGAAAGCATATATAACTCTCACTAATAGCTTTGAGCTAAAGGCTACAAAAAAAAATCCATTAACAGAAAGAAGTCTTCCAGGAGCAGTAACTCAATTACTAAGTGTTTTGAAAAAAAAAAAAAAAAAGTCAAGTGTTCTTTTTACAGGTTAAAATTTTTTGGTTTTGTTTTTGGAACCTGGAAGGAAGAAGAAAACATCCTATTTTATCAAATGTTTCAAAAACCTTTTATTATATATTAAAATAAATAGTTGTCTGGGTTTAGAAAAAAATAAAAAAAGGTTGTTCTGGTTGAATACTAAACCTCTTTAGGATTTACCAAGAGGGTGTTTAATATTAGAACAACTGTTTTGGTTCATTAAATTTTTTAAGAGGTTCTAAACTTTAATCAGTGAGAACTCACTCAAGCGTATACCTGCAAGAACAGACTCTTTAAAAAAATGTGATAACTTTAAATTCTTACATTTTTAAGCTCTTCATGCAATTTTCCTTGGGTGCCCCAGAAGTTTTATATTTTCCTAACAAGATGATGTTATAAATAGAAGGCTTTATCTGTAGGATGTAAGGACTAACAGAAATGAGTTTTATAAGTCTAAATTTGGTTTGTACTTAGGGATTTAGAGATTATTTTAAATATTACAAAAAAGCTAATATTTGTTAAGAGCTTTCTGGTTTGTCTTCTGTTCTATTTTGTAATTATTCTTATGTTAGTATTTCCAACAAAGAAATAATTAGAAAATCTAACATCATGCTAACACTCTTAAAATATAATGAGACCCATTGAGAAGGAAATGGTCCTATAAGAATGGGCAAAGGAAATAAAGAGAATTGCACAAAGAAGCATAAAATACAAATTGTCAATACACATGTAAACACTGAAAAACTGAACCTTTTTAGTAACAAAGCAACTATAAAAAACTGTAATAACCAAAGAAACAACCAACTGGCATGTCATTTAAAAATAATAATCCTCTTTTTGGTGAGAGCAAAACATGAATTCTGGTACCTAGCCCTTCTAGAAAGGACAGAGGCAAAATATACCCCCAAACCATAAAAAATATTCAGTCTCTAATTTATCCTTATGGGAATTCATTCTCAGAAAAATATACTCACAATGTTTCAGCACGATGTCTTTCTATGAACCTCATTATAGTTTGGTGATATATGTGCTCACATATGACAGGTAAAGCCAAATGCAGTGAGGCTGACGTGTACAAAACCCCATGACTCATCAGTGGCAGACTTGGAACAGATCTATTAGACTCAACTTCGTAGCTATTGCTCATGCTGGAAGGTATTTGGTCCAATAATTTTTTGGTACCTTCTCCATGATACATTCAGTGTTTGGTGCTGAATCTACATTACACTGTTTATTAATCATTTACTATGCACTAACTTCTTCATACACGGAATATCTTATTTTATTCTCAGAACTAGAGGCCCGGTGCATGAATTTGTGCATGGGTGGGGTCCTCCTGGACTGCCCTAATTGGGGCAGATAGGGGCTGGCTGGCCAGGGGAAGGGGCCATGAGAGGTCAGCCAGGTGGCCCTGCCCCTGATCAGGGTGGGGGTGTCATTCAGGGGCTGGTCTGGCTGTGGGGAGGGTCTTTAGGAGGTTGGCCAGCTGGATCTGCCACCATAGGGCTGGTTGGCTGGCTGCAGTGCACATCATAGTGAGTTCCAGTTCTGGTTGCTTGGCTTTTATATGTAGAGATGAGCCTTGGTGTCCTGTTTTCTTCAGCAAGTAAGCTGATTCACTCTCTAAATGTCAAATAAATAGCTGAGTTAACAAACTAAACAGCAATTTTACTCCAGAGGTTTCTATTCTTAACTATGACATTGCGTTCTCTCCTTAAGGTAGACAACCCACAGGTCCTGTCTTCCAAGTGCTCAGAGTGTAGTTGGAGGAAGACAGATTTGTTATGATTCAGGATACATGACAAAAATACTATGGAGACACTAATATAACAGCCTGCTTCTCAGAGTGCTGATGTGGTTGTAGCTACTGTGTTTCCCTAAAAATAAGATATTCTCCGAAAATAAGACCTATTTACAGGTTTCCTTCTGAGTGAAATATAAGGCATCCCCCCCGAAAATAAGGTCCCCCTAGGCTAAATATGAGAGATTTGGTCCACTGATTCTGAAAGAAATGGAGTCACCAGAAATTCACCAGGAAATTCAGGAATTGGATTGTTATGATGATGTTCCAGAAGATGATGACATGATTGTCATTGAATAAATGAGTAAATTCTTGATAATGTAGGATTCACAGTTTGTCTGGTTTGTGTTGACAACTACTTTACTACCGTACCATATACAGGTAATAAATTTCCTTTATTTTCATTTAACAATAAATGTGTACTGTATTCTTCATGGAAAAGTAAGACATTCCCTGAAAATAAGACCTAGCACATCTTTGGGAGCAAAAATTAATATAAAACACTGTCTTATTTTCGGGGAAACAGGGTAGGAGTGTCCTCAAAACTATAGCCATTTTGTAAAACTACTGTATTTTTATTTGCAACTTCAGATAATCATGTCCACTGCCTGGAATAAATATGTAATTGTACTTATTGACTGATTAAACATTTTATATGTGTTTTTATCCCTCTACATAAAACAGAGAAAAACTAGAGATATTCATAGAAAAATAGTAGAAGGAAATGCATTAAATTATTCATAGTATATTCTACTCTCATAGGCAAAAAGGATTGTTTTACTTTCTATGTCTCTCCATAGCTGCTTTGCTTTTATAATCAGGTAGATGCTTTACATATTAGTTTATTTTTAACTTATGTAATGATATAAATCTTAGTATTAAACAATTTGCAGCCTTCTGGGGGTTGCCACATAGTCCAGCAAGTAAGTATTATATTTTCTATCAGTGTTTATAGGCAAAGGTCAGAGATTTGCCAAGTGTACTTTCAATGATTTTTCCAAATTCCAGCCTAGGTTCCAACCTCATGCATTGGGTAAATGTGATGCTGTCAGAACAGTCTTCCTGGGAGGACTTAATTCAAAGCTTAAGTGTACATTGGAAGGACTGGCCACAGAAACAACACAGTGGCCATGAAGCTGAAGTGTTGGTTGTCAAACCAAATGAGAAAATGTATACACTTGCATTTGAAAACATGTATTTATCATATAAATACAAGATATATTTCAAGGTTTGAAAGACATGAAAAGTAATCTCATTAGCAGAAAAATCTCATTAGCAAAAAAAAAAAAAAAGAAATAATGCTATCGATAGTGTTCCTGGTTTTGATTGTTAGTTACCACAGTATAACCTGTCAGCCTCAGTAGATGCTCTCATGAAGGTAAATATTGGGTATTTTTCAGGCTCTAATACACAGAGCAAACATCAATGGAAACTTTCTTATATTAAGCTCCTAAGAACATTACTCATTTGAGCCTCACAACAGGTCATCCCTACAAATAAGGGATCAAAGACTTAGATAAGGGTCACAATCTTATGAGTTATAAAACCAAGAATTAAACTTAAGCAGCACTGGGCTCTTACTCATTACTCTGTGATCGATTGCACTGAAGAAATGGCATAATAAACATTTGGAATTTGATAACACTTCTTCCATGTTTTCTGGCTCTACTACCATCCACCTAGCTTTTAACAACTTCTCCAATACTCTGTATAACATGTTTTTAATATGCTAAGTAATATGTTTTATAGTTATCATTTAACTATTAGGAGATAATTTGGCAGAATTAAATATACCCAGCAGTCCTAGAAAATGAGAACTAAGATTCTCTGGTGTGGATAAAAGAGACAAACTAGCAGATAATACACTCCTCTTTATTCCCTCTCTAGTACACAGTGTTTTGAATAGCTCTATGTGATTTTTCCATTTTAAAAAAAGGTCCCCAAATACATCCATTCACAAAATTTGTACCTCTCAATTATTCTACTTTTAACTCAGGAAAATTGATAGCTCTCACTATTTATTGTCCCTTGAATCCAAATAGGCCTACTGTAATTTTAGAGTAAATGCCACACTATTATTTTCATAGTGTGTCCCCTAGTCTAGAAGCAGGAAAGAACAAAATGCATATTCTAATTCTGATTATCCCACTAATTATTTATATGAATATATAATTAATGCATAAGGTTAAGAGAAGCGTCTATCCCATTTAGTAGGTAGAAGATATGTGGAACAGCATAAAGGTGGGAGAATCTCCTACAGGCCACAAGTGACTCTACTGGAAATGTGCAAGACCTTTAAGAAGACAAATAATCCAATTAAAAATAGACAAAGTCATGAATAGACACTTCTCCAAAGAGGACGTGCAGATGACCAATAGACATATGAAAGAATGCTCAAAGTCAACAAGATGAAAATAAAAACGGCAATGAGTTGTCACCTCATACATGCCACAATGGCTACTATCAATAAAGCAACAAACAACAAGTGCAGATGAGGATGTGGAGAAAAGGCAACCCTCTTGCACTGTTGTTGGTGGGAATGCATTCTGGTGCAGCCAATGTGAAAAACAGTATGAAGTTTCCTCAAAAAATTAAAAATAGAACTTCCATTTGTCCCACCAATCCCACTTTTGGGAATATATCCTGAGAATCCAAAACATCAATAAAAAAGAATATATGCACCCCTATGTTCATAGCAGCATTGTTTTTAATAGCTATGATTTAGAATCAGCCCAATTGCCCATCAGCAGATGAGTGGATTAAAAAACTATGGTTCATTTACACAATGAAATACTACGAAGCTGTAAAAAAAGAAGGAAGTCTTACCATTTGCAATGGTATGGATGGACCTGGTATTATGCTAAGTGAAGTAAGCCAATCAGAGAAAGACAAATAGCATATGATTTTACTAATATGTGGTTTCTAATGAACAAAATAAACAGAGAAGCAAAATGGAATCAGAAGGATTGCCGGTGACTGGATAAAGAAGATGAAGAGATTAGTTAAAGAACATACTAGTATATACATACTCCATGGGCATGAACAATAATTTAATAAAGCTCAAGGAAGGGGGAGGTGAGGGAGGGTGGAGGTGGGCAAAATGGGATGAAGGATAACTCCTGCAATAATGTCAACATTAAAATTTGTTTTTGTATTGATTTTAGAGAGAGGAAGGGAGAGGGAGAGAGAGATAAAAACATCAATGGCGAGAGAGAATCATCAATCAGTTTCCTCCTGCACACCTCCTACTGGGGATTGAGCCCATGACTGGGGCATATGCCCTGACTGGGATTTGAACTGTGACCTCTTATGGGTCAATGCTCAACCACTTAGCCACACTGGCCAGGCTAACTTTTTTTTTTTAATAATAAAAACAAAGAACTACCTCAAAGAGTGTTAAAAAGGAGAATTTAGAAAGAAAATTATGAGACAACATGGAATAGTAGAAGTAATGGAGGCTTTATAGTTCTAAGATCAGGTTCAAGTTCCATCTCTGTCATGTATATGCTACCTTATGTTGAGAAATTCAATGCAAGCTGGTATTCTGATCTAATCCCACATGGATATTTTGAGGATTAAATGAGTTTCTGCCAAATGCAAGAACACTGTAGACATCAAATATATAATACCTTTCATATCCACTCTTTGATGACTAATTTGGGATAATAACACTTACTATACAGGATTGTCGTGAGAATTAGATGAGTTTCTATGCAAATGGAGTTCACTGCCTTCTACCACTGGCTGGATCTGGCTGTGGTTCAACCTTGGTGGAAACATTAATTCATTTTCAAAATTCAGTTGCAGAATTTACACATCCCCAGTGGCATTCTGCCTAAATGCATTTTCCATATGTTTTGCAATGAAGAAGTTTTATTTTTATAATTTGACCCAAATACTATTAAATATTACTTTGAGGGGCAGGACGGTGGGGATTATAGTCCCAGGAAGATTTGGCCACAAGAGGGAAGTGGAAGAACTTGCTCAGGAAATCCAGCAGTGTTTCACTCTGTTTAATGTCTCCTCTTCTCTCTCCTCACTTCCTCAGGTCTGTTTTCCATCTTGTACTTGTCTCCTTCCTGATTCTAAAAATACCCTCATGGGCTCTATACTTAGCAAGTTTATCAAAGTCAACCTCCTCTTGCTATCTAAGTGATGTCTGCAGGGTGAGGTAAGCGGTGCCTGGCTGCTGCTGCTGCCTGATTCCAGGTCTGTCCTTATGGATTTAAAGCAATAATTGCTCACTGCAGCACTGTCCTGATGGTTAACCACGGAAAGGGAATTACCTGTGATCACAGTGAGATGACTGTGAGAGCTGGCACCACACTGCATAGGAAGGGGCCCCGTTTTTGGTCCTGCTCTCTCAGGGAATTATTCATTTAGATTGCCAACTCAGAGCTTATAGGATTTCTCTGGAATCTACCTGTTTGGTTACTCCTTATTTCCTATAACTAAGGGCCTTTAAAAATGCATTCTCTTTATCTGCACTGGATTCATATTCAAAATTTAGGTTACACAGATTTAATTTTTTCAAGGTTGCTTATTTTACTTAATGCATATGTATTGTGGGCCATCATATCATACATTTTTTAAGGCACTGGTTATTATATCAAATAAGGCAAGGGCTTCTGTTCCTAAGGAATCTGTAGTTGTTTTCTTCCATTAATGTTTTATCTGCATGGATATATCTATTGATATATTCTAAAGCACATGTGTCAAACACAAGGCCCGCGGGCCAAATCCGTCCCGCCAGGCCTTGCAATGTGGCCCGCACTGCGCTGTCTGTCATCACTGCACTCCGCTGCGTTTCCATCACAATGACAGTTTATGACTGTTCAGTAAACCATTCGGCCCTCGATTTAGGCTGGATTTTAGATTTTGGCCCCTTCTCTGATTGAGTTCGACACCCCTAAGTAGACAAACCTGGAATTAAATTTTCTTTAACACGAATTCCACATTAAATCGATAAATGTTTTTGGAGTAGGTGGATGTGCCAGGCATATTTCTAACGCTATGGTTTCTGCTCTTCGGGAGCCCACCTTTCAGCAAGTGACGTCATTACAAGAGGCACAGTGAGTGTAGGAGGAGAAAAAGACACAGGGGTGACTAATCCATGCTTAGGGAGATGCAGAGAGGATCCTCAATGGCTAAGCTCATTTGTGGACCATGATGAAAGAAGAAAAAAAAAAGGGGGGGGGGGAGACAGGGGGGAGTAAAGCTGCTCCAGACAGAAATGAGAGTGTGAGGAGGTCCTGGAAGTGGAGAGGGCATGGCTGTAGGAGGACTGCAGCCGGGTCCTGTTGGCCGCCTGGAGGAAGGGGTAGAGGTGAGAGGAGGTGGGAGAGGTGAGCAGAGACCGAGACAAAGGTCACATTGGGGGCTCAGGGCTTTTAAAAAAACACTGAACATGCTCTTTTCTGCAAAAATCCTATCACACAATGTTTGGGAGTGTTTCCTGAGAAAGGAGGCTGTTGGAGAAGAACGCAAACTTCTCCCATTTGCCCATGATCCCAAAGTTCACTCCTCTCTGGCTGCTCCCTGTTTGGTTCCATTAGCAGTCCGCCAGGACTAAAACAACTAGGATTAAACATTGTCCACATGCTGCCTCGGTGCTTTTTGCTATGACCAGTGAGTGGCCTCATGTTCGCCATTACTGAACACTAATCCCTGTGACGAGAAAGCCTCTTAGTGTACGCCCCTACCTAGGCTAGGCAGGCATGTGGAGATAAAACCTCCATTCTCTGTACCCCTGCCTCCTACCCCACAGCCGGCGCCAGTTTGTCTGCATTGAAGTTCAGGCTCTGACATAAACGGATTCTGTGGCACTGGCATTCCTTTTAATTTCTCTGGAGTTCCCTTTCCACATCTGTGAAATCTTGAGAATCCTAATGTTTGTACTGAAAATTGACTACAAGTTCTTTAAGGATGAAGTGAAACAATAAAAGAAAAGGTTTTATAACTTGTAAACCCACTTCTGCCTAAGGCCCCTCTGGTCGGGCTTTAGCAACAGGTGCTTAGTACAAGGTCCTTAGTACAAGGAGAGACAGAATCCTTCTGGGCTGAGGTTCAGGGTGTTGGTAGGATGTGGCAGGGGGACAGGTAGGGGCAGATTGACTGGTGGGGTAAGGCCCTGGGGGCAGGCATTAGAAAAAGTCAAGTCATTGCCTAGTGCATAAATTAGTGCATAGGTGGGCTCTCTTGGCCTGGCTGGGAATCAGGGCCTATGGAGTAGAAGGGACCAGCCAGCCAGGGGAAAGGGCCGTAGAGGTAAGCCTGCTTGGGGAGTGAGGGAGTTTGGCTGTGGGAGCGCACTGACCATCAGGGGAAAACTCCTGCATTGAGCGTTTGCCTCCCGGTAGTCAATGTGTGTCATAGCAACTGGTTGTCTGGTCATTCTGGGCATTTGGTTGTTCGGTTGTAATGGTTGCATAGGCATATATATATATATATATATATATATACACACAAAATGTATTCTATGCCTTGATGAACCCTGGGACTGCAGTGGAAGGCTTTGCTAAGGGCACTTAATTTGGGATTTCTTTCCAAAGTGGTTTTAAAACTGAACTTGAAGGTCAATTTTTCATTTGTTTGTTTGATTATTCTTTTTATTGTTTTGTTCCTAGTCAAGACATTTCTCTTTTTAGTTTCAAAACTTCTGAAAACTTTCCTTCAAAATGTGCACGATTGGCTTTTAAATGTTGCTGAAAAAGAATTTCACGCAGTTTCTTTTTTCACACAACAGATACTGAAATTTAGACTCATCTGCATTTCGCTGATAATAAAGCCCATGCTTTAAATAAACATCTAAGCACATCCTATGCTTTTGTATATTGACGACTGCTGCTTAGTACCAAGTCACTAATTACGCTGAGAATGTTATCATCTTTGCTTTCAAGTTTTGTGGGATGCCTCGGGGACTAGGCAAAAGTGCCAAGTTTTCTAATCTGTTGCTACAAATAAAAATGTCTACTTTCAGAGTTTTTTGTGATGAACACATGAGCTTGGTTGTGTGAGAAAAACAGGGTTCTGCTGTCTTTGCATACACGGGGATGTGGTGAGACCTCTGAGGAGTAAAGAACACAAAACTTAACATGAACTTTTAAAAAAGTTGCTCCATGTTACCTGTCATCCTCACTTTACGCCCCAGGCACAACATGTGCCAGGTGGTGAGTGTATCCGGCTGAGAGGTTGACCTTCTAATCCCAATTTGGTCCTCCCCAAAGTGAATTTCTCAAACTCTAATCAAAGTAACTTTTTCTCCTTAAATAGAACTCTTATAAAGTCACGGTGCTGCTTAAAATATTTTAGAGAGGTTCTGATATCTCTGCTGACCTCCGGAATATAAGTCACACCTCTAAACCCAGTTTACAAAGCTTAGGAGGGTCCACCCCAAGATGGTTCATGTCTGCCTCTGCAGCCTCAGCAGTTGCCGCTGATTTCCTCACATACATTCTAAAATCTTTTCAGTTCCCTGAACCTGTCATATTCCTTTCCTTTGGGTCTTTGCTTATATTGTTCCCCTTGGCCAAATCACTGTTCCAGAACTTCAAACTTCCCTCCTTCCTTGGTTAATTCCTTTTTATCTTTTAGGTCTGGAAAGACTTCTCCAATGTGCCAAGTTTAGGTCAGTTTCCTCCAGACATGAATGTGAAAACATAGTCTCTACTTCTCTATTATAGCACTTGCCACATTATTTTAATTTCTTGGTAGGCTTGTCCTTCCTGTGATCTTCCAAAGGTAGAGATGAACTCTCTTTTGTTTTCCTACAGTTTTAATCTTCACACAGTGCCTTGCACATACTTGTGATTCAGTAAAATACTAGTTGAATGAATGGATGAATGCCCACTGTAATAGGCAACCACCAGTCAAGAGTCCGCATTACAAGGCTTTAATTTTTACAATGTGTTTTCCATTCCATAATGTGTTCCTCTGCCTCACCTGCTACCCGGGTGGGACTGAATAGTCCATATCTCATTAGAGCTTCACAATAGGACTCTGACGTGAGGTTGATTGGACAGGAAGTATTCGTCTTTCCTGATACATAAGCACACTCCCCCAGGGGCTTTTATAGTATTTCTTACCCCACATTGTATCATTCTTTCCCCCCAATAACCTGTAAGCATTTTAAAGGCAATGAGTTTTTCTGATTTTCAAAGTTGAACACTGAATCTAGCACATAGTAGCAGAGTCTCTAGCCTATAGAACATTTAACAAATGAAAACTCTATTTTATTTAATGGTCTCAAAAACACAGAATAACATGTTTGAACTTCACAACTACTAAATGGTTGTGGAGGCATAGAAATCAGAATTTTTATTCCTTTATGATATGTTAACAGTAATCTGATATACTAAATTCCATGATTCTATTCGATAAAAGAGGCTACCAGTAGGCATACATAGAAGAGAAAGATAGACCTCAACTTCTCTAAAGGAAATGACTCACATCTAACTGATCATGTAGAAGAGAGACAAAGATAGCCTCGGAGGTTGGAATATGGAGTCATGTCGACTACAGTGAACAATTTTATCTCATATATCTTTCTCTCTTTCAAACATTTTTTTGAGGTAAAACATACATAAACAAATAAACACAGATAAAAAGTGTACAGGTCAGTGAATTAACATATTTGAATATATTTGTATAATTACCACTCTGGTCAAGATAGAAAAATGATAGTACCAGCAATCCAAATGCCCCCATTGTGCTCTCTCCCAATTATATCCCCTTCTTCCCATCCATTTCCTATTTGTTGCTAGTGTATAAAGTATATAATGGAAAAAACAGCATCATCTCTGGAAAGAAGGCTTTCATAATGTAATAGAAGAGGCAATTTTATTCAAATGGAAGGAGATAATATACTAAGAAGCTAGTAATGTGAGCAAAGTACTAATGAAACTCAAAAGAGAGAACCTTTTGTGGGCTGAGGTGAGAAAAACAGAAGTCTTCATAGATCAGAAGAATTCTAGGGAGCCTAGGAAAAAAATCAGCCTAGGAAAAAAATTCAAACCTAACAGGTAAGAATTGATTAGGGAGGGGGCCTGAAGATCTCTCTCTCCCTCTCTCCACTCCTCCTCTCTTTTTCTTCCCACCTGCAACCCCTGTTTCTTTCCAAAGAATTTGGGTGATTTTCATGATTACACACTGAGAAACATTTCCCCCCCAATTAGTTGGGAGTCATTTAGACTTTATCAGTGTCTGATCTGCCATAAGAATCATCTTGGTAGAAATCTATTGGCTGAGAAGAGGAAAAATATTTAAGTAAAGGAGAGGGAATAAAGGCTTGTTTTATAATTTGGGGGCTAGCTGATTACAACAATCACTTTTTAATCTGTGGTGTGAAACTAATGAGTGTATTAGTTTGGAGAGACCTTACTATTTTAAAGGGCATCCTATATAATAAAAGGGTTATATGCAAATTGACCCTAATGGTAGAACAAGAAGAACAACCACTCGACCAGTCACTATGAGGCACACTAACCACCTCTCAGTCCCTTTCCCCAGCTGGCAGGCTCCCATAACCTGATGGCAAATGGGGATCTGGGGTGGGTGGCAGTGGGGGGGCAGGGCTGGCTGCAGGAAGCCAGGGAAGATGGCCCTGATCACAGGCCAGGCCTAGGGACTGTACCCATACATGAATTTTGTACACTGGACCTCTAGTTTTAAAATAAAGAGAACTTGGTGAACAATTAAATGGGGTTGGGAAGAGGAAGCCACTGAGCATTTCTTGCATGAAATGGTTGGTGGCAGGTAATACCACTCATTGAGATAGATCAAGTGGTATTTCTTAGATTCAAACTTAAGGAAAGACTATTTCTTTAAAAAATAAAAAGTCACCAGAAATTGACTTTCTTTGAACATCACAGAGCTTCACTCTTTATACTTTATGCAGTCAGAGCAACACTCAGATTCAGAACTCATGCTCATGATGCATACTGGCATGGAGTAATGGGCTATGCAATTAAGTTCCAAGCCTTAGGCTGGGAAAGCCAATTTTTCACACCTTACAGTTCCTCTCCCCTTAGCTCCACTCTCCCTCCTCACTCAGAGCAACTATTTTCCCCTGCATAACAACTTCAACACATAAAAAGGAGGGAGTATGGCTGAATGAAATGACGGCTGTCTGATTTTGTTATGGTATCTGCTGTAAAATCCTAAGTGATGGAACTCAGTGCCAGAGTTTAAAACAGAAGGGCAACACTGTAATTGAATCTAATCTACAGATAACCAGAGTAATAAAAGAGAAATACGTGCGGAATTTCATAGCAGTTCAATTGGAGAACTCCTCGTATCTGCTTAATTTGAGAACACTCCACATAATAACTTACCTGCATATTAACAGATCATAGGTGAGTCTCAATTTTTCACCTCAGTGAACATTTTCCTGGCAATAACACAAGCAGCACTTTCTTTCCTTATTACAGTAAAACTGCCACTGGGCTTCATTTAATAAGAATTAACTGTGAATAAATTACAGCATCAAATTGTGCACCATGACATGAGTTGGTGTGAAAAATCTAGGCAGCTGCAAAACTCCTTGAAGTTAATTCAAGCTGAGCTCAGTAGAAAAACCCTTAATTACTTCCTGGAACCCGTGGATCTATTTTCAGTGCTTGGTGCTATTGGATCAGTTTAGATGAATTACCAGCAAATGCTCATGAATGGCAGCAGTGGGAATGGAACACAGCAATAAGGGTCAGTATTTTTTTATTTTTGGATTTGCCTCTTGTTGCTAAGGGTATGTCTACAAATTGGTTTGAGAAGTCACAGCTGGATATAGAGGAATCTACATTTTATATTTGGAAGGAAACATATTAATAGAATCATTTATTTCTACCTCCCATGGAGAACAAAGTTCCCTTCTTTGTCACTTCTGACAGATGGTCAGCCTTTACTTAACATGGCTCTTGGACCATGGCTCAGTTCCTCCCAAAGCAGCTTATTCTTCTGATGGGGCAAAGCTTAAGAAATGGTAGTAGAAATCTAGCTGATTTTAATCAGTCTTTCTAGATCTAGTTCTATGAATTGGAACAGAGTTCTCCTGATAATACTACCTGTTGCACTAGATAAACCTAGAGATTACCTGGACTTTTCCACTGGGACATTCTGAACCAGAAAGTCATAGTTTGGGCCTGGGGGTCTGCATTTTATGGCATACATCAGATATGTTTGGGAAACTCTTCTAATCACTTTTCAGATACAAATCACCTGGCGATCTTGTTCAAAAGTAGATTATAATTTAATGAGTCTCTGATGAGGCCTGAGGTTCTACATTACTAATGAGCTCCCAAGTGATGTCAACACGGCTGGCTGATGAAACACATGTTATGTATCAAGACTCTAGAATAAGGTCAAACCTTTCTTTTAAGATAAAAGTTCTTAAATATTCTCCTTAGCGTCAATTTCTCTGTATCTCCAAGCTAAAAGCCCCTGTTTACTCTAGTAATTTCTCATACAGTATAAAGTTGCGGTGGTCTCTTGGTTATTTTATCCTGGCTTCATCTTGTTTTGAGAATGTCTCTCATCAAATATAGTAACATACATAATCCAACACCATTCCCCTAATGTGCTTTGAAATTGGTACTCTAGTGTTCTTCCAATAATTTGATCCAATTTTCACCAAATTGTTAGGTCCTATTAACTTTGTGACCTGTTAAAATCTTTAATGATTCTTGCTTAACCTATCACTGAGCATGGTTATTTGGAAGCCAACAATTTTATTTTGGTGTGTGAATGGTAAATTCTATGTTACCCCTGTTAAGTTTTCTTTCTTATTGAAAGTAATTTGAATCTTGAATGTGTCATTTATAACAATAGCTATCCTTTCTGACATTTTTTTTCATTTTTCCTAGTTCTTTTTTTCATGTATTGTTTAATGTTGAAAATAAATGGTGATATTAATGGTGATAACTTGCAGAAGAGGCAAAGTTGCTAATATGTACACTTCTAGTGTGGTTTTTAAACATGTGAGGCTTTACCTCAAATTACTATAATGTATAATTGATTTTAAAAGTAGAGGCTCTATCAGTATTTCAGATAAGACAATTTGTTGTGTGGGACTGCCTTTTGTATTGCAATTCTCTACGCTCTAAATGAAAACAACACTCCCTATCATATTTCCAAATATCCCTAGGCTCAGAGTATAGTCCCTTTCCCCGATGGAAAATTGTCCAGCTTCTTCTTGAACTTCTTTCCAGAGTGTATCACAGAAGACTTCTATATTCAATATCTTTCTCAAATCCAATTTCTTGTGTTTAACTGAGGCCACCTTTTGTATAATAACTAAGACTGCTATTCCCACATAATCTAAATATATAGTAATAAGAACTGCGATCACATGTGTCAACATGATTTAACTGTTTGCTTAGGAAACTCTTAACCAGGAAGATAAAACTGCAAACCAGTAAATAATTCCATTTTTCGCTTGAAGAATTTTTTTCCTAAGGAATTATTTGGATAATAGTTCATTAGCCTAGACACACAGCTTGCTTATCAGGGCAATAATTTGTTTTCAGATCCTCCACCTGCTGGTGCAACTACCCTAAATGATATGTTGTAAACTTTTCCCCACCCCAGTTTCCCATCTTGACAGCCCTGCCTTAAGCCACTTTATCTCCGACTCCAAAGCCCCAAACCTTCCCTAACTTCTCCTTTTGGAGAGATTATTGAAACCTTCACGGAGATCTCCCTGGCTGCAGTAAGTTTAATGGACTCAGTTTTGTTGGGTTAACAGGTTTCTCAGGTGGCCTTTGCAGAGAGAGCTGGCGTTGTTGATTGATAAAGCTTTAAATATTTCTTGTGGTGAGTTTCTGACATCTCGACCTATGAGTTCTATGACGATGCTGAATACTTGCTCCAAGCTTGTTCATTAATGATTTGTGTGTACTTTTGCAGCTATCCAGAAGGAGAAGAAAAAGAAATGGCAAAACAAAGTAGTGTTGAGAAGTCTGATAGAAAAGAAAGACAAGGAGTAGGTAGATGGAGAAGAAAACGGAGAAGACAAAAGGAAACAAGAATGGGAGAGGAGAGAAGCAATGGGAACTATGGTAACAACAAAGACCAGGGAAAGAAAAGAAATCAGTAACCTTTTCCCTCCTTGTATTTTCATCATAGAAATAAGTTATGGCTCTTTGTTGTTCCCAGTCAGCATGATTTTAGCTACAAATAGGGTAAGAGAAAGAAACACAATAAGCAGATGTAGGGGGTGAAATACACAGACTTCACTGGTCACTTCACTTATTCTACAGAAAGGAAGTACTCTTTTTTTTTCCAAAATGGCTCCTCTCACCCCAAAATTTGCTGAGCAATGCTTGGGATTTGACCAGTTTGGGATTCCTAAAATTGGACTCCTAAAATCCTACCGGTATAATGAGTTCTGGTGAATATTAATCTATTCTATAATGTATTGAGGCTCATTCTTTATGATATTTCCTAGCCAATTTATGTTTTTTAAAAAAAATTATCTGTCATTATTAAGTATTTATCTATCTAGGTCTCCACTACTGGAATCTACCCATTATTTTTTTTAGAAAATTGATATATTTTCCTCTTTCTAGTTCTTCTGTATATTCCCCCATAATAAAAATATCTTTAAAATTAATGCCAGTTATTTAAAACATTTCTAAACATCTTAAGCTCTAAAGTGTAATCTGCCTAATCATACATAATTTGGATACTTATAGTAAGTAAATTTATGCAGATGAGGAGTATGTAGCCCAAAATGTTTTGCTAGGAAGTCTAAATGAGTATACATAAACAACTTTGAAAATAAAAGTTTTCTGAAGAACAGCTTAGACTTTTATGTAATTTTCTATAATGTAGACTGATAGTCCTTTTCTGAGTCTTTTATTTTCCTGGACACAGGGTCAGACATTCATTTTCCATTGGCTCAGAATATGTCCCCTTATTCTTCCTAAGTCATTGTATAGTAGAGTCTGCTACTCCCTCTAACAGAATCGAGAGTGAATTCTTATACTACCTATGGAGAAAACTGTGATTTTCATTTAAAATGTGTTATTTACTGAATATGGAGCAAGTGATAGAAATGAAGAAATTAATCTCAGGTAGAAAACCAGTTGTTAACTTAAGCAAACTTGGTTTAACAGCTGCATAAGAAGTAAAAGCCATGCAGTAACTTCCCCCATTGCATGAATTTTATGCTAAATGAGCCTTTACAAAACAACCAAGAGTGTCTTCAATTACAAGCCCGGAGGAGCTCCTATTGTTAGCAATAGGAGCTCTTCCAAGGATGGAAAGCCAATAAATTGATGGATGTGAATTGGAACCAGCTTATGTGAATTTGAGAGTGCCATCAAGACAGGGTGCAGGGTGAGGTGAGGAAGGACTGAGAGATGGTGTAAATCCAGTATCATAGAACTTAGGACTGCTGGCCAAACTAAATTCCAAGGTAGGTAGAACATCTGTCCCCCCTAAAAAATCTGTTCTAATGGGAGTAGACATTTTGTGTGACATTTGAATTTGAGAGCAACAGAGGGGACAGTGGTGAGGAGTGTGAGTAATGACCCCAAATTGAGGTCAGGGACTCAGTATGGCCAGTCATCACAGGGAGTTTAGCCTGTAGTCAGACTAGCAGAGACAATGGCATAGCATTAGGACAGGTCAAGAAGGTTCAGCATGATGCTCTCACAGGCACCATGGGCTTTGAACACCTCCATTCTTTGGGCATTATCTCCAAATAGTTGCTAGGAAGTGAACTATTAATACATTTTTGGTTGACTGACATACTGGTTTGGGTTTAGCCTGTAGGTGGGCATAGATCATTCCTGGAATGGGGTTAAAGAAGTCATAATTAATATTGATGTGTGTGGGGTGGGGGGAGAGAGTGGAGAGTGGTAAATCCTTCTCTTAGGCTATTCTGGTGGAGAGGCTATCTCTCCCTCCCCATAGTTTATAATTCTAGGTCCTAAGAGGCACCTGGTAACAACAATCTCTGTCACAATTGCCACCTGTTATAAACTAGACTATGATCAGAGCATTCATTTATGGCATTTCATAAATGATCTCAACAAATATGTGAACTACATATTAACAGTTTTATTAGATAAAAGAGTAAAGAGGTATGGAGAAGTAAACACTTTTCCTTTGTCTGACTCCAAATTCTGTGCCTCATCTAAATATTTTATTTTGGAGACATTCTTTTGTATATCTCTCATGTCACACAAAGCCCCCCCCACACACTGTCCTCATCAATAACCCTTAGTAATTTAGAGTAATCCATGGTAATTAGGCAAATTAAGCTGAAACAAGGGTCCTGCATTATTACATACTGATACCCCAAGGAGAGATAATTTCTGAGAGTACTTTCATAAACCTGGCCAATGATATCAATAGTATATTTCATTGCATAGCATGAAAGCATGATGCTGTGGTATGATTCCATGTAGATCATAAAAAAACTTTTATAAAGTACTTTGCATTTTTATCAGTAAGTGCCATCCTCCACCTAGATGAAAGGACTGTAGCAGTCCGATTCTCTGAAATCCTCATAGCTGCTCGGGCTGTTCTGCATTTCACAAGTCCGATTATAGGTGTTAATCCAGCACTTACACTTAGCAGGCGATGGCCATATCTCTTCTGTGCTCTGCTTAATGCCCAAACATTAAAATTTTATGAATGAATGCAAATAGATAAAAAGTGCCAAGACAGGCCCTCGTTGCTATTGTTCGGGAATGTTCGCTCTGCAGCCGTTTGCTGAGCTTTGCATACACAGCTTCCATCTGGCAGCTGGCTATGTTTTCAATGTATTTCTGTGTATAAAGCCCTTAGGCAATGCAGTTTCATACATTTTGCTATTCAAGCTAAATGAATAGCCTACCCAAATCTTAAAAAGTCCTAATGATTAGTATTATTGATGAACTACAGAAAAATTGCATGTTTGTTGTTTGACTATTCCTCATGCCTTAACAGAATCCATGAAAAAAAAATTCTTAAATACAAAAGTATATGTTTGGTCAAATAATTACTTTTTATTCTTCTCTTTGTGAGGCACACAGGCATCCTCTGCCTTTCCCAGTCTTACAGTTTAGGTGTCACTGGTTATCCTGCATCTCCAAACGCAACTACAGTCTGAGGGCAAGTTAGACAAGTCAACCTCTTCTACTTCCCCGTTGACCTAGTTCTGGAATTTATGTTGCTTCTTGCAGACTCAGTATATACCTTGTGCCACTGACTAAACTCAAATCCATTTGAGCTGTCAGTGTTAAAATATCTGTCATTCCTGGTCACACAAACAGGTTTCCCATTTACAGGAAAACCAATCTATTTGTTTATGATATTTACACCTACCTATCTCATTCCAGATGACTTCCCCAGGAAAAAAAGGCCCTGTGCATATCTATTGTAATGAACTCAAATAACTTTTTTTTTTTTTTTTGATAGATAGTGCTTTAGCAGAAAGAGTCAATTTAGTTTACTAAAAATAACAAGGACTTGGATGTCAAAACTGTGATCTTTGGCCTGGCTGGTGTGGTTCAGTGGCTGAGCACCAACTTCTGAACCAGGAGGTCATGGTTCTACTCCCAGTTAGGGCACAGGTCAGGGTTGTGGGCTTGATCCCCTGTGTGGGGCGCGCAGGAAGCAGACAATCAATGATTCTCTCTCTTCATTAAAGTTTCTCTCTCTCCCTTCCTTTCTGAAATCGATAAAAACATATAAACAAAACTGGGGTCTTGGATCCAATTATATTGTTATCAATTTTGTTTTAAGCAACCTTCTAGCAAACGCTAAATTACAATGCCCATATCTGTAAAATAAGTAGGTGGTCTCAGAGCCTGTTTGGAAGAGACAGATAAGTTTATCTACTCAGATATTCATTATCAAAAAGTGAAAGAACAATCCTCCGACATATTAGAAGATTTCCCTCCTTAACTCTCACACCCAGCCTCTCAAAGGAAATGTGTTACACAAGGAAAGAGAAAGAAAACACTGCCTGGCTGGATCAGCTTAATTTAATTGCATGGTAGACAGGAAGATTGCCCTAAATTCTGTATTAATTAGATAATTCCTAAGGTGACCTTCAGTTCCAATTAAGTCAATAATTCACTTACTTTTGTTAGGAAAATGCAAAGTTAGTCAAATAATCAATTGTTGTAGTTTATGAATCTGATTGGTTTATAAGCAAGCTGGTTTTCATGCTGGTAATGCAATAGTTGATGTGGATTCTCAGGTTGTTATGCAGTTCCAGCTTCAAAGTTCTGTCTATCATAGCACACAAAATTGCTGCTGGAGGGTAAAAACCATCTATAACTGAACCATAGTGAGTGAGTGAAGAAATCCTTACTGGCAGGTAGGAAACATCAATTAGAGTTTCATATGTCAAAAGAAGGGCAATTAAGGCACTGGTTTCAAGGGACAAACAAATTTAAAAAGTACAAATACCATTAAAAGTTAATGAAAATATTTTTCATCTTAAATAGGTTCTTCTTGTATTTTGAAAGGATTTTGAATAGACATGGGATCAATCTGGATTTATCCAGTTCACATACTACAACACATGGAAACTACAAAACTTAGCTTAAAAAACTTACTTTAAGTGTTAAATTTTCCCATGATTAAAGTGTTATAGCTCCAATCCTTTTCAAAAGATAAATTTTTACTATAAAACCTGTGGAAAATTTTAAAATGTATAAAGAAGATATAATTTACTCTCAACTTCAATGAATATTAATATTTTAGAGTTTTTCTTTTAGTATTTTGTCTATGTGTATGCTTGAGTGCATATTTTGCAAATTTTGTATTATAGGAATATGGTTTTGAGTTGTTAGTTTTACTTAACCATATGCTATGAGCATTTTCCTATTGCATTAAATATTTCTCAAAAACTCAAAAAAGAAAGTATTTTATTTTATCATTTGGCTATATTAAAAGTTTTAAAATATTTCCCTAAGTGAAACTTTATGATATCATCATAATAATGCTAACCAACATTAAGTTTTTACAAAACAAGAGGCATTCTTCTAACTACCTTACATGTGTTGACACATTCAATCTTCATACACACATGACATAGGTGTTCTCATTTTTCTTATTTTATGAATAAGGGAACAGAGTTGCTAAGAAGTTAAATAAATTGAGAATAAGAACACCTAACTTACTTACCTCCTATAAATAGACTACTGACATATCTGTTAGGAAATCCATTGGATGTGTTTGTTAGCAGGGGAGTCTTTGTTTTGAAATGCTTTAGCAGGGTATGGCCAACCATTATAGAATTATTTATGGTAAATAAACCTATACTTCTAGGGACTAGATCCTGGATTATGCACTACATGCTATAATGAATAAATGAGTATGAAACTGAGTGACCGAATGAATATTTAGTTGGGATTGGGTTGGTGGGATTCCTCCTTTGCTAGTAGGAGTGGGGTGGCTCTTGCAATATCTTCAGAAAAGGAATTTGTAAGACACACAGGAGAATTAATAGTTTTTATCCGCGTAGAGTTACATCCCTCAGTTTGCCAAGTCCCCTTGTCTTTAAACCTAGAAAATATGCAGCTGGGGCTCCAGTAGCCAGTAGCTAGTACCCAGCATTTTGTTCCATGTGGAGCTGGGTCTGGTGTAGCGTCAGACTAGCTTCAGACCATTGTATGGGTTTCACATGACCATGAGCCATATGGGTGAATGCTGGGGACCATGCCCCGTGCAACAGGAGTCCTAAGATAGCAAGAGGGCCAAGAGCACAAGAGAGTAAGAGAAATAACTCCCTTTGTTCAGACATTTAAATATCAAATCTTCCTGTGTTTGCAGTGGCCATACCTATTTTGGCCACTGACTTCTTTTCAGGTGTGACTGACATGTCAGCATCTTTATATCACCCGAACCTTACTGGGGATGCATCCAAATTGCCTTTGTCTGGTCCTTTTCCCATTGATCTACAGGGAATAGACTTGGAGAGTGTTAAACTGTAGCTTTCTGGCAAAGCTGTACAAATAGCATGCATCTAGTCTTCCCTTTAGTCCTTTTCTGTTAATCATAACCAGGTTATTAAGGGTATCAAAGTAATAGATGCAAAATGCTTATTACAGTATCGTATGCATAGAAATAGCTCTTCTTGCATGGACTAATTATTTTTTGTGTGTGTTAGTTTCTATCAGTAAAAAGCAATCTTGTACTCTGTGTTATGCTATCTCTCCTTCCTCCCAGCATTATTTTCCACAGTCAGAAATTGATATTCAGGTAAGTTAAGTAGGCCAAAGTCACTCTAGTAATGAGAGAAAAGTCATATTTGCAAGTCTCTCTAATTGTAACGTCCATGCTCTTAATTACTCTGGAAGATTACCTCCTAGGCATCACCTATGTAACTGAGAAGCAACAGCAGAAAATATTTTTAAATAAAGAAAATGAACATTCTCAATTTTTATGTGTATTGCACAATTCTAGTGGTATAGATAATTGTGTTTTTGTTACCAGAATAAAATTGCTTGAAATCGTTCCAACTTAGACACAATTTTCATAGATAGTCCTGCCTTAGGACCATCACAGAAAGATGAATACTTGTTTCTTCTCTCTAAATCTTCAGATCGTTAAACAGAGATTTTTTTTCAGCCAAAACCTTATGTCCTATAATGATGTCCTCATAGTATATTTCATAAAATATACTCACAAAGTATTTAGTAGCCTTTGAGATTTTGAGACAAAATTTGGACTAAAAGAAGAGTAGCTCTACCTGGATAAGTAAAACATTTGGTATTTGTTGCATTTCCGAAGCAAATAAAGTTTTATTTTTTTTCAACTACACTTACTACTTTGAAAAGCATAGGTTCTTTTTAAAATTACCATATTAACCATGCATGTGAGGAGATGCCTCTAAAGTGATTACATTCCTTCAAAAACAATTTTATTAGTTCACTTAAAAAGTTTTCATAATATTCTTATGTTATTATTGCATCCTTGAGAATTTTAAAGCAATATAGAAAGACCAGGTAGCAGAAAACCCCCAAAGAGAATAGCAAAAAGAAAAAAAAATGAAATTTGAGAATACTTTAAGGAACCTGTGGGACAACATTAAGCATAACAACATCTGCATCATAGGATTGCCAGATGGACAAATTATGAATAACTCTGTGCCCACATATTTGATAACCAAGATGAAATGGACCAAATCCTTTAAAGACACAATCTACCACAACCCACATAAGAACAAATAGGCAATTTGAATAGGCCTATCCTATATAATAAAGATGTAATATGCAAATAGTTGTTACCCCATGAAGTGTAACAACTGACCAAGTAAAGACTGGGGTCATGGATCATCAGGAGGGTAAGACAGCGAGCTAAGTGGGTGGTGGAGAGCTACAGGAGGGAGCAGGGCAGCAAGCTGTGAGGGGGGAATGGGGGGCGGGGGGAGCAGAGGGAGCTACAGGAGAGCAGGGCAGAGGGCAGAGAGCTATAGGAGGGCAGCATTGAGCTAAATACTAAATACTAAATACTACAAGTGGGTGGCAAAGAGCTACAAGATGGGGTAGGACAGCAAGCTATGAGGAAAGATGGGAGAGGGGGGGCGGGGGAGCTACAGGAGATTGGGGCAGTGGGTGGAGAGCTACTGGAGAGCAGCATCGAGCTACTGGTGCATGAATTTGTGTGCAGTGCTGCAAATATATCTATAAAAGAAATTGAACAAATAATTAAAAACTTTATAAAATAGAAAGCATTGAGTACAGATGGGTTCATTAGTGAATTCCAAAAAACACAATTAAACCAATTTTCTACAATCTCAGAAGATAGAAGCTAAGGGAATATTACTTCCTAACTTATTCTAGGAGGCCAGCATTACCCTTATACTGAAACCAGATAAAACAGTACACACACACACACACACACACACACACACACACACCCAATATCTCTCATGAATATAGATGTAAAAATCTCAGCAAAATATTTCCAAATCAAATCCAGCATTGTCATTACACATTTGCCAAAACTCATAGAATATTTAACACCAAGAGTGAGCCTTAATGTAAACTATGAACTTTGAGTAATACTGATGTGTTAATATGGTGTAGAGTAATGCAGTGTTAATGTAAGTTCATAGATCATAACAAATTACCAGGCTGGTGGGGGTTGTTGATAATGAGGAAGGCTGTCCATATATGGGGTCAGCGGGTATATGAGAACTCTCCGTATTTTCTGCTCAATTTTGCCATGAATGTAAAACTACTCTAAAATAAAATCTAATATAAAAAATCTTTTAAAGTGTTCAACTTTCTATGATGTGGCTTTCACTTTGGATATATTATCACTGTTTTTATTTTCCTTCTTATGCTCAGCATTGTTACTACTAATAAAATGCACTAGAAAAAAATGAAAAGCAATTACCCATGACTCCCTCTATCCTAATGTAGCAGGTGTTTTCCATTTTTGCTTATGACTTTCTTATTGTTATTTTACACAGTTGATGTCAAGTATAAATTACAATATATGGTCTCTTTTTCTTGCCACTGAAATTGTATTACAAATAGTTGTTTCCTCTTTGTCTCCATAATTATAATTTTTCATAGCTGTGTAATATCCTATTGTGTTAATGTAATGTAATTTAGTAAGCCTTTCTTATTATTTAACATTTATTCTATTATAGGTATTGTTGTACTGAATCTACCTTGGACATATGCCTTCCTGCTTTAGTTGAATTAGTCCCTTAGGAGAAATTTCCTCATGTAAAATTACTGTAACAAAAGCCATAAAAATATTTGTTTTTTTTTGCTATGTATTATCATAATCCTTTCAGAAAAATTAATCTATACTTACTTGAGCAGAGTATGAATACATCAACTTTACTGCATTCCCCCCTCTACTACTATCACCTTTAATAATCATGTATTAGTCACCATAGGAATGTTTTAAACTGATTTAATAATTTTCTTTAAAAGGTTGGTTTTAATAATGTTTATATAGGGATGTCAGTATTGTCATATTTCCTGGTAATAATTATAAATTTATCTATGTGTCACCATAATTCTTACAAAGAAATAAATATTTGAAATAAGATGATTAATAATTGGCAATTGGCACCTGACTTGCAAAAAAGATATGGTTTTGTAAGTTTGAAAATTGCTTACTTATGATGTAATTTCAACCAGTTATAATAATTGATTTTCAGTAAACCTTTTCCTAAGTATTGCAAGGTTTAAGACAATCTCTGTTTAATCAGGGTAATTATAACATCAGAAGTTTGAATTTAACATTACATTCCTAAGTGTGACGAATGAGGGCAGTAGCAGACTCCAATTTTCTTAGGCATGAATTTTACTGTTTCACTGTTCCAATGTAGACATTGCTTTGAGAATGCAGATTAAACAGACTGGCTCAGCAATGCTAGAATGGATTTAGTATTTAAAGTTCAATCAAATACCAAAAGGCCCCAAGGTTTCCTTCTGCACTAAAATAGCAAATCCTATTACTATAGGAAGAGAATAGAGTAGCTCACCGTCTTGCACACACCATTTCTTGATGCTTTTATGGGTAGCACTGCCTTTTGGAGATTAGATGGCTCTTGCATTCCATTTTTTACTACTATGAAGTTTGATAATATGGAGATGATAAAACGCAGTTGGCCAAAGTTATGTATGTCTACCAATTTGGGCAATTTCTAAATGCATTTTCTAAATAAATCTTCATAAAAACTGGGCTGGCCTGCACCTTTCTAAAATTGTATGGGTTTCAAAATAAAATAACTGGGATTTCTTTTTATTCTCCAATATTATTGCTGCCTTAAGGGAAAAGTAATTTGTAAATTTTTTATTTTTTTTTTATTTTTTAAAGCTAAGCAGTATTAAATTTCTGTAGAGATGTTGCTGTTAAATTGATAGGTTAAATTGGCCTTCTTGTGGTGTACACAAAGTGTATACAAACAAATTGAATAATTATAAAGGTAGTGTTTATTAAAATACACCTCATTTGCAAAGCTCAGCTATTAGCTTATAAAAGTATATACATATTTTGGGACACCCTGTATATGAAAATTCAATTATTTTATTTTTCTTAGGCTTTTCCACATATGCATCTAATAACTGTATAGGGAAAAATACATATGTTAAATTGATGAACATACTTAACAGGGGAATAGGCTCTTTGCATGAATAATTAATACTTATGGATTAAGAAAACACACACACACACACACACACACACACACACACACACACATATGGCTAAAATATAAAGTGTCCCCTCAGGAGTTCAATCGAGAGACCTGGAGTTCGATTGCTTGCTATGACATGCACTGACCACCAGGAACAAATGAAAGCCCTGGCTGGCAGCCAGAAGGAAGCCCCTGGTCAGCAGCCAGAAGGCCCTGATCAGCCCTGATTGCTGGACAGGCCTATGGAGCCTATCCATGCATGAATTTCATGCACTGGGCCTCTAGTATTAAGATAAATCACCAGGGAGATAAACTATCTGCTCTATCCCAAGTAATAAGTATATTTTAACTTATATTTGACCAGAAACAAGTCTAAAATTAAAGATAAAATATAAAATTATTGACTTAAAATTGAGTTTTTTATTTCAATTCCATACACAAAACCACATAAACAAACACAATACCATATGGTATTGAAAATCAGAAACTGCTTTGAAGACAAATGTATTATGCCAAAAAACATTATATCTGTAGAATAAATTTCCTTTACTCTTTTAAGTTTTTGGTTATACAACTGAACAATACATGCTAATCTGGTCAAAATAGTAGAGAAAACTTGTTTAAAATGTTCACTAGGTGTCTACTTATTAATTTATGGATTTAAAAAAGCCCTGTGGTTATATATTTCTTCTCAAGAAAAACATTATCAAGATTCTATTTAAAGAAACTAGAAAAGAACATCTAAGTAAACCTAATGTAGAGAAACAAATAATAAAGAAGCTGTTAAATAGAAAACAGTAGAAAAAATAATAAAGTGAAGTTTGGTTCTTTGAAAAGATCAGCAAAATTCATAAAACTCTATCTATTATTAATTGAAAAAAATGAGAAAGTACAAAAATTGCCAATATGAGAACTTAAAGAGTAACTATTAGGAGACATTAAAAGATTAGAAAGGTATGGCTAACAATTTTAACAATTAAGATAAAATGGAAAAAAATACTTTGTAAAACACAGATTACCATAATTGATACAAGATGGAATGGAAAAATGGGAAAACTGAATAGCTCTGCATCTATTAACATAATAGAATTTGCTACTAAAAAAAGGGCAGGAGGGAGGAAAGTGGGGAGGGAAAGATCCAGGCTAGATGGCTTCATTGATGGATTATTTGAAAGATGTCTCTATTTCCTCTCTCTAGCCACGTTGCTCCTTCATTTATGAGCTGCCATCTCATTTTATGTATGAGATCTCTCTTAGAGACTTGTTGTCCCTTCTCAAAATTTCTACATTGTACTCTAAAAGGAATCTCAAATGTAATTTTCACTCTTTTCCTACTCCTTTCTGTTTTCCTTACCCACATCAACATAGCAGAATCCTTCTATGTATATGACATCATAACCTATTCTGTCTCAACATGGCATGTAACCTGCTTTCTTCATGGAGACCATAATGGTATAGAGGAGGTCAGAAGGGAAACAGATGTGCACATAAAGGAAGATTAAAAAAAAAAAAAAAGACCTTCCTTAAAGTAATTTTAAAAATATATATATTTTATTGATTTTTTTACAAAGAGGAAGTGAGAGGGATGGAGAGTTGGAAACATTGATGAGAGAGAAACATCCACTGATCAGCTGCCTCCTGCAACCAAGGTACATCCCCTTGACAGGAATCAAATCTGGGACTCCTCAGTTCACAGGCTGACACTCTATCCACTGAGCTAAACTAGTCAGGGCTAAAGCAAATTTTTGTCTATTTATCTTAATTCCATGGTTAGTGATAGGATTATAGATAACCAATGTAAGAAGCCCATAGGGGCCAGTGGGCAACATAAATGTACAAATCAAGCCAGGTACAAGATTCAAAATGATGGCAGTTCTGGCAGTCTGAAGAATACATTCTTTACATAAGAATGCTTAAAGTTTGCTTTAGTATGATTATTATTTTTGTCTTTTTAGCACAGCAGACTTTGAATAAGTAGACTGGTGGGTTGTCAGTTTGTTGCCTTCAATTTAGTCCCATTGTGCAATTTTTTTTTGTCATCTTGAATTGTTCCATTTTATTTATTTAAAATATGCAAATGCCCTAATTTCTAAGGGGAGATAAAAAAGAGTCACGGTGTCTACATCAACAAAGCTTAGTGAAGCAAATAAGCAAACACATTTCTGAAAAGTTAAAAGAATGAGTTGGGATGCATACAAAATGGGATGCATATAAAAACACAGAGACTGTTGTGATAACCATAAAGACTATTTTGATGACATTCCCTCAATATAAACAAAGTAAGAACTCTTTTAGAAGGGGACTAAGCGGCTATAGCATACGTCTATTTTCAGAAATAGGAAGAACAGAGTAGGCTCTTGTAGAAAGAGGGAGTCCACATCTAAATGCTATATAGTATGTAATCCGAATAAATTCATTTCAAGTCATCCATTATAATCCACGTTTCTCAGTCGATAAATACTATATTTGAGATGACATTACTTGACCATAACCATACATCTAATTAGTGACAGAGCCAAGATTTAAAGAGCTGGATTCAAAGCACAAATTCTTTCCATTACACTTTGTTCACCAGGTAGATAAGGGAGCAGATGCAATTAACCAGAGGAAGAATTTCACAACTATTTTATTGTTTAATAATAACTGATTTGAATTCCTGAGAATGAGGTGTTAATGAACCATGGCTGTTTCACTGTACAACACTCTCAATTAGAAAGTACTGAAAATAATTCTAAAGTTGTTTATTTTACCAGTAACTTTTACGGCATTTATATCCCTACAAAATGTGTGTTCAGTGACCATTTATACTCAGGAAGAAGATATTGCACTAAAGCTAATTACTATCTCTCTTACAGTAGTTAATAATGTTGCAGCCTAATAGCATTAAAGATGAAAGTTTTGTGGTCTTACAGCCTGAGGGTATCAGAAGTGATGTATGATTCACCAATCTTATTAATCATTTTTTTTTAAGTTAGGGTTTTTAAAAACAAGCAAAAGCATTCTGGAATTTGAAGCAACTAGGCTTTTATACCATCCATTATTAATCCACATAAGAAAAACAGCTATGATGGCAAAGGCCAGATACTTATACACGGGCTATAAATATGGATGAATAATTCATTTTTCTATTAATTTTAAATTTATAGGCTAATGGTGGAACTCCATTTTTTCTTTTCCTAGAAGGGCATGCACCGCACAAATATTGCACTGTCAATATCAAGACATGAAGCGCTGCGGTAAGCAAAATGAGATTCATTGTACACATATTTGCCTCATTTGAATGACACCTTATTCTAAGACCCCATATTATGACTTGCTGGAAGGTTTTGGAAAATCATACCTTTCAAGAGATAACCTTAAATACGAAGAAGCATTTGCCTCTGCATTAGGTAACATGTGATTTGAGAGCAGGAAGGCTCCTGTGCCCCAAAGATTGTCCTCCTTAACATGTTACTGAGTCCCTAATTCAGGGCATTTTCTTCTAAGATTCTGTATTACAATTCAAATGTATTTCCCTGTCTCTCAATTTCACACTACAAGTCAGATAAGAAAACTGATGGTCAAAACTTGGAATTTATTAATTATTAATTAATTATGTTAGGAGGTCTTTAACTGTCTTTTTGGAGATTACCTACTTTTGAGATACTGAGAGAAGTTCATTCCAATCAAAAGGTTATTGCTAATAACAAATATTTACTGGCCAGTCTCGGTAATTTGGAGTGAAAAGGACAACCAGTTTGGTTCTACCCTAATGTTGCCCATTGGGTGTATGCTTATGCCAAATATGGAAATGAGTACATGGTACACACTTTGCTTGCCTGAGGAAGATTATACATCACCTGTGCAGGATTCACACACACACACACACACACACACACACACACACACACACACACAGAGTTTATCTCCTAGCTATACAGATGTTCTTTTACACACTTCAACCCATCTTCCTGCCCCTATTCCCAGATACCTCTGGTGCTGGGTATCACAGATACATTCCTATGGCAATATCATCCTGATCCTGGATCTTCATGATACAACCTAGATAAGCTGGTGCAGTGGATAATGAGAATATTTCTTGAATCCATTTCTACATCAGACAGCTAATAATTCCTTGACAATAAAAAGAAGTGGCCCTGAATTTCACTGATATGCCAACAAATCCAAATTAAATATATCTGTGATTCAACTTCCTTTTAGCCAAACTCTAAATAAAACTGGTTATTTCATAGGCAGAGAGTTTGGAATGAAAAGAAATGACACTTGGATTGAAATTCTTATCTATAGGTTCAAGAAGGTAAGAATATCCTATTTAATAAATTGCACAAAAATCATGTGACCATATGTATCCAACACTAGGGCCTCTCCCAGGCTTGTGGACTAAAGGGTCCTGGGTTCGATTCTGGTCAAGGGCACATGCCTGGGTTGTGTAGGGGGCAACTGATCAATGATTCTCTCTCATCATTGATATTTCTAGCTCTCTCTCCCTCTCCAAAATCAATAAAAACATATTTTAAAAAAAGAATTGGTGAGAGGTAAGACATGAACTTGCAAAGTTCATTAACTACACCATTCTGCCTGTAATCATATTTCACATGATCTCAGATGAATTCCTATTAATTTTAACCACTTGAAAAGAAGACTGCATTTCTTTTATTTCCTATGCTGCCTTTTATTATGTTTCTACTATGTGCCAGTCAATATAGTTGTCAAAAATAAATAGAACTCTGACAGGTCATCAAATCACTGTGAGCAGTACCATATTTTATTCACTATGGCACTCCTTAAGCCTAGCACAGGGTCTCCTAATCAGATACTCATTACATGTTTTGTTGGAGGAAGAGAGTTATATTGAAGCTGGTTTTAGAGTAACTTTGGCAAAAGATCTTGATGGGCAATTGTGATATTAGCATGACTGTGGGAAGTATATAGCTGGGAGGAAGCCAAGGAACTATATGAGCAAAACTTTGGGGTGGCGGTGGTGGAGGGTGCTTAAACTAGGGAGGAGAAGTAATGAAATCAAAGAAGAGAGGATGCACAGTATTAAGGCAGGAGGCTGGATCTAGCTGGAAGGGATGATAGACAAGCTCCTCTCCCACTCCAAAGAGCCTTTTGTTTCACTAACATGCTGACTTTTCCTCTTCATGTAGGGTACAGTTTGAACCAATTAAATTTAAAGTAACAAGGACCAGTTCATTCCAACAAACTGGAGGATGTGAAGGTATTCCGTGTGTTAAAATAGGTGCTAGAAATGCTTAGAATTAGTTAAACTGAGGACATTGTTTCTGTGCAGAAAGAGCTTAAAGGGTAATGATTGAGATGCCCTCAGGCAGTCTGATAAATTCAGCAACACAGATGTGATGAACACACAGTGAGAACACAGAAGGGCTGTTACACTTAACCTTCCGGGGAGAGATATCCGGAAGACTGCGTGGAGGAAGTAACACAGGCCAGGACTGAAGGCTACTCCAGCATTTCTTAGGAGGGAAGGCATTTTGGGGATAAGACACAAAGAGTGCAAAATCCTGGAAGTAGGAAAGGGTGAGGTGCATTAGGGAAATGAAAGCAGAGAAAAGACTGAAAAGGAAGACAGAGCCCAGCGTGGAAAGGTTTGGCTATGCCATGCTGAGGAGGCAGGAATTGATCCTACAAACAAGGAATTCCATCACGGTTTTAAATCACAAAAGTGACTTACACCTCAATGTCAGTTTTGTCTCACTAACATTTTTTTTTTTAGGCTTCCCTTAAGGAAAAGCAAAGTAAGACATTTAGAATATGGAATGACACCCAGTGAGAAGACAAAGGCTTTGGAGAGATGATTAATTACAGTTGTCTGAAGTCAGCCGGAAAAATGAATTCCTTTTGTTTCCCTTTCTTCAGTCCTTTTCCTGAAAAGGCATGGAATGTGTCTTTTGCAATGCGTTGTGTAATCTGACCCAATTTGCACATTTCTTTTCAGGGCTTTGCCCATTTTATATCAATGTTTCATTCACAAAAAAGACACAATGACAGATTATTTTTACTTGTCCACCCATATGTGGAGACACAGGCGATCTATATTCCACTTTCTGCTCCAGGAAATGGAATAAAGAGGCAGTGAAACAGCATATGGGGAGAATGTTACAGAAAATCTATAATGCTGATAAACCTACAGGTTTAGCAGAAATCAGATAATTGAGAGGCTTTATTTTGTTATTATTTTTCCTGGTGAAACTTAACTTATTTGTTATAAAGCTAGGACAAACCTCAAAGTGAATGAAGTTTACTGAATTTTGTCTAGCTAACCATATTTAAAATGTACTTTTTTTTTTTTATTCTTCTAGGAAGTGATTCTGAGATATACTGAAGGTGAGTACACATACTTAATATATTTTTCAACTAGCAAATCCCAAATTTTATCTGTATACAAAATCGAATTCATTCTTCATGACCCATCTTCACTACCACCTCTTCCATGAAGTCCTACCTGATTCTACTCTATTCCATCTAGTCCTATATTGCTGACCAGGTAATCAGCTTTTATTAACAGGACAGAGATATTAGCAATTTTTATTAGAAGCTGAAAAGCCTCCTGGGAGACAACTTATCCCAAAGCAAGAGAGAATGAAGGCATAAAAATTTGAATTATTAGGCCAGTTTTGGGTGGTAGATAACAGAATACATGATTCTGAGTATGGCATAGCTTTCGTGGATTCATAAATGAACCGTAGGATGAGGAGAATTAAAATACCTGAGTGAGAACATTTAGTGGAGAAATGTAGCTGGGAAATGAGAGCCCAGTGTTTAACAGTATTGATAACAAGCCTTCAATAATGAAAAAATAAATTTAGTAAATAAAGTCCATGGTTCAGATATTAGCATGTTCTACATCCAACAAGGGGCTCAGAGGTGGTAATGCCACCTCCTGACATCAGCAGAAACATGGAACCCTTTGCATATTCTCTCTCCTCTCTCCTCTCCCTCTCTCCCTCTCTCTCTCTCTCTCTCTCTCTCTCTCTCTCTCCAATTGGAATCATCAGGAAAGTGAATCAGGATATCCAAGTGAAGGATTAAGTAACTGCAGGAAAGGCAGAAGTAAAGTGGGACATGGGATACAATACTTTAATGAGGCCAGAGATCTCTTCTCCCCTCTTTCTCTATTATGGTATCACTAGAAGCCTGGCACATAAAATTCATGCACTGGGGTGCATGTGGGGGCCCCTCAGCCTGGCCTGCACCCTCTCACAGTCTGGGAGCCCTCGGGGGATGTCCGACAATTGGACATCCTTAGCGCTGCCACAGAGGCAGGAGAGGTTCCCGCCATGCCACCACCGCTGCATCACCCGCCCTGAGCCCAGCTTTTGGCTGAGCAGCGCACATCATATCCACCTGTTGCTCCCCTGTTCAGTTCAAGCAGAGGGTTAAATTTGAGTTAGGTTCCCAGGACCAAGCTAATCATGTAGCAAGAGAGTGGGGATGCGTTAAGAAGTTATGTTTAGTTCCAAAGGAGGAGCATTTCTCTGCAGAAGAGAGATAATGTTCCCAAAAGAAAAAGAAAGGGTCCATGGGCACACATAAGAAGTACTAGAGCAAGCACATAGTAGGCTGTGGCATCTTTATCATCAGCACACATGCTCTTTACCTCTGCCACAGGCGGACCCAAGAAAAACAGCTAAAACTTTTGTTAGTGTTGGCATCAGTGAGTGCCTGCAGACATCAATAAGAGGGCTCGTGCTTTGTGAATCATTATCGACCAGGCAGAGCACCCTAGTGAGCTAGAGCAGGGGAGGAGGAAAACAGTACATGCTATTGCAGTAAACAAGATTCCTGGGGACTCCTTGAACCACAGGGGAAGTATCTGAGTGGATTGGATTCCAACAGAGCAAATGCTGATGAAGCCAGAGAAACAGTTTTGGTAAGATGCCCCTGTTTATTCTTTACAGGCTGCAATGGCCTGGGAAATATGGACTATATATAGGCTATGTCGCTTCTCCTCTATCAGATGTGGATCCTAGCACCGTGCATTGATGCCGAAATAAGGGACTATAGTGCGGAATGATGGTATGATGGTATGGATTGCATCCACCTCAAATTGTAGATTTCTTACCTATCCATTTTCTGCATATGTCTTTTAAAAAGAGTTTAGCTATTTGGGTGTAGAATAAAGATAAAGTTTGAGTAAAAAAAAAAAATGAGTGCAGAGCAACACAAGGAAAGTGACTGGAGCAATTGGTTAGCTGATTTTGGATGTCTGAAGTCGCATAAAAATCTCAGGCACAAATCTAGCCCCTACGGTGATGGTGGGGAAAAGGTGGAAACAATACTTAAAATTTAAGAATTTATGTCTATGTGTCACATGACCCAATTTGGAGGCTGGGCCATTGGCCTGAACAGGAAAGTTTTGTGCCTCTCTTGTAGTCCTAGAGAGGGAACTAGAGAATTCATCAGTATTTAGCTGGAAGTTATTCACTTTAGAGTACTTAGCTGGCAACTAGAAAGAAGGAATAAGGAAGGACTTTAGCCTTCTAATTAAAGCAACAAAAGGAAGAGAGCTTTGATCTAGATGGGTTCCCTGTGGGAACATTCATCCTGAATGTCATTGTTAGTGAAGATATCTCAAAGAGTGAAGAGGTAAACCAGGAATCTTGGCTGGCACATTGGATTCTGAGTCCTAAGGGTGTTAGATCTAAGCCACAAAAGACCAGATCTGGGGACAGGATAGTGGGAGACGGAGGATACTGATGTACTCTACGCCCTTATGTCAGGATTAGCCCAGAAACTGCAACAGGAAAGAGTTTGCAGGCAAGTAGGAATACCGGTCAATTGAGCTTACACAGATACAAAGAAAAATAAGATTGACAGATAACCTTTTGCATTGAAAGGAGGCTGTCATTTAATGCTGTACTTCCCTTCTTAAATTTTTAATTGCTTAACTGCAATGAATTACAACATTGTTCAACAACCATTTGGTGTGGCCAATGTCAGAGGATGGACACTGTCTAGCACTATAGTGATCAGCGTGCATGCCATTTGAAGAGATGAGGTTTGACCTGTACACCTGTTACAGAAGACTTGCATTCAGGCGTCTTCAAACTACGGCCCGCGGGCCACATGTGGCCCGCAGAGGAGTCTGATCCGGCCCGCCAAGTTTTTTGGGCAGTGAGCGCAGCCGAGGTGTTACAGTAGGAATTAGTAGTTCATATAGTCTGGCCCTCCAGCTCTCTGAGGGACCATGATCTGGCCCCCACTTTAAAAAGTTTGAAGATGCCTGTTAGGAGATCAGCGTCCAGAGAAACAGGTTGCTGGGCTCCTTTACTGCAGGGGTGTCCTAGAAGCATGTGACCAGAAGCACTCAGAAACATGTGGCACCCTCTGTGGACAGCTCCCCTGGGTATGGTTCAAGGGTTGTTTTCAATCAAGCTTTCAGAACAATGACAGCTGTGCAAAGGGACCCATAAAGCTATTCATCAAGCTCTGCAACAGCCAGCTCTTAACTTGTCTGGACTTATTTACTCGTGTTTGATGATGACACAGTTGAGTTAGGCAGAGGCTCACGAGGCATCTTGGCTCTCTATTTTGGTGAGAAGGTCATTGGAAAGGGAGAATTTTAAGGTGCTTAGTATAACCAAATCTAGTCTTTAGTAAAAAAACACCCAAAAAATTGAATAAAAAGCATTTTTTAGAAGAAGCGTAGGAAAGCAGAACCAATAGAATATATAAATCATGACACTATATGAAGGACTGATAGAAGCACATCTAAAACTTTAAATCTACTGTAGTAATGAAATTAATTAGGTATATATCTTTGGGTAAAGAATTTAAAATCTCCATCCTGAGTCATTATCTGTAAGCTCTAAGATTTGGCAAGGCATGTATTTAATGTTTATTTTCTGTTTAACTGTATGTAATTCTCTGTGTATATTAACTTTGTCTTCCTACCATGGTTGTGAGATCCCTGTAGATCAGGTATCCTGGCCAATTTCTTTTACATCTCTTTCAGAATGTAGAATATTCAGTATGTCTAGCTATCTATTAAAATAAAGAGATCCTTGAATAGGTATTTAAAGAAGATAACTATGGATAATTCAATCAGTTTGATTAAACTCAGATAGTTTACTATGTCATTATTATGCAGACATTTAGTAAATAGTAGTTGATTATATGTAATGGTTTTCAAATATGCTCTAAATGTCTATAGTATAGGTATTTTGGAGAATCTTGTTTCTGTTGCCATATTTTATGCAAGCAAGCAAACAAACAAAAAACCCCACCCACATTACACCTGGAAACTTTGCATTTCCATGTTTTAAATACATGAAATCTGTGATCTATGCTTCTCAGAGTTTTGATTTTGTAAAATCTATCATATTCTTCAAATTTGGTTTCTTCCAGCTAGTGAGAATAAAATATTGTGTACTTCCTTTAGCTGATAGCCATCTGCTACAGAAACATTCAAATGTCAGCTCATCAGAATTTAAAAGGACTTCCTGAACAGTTCACTGAAGTTTAAGAAACTTCTGTTGCAAAATGATGCTGTCTTGGCTTTAGGCTAATCCCCCAAATACACCTACAAATTTATCTCTCAAAATGTCTGCCACAGAGTAGGAGCTGGATCACTTTTACAATTTTTATGGCAAAGGTTAAAATAAGTAATTTCCTCAACAGCTGTTGACATACAGTCTGTCTTTGGAGGCTGTTTTTCCCTGGAGAGTTTTATTTCTTCAAATGTCATAATTATAATTTCATCTCCAGTGACTACTCAAGGAAATCTGGCAGCAGGAGACAGCATGGGTCACATTTTAATTACGGACGCGTTCTTCCAGTCTGAAGGGCCAGGAGCTTGTTGCTAGTCATGTCACAGTAGCCTCTATGCACTGTGAATAATTAAATACACTTTTCAGTGGATAGCAGTTGTTTCCTTAAATTTAGCAAGATTTATCAGAGCATTAACAGATATCTGTCCTACCAAACACCAATAGGGTGCAAAGATTTCCAGGCAATTAGAGCTGTGAGTTGTGTTCACGTACTTGCATTAACTATGATGGATGTGTATCAACAGGAGGGCATTTTCATGCTTTCATTTATTCATTTTCTTTCTTTCATTAAACGAACATTTATTGAATATCTACTTCGGTGTTGAGCACTGAACTTGGGAAACAAAGTTGAGTAGCACTATCTTTTTTCATAACAGAGACATATCTGAATTTGGTCATAAATTATCGTTAAGTGAGTGACACAGTGAATTTATATTCATGGTGTTTTGGGGACACCAAGGAAGAAATGCAGTAATTAATTCTACTTGGACCGATTAGGAGAGGTATGACAAGAAAGGTAATATCTCAGATGAGATGTGGAAGAAGAGCAGGAAGGAATTTGATAGATTGACAATGAAAGGGAGAGGATTCCTGACAAAGGAAATCTGTAGTTTGGAGGGATTTGTAGTTGCTTTCCTGAGCAATCAAAGTGGAATGCTTTTAAATAAGTAGAAATGGGCATGAGTACAGGATCAGGGTGTATTTTAAATGCAGGCAGAAATGTAGATGTTACAGACAAGATATTTATCTTCACAAAAAGGTTATAGGTATGACAAGATATTGATCTCCTCAGCTCTCAGAACATCCACAAAGAATTTTTTAGTAACTTTGTCCTTTTATCCCAATCACCTGAGAAAATCTATCATTTTCCTTTTTATAAGTGAAAATGATTGATACATCCATATAATGAAATGCTACTTAATAATAAAAAAGAAATGAAGACATCTTGAGACATGCAAGAAACCAGATGAATCTCAAAAGCATTATGCTAAGCGAAAGAAACCAGAGAGAAAGACTATATAATGGATGATTCAATTTATATGAAATTCTAAAGTATGTGAAACTATATCAATAGAAAGAAGATTGGCAGCGGCCAGGATCCAGGGGTTAGGCAAAAGATATCGACTGAAAAGAGGCATGAAGGCATATTTTTGGGTGATCTATTTCATGGTTGCGGTGGTAGTTACAGGACTGTAAGCAATTCTCAAAACTCATCAAACTATAAGCTTACAATTGGTGTTTTATTGTTTGTAAAGTATAGCTCAATAAAGCTGACCACAAAGATAAGGTACATGAGGGGCTTTGGGTTAAAATGAGCTAACTTCAGAGGCACTAAAGCCCTATAAGCCAGAAGCAATATCCTTTACAATAAAAAGATCTAGGATGAGGCCACTGAGTGAATCTCTTCCAGCATCTCAAGAAGGGGAACCATATTATCAGACACTGAGCAGAATAAGAAATTGGGGGTTAGAGGAGCAACTTTTATTGTTGTTAATCCTCATCTGAGGATATTTTTCCATTGAATTTTAGAGAGTAGAAAGTAGGGGGTGAGGCAGAGAGAGAGAAACATCTATGTGAGAGAGACAAATTGATTGGTTGCCTCCTGCACATTTCCCGACCAGGGCCAGGGATCCAGCCTGCAACCTACCTACATACCCTTGAAAGGAATTAAACTGTCTCCCTTCAGTCAGCGGGCCAGAACCTGATCCACTGAGCCAAACTGGCTAGGGCTAGAGAAGTAATTTTTTTTTACTTAAATGTAATTTTTTTACTTTAAATAGAAAACACAATAATAAATAATAATAATTTTTTTTATGGAGCACTTGTCTGCCAGAAATGCCCTAAAATTTTATAAGTAATGATTTACTTAATGTTCATAATAATTCTGTAAGTCTTATTATTATTCCCATGTGTCAGATAAGGTAACTGAGACAAAGGAAGGTTAGTTAAGTTTCCCAGGATCACAAACCTAGAAAGTATTGGGTCGGCAGCTAAGTAATTGCGGATTTTTTAAAGAAAATCAAAGACGATTTTTTCATGGAACTAAATAACTTTATTCTGTAATGTATTGCCCATTTTGATCAATGACCTCTTGCCATCTTTCAGGCAGCATCATAATCCCACGTTCAAAAAACTTCTGGTTTTTATTAGCAAAAAACTGAATCAGGTACGATTTGACATCATCATCATTATTGAAATTTTTACCATTCAAGGAGTTTTGTAAAGATCGAAACAAAAAGTAATCAGATGGTGCAAGGTCAGGACTATATGGTGGATGTGGCAAAACATCCCAACCAAGCTCCATTAATTTTTGCCGAGTGACCAAAGATGTGTGTGGCCTTGCATTGTCATGATGGAATACAACACCTTTTCGATTTGTCAATTCGGGCCGTTTTTCTTCAACTGCATTGTTTAATTTTGTTAGTTGTTCAATGTAGACATCAGAATTGATCGTTCGGTTGGGTGGTAAGAGTTCAAAGTAGACAATTCCTTTGTAATCCCACCAAACTGATAACAAAACCTTCTTTTGATGAATATCAGCTTTTGATGTTGTTTGAGTTGGTTCACCTGGCCTGCTCCACAATCTTTTCCGCTTGATATTGTTGTAAACAACCCATTTTTCATCGCCAGTTATCAGTCATTTTAAAAATGGATCATTTTCATTACGTTTCTTTAGCAAATCGCAGCTGCTAATGCGTTGCGTTAACTGTGATTCTTTCAGTTTGCGAGGAACCCATGTATCGAGTTTTTGAACATAGCCAAGTTGTTTTAAGTGATTTTCAATGCATGTATGTGATACATGAAGCTTCTCTGCAATCTCACGTGTTGTACTGTGACAGTCCGAATTGATTATTGCTTTGATTAGGGCGTCATCAACTTCAACTGGACGACCAGAGCGTTTTTCATCTGAGAGTGAAAAATCACCAGAACGAAATTTGGCAAACCAATTTTGACACTGCCATTCTTTTAAGGCTTCGTCACCATAAACAGCACATAACTTTTTATGAGCTTGCGATGCGTTTTTCCCTTTGCAGAAATAAAAAAGCAAAATATGACGAAAATGTTCCTTTTGATTTTCCATTTTTCAACGAACGCCAAACAAAAACTACAAAACAGATCAAAAAACTTTTTTTACTGATTAACAGCTGAATAGCCAACTATCAAATAACAAAATGTGTTTTACATTTGTACTATGTCTGCAAACCTAAAAATTCAACTGAAGCCATATATGTGTGAAACCAGCAATTACTTAGTTGCCGACCCAATATAAGAACTGAAATTTGAAGTCAGATATATAGGTTTAGAGTTTGTGCACTTAATCACACAGAGTTATTACATTTGTTTAAGTTTTATTAATTTAAAACTTCTCAGAAATTTAATAATGAGACACCTTGGGACATTTTGATGGTGTTGTATTTTATTATCAGAGTATATTCATGTTGTCATTATATATCACTACAGAGCCCCTGATGACTTTTACAATACAGTGTGGCTGGATTTAGAGTAGGGGTGAATTTTCAGCTTCAAATAAAATGCAACATTGGAGTTAATTAAATACACTGTTCTCCTCCATTTCTGTGCCTTCAGGGGGCAAAATTTACACTGACAATCAGCGGTCCAAAAAATATCCATGAACTAACAATGGTTGATACTGAAGGAGTGGCTACATAAAGATGGAAATGAAACTTTCATTATCTTTTGCTAGAAAGATAGCTACAGTCGTGTACGATCACAGGTTTCATGAGCAAGCTCAATGGATTAGATGAGGAATGTCACTGGGGAATTTTATAGGGATACTAGAGGCCTGATGTATGAAGATCCATACAAGAATGAGCCTTTCTTCCCCTGGCTGCCAGCACTGCCTGCACTCTGGCCGGAGCCACCTATCCATCTTCCCACGCTGTCCAGGGGCCTGGAGCAACTCATATTAACTTTGTTAGGGGAATGTGGTGACATAGGGTGGTGCAGAACGCCTCCATTCCACTCCAGCTTCTTGGTGCCTGTGTATGCAAGTTAACCCACCACCTTTTTTGGGTTAATTTGCATACTCACTCCTGATTGGCTGGTGGGCACCACAAAGGTATGGTCAATTTGCATCTTTCTCTTTTATTAGTATCAACATTATAATATTCTACATGCATTGTCCATGCATTGGGACTTTCACTGAAGAAGTTCTTTTAGAATAAACTATTCAATTATTGGGTAACATCATGGTCTGTATTTCCAACAGAGTGGAGATAACTTGTAAGCACTGGGAATCTGGCCTCTTTTTCCCATTTTTTATTTTGCACTAGTATAAGGAAGAAATCCTCAGTAGTTATGTCTGCCCTGAAAATGAAACATTTTCTTAAAGTGTTCCAAGATCTCTGTTCTCTACAAAGAGCATTAGCAAGCCAATGTAGTTATATATATTAGTCATAACTCTAATCTAGCCTTTACTCATAATGAAACTCCTATTTTGTCTACTCTTGTGCCTATTTCTCAATTGGTTCAAAATTATACTACAAAGATGGGGGATGTTATTCAAGGACCCAAATAATAGCAACAATGCTGACACTATTCTTTTTTTATTCACAGTGAAGAGTAAAGAAAGAGGGAATATTAGGAATAAAGGCAATCAGAAGATCAGGATATTATGGGTAAGAAAAATAGAGCAAAACTACTAAGGTCTCTTAACTTTCCTATATAACTTATCCTTTATCCATGCAATGTAATCTTCTCCTCTCTTCTCCCCACCATAGCTAACACCCACATCCATATCACCTTCCAACTCATCTCCACTCATAAAACTACTACAACAAAACCTTCTCTCTACCAATAAACTCCCCCACTGCTTTTACCTTTGTCTTATTATGGTCTAATGTCCAAAGACCATTAAGAACATACTTGGGGTCAAACAAATGTAGGTTTTTAACATGATGCAGTAAGAAAAAGTGCATCCAATGGGGAAAATAACCTCAGTGAGATAGTTTTGTACAGGGTTGAGTTTTGCACTTGATTTTTGGATTTGTTTTTATTGGGTTTTCAGAAAATGGAGGCTCCTTGGTCACTCTGTATATTAATAATTTTAATTAAGGAGGTGGGAGGAGTCAAGTATGGCTATCACTTATGAAGAAGCATTGGTTACTCATATTAACTTTGAAAGGAGAATGTAGTGACAGAGTGTCCTTGTTTTTGTCCTGTTCCATTAGTGTCACAAAATAACCTTGTCTGATGGTGATATTCTGTAAAATTGTTTATGCTCAGGAAGAAACACCACAACCTAGCTATTGGCTGCCAGGTCAGCTCACAGTTGTCAGCTGTCAGAGATTGTTTTATTATTTTCTTTTTCCATTTTTGTTTTTACATCCATTAGCTCACTTCTTTGTTCTGAGGCAGCTCAAGTGTTTGTTTTCATAGAAGAAAAAAAGTAATTTTTTTTTTTTTTTTTACCATCTTATCAAACATGACTGAATTTTAGAGTACAAATCCCAGGAGAAAGAAAGAAAAAAAAAACCCCACAACAACCACCTTTTAAGAAGCCATTTATGCATAAACATGGGAGTGTATTGGCTGTGCATATACATATGACTACTCTATGGGAAGTACAAATTCCTTTCAAACAAATGTTTATAGCTGCATTACAGGCATAGGCACAAACAAGTCAGAGCTATTTGAGGTAAGCAAACATATTAGTGAAGTTTTGTATACAGTTTGGTTATGTTAAGCTGGCTGTAATAACACTTTTAAAGACAAAAATAATGTAAGGAAAAGATTATGTACAAGATATCAGCATATTGAGACACTTTAATCTACTTTTTCAGAGATGGAATATTAACAGTGGAGAAAAGTATTACATTTCAAGCATAATATAGCTAAGCCCCAAATGAAAATTTCATTAGGTTTATCTTCAGCAGCAGATTGGGAGCACCAGAGATTGCTTTCTACACATAACACGAACCTAATGTACTTTGCTAATTATCTTATAAAAGAATTAAATTCCCTAAACTATAAACTCCTCTCTGGCTTTCTGGTTTGGGATTTGTATTGATTTATTTTTCAAAGTATGTTATTTCTTTTACCTATATGATTCCTGCAGAAACAGCTTTGGATGTGACCTGCTTCTTAAAAGCACATTCTGGCCATTTTCCAGCTTTCTCATATTTCTTATCTATATATAAATGCCTATTTATCTCTAGATAGATGTTCCAGAAAAGGAGCTAATGGTGGAAGAAACTGGCAAATTTTCACTACATTTGATTAGGTTAAATGTTTCCGTCCTCTGTGCATTTTTCACTCAGAGTCTGAATTGCTCCCTCTGAACAGCACTGTCCTTATTTTTCATTTCATCTCCTCCAGAGAAATGAGTCATGGAGGCCACTATGAAAGAACTGGTGAAAATGGTGGAGAAAAGGAAGGAAATGAGACAGTATTAGAGTTTTTTCCTTGTTCTGTTCAAGCACAATTATGCCTAGAAAATAACCTACTGAAATATGTAAACTGAAGCCTCTGAGCCTTTTTTTTTTTCAGTTGAAATGACCCAAATCGGTGGATTTATGTGAAAGATTCAGATTTTATGTGGATTTTACCAGATGTTCCATGAATGTCCACTTTATGGTACATGACCAATCCCAGGTACCATGGCACATGCTTTCCCAGCCTCCTCTGGTCTGTGAGAGTTTCTCTTTCCTTTCCTTGGCCTTCACTGTCTTGATCTGATCATAAATTCCTAACTGGCCAGGTCATGCCCCAGGCTTATAACTTTCATAGTAAAAAAAAAGTTATATTTGCCTTCAGCAAGCCCTGGCTAACATCTGGTTTAACACACTTTTGAAATAAGCAAAATCACTTTCAAGAAAGCATATCATCTTGTTAACTATCCTGAAATCCAATCCCCGTCTTGCTTTTTCCTACCTTCATGTAATCTTCCTTATCTTTGTAAACATAAAGACATTCAAACCTGTAAAGAATTTTCATGAGTTTATTTGAGCCAAACTGTCAACAAATGCTGGGAAGCAGAACCTCAGTGGATTGAGATGATGCTCCAGAGAATGGCGGGTTACATCTAGGGGCCCGATGCACGGAATTCATGAAAGGGGGTTGGCCCTTGCAGTCCCGGCTGCCTCTCTGCCCCATGCCCTGCTGCCCTGCTGCCCTGTGGCCCTGCAGCCCCGCCCACTGGTCATTTAGGAAGGTCATTCAGCTGTCCAGTCTAACTAGCATATTAGCTCTTTATTATATAGGATTGTAATAAAAGGAAGGGCTTAGGCAGGTTACATGACATCCATTGGTGATAGGTTAGAGAGGCCGGAGAAAGCAAAGCAGGGAAACTCCTGGGATTGGATAAAAAGTAAAATGATAGACACATACTTAGGTGGGTGCAGGAATAATTAACATAACAATGAAGGAATTTGTGGTCTCTGTCCTAGAGCCTAGAAAAAGGGATGTGCCCCAAGAGGCCCAGAAAAAGGGGCGTTACAAGTTACTCAGACATTTCAAGAGTATGTTATTACAGATACAAGAAGACAGATAGGCTCAGTTAAGGTAAAGGTTGACCTTGTCAGTGAAGATACCAGCCTAGGATGTAACTGCCCACCATAACCACTTTTAGTTCAAGTTTCATTTCAGACCATCCTTTGTGGTGACTTTAGGTCTCTGATTTTGCAAGACCATCATGCAGGCCTTCCCTTGTCAGGTTAGGATGTGGCCCCCTTTGTCCACACCTTTTTTACTCCTTAATTTCAAACACATAAAACAAACGGCAAAACTGTTATTCCATGAAACATCTGAGATTTTGCTTTTCGGCAACTGCCCATTTGGGCTCAAATAAACTCTTATAAAAACTCCCTACGGGTTTGAACATTTCTTACTCTGACGACCCAGCAATATATCCTGGAGAGCTTTATAATCAGTTCAGGAAGGACTTCCTCAATCTTTTTAATGGCTGCATTTCTTTTCATTGTCTGGATATATGGACCATACTTTATTTAAGTGTTCCTCTATTAATAAATATTTATACTGCTTTTATTCTTTTATTATTACAATCAATACTGCAATATAAAATCTTGTACATATAAAATTTCTTACATGGCTGAAAATACCTACAGAATAAATTTTTTAGAGCTGAAATTGCTGGGTTAAATGGCACGTATACTTATCATCTTGATATATATTATTGTTTTCCACAAATGTTTAACAATTTATATGCTTTCAATAATCTTCAGAGACTTTCTGTTTCTCCACTTTCTCACTAACATATTACCGGTAATATGTTTTAAAACTTGTTTATTTTTGCCTACGTGATAGGTAGAAATTGCATTTCAATCTAATTTCTACTTGCATTTCTCTTAATATGGATAAGACTATACATTTTTCACATGTCTAAGATTGAAGGGGGGTAGAATCTGCCACCCCAAAATATGCCTCTTTATTATTTTGGCTGATGATTTTTAAGAAATTGCAGATATAACAGCACAGGAACTTCATTTCTTTAATGCATTTCCCCCCGTCCTGAATTCAAATTAACTTTGTCCAGTCTAATAGCACCATGATATACTGTATATCCCAACCTCTTAGTCATTAAGCCTTAGGACACCCAGATTCTGGGTAGCATGACGTGATCTTAGCAACAAAGCCTCAGGTCTGCTGACCACAGAAATAGAGTTTTGGTCAAACTAAAAATAACATCTTGACTTTGGTTGTGTTTCAGCTCCAGGCCCATGAAAGCAGAACAGCCTTACCTACCACACCCTCATAAAACCTGTGTCTCTGGGGTTGGTGCCATGTCTTTAAATAAACCTTTACTTTCTTTGCTGCAAAAGCCTGTTCTTGTTCTCCTGGGCTTTGGTGCGTGCAGGCAAACAAACACCTTCAGTTTGGTGACAGAGATACAGGAGAAGTACTGAAAACCAAGTACCAGTTACCTTTTGGGAAGTTATGTTTACATTTATAAGGGAACTCTCCATCTGTCAGGGTGTCTTATTCTATACCAGGAAGAAGAGGATGACCAAATCCCTAAAAACTCCTAACAATGGAAAAGGCCAGACTTAAGTCTGCATAACAACTACACCCTTGTTTACTGTGCTTTTCCTGGTAACCTCCTATAACTGGCCTCCCTTACCCTAACCCGCAAAAAAATCTTTCTTTTGCTCCATGGTGTTTAAGGTTGTGGCTTGAGTCATTTTTGGGAATTACTCAGTTTTCCTGAGTATCTCCCATAGGTATAGGAGGTGTGCATGTTAATAAACTTCTGTTTGTTTTTCTCCTATTAAGTTTCGTCATTTTATTATGGGGAATGAGGAAGTTGGTGGGTGGAGTTTCAGCCAAGAAACTGAAAGGGTAAAGGGAAAATTATTTTGCCTCCCCAACAAGATACATTGGCATATTCTTTTCCTTGAAGTTAACATACCCTTTTCTTATAGGTTGTATAAAGTTTTTATACATATCAGAAATATTATCCCTTCTCTCTAATACAATTTTCAAATATTTCCCCAGTTTGTGACATGTTTTTAAAATGCTTATGTTGGTTTTGCCATGGGGTGATTTATATTTTATCTAAATTATTGAGTTTTACACAATTGAATTTTGGCTTCTGAGGTTTATGTCACATTTGGAAGAATTTTACCACTCCAAGATTACTTAAAAAATTTTCCCATGATTTTTCTAATATTTATATATTTTTTCTTAGTGGTTTCATAAGATATTAAGTTTTGAAGTAAATAAACATGGAGTTGATGTTAAAAATTATTTATGCAGTTTTTTTTATTATGGGATGTATTACATTTTGTTTGAAAATTCTCTTGCTGAACTCTAAGGTTTTTATTTTGTTTTGATTCCATTTTTCAAAATTATAAATTTTAACATTAGATAAGATTCCTGATATATCTATAATAGTATTTTCAAGCATACTATACAAGGTTACTACTACCATTGCATATACTAATAAGTGTATATGTAAACATATTATATTCATTAGAACAAACATGTTGATGAGAATCTACCTGTTTGCTAAGTTGGACTCTGGTAGCATGCATTATACTGAAGAGTATGCTAATACCTTAATATAAAATTAGGAGTGGGCCTATGTCCTTTTTTTAGTCCCCTAGGTTGAATAGCTTATTTTTGTGTGAATTTCTCAGGAGCCCCAAGGTAAGTAAATTTTTATATTTGGATTTCAGTACTAGTCAATGAAGGTATTATTTAGAAATTTATGAGAATATCTACATTTCTTTATTGATAGCATATTTCCAGAAACTGACTACATAAAATGTGTCAAAAATAGCATGTCCAATAACTAGGCAGGCTAGGGAGCTGACAAAAGATGGTGAATTGATTAAAGATTGCTTCAAGCTAATAGCACAGATATGCAATATGCCAGCCACATCAGGATGATTAAAAGAAAAGAGTGAAGAGTGAAAATGAGTTTTTCCTAGCCAGATTTTTGCATCAGGTGCTTTTATTGCTCATGCTTGCTAAAAAATCACCATATTTTAGGTCTGTTTTCATTGACCTATCTATCATCACTACTAAAAGGTGGCACTATCAAGAAAGTGAGAACACAATGCATACACTGTAAGAAAATCTTTATAAATTATATAGCCGATAAGGAACTTGTGTTAAAAATAAAAACCATGTTAAATGATATAAAATTTAAAAAAAATCAAGATTCTTTCCAGAAAATTTAGCACTTCTTCAAAATGTTAAACAGAGTTATCATATGACCCCGCAATATCACTCCTCAGTATACACCCGAGAGAACTGAAAATATATGTCCACACAAAAACTAGTGCACAGATGTTCATAGCAGCATTATTCATAATAATCAAATAATGGAAACAACCCAAATGCCCATGAACTGATGAGTAAACAGAACCATAGAGACAGAAGTAGACTAATTGATGGGCAGGAACTGCTCATGAGTATAGCATTTCTTTTTGGCTATGAAGATTTATTCCTAAGTGTGTATCTAAAAGTTGAATAATTCTTGTTTTTACAAGCTGTTGCTTAAGATGATCATTCAGGCTACATCTCTTTCCTCTCCCTATCACATCCTACACTGCAGTAAAAAGAACTACCTTGATTTTAAGAGCCAAGTACTGAAAATAAGTTGTATCTTACTATTGGTGTGTATGTTTAATTTGGCAAAGTTTTTTTTTATTCCTCATTAGCCATTATTAAACTAGTAAAAGTTATAATCAAAGACCTCTTGAAATGCATATAGGTATACCCACTATATACATATATATATATATCTATATATATATATATATATATATATGTTATTCTGGAAAATCTTGACTATTCCATTATGTTTTTAGAGGAAAAAGATTTTAAATTATTTCTACTAGGCTTATATTCAATCTATTTAAAATAAATTTATTTCTGAAGCAAGCTCTAACAAAATGCTACAATGTGTTGTCAGGAAAGATCAGCTGGTTGTCCTCAGTTACTCCTCAGGATGGTATTAATTTACAGAATTTACAATTGTTTAAATATTCATTCCCAGTTCTACTTGTCCAGAAAAATGTATGAAAGAGTATGGAAAAAATTTAGGAAGAAGAGCTTACTCTAAAACAATACTGTCTCAATAGACTTCTCTGCAAACCAGCCAAATGACCTTAATGGATAGGTGGCTAGAGGCTCTCTGTGTCTCATATACATAGATATCTGTCCTTGTTTCTTCTCACTCACCCACACACCCATCCTCTTTAGAGCTGATTGAGCACTGTCACGAATGTTTAATGAGTGTTTATGTGCCAGCAGTCTTTCACATTGAAAAATATAAATGTCTGCTCTACTGTAAATGGCAGGTAATACCTAAACCTGAGAAAACAGACAATGAAAAGTGATACTAAGATCTCAGATGATATAATGTAGTGACTAAAAGTCATCATTATATTATATTGGTCTTCCTCATTCTGGAGGTCTTCACTGGGTACAGGTCCAGCAGAGACATGCTAATACCAACAATGCCACTGCCAATGTACTTTCTAGGGATGGCCCTGAACATATTCATTTGCTGAAACACAAATGGAGATAGGGATATCACTCTTATATGTGACATCCAGAAAAGGATTTCCAAATGAATACCGTACATATTCATTTATTCAATTATTTGTTTGCTTGTTATCTATCTATGCATTTGATTATTCTATCTATCTATCTATCTATCTATCTATCTATCTATCTATCATCTATCATCTAAAAGCCTTGGCAATATGCCAGAAGCCAATTCTAGTAAATCAGCAGGGCTGAATCATTTGGAGATGGCTGAGGTATTTTCCCACACCTAAAAGATCTGCATTGATGATTGCTTGCTGCTAGACCTCTAAGGGAATTTCAATCTACATGGTATTGCCTCCTGCTCTCCAAACACCTGAACAACCATAGAGAATTCTTCCAATCTGACAGTGGATTCTAGGTACTAAACTCTGGCTTTTGATGTGCTTATCTACCTTGCTTTAGGTAGGACAATTTGTGTTAATAAAAAGCAAGGGGTCCTAAGACAAGAGAGAACTTAGTTCTGCCTTCCAAAATTATGTTTCATATTTGGACTCTTAAATCATTTATACACAGAACCTTCTCCAGATTCCTGAACCCTTCTAGATGCTGGATCAAGACCACTGGCAGCAATAGCAATTTTATAGTGTAGTAAGTGCATAAAAAACAATTGTTTTTGTTGCAGGATTAGTAGACAATACAGAAGAATATTATGTAGAATGTACATTTTCCTTTAGCAGCAATCTGCCAAACTCCAATGGGAGCTTGCAGTGGTCCTCTTGATAATTATGTAGCTGATGGAGAGCACTAAGGGTGCTAAAACTCTACCAGTAAACCATTCTTCCATTATTTTAATATTTCTTGATTTGGTTCTAAGACTAAGCTCTCCATCCAGAGGAAGTAGAACTATCCCTAGAATGCTAATTAGCTTCAAACCAAAAAGATTTGCTATTATAAAGGTCACCCAATCTCCAAACAGCTGCTTGGTTCTGATGAAGCTTTCCATATGAAATGGCACATAATCAGTACACAGTAAAGCTGGCACAGTTCAGGGGCTACGCTATATTATTTGCACAAGGACAGGTAACTTGTTCAGTGACCCTGGAATACCCATAGGATTTGTGCAAAAGGTGTTTTTTTGGGGGGAGAATATATTGAAGCTCCTTATGCAGACAGTAGGAGGACCAAATTCTAGACCTGTTTCTTTGTTTCTCTTCTGTAGTGGTCTGTTTTTAAGTTTAATGAAGCATTTCTTGGCCTCTTCTGCAGTATAAGCTCTATCAATCCTGGTCATTTGTGTCCGTGATCTTGCAAATGAAGTAAACTGTCAGCTATGCAGAAAAAAATAATCACCAAAACAAGAAGCACATTCATATAAAGACTGGTGAGCTATAGCTTACGGATTTTAGCCACATAGAAGTTTGAGCAGCTGTTGTTATTTTGCACAAGGATGATTTTTCTTCAGATAACTCAATATACCCCTTTACCTCTCAATTCTGTAATTTTGACAGCCATGTCTCTAATATCTGGAATTTATTATAGTGCTTTGCGTTCCTTGGGATTTATTACTATAAATGACTCTTGCAATTGCATTGTAGAATGCTGCTCAAGATGCTTTCACTCTAAGCATCCTATTTTACCTCTGTAGGAAGGTAATTTCTTTCTTGAAATTGGGCATGATTAACAATAAATGGGATGTTTGAGATTAATAGCCCAGAACATAAGCTACTATGTGAACAGGTAGAAGGTCCAAAGTCCACCTTTTGACCTTCACTTTGTGTGATGAAGTCTGGACCATACATACAGCCACAATCCATCAGGAAGAGCAAAGGGATTCCTTAGGTGTGCTGGCAGTTATACCAACAGTTGATGTGCCCCTTGTTATATTTCTGGCTGGTATTGTCCACTCGGGCAGAAAAAGACAACCATTTAGTAGAAAAGTCAGGTAAAATGAATCACTCATCTTCGTCTTTTTTGTTGCTAGATTCTTCCATTGTATATGCATCTTGTTTTTTGCTCAGCACTATTTAAACACATCACAAAAGACTGCAGCAGTTAGGCCTAGGGAAGCCTGTTCTCTTTAGTTGCATATGTATATCCATCTAATAGCATTCATTTATTACTTTGTATATTTAGCTTAATCAACACAATGAGCTTGCATCTTAATTTTAATGTACTGTGTTCAGTTGCGACTGAAATGCTGAAGTCCTCAGCGAGGTTGCTTCACTATGAATGCTGTAACTTCAATGTGCCTCAGAACCCACCACCTCCCCACATCTCCTTTTACCTCACCACCCCACAGGGAGGTCTCTGATGGACCCTAAGTCTGCACTTAGGCAGCCCAGCCAGGGCCATGGACATTTACAAACCACCCATTCTGATTTCTGTACTCCTTGAAAGTCCATGCAAGCCACCCCTCTCCCCCATTCCCCCATTTCTGGCTCTGTGCCCTGCAAATTCCAGCTATTTTTATGTCTATGTCTTCAATAAGATACGGGCTTTTAGTTTGAGTTCACTCCCTGGATCACAGTTTGGAAAGTTACCTCATACAGAAGAAGACGATAAACCTGAGGCTTCCTTCATAGGTTTCCTTTCTCTCAGGGATTGCTATCCTGCCATACTTGTTGTCCGGTATTCAGAAATCACTGCCTCATATACTTTGTCCAATTTTATAGTTGTTTTTGGAAGGAGGGTAACAACGGCTAGTTACTACATCACAGTTACTAATGGAAGCAGAATCTCTTTTAAGCCATCTGTTAATATATTTTACAGAGTTATGTCACAAAAAGCAAAGAGGAGAGAATGAAAATTAAGTTGTTAGACCTCACTCCTTTAAAATGAAACAATTAATTGTAGTGTGAAGCACAGCAGCATTACCTCATTGCTATGGCTCATAGAGACAGATCCACCCACAGGAAAGCTCCAGACTTTTAATCTCTGAGATGTTCCATCTAAGAATCAATATCTCTGAAAATTCATCGATAGCTCTAAAACTAAAAAAAAAAAAAATTAACTGCTGAGGCTCCTTTAGCAAAGCTCTCGAGTGGGATCAGATTTGATATAAATGATAAATAGGTAACAACACAACACTTTCCTTTGATAAATTTAATGATTCTCTAGTAGGGCTGAGTGTGAGATATGGAAAGTGAAGAGACACCAGACAGTGCATTAAAGTAACATACCTGGTGAGAAAATTCTTGGAGTTCTCATGAAAAAATAAAGAAAAGGAAAAGAAAAAGGAAAAGGGGGTCAAAGAGGAAAATCAGAGGAGGGGAGAAAAGGTTATTTATTTATTTATTTATTTATTTATTTATTTATTTATTTTTAGGTCTCTTATTTAACTAGGATTTTGATCCTTCTTATCCATAGCCTTCCTAAAATTCAGTTTCTTGTTATTTCCCATAACTGGCTTGGATTTTTGCCTTGCCCATTAATCTCAGCTCCCTAAGTGAGATCTATTGATCCTGTTAACTTGCCACACTGTCTACATTTTGCAAACATGGTGCTTCAAAAGTCTCTTTTCCCAGGAGAACTGGTGACATATCAAAACTTTCCCAAGAGATCTGAATTGCTTAGTTTATTTGATAGTGACATTTAGCCACTCTGACAAGTGTTTAATTATTATATGTTCCTCCATAAAGGTTGTCTCTGACAATATGTATAAATCAAATAAACTGAAGCACTACAAGCTATTAGTTTTCTGTTTTGGTTGACATTAAGTACTTGGTTATAATTAATAAATAATTTAGTATATTTATAGACAATGATGAAGAGAGCATAGTTGCTTCTGGGATTATTTTCTCCCAAAAGATATACTAGGCAGCTGTTTACCTCTAATAAAGTTAAATCTGATGCCACACATTTACACTTTGTTCTACTGTTCTAATATTACTTTATATTATGAATATGCAAAATATATTGTTCTATAGTGTGGTATAGAGGAAGGACCACTATAGCCACCAGGAGTCATATATTTAAGTCCCAAGCTCTCTGATGTCTTGTAAATTATTTCTCCTATCTGGAACTCAGTTTCCTCAGCTATAAAGCCCAAGTATGAACTGGATAAACTCTAAAAGTCTTTTTAAGTCCGAAATTTCCCAAATTTTGTGTTCTGTTAAATCTTTACTGGAGCTCTGATAGGGATTATTCTCTCATCTCATTAACACTAAGCCTTTCCTACACCTTATCTGTCCTTCATACTCTGAGTTTCTGACCCAACTATATTAATTGTGGGATCAGATTGGAGCTACTTGAAGTACATATCATTTTAACATAGAAAATAAGCCAAAGTCAGGTTAACTCACCATCTAAAAGTGAACTCACCTCAGTTTGCTATGTGATTATACCTATTTTCCAATGTCCTCAAATATGATTTGGTAAATAGGTGGTTATGAAGAGAATAGTGAGGGAGATGGATGGAGAGAGAGAAAAAAATCTTTATTACCCTTACCTAAGGAATATTTACTGTAGTTCCTGCAAGGTGCTTGGTGCTGTCCTAGGGGCTGAGAATACAAAGACGAGTAAGAGAGTCCCTGCTCTTAGAAAGCTCAGAGCCCAGTGGTAGAGACAGAGTTAAAATAGTTATTATATAATACATGGTGATGTGAGCAGCATTTAACTTTTATGAGCATTTACAATATGCCAGATTCTGCAAGAGCTCTGTAAGCATTATTTCTTCAATTATAAAAAAAGATCCAAGAGGTTAGTCAAAAGTACTGTTTCTTTACCTCTGAGCTGTCATGGTCCTCTCCATTGCTCCTTTGAAATCTTTGTTAACTCTCCTCTATCTAATAACTCTCTGGTTCTATTTGTGTATGCATTTCACTGTCTAGAGGAAGAGAATGTGATCAGACACTTTTAGCAGTATTATACATTTGGGAAACAGTTCTGCTTTAGGTCACCTCACCTCCCTTACATTTGGATTCTGAGACACTATGAATTAGTGACTCCTGGGACAGGTGCCTTCCCACTAGTGGAATCCCATATGAAAAGGAAGCAGGGCATATGGTATAGAAAATGCTGCTTCCTTGAGCAAGCAAAATTCCAATAGGCTGCATGATTGACTTACTCAGTTCAAAAGATATAGATGGGTTTTCAAATACTGGAGTATATCAACTGTGGAGTATTCTTTATGTTATCATAGGTAAATGCCATGCAGTACGATTAAGTTTAGAAACAAAGAAATAAGCCAGTTAACCTTTCATGGGATCTAAATAAAAATATTTCTCCAAATCACATTCTATATGTATATGGCTCTATTTCTCTGGCATGTGAAATTTATTTTATTTGTTATTTTGATAGGTAGGTATTTAAATTTGGGAGAACATAGAGATTTGGAACATGTTGTTAATTTTTAGAAGTCTGAGAAAATAGCAAGTAGAAAATAGGAAGTATAATGCAACTCCCCAAGTCTTTAGGAAATGGAGGTGGGGGAAGCAGATTTGAGAATATATGTGAGATGAATGGTACAATAATGTGTTTCAACGGACTATGCCACAGTTACTAGACTGGCTGATTTCTGAATATAGTTGCCATTAAACTAAATACACAGTCTCACATCTGTCCAGTTAACAAATGACAATGGCAGGGTTTAGAAAATGACCCCTCCTTTAAACAGCGAAGTATGAGAACCACAAATCAGAACTTCAGAGTACCCTCCATGCCTTGGGAGTGGGACTGTTTACGATTATATGAACAGGAGGGAAAGTGGCACCAATGATTTGGTGTCTCTATTTTTATTGATTTGAGAGAGATATGATTGAATTGTTGTTCCACTTCCTGATGCATTCATTGGATGGTTCTTGTATATGCCCTGACTAGAGATCAAACCTGCAACCTTGGTGTATCAGGACCACACTGACCAATTGAGTTACCCAGCCAGAGCCGTAGTGTCTCTGTTGAGTATATTGTAATAGCATTTCCTTCATTACTTCATCATATCTTTTCCCAATAAATTGAAATATTTCCCAATAAGACAAATATCCGTTATGAACTATCTCTCAAATGCCCCATATCCCTCCCCCAATCCAATTTCCTACAAAAAGAAAAAATATCTGTCCTTTGTCCCTCCATACCCATTAGTAGAATAACATTTTTCTTTGAATGCTTTCACACTCTGTAATCAACATTAGCTTTTAACATAATTGTCAATGAAAAACCTATTATGATTGTAAAGAAAAAAAATTTTTCTTTAAATATCACTTTCTTACTTGTTAAACACATATATCTTTTTCCTGTACCCCTGAAACCTATATAATTTTATTAACCAATATCACACCGATAAATTCTAATAAAAATAATAAAATAAAACCACTGCCAGAAAGTATTAACACCTACAAGAAAAGGCATTGAACCCAACCTTTAATAATACCAACTGTTGAAGAAAGCAATTTCCTGTTCCTGGACGGTAAAGGCCAATCAAGGCTTTCCGACAGAAGTGACACATCGAACATCACTTAGGAAGATCACTGTATTGGAGTACATAGATTAACTAGAGAGGGAAAGACACTACCGGCAGAAAGACCAGCATCACTCTAAGCCCATCTATTGAAATGAAAGACCATGCTATCCAAAGTAAGAAGTTATTATTAGAAGAGCAATGATTTAGGATTATTGTTTATCAACTATTTTATACTCTCAACAGCCTTCAGTTATCACAAATATGAAATTTTGCATTTAAGAGATATTAGGTGTGAATACACAATTATGTGTCAGTCTTTCTTATAAATTGCTGGCCCACAAAAAGATTACTGACAATGATTATTCATTATACGATTGAATTAAAATTAAAACTTAAATGAAAATTAATGCTGATAATTTGTCCTTGTTCATAGGAATTATACAAAAGCCTCTGGGAGTTGGATTGGTTTGAGGCATTTGAAATTCAATGTTTAACTGCCAAGTGGATAATATAAGTGAGTAACATTAGCCTTGTGCATCAGTGTTGGGGATTTGCAAACTGGAAGTATACACACCATCTCAAGGAGTCAGCCACTCTGAAGATACTCTTAAGAATGTGTCATACCATGGAGAAGTTCTGTCCTACTGTTGTCAGATCTTATTTTTCAAGAAAAGTCTAAAATTTAGATGCAAAGGGAAAACCTTATTTTGTAAATCTAAGTTCAATTTTTAAAATTGCATTGGACAATAAAATCCTATTTTCAGGTCAAATGAGGCTATTTATCTATTTGAGATGTTGGCTTAATGACATCACACTAGATATCCAATGTGTCCATCTCATAATTGTAATAGATTTGAAAGTGGCTCAGGATATTAGTACAGAAATTTAGAGAGAGAGAGAGAGAGAAAAAGGTGGCCAATGTCACCTATAACTTTTCTCTATAACTTCTTTATTTATGTTATCAATGCTAACTTCTCCCCACTTTCCATTACAAACCTTTAAATTTGCTACCAAGTTTTAAAGTGGCATAGTTGTGCTCTGATTGATTGGTTTGATATTTTATTTTATTCTTATGGGACAATTTTACTTCCTTGTACTTGAAGGGTGAAGTGGGGGAGAGGGGAAGTCTCATTCATCAACGGCAACTGCAAATGCTTTCTGGGAATACAAGCACTGCAAGAGTCAACTAATATTAATTGTGTAAAAAAACAGTTTTCCAATTTCATCCACTGAGAGAGGGTACACCTTCAAACTTGAAGAAGAATTCCTTAATTTGGCTAATTAATGAGGATATTATTACTAATTTCATGAAATTCGAGCAGGAGTAGGCCTTCCTTCCCCTGGCTGCCGGCACCAGCTTCCCTCTGGCACCCGGGATGTGGGCTTCCCTCTCAGCCCTGGCTTCGTCCAGAAGGTCATCCAGTCTAATTGGCATCACGCTTTTATTATTATAGATTTGTTCTTCTAAAAAGTATTGGGTAATACCAACACACGTTTATAGTCTAGCCACACCATATCTACATGGGCAACAGACAGGGACTCTTAGTGACCTAGATAGCAAATGGTCCTTGGTTTTCTACCCGTATACTACTTGTAGAAAAAGACTAGAATCCTCAGATCATAATTTTGAAAATTTTCTCAGTCACATGATCACTAATTACCATACAGTATATTAAAGGGGCAATAAAGTGTTTTTGGAAAGTCCCTGTTATCTAGAGACCCTAAGGAGGCAGTGGGGTTGATCATATTGATTCAACTCTTGGTGGCTGATTTTTTGATGGGTTCTAGACCTTCCTAGCCGTTATCGATCCCATGACTCCAAAGTGTTCTCCCCAGGGTACTCATTTGCCGATAATCAGTTTAAAAAGACAGCATAGCTTGCTGTCTAAAGCAATTACCCATGCTTAGTTTCATATGCTCTTGTTCCTGAATATCATTATGTTTAATGTTTCTGTTATCGTCCCTTGGTGGTTTGCTTCATACCCGCTTAGGGAAAACAAGATTCATAATCTGATGTTTAATATTCTAGTTGTGCATTAACTTTTTTTACATGTCTCTGAGGGTCAATATCTTCTCCTAATTCCACTGTGTAATATATCCCTTTATGCTCCAACTATGTGCATATGTTAGGATATTAAGACAAAAAATCTCTATATAGATTGCATCCCCCCCCCATAGGTATTTGTAAAACACTATATATTTCTTATTAAGCTTATCTTCCATTCATTTAAAAATAGTTATTTTATCTACTTATTGCAGTGTGGTAGTAGTTTGTAATCTAACTAGAGGCCCAGCTCATGATTGAAATCGTGTGAGGAGGTGCCCCACCTCCAACCGTGCTAGGAGGCACCCTGCAGAGGGTTGGGACCTGTGCCTGACTCGAGCAGCACTGGCCCTCACAGGAGTCAGGCTGGATGGCACCGTGGGGGGGGGGGGCAGGCCTGTGCCTGACTCACAGCATCCCTTAGAGTCCCTGCCTGTGTCTGCTCTGGGGCCACCTGAGCCATTGCACAGGCTCAGGAAGGCCCTCCTGCCTCTATCTTGTTTCCACTCTGGGCCTCACCTGCGCATGCAACCTCCTTCTGTCTTGTTGTGACCCATTACGAGTCCTGGCCTAATTTGCATATTACCTCTTTATAATATAGATGGGTGAGGTATTTATGTCATGAGGAACTATAATAAAGTTAGACCAAAAAGTGCACTGAGAGAAAACCAAATGTTATAGAGCACACCGCGTTTAATTCTGATTTGGGGGGCTAGGAGACATCCAACAGTTTACTGGGAAGGAATTTTAAGAATAATCTGACCAAGTTATTCTTCCAAGAAGCTTTCTTCCACTGGTATAAACACTGGAAGCCATGCTATCCAAAAATAAGCATGCTGCCATCATTAGACATGGAAAATGCCCTCTCTCAATGTTACTAATAACAGTAATGAACAATTGAAAATGCATTTCTCTCTCATTTACACATTGCTATTAATGAGACAAAATGAAATGAAATGCCAGATATTCCTCACAGAAATACAGAAAAGGTGAAAATAAAAAATGTGATCTGAGATTTAATTTGCATGTCTGAATATAATAAAACAGAGGGTACCCTCCATGATCTATCAGAAAAGTTAGCTCTAAAATTTTCATAAAATTAACCAAATCACTCCACAAATATATGCATTGTTACAACTGTTATACTTTCTATGAGTAAGAAGCACATCAAGCTATGAAGGAAGAGGTGGATTTTAGATGAGAGGTTTACTGAAGAGTCAAAAATATTTGCTTGGTGAACCAGATATTGGAAAAACAGTTGCATGAAAATAAGAAATAAATACATCCTCTTAAGGTAGAAAAAAAAGAAAGTTTTACAATATATAATTAAATTCTAATATTATATAACACGATTTTTTGTATAACCAATTGAAGTACATAAATTCATTAAACTAAGCATGATAGCCTGCTTGGTGTTACGTATGCCTTAGGATTTAAAAGAAAGATCTTGCTTTTTTATTACATTTTGCTCCTTCTAGATTAAATTTATATTGCTTCCTTATTTTATGAAAATATAATACCATTTGTTATCAGCCTTTGATAGAAATTCTATTTCTTTACTCTGAATTTATGAATGCAGCTAATTGATTCACAGCCTTAATTTGGCAAGGTCAGTAAATAGCACAAGAGATTATAAACATCTGGATTGAAAATCCAAGACCTTTGAATTAAAATGTCTAGTTTTCATTTGATATAAATCTTAACAAATAAAAACCACAAGCTATTTGCATAAATGACATGTCTCAGAAAAAAAATTGATGGTTTATGTGTGATAAACTGTTTGTATGCATAAAAGTTCTTGATATTTACTGGAATTAGGTTCAGCAGATGTCACATTAACATTTGGCAAGAAAAAAGGCCCAAATGAGTGATTGGAGAATGTTAATATGCTACACGGTTTTAACTTTGTATATAAACACCAGAGACTTCAGAAAGCTATTAAGTATTGAAATATATTAACTGACATTATGTGTGGTACAATAGATATATTTGGAATGAATGGGACAAAGTAAAAATCAATGATCCATTGAGGTGGGGTTTTTCTTCCTTTGTAAATCCTGGAAATATGTTCAACATTTTGTTTAGGGTTTATGGAAAACGTTGGTAAAATAGTAGGGCTATCCAAATGGAGAAATAAACAAATGAAATATCTTCTAAAAAACAAAACAAAACAAAACCCAATACACATAAATACTTCATTCTCTTAATCATTAGACAATTAAAAATTTACTGAATATTCACAATGTTCTCAATATGGTTAAAGTTAGTTCATGTCCACATCTGATTCACAAAAACAAGTTAGATTTGATGCCTGGTAATAATACAGTAGTTGAAAGAATGTAAAATGTGGTTCCTGCCAGGTAGCTCAGTTGGTTAGAGCTTCATCCTGATACACCAAGGTTGCAGGTCTGACCTCTGGTCAGAGGACATACAAGAAGCAACCAATGAGTGCAGAAATAAGTGGAATGATAGTTCTTAATATTTTCCTTACTGGTCCTTTCACTCTTTTGAGTAAACTGTAGTAATGCATATTTTTCTACCATGTTGACAATTTTGCACAGCTTCGTAATATTTTGGGAAAAGAGAATCAAATAGTAGCATCATGAAAACAAAAGTTCTTACCTGTTCTTAGAGTTATTTCTTACTTGGTAATTCATATTTTATTGAATTTGCTAATTGGATTTTTCCAGGGGAAAATCCTTCTTTTTGACTCATCTTCCTACAAATAACAAATACAATTATATACCCAGATACTTTCTAAGTAAAACAGAATAACACACATTGATTACAAAGGGTTGTTTTAAGATTATATACTTTTGCTTCTTATTTTCATATGCTGCGGAAAGGCTATTCTGGGGTCATATTACTTGAATATGTTCATTATTTTCCACTGAAAGAAGGTAGAAAAGGAATGTGGGTGGGGGTATAGAAAGTGTGTTGTTGTCATGAACTTCACAAGTCTTAAAACGGCTTGTGTTTGATAGACAGTTCTCAATTACCAACCCTCCAATTTTCTCTGTAAAACAGAAGTCAGTGACTTTGGGTAAAAGTTAGAGTGAATATGAACAGTTGAGACAAAGAGCATTCAGGACAGAGAAATTTAACTGTGCATGCCTCCTCCCCACCCTCAAGGAAAACAGGTTTTCCTTAAAGCAGCCGCTCTCAAACTTTTTGATTTCTGGGCTCCTTTACATGCTTAAATATTATTGAGAACACTTAATTTTTTTTCCTGTTATGTGGGGTTTAGTGTGAATTCCAACTATCAAAATTGGACTGTCAAAAATAAAAATTGACATTTAGCAATTAATTTTAAAAAACAAGATGAATTCATTCTGTGTTAACAAAAGTTACTTGTGTTATAAAGAAATAACTCTTTCCCAAAGGAAAAAAAAAATTGTGATTAGGATGGCATTTAAAAAAAAAATCTCTTAAATGTCTTACTTGACAGAAGACAGCTGGGTTCTATATCTGCTTCTGTAGTCAGTCTTCTGGGATATCACATGGTATGTAGCCTCTAGGAACCTCTGCCATACACTCCAGAGAAAAGGAGTACAGAAAGGCAAATAACACGCCATGTTGTAGTTGAAATAGTTTTGATCTTGCAGACTCACTGAAGGAGAATGGCTGTTCTAAAATGAAATGTCAATCTGTTCCAACAAAAGAACAAAGCGAAGGACAATTTGGAAGTGAATTTCATTTGCCATTCAGAATACCTGAGTATGCAAGTAAGTCCCAAAATACATTAAAATTTTAGCAATATTTGCTTAATTTTTGATGAGCTGGCTTCCTTGGTATGTTAATCGAAGCCATAGCCTGTAATATGGATAGTTGTTCTTTACCTTCTGTGTAATCTGCCTACATAAAAGAGATTCTGTTTCTTATTAAGGAGTTTTCTGTGCTTTATGTCATTGTTTTTATTCCCTTGAAAGTCAAGGAAGCAAAAATAATACAAGGAAGAACAAATAATGAAGGTTCTTCTGTTAGGGACGAGTTAAGATAGTGCTGCCTTTTAGGTTTACTTTTACATATTTTATATCAGTTAGATTAAATAGGTAATCAAGTAGTTCCTCAGTCACCTACAATTCTAAGTCAGTAAGGTGAAAGAATCCATGAAAATGTTTCTAATTTTGCATTCCCAAAAAACAAACTCTAAATTTAGAAAACGATAAAATTAAGATTTTAGGATATCTATTACATGCAAAAACATCTTTGCAATTTCCCAGGGAGCTTCTGGAAAAATCACACATATGATTTCCTTTTTTTCCCCTTTCAGAATAATGAGATGTTTCTGTGGATATTGCAGTCTAGTGGAAAACATCTTACTCATCAAAGGAAAAGGCAGAAATCTTTCCCAATCAATCCCTTTCCTTTCTGAAATATATAAGGCACATCTCAGCATGTGCCTTATATATTTCCTATAACCTCTGATCATGCTATTTTAGAGTTCTATACATTAATTCATTTATAATTTTCACTAATCCACCTCATCTATATTTCAATTTAGGGGTAATTACTCTAAAGTTTTTTTTTCCCAACAACTTTATTATTCACAACACATTTATACTTTGATGCAACACACACACACATTCATAAAACATGCTCACAAGGAAACAAATGTTTTAAATGATAGGACTCTATATATTTAAGATGTATTATTATTCTACTCTATTCTAGATGCTATCTGGTTTGAGTTAATCTGACTCTACTTTATTAAAACAAAATTTCTGGTTGCAAGCCACTAAATTGATTTTATAATCCACAGTTGGAGTGTGAATGCTAGTTTGAAAAACACTTCACTAAAATCATTTTTATTGTAATCTGACCTTTCCCTACCATGCAAATTTTCATATTTCCTTTTTATTTTTGTTTCTTTAATAGTGAAAAGGTGGGAGAGCACATCAGCAACCTGTCAGTGATATTATCTGTCATCTGACTTTTCCTTTGCTAAAGAGTGATAGAAGCAGCCACATGATAAACCAGGAGAAAGGGCTTTTAAAATTTGGATTGAATTAGAATCAGCAGGTCCAAGGTACTGTTTACTTCTTTTCCTTGAGGAATTCAGAATAAAAGACAAATGATATGATAAATTAATTTCAGACCCGGTGCACTTTCCTCTTTCAAATGAATCCATTAAAATCCAGGGAGCATCTGCTGACCTATGCACATTGCTATTCAAAGCTGATTCGATATTTTCAGGAAGACAGTGGAATGAAAACATGTATTTTTAAGCATTTTAATATTATCTACTGATCAGGTGCCTCAGCTGTTTTATTTTTACTGATATCATAAAGAAAGCAATACCTCATCCTCAGGAAGTAGGAGCTTCTGCTGAAGAATTGTACAACCCAGACTTCCTGAACCGGAGGTATTTCTGAGAGCTCACCAAGACCTGCATGAAGGGCTCCTCTCCTCTTGCCTACCACAGGAACTGGTGCCTACATCTTTGTGGCCCCTTTCTCTTCCCTTTCCCTTCCCCTTCCCCTTTCTCTTCTCCTTCCCCTTCCCATTCCTCTTCTCCTCCTCCTCTCCCCCCTCCTCCTCTTTCTCTTCATCCTTTTCTTTTTCTTTCTTTTTTAAAAAAAATATATTTATTTATTTCAGAGAGGAAGGGAGAGGGAGAGAGAGAGATAGAAACATCAATGATGAGAGAAAATAATTGATCAGCTGCCTCCTACACACTCCATATTAGGGACTAAGCACACAACTCAGCATGTGCCTTTGATCAGAATCGAACCCAGGACCCTTCCGTCTACAGGCTGACACTCTCTCCACAGAGCCAAACCAGCCAGGGCAGGTCGTCTCTTCTTCTTTATTGTGTACCACTACCCACTGGGTCATGCCACATTCTCCAAACTGGCTGCCAGAGGTTTTTAATAAAAAGTTTTACTGAGAAGATAGATTGGATAAACACATTCAAAATGTAAACATGTCAATGTGACAGTAGTTTAAGGCCTTTTTTTTTTTTTTTTTTTTTTTTTTTTTTTTTTTACCAGTTCTTCTAGTCATTATTCTAGGTTTCTTAATGGGAGCAGGATGGTTTCAAATAGACTTCGGTCTCCCTTTCTCTTGTGAAGGGTAGCATATGGTAGCATATACCCAACCTTCTCCCCGCCTCCCCGCTTACACCCTGCCTCTTTCCCTGAAATATCAACTCTAGGGGATTAATAGGTTTGAACTTGTGTCCACTCAAGTGTCCAATTACATCAAGCAAGTAGTTTGTACTTTGGGGACCACCAGTGTATTTCCCACATGACTGAGCCCTGTATATATTTCCTATATCCTCAGGAAATGTACCATTACTACCTTTACTCACAATCATGTTTTTATATTATTTTTTTTCTTTTGGTAGCCATGAAGCTTAACTCTAGTGATTCCGTCAAATAACTTTTTCTTCAAATATAATCTGAAGTGGAAAAGCAATATATAAACCCAATAAAAGAGGAGCATTTCTATTTGAGGAGAGGAAAAGAGTTTTGGAGGCCAGTGAACTCATCACTACAGTCACCTCATCCCTGATACATATCCCGTCCCCTGAAGTCCTAAGACTTTTCAGCTGACATATGACATACATGTGAGCACATATATAACTTGTGCCATGTTTAAACAAACAGTTCCCATTTCTCCTATTTGATCTTGTGAAGCTTTTGAAAAGAAAACACAGTAAGACATACTGATTTCTGATTAAATATTTAATCTCTAATACTAAATTGAAAAATCACTACTAAATTGAAAGCCCATGAATGACCGTTTTGTTGATTCCTAATGGACAGTGAGAATGGGGGAGAGACCTGCAGATGAAATACTTCTAAAAATGTTGGAAGACAAAAATCTGATGAAGAAGTGATAGCTGTGCCTCGGAATCTGAGAAAAAAAGGAATAAAAGCTAACACTTAAGAACCTAAATAGGAGTTTACCTAAAGATGATGTTGGAAATTTTAACAATCTGTAAAGAATGTGCTCTGACCAGAAATTGATGTTAAGTATCGATTCGATAAACTAATGCCAGCCCTGAAAAAGGAAAGTGAGCATTTCCAGTAAGTTCTGCACATGGCAACACCCTGCCTTTGGAAGAGAAGGGTGAGATGTGGGCCAGAAAGCTGGGGGACTACTTGCAAGTTTTTCTAGAGAGTAATTTATGTACCACTGATCATGGTACTCATACTCACCATGTGCGAGGCTCTACTCTTGGTGCCCTACAGACATATTTTTATTCATTTAATAAACCTCTTGACAGGTAAGGAATCTGAGGCCCAGAAAGATTAACTTACTCAAGCTCACCCTTGAGTTAGTGATGTGCTATGGTTCAAACCCATTCAGTCTCTCTCTATTGCCTTAATGACTATGCTATGTTGCTGCCTATTTCTTTTCTAAGACAACTTTGATGGAAGGAGCTATAGTTAAGAGAATTTCTGCATAATAGGAAGCAGGTCAATGAGTGGAGCTGAAAATAATGGAGTTAAATTATTTTTCTCTATTCTGAATTGCATGGCCTTTTAAAGAATAGGGATTATGGTCGGCCAGTGTGGCTCTGTGGTTGAGTTTTGACCTATGAACCAGGAGGTCATGGTTCGATTCCCAGTAAGGGTATGTGCCCAGATTGTAGGTTCGATCCTCAGTGAGGGACTTGTAGGGGGCAGCTGATCAATGTTTCTCTCCCATCACTAATGTTTCTATCTCTCTCTCCCTCTCCTTTTCTCTCTGAAATCAATAAAGATATATTTTTAAAGAAGAGTAGGGTTTATAACATTCATTTCTAATTAATACCATTTGCCTTCAAGTAATATTAAACTACTTAATAAATGGTATAAAAACATTACACAATACATTTCTAATTCCTCCCTCCCATCTAATCTTCTCTTATTATCTACTTTTAATTTTAACATATGCTATGAAACCAAATTACTTTGGTATTATTTTTGCTTTATACTGTTTCAATAAAAAAGAAATATACTTTAATGTTATCTACATTTTATTATTTTCTGGAGATACTAATTTTTTTTTCTTTTGTTAATCCTCACCTGAGGATGTTTTTCTATTGATTTGTAGGGAGAGGGGAAGACAGAAACATCAATGTGAGAGAAACACATGAATTGATTGCCTCCTGCACAAACCCTGACAAGGGGCCAGGCTGGGAAGGAGCCTGCAACCAAGGTCCTTGCCCTTTATAGGGATCAAACTCAGGATCCTTTCGTCCATAGGCTGACACTCTATCCACTGAGCCAAACTGGCTAGGGCTAGAGATACTAATTTTTTTAATATCTTAGTTTCTGTGTAATATGTGTGTGTGTGTTTTCCGTTAAATAACTTTTTTTTTTTTTTTTTTTTTTTTTTTTTTTTTTTTTTTTACATATCTTATATTGGAGATTTGTTAGTAATAACTTCTCTTTGCTTAAAAAAGTTTTTATGTAAGCTTCATTTTTGTATGATATTTTTGCTCTATAAGATTCTGGGTTGTAAGTTATCTTCTTTTTTTCAAACCTTTAAATATGTCATTCCACTGTCTTCTGGCTTACATAATTTCTGACATAATAATTCTTATTCTTCTGTATGAAATATGGGTTTTTTTGTTTGTTTGAGCTGCCTTCAAGATATTCTCTTTATCTTTGGTTTCAACAGATAAAGAATATGATATTCTTAGATGTGTTTTTGGAGAAAATACTTATTTTGTTTGGTGCTTCTCTGAGCTTACTGGATCTGTAGTTTCATTTTTTTAAATTAATAATTTAAATGTCTACTTCCTTGTTCTTGTGCTCTTCTCTTTTTAAGAGTCCAAGTAAATGTTTGCTAAACCATTTGGTGCTGTTCCATAGCTCTTAGGTTATCTATTGTTGTTGTTGTTTTTAACTCTTTGTGTTTCAGTTTTGGTTATTTCTACACCTTCTCTTCCTATTCATTATTTTTTTTCCCTTTAGCTACATCTAGTCCACTGAGGAGTACCTCAAAGGCATTTTCTCCTCTATTACTATGCTTTTTATCTTTAGGATACCCATTTGTTTCTTTCCAATGGGTTCTCTATCTCTGCTGAAACTCCCCTTATGTGCATGTAATGACAATTCACCGTTTCCACAAAACATTTTTACCATATTAGTCAGAGCTAAATGGAATTTCTTCTCTGATAGTTCCTGTAACTGGGTCATTTTTTGAGTCTGGTTCTATTGATTGCTTTGACTTTTGACAACAAACTATTTTTCTTACTTCTTTTCCTCGTGTTTTTCATTGAACACCTGTCATTGAGTGCAAACCATAGATTTTGAAATCCATAGTATTTATGCGTGGAAATGGGCATACTTCTTTTGGTAGGTCTTTTGGATGTGGGGTGAGTCAATCTAGTTAGAAGTTAACTGTTTTTTAAATTTTTATTGTTACCCACAATACCTTCAAGGCAGCACTGATTTCAGTTTCTCAATGTCCCTGCCAACCATCAAACTTCAGCAATTTGTTAAATATTTTTAGCCAAAATATTCTTATCTTGTTCTGTGGCACTTGACATGACACATCTCCCTTCTGGTTTGCATCAGGGAAGCCACTGCTCTCTGCCTCTTTGGAGGAACTGGCTTCTCCCTTGATTTTAGGCTACCTGGTTGTCTTGAGATCTCATCTATCTCAGGAGTTCAAGAGCAGATAGGATTTTGTAGATTTGTCGAGCTTTTCCTTGTTGTTAGTGTGAAACCAACACCATTTAAAAATTTCTCATCATGTAGTGGAAATGGAACTACTCCACCCAATGATTTTTGGGTTTGAATGTCACCTCCTGAGCCCACGAAACCCAAACCTGGCATTATTGGCTCAGTTCAGGAGTCAGTGGGCTGTGGTTAGCTTGGCTCAGTTACAAAGGTAAGGCCATTCCTGCTTCTTCCTAGTTATCTGTAGGCTCGCCTGAGGGAATTTCACCTCTTTCCTCAGCATCATGTAATGAGATTTTGTAGTTTTTCACCAAACATGGGGCGCTTTTCACCCTTATCATTACACAAAGTTAGAGTTTTTTTTACCTCTTTTTTCTGTTTTTGGACCCGGAGACTCGCAGGTCCTTGCCCTCAACATGGGTTTTGTTTCTGTTCCATGCCCATGTGACACAGCCCGTAAAACAGCATCTCTGGGGAGGTGTGATGCTCTAAGTGGGGAAAAAGAAACCCAAACATCTTGGCTTTGGAAAACCTGGACACAAACCCTATCCCCACCATCAGTGAGATCTAGAAAACACCTTCCTCATATAATTTGAAATTATGGGTAGGTATTTTAGTCAGCTGTATCTGGATCAGTTTTAAAAGTTAAGAATGATGTGTTTGGCATGTATTTGTATACAGTATTAGTGAATCAATAAAGATTATCTTAAAGATGAACTAGATGTAATTAAACAAGTTGCATTTCAAAACAATGTTTCAAGTTATTTACACAACCTTTTCATCTGCCCTTATTTTACGTTATCATGGTCTTGAAAATCATTTGGATCAATATTTCCATTTTTAATGAAGAGGCTGTGGAGACAGAATAATAATTAACAACTACTGAGAGACAGATCTGGGACACAAACACAAGTGTTTCCAGCGCTACCCCTCTGTGCACTTGTATTGTGCAATGATGTCTCCTTAAAAAAAATTACTGTCCATCGCGATATGAAAGGTAGCTTCGTTGTGATGGCTCCACAGAAGAAAAGAAAAACACTTTCAATCAATACAAAGTAATTCAGTGCTTTCTGTCATAAGTAGAAAAGAGATTTTCTGTCCTGAATGTTAAGTTTAAAACTTGCTGAGTTGACAAAGAATGATGAAGTAGTTGATATCAATGCTTTTTTAAAAATGGATGGCAAAGAAAGAAAAGTGGGCAGGTGGGCTGTCTGTAGCAGCATAACAGACTCAGGGGTGCTGGTAAAAATCGATGATCCCAGTGAGATTATTGAAGCTGGGCATACAAAGTGCAAGCAGTAATGAAAGTCTGCTGCTTTGGCACTCTAGTGTTTTCGGGATAACACAGACATCAGAGCACGTACAGTTATCTGTAACCGATACCTAATCCTGTATTCTGTCACAAGAAATATGCCTGCTGTGTCTCACTGCGTATCTTTAGGCAGCAGGGTGGGAGGGTCTCTGACAAATGGGCTTTACTTTCACCCCCCAACTTCTTAAAAAGTGAAAATCTTCGCAGAGAGCCACTGCTCCCACTTTGTCCCTGTGTGCAGTGGTCTTTCTTATTAGATTCCCTCCCTCTTCCTGTCATGTTTCATTTTTACTCAGAAGGCCCCAAGCAACGTATAAGCAATGGGTAAAGCCTGGTAGGCAAAAGGAGATTCATTTTCTTAAAAACTTCTTTCTGCCACCATGTACTCTTCTAGAGAAAGTAATGTCACTGTCAGAAACACACTTTAATTTTTGGTTTTCTGGCCTTTCTAAACAATTCATGATATACTGTAAAATCCCTTAATGAATTCAATATCAATGTACCTTTGTTGGCTATAGGAAAAAAAAATAAGAGGAAAGGGTATCAGTATTGAAATGTAAAAAGTTTGTGGAATTAAAAAATAATAATCTTCTATTTCGAGTTTCGGAGTCTTTTCACACTTTATCTTATTTTAGCATATGTGGGGATTGGCAAGGTTCATTTCAGTAACCTGGTTTTCAAACAACTAATTATTGTAGAAGTGGGATTAAATCCATTTCTCCATTTCTCCATTTCTCTAGACTGACCCTTTAGCCTTTAGCAGATATTTCTTATTTCTAATTCCTTAAAACCCAATTTTCTCTATATCATCAGAGAACCTTACTTCTTCACTTTAAAGTTAAGGCTAGAATTACATGGAAGCAAATCAAACCAAAACATACCAAGATAAATGGTTCAGTGATGTGACTCAAAAGATGTATTTTTCAGTAGGAATTTTGAGTTTAAATAAGCCACCCCCTATGAAGCAATCACATATGACTCATTCCTACATGTCTAAAACCAGACATTCCATTCAGGCAATTGTATTTTCCAGGTATGCCCTGTTCAGGTACAGAATGTTAGTTACAATTTTTAGAAAGTGCTTATAGGACATTCACTCTCAGCAACCCAGGTCTTTTATTTACCTGAAAGGCAAAGGAAGGTAGTTAAACTGGTTTTTCCTTGGGCATGCTTTACCTCCTACCACTCCTCTTGGGTTAGAAATAATGGCCTGATGCAGCTTTCAGAACTTGGGGCAGACCCTTCTAACACTCTGCATACAGATGTGCCCACAGGCACATGATGCCACAGGTGAAGCCAGCTATAATACATTAAGGATAACAGGAAAGGGTATATCCACAACTTTATTAGCAGGAAGCATTTTTACTTGTGCATAACATTTCTCATGAGGGAACATCATGAGAACAAGTTCCTACATTTTTAGTAATGTCTTCACACTTCAGAATATCTGAAAGCAAGAGGTTCAAGCTTTTTTGACCTAAAGCAGCAACACAGCACAGCAGCTAAACCGTGGAGGCATCTTGGATGTCAGCTTATTCACTAAGATAGAGGCAATATTGCTCATGGCACTTTTTATATCTGAGGTTATGTTGTTGAGGTCCATAGTTTCTATTGCAAAAATAATTTGTTCAACACTTTTAATCATTTTCACACATTTCCAGCTTTGGAGAAATACCATGCTTTTATCACTTCTGCCAGTTTAGATAAAGAACTTAATACTCCCTTAATAGTAAGGGAGTCTTAGTTTCTCAAGGTATTTTTTTAACTACTTGGAAAACTTTCAATGCCCTGACTTTAGAAAGCCTTGGGGGTTTCAATTACCTAACCAAGAATAAAATTCTGCATTTTGTGATTGCAGGATTTTATTACTTTAAGTCTCTATTATCCATGAAAAGTTTATCTATAAATTTACACATGTAAGTAGTTATTTTTTTGCCCCATGCCTAGTTCATCTTTGAGATCTAAATGCTACAATAAGCACAATGGGAAGCAGTAAATGCTGTAAAAATCATTACAAATATAGGGCTATTTACTTGAACTTGTTAGTAACAAGAAATTAAAAATAATTTGAACAGCTCTTGGGTTTTAAAAATGGGAATATTTAAGAGCTGCTAATGTTAATTCTTCTGTTCAGAAAAAATTTAGGTTAATCCGAGATACATGGATTATCATAAGACAAAAATCTCATTTAATATAAAATACAGACAGTCCTGATTTAAATCATTTCACTTAAGATTTTTGACTTTACAATGGTGTGAAGCTATACACATTCAGTGGAAATCATCCTTCAAATTTTGAATTTTAATATTTTTCTGGGCTACATTTATATGGATTGACACTCTCTCATTTGCCCAACAGAAAGTTAACATAAATGTTCTGAGCTCTTTTAAGGTAAACTAAGCTAAGCTATGATGTTTTGTAGGCTACATGCAGTAAAAGCACTTTTAACTTATGAGAGTTTCAATTTACAACAGGTTTATTAGTACATAACCTCATCATAAGTTGAGTAGCATCTATATTTCTTATGCTTTAAATTTAATGATTTGCTCAAAGTGGTATGTATTGTAATTCAATTTTTTTAATGGAATATATCCAAATAGATGATAAGGAATTTGGTATGACCTAATAAAATAAGACTCTTAAAACATGCACCAACATATATGGTGGATAGGAAATTCCTCTTATAGAAAAATGTTACCAATAACCCAAAAGTAAAATGTCATGTTATACTTGGATGACAATTTTTAGAGCACTTTTCACCAATGAGGTGATGTGACCCATGAACCAGCCCTACAAGGTAGGTAAATGTCATCAGAATATGAATGTAATGGCATGATGCCTTTTCCAAATGAAAGATAAAATTACCCTTTAAAAATAACATTAGGGGAGAATACAAATGGAACACATGAGATCATCCTGCTGTAGAAATGACACAATCCATGAGGTTGCCTGGAACTGTGTTATCCAAGACTTCAGAAAATATGAAAACTTTAATCAAGATCTCCTGTCTGCACACCCTAGGATGCATGCCTGCAGTGCCATCTTAACTGAGCAAGGCTCTGTGGTAACAGAGTAAGGGGGTCTGCAAGAAATTTACAAATGCCGGGTCTAACGAGCAGAAAATCACAGTGTATTTGCACTCTTCTGCCTGGAAGAGGTTTTCCTAATGAACCAGCACAAACACTTATTTGTGTGTCTCTCCTTGAGGAAGACTTGCTGCATCAGGCTAACATTATTTGATGCCACAGGCAATTAAAGTCCTCCAACTTACATCTCTTGCTCTGTTTCCATGTTAACAAGATGACAAACTACTTTTATAATAAATTTGCTTAACCTGTGCCTTTCCAATGGAAGGCACCTATGAGGCATGTAGATCATTCACGTTTACTTAGAAATGACAAAATTATAAGGCATTTTGTTAAGATGGCAATGTAAAATCTTTTTGGTTACTTGGCGATGGAAACTCTTCTATTAAGAAGATATAATTTGCCCAGGTATGAGCATGTTCCAAAAAATATTCAAAGGAAAACAAGCATCACTGGAAAGTGGGAAAGCTGCCATGAATATGCTGCAATCTTCATATATTTATTCTGCTCTAAGTTATTGGGTGCTCACTGGAGGCTAGGTAGATCTCTAAATGCTAGCATTGATCAGTAAATAAAAGATACAAAGATCCTTGCCTTTATGCAGCTTACACTTTAATTGGAGGATTCAGAAAATAATGGTAAACATAAAGATATAAGATAGTGATTAAGTCCTTCGGGGGAGAGGGGAGAAGGGGAATCAGGGTAAGTGGTGTTATGAGTCTTGGGAACAAGAAGGCAATTTGAGGTATAAATAGTGAGGCCAGGATAAACTTCATTGAGAAGATGAAAATGGAGCAAAGACTTAAAAGGGGAGGAGGAGTTAGACAAACAGCTGGGAGCAACTATGCACCTGCCAGAGGGAAAAGCTAGTCTGGAGCCCTCTGTGAGTACAATTTGAGGGTTTTCTCTTATATTAATACTAGAGCTCAAATTGAATGCAAACAAGAGAATAGATTGATGACACTACTTCCCTTGCCCACCCCAAAGCAGGGCATGTACTTAGAGAAGAACCTAGTGGAAGCCTGCTAACCGTTTATAACTTACAAGGATGTGGAATAGGCAACAGCGATAATGGCAGAGGAGTATTTCAGCTCTTCCGTTAAAAAACCTCTTTGAAATGGATTAGCCCATAGAAGGAAGAAAACTCAAAGAAGAAAGCGAACTTACTTCTATTCAATAAGAATTTTAAAATAACTGATTTAGTTATTGGATCTATTCAATTAAGCCTTGATGAAAAATAAAACTTTAGAATGAGTAAGACTTGCATGGAGATGACTTCTGCTACAAACATGGTGATTTAGTCTGTGGTTTCCATTTGCTCCACCTTCCAAAGTGTGAATAAATGATCCAAGAAATATGGAAACCAATGAAGGAATTTAAAGAAATCTCTGGAAAATGTATAGCAGTCAAGACTGGTTTGAAGGAAGAGTCATTTAGCACATATGATTCACCAAATGGAAAATTAATGAGGCAAATAAGTGAAAGTAGGGTATTCCAGCCACAACCGTGAGTTCTGGCAGCATAAGCTGAGGTAAAGGCTGACTGAGAAGCAGCTGGTAGGCAGCACATAACCTGAAGGTCTCAATGTACAGACTGGCACAGATATCAAACTTTATTAACATCATCTGCTAGACTATACCTACGATAATGGGCAACTGTTAATATGGATCTCTGGTGAACAGAAATGGATTAATCATAATCCTTAGTTTATGATATATTAAGTAATTGGCCTGTGAAAGGACTTTTATTCATTTGATCATGTACTTACCTATCGTCAATAATATGATGTCAAACTTGCCACCCAAGCCAAAACCTAAGCAATAATATTAACTTAGTTCTACCAATGTGGTCCTCCTCTAGTTTGTCCCCTGCTTCTTTTCTATAGCTGATAACTATATTAAATTTTATGCTTGCCATTTTTTCCCTTTAAAAAAAAATAAAAGAGTTATCACATATATATGAATGGTGAATAAATGTTTATTTTTGCTTGATTTTGAATTTCATAACAGGGATTCATTAATATAGTCTTTTGGGTCTTGCCATTTGGTTCACAGTGTATTATGGGGGCTTGACAGTGATTTTGCATTGAGCAGATGTGTGTAGCTGCTTTGGAAGTTCTGCACCTGCCTTAGCACAGGCCAGTTCTCTGACATGGGTGAAGCGATCCCTGCTGATCCATTGTGGCCTCCCTACCACCTCTGCATCAGCATCTGTTCTGTCCATGGCTTCATATTTTTGGTGATCCCGTACCAGCAAGACCCCCTCCTGGGTGCTACTTTTGTCAAAATTAAAATCAGATCAGTAAATAGAACTGAATACGAGTTTATTGTGCACAAAAGAACCATTCACAAATGGAGAGTCTTCAAATCCGAAACCAATATGAAGCTCTGAGGCACGATGGTACAGGATGGTGTACGAAGTAAAAAAAAAGGAAGTTGTTAAACCTTTATGATGACTGGTTATTATAATGGGAGTTTCCAGACAGCAGGACATCGGTTAAACCTGATTATCTTACACTATTCTGGAATATGACTTAAGTTTCTTTTATGGTTATCAGAGGCATTTACAAGAAATAACCTAAGTTTCACTTCATGTTCATGAAATAAGCTAATTTAATTTTGCTTAAGTGGCTTAAATGGCTTTATCTGCTTGGAGATTTCTAAGTCTGGTCTCTATTCTATTTTAACAAAATAACAATAGCTCAAGCCAGGTACATTTCTCAGAGGCCACTTGGCCCTGTAAACTTTGAACTTCTGGGAGTCCAGCTGCCTCCATTACTGCCCTCTGCTCTAGTCCTGCCATGTGTAGTTGCTCTGCCTAAGGTCTCACCAGGAGGGACAGAGGCAACTTCTCAATGTTCAGAGATACTGGATGCGTTCAGAGTCCAGGAGATTTATGTTTTGTTCACTTAGGGCAAGCATCTCAAACTCAAAGGCTAACACAGGCTCAATAAACAAGGTTTAAGTTTTTGTGGGCCGCAGAAAAACAAAATCTTCAATTTTCATAGAAACATAGGTATGCTTTGATAGAGACATGCTGAATACAAAGGGCTGAAATAAATGAGTAATCATTAACATAAAATTATAGAACATTTTATTTTATTATTATTATTTTAAAATATATTTATTGATTTCAGAGAGGAAGAGGGAGAGAGATATTGAAGCATTAGTGATAAGAAAGAATCATTGACCAGCTGCCTCCTGTACTCCAGTAGGGATTGAGCCCACAACCTAGGCATGTGTCCTTGGCCAGAATCAAATCTGGAACCCTTCAGTCTGCAGGCCAATGCTCTAACCACTGAGCCAAAATGGCTAGGGCTTATTTTCTTTTTTTAAAAAGGGATAGAGATTGACCGAATCATGGAGAAGATGGGAAACAGCTTACAAGGAACCATTTTATAAAGTCCAGCCCCAGCAAAGGCAGCTGAAATGGAAAGGCCACAATACATGCAGACCCATTAAACTTAGGTCTTCCTCCTAACTGAATTCCTCAGCCATGCTGTCATTTAATTTTAACGCTGATGAATCATCCAGAAACAACAGGACCTTCGTCCACTAGGAGGAGTTTACCAATCCCTCTTCCCACTCCTGGCCCCTCTCCCCCAATCAAAATAGTCACCATAAGCAAAAAATAAGAAAAAAAAGAAAACAACTGGAGGGGGTGGGTGGAACCAACCAGTTTTCCTCAGATTGCCGAACATGTAATATAAAATCGATGTCTTAAACTCTTTACATAAATCACAGGGCGGGGACTACCAAGAATTCATCTACACTATTTTAGGTGAAATACTAAAATTGCTTAGGCATTTCTCATGTTAGGTAATTCATGTTCTCCCCTAAACATGAATTACCATGAAAACAAACATGTAGAGTTAAACAAAACAGCTAAATCAAACAAAATTCATCTAGCTGTGTAATATTAGTCCTAGATGATGCAAGTGTGGCCAATCGATACATTCCATAGTGTTGCCCTACTGACTTAGGGAGAAACTCATGACATAAGATGGCCTAATGAAAAGACACCCAAAGAATTTTGCTAAAACTATTGGAAAAGAAGTACCTCTGTTTTTTGCTATAGTTGCTAATCTGTACAATACAAAACTGGAGATTCCAAGTGTCATTCTCAGAGAAAATCAACATGAAAATGTGGCCAAGGCAAAAAGGAAGCTGAAATGAGAAATAGGGACAGAGAGAACTCTAATAACATCTTTTGTGCCTATTGAGCCAGATGTGATTAAAGTCATCTCAACTTTGTGATTTCCAGTTAATAATGCATTTTTTTCTTCTTTAAGCCACTTGGAATCAGCTTTCTCTTACTAATTGCTCGAGTTAAAAGAAAAACACTCCTGAAATATCAGAGCATACCAACTGCACAGGCAGAATTTGATTGAAAATGCAGAGCCACAATGAGTAAGTAATATAGAATAATAGACTTACTATTGTGACTGTACTTTTTTGCAATTGTTGTAACCAGGCAAGGGGTGGGGGGGAGATAATTCAATGGAAGCTTTTTCTTCTGAATCTGATAAGGGCCTGAAATCACTGTACTTCTCTGGGTCAGTCATTGGAAGTGAAGCTGGACAGGAAGAAGAAGTAGGAGATGGCAAGGATGCATTGTAAGTCCTGAGCACACAATGGAGCCATGTCTATCTCTCACATGTAGTAGAAAGCTGTGAAGATTAGGCAATTGTGTGCTAAGAGGTAAAGGATAGTATATGACAGTAGTCGGCTAACTCATTAGTCAACAGAGCAGCAAACCGCAGCTCGTGAGCAGCATGTGGCTCATGAGCCACAGTTTGCCAACCACTGATCTACAACTATCACATGGTGCCCTGCAGGAAAGGATAACTTCATCAAGAGTTGCACATGCACTTTTCCCAGGACTTGGAGAAACAGAAGGAAGAGACAGGAGATCCACCATGAGATAAAGGAGTTGCAGGCTGGCTGTTGCCCAACTAAGGTAAACTAAGCAAATGAGCTACAATATATATAAGCTGCAACAGAGCCTCCAACCTGCAGAGCACCATGGCAGCTACTTAGTTATTCCATTTTCCAAATATCACACAAATTTCTCTTACAGCCCACCCTAACTCAAAATCTTAAAGGGAAGGAATTCTGGGAAATTAGTTCCAGCTTAGCTAAACTTGCACAAGAACAAAGCCAAATCCACTCTACCAACTCTTCTATCACTATTGGTAGCAAAACATACTTTCCATTTTAAAGATATTTTTATTTATTTTAGAGAGAAAGGGAGAGAGAAAGAATGATAGAAGCATCAATGATGAGAAAGAATCGTTTACTGGCTGCCTCTTGCATAACCCACCCAGGGGACTGAGCTAACAACCCAGGCATATGCCCTTGACTGGAATTGAACCTGAGACTCTTCAATCCATAGGCCGCTACTCTATCCATTGAGCCAAATCAGCTAGGGCCATACCTTCCATTTTAGAGAGTAAAGAGAAGACAGTAGACAAAAAGTGACAAAATTCCCTGTCACTGTACCTACATCAGTATCTGTATGCAAAGCCACCCTTTCAGATTTCTTGCCCTTCATCCCATTATATATATATATATACATATTAGAGAGGAAGGGAGAGGGGGAGAGAAATAAAAACATCAATGATGAGAGAGAATCATTGATTGGATGCCTCCCACATGCCCCCCACTGGGGGTCAAGCCCACAACCTGGACATAGGATCTTGACCAGAATTGAACCTGGGACTCTCCAGTCCACAGGCCAACTCTATCCACTGAGCCAAACCAGCTTGGGCCATCCTCTAAATTGGATTCTGTATTCCATCTCTTCTTACCTTCCTGGTGACTCTAATACACTGATTTTTTTTCAGCTCTGCCCCTTCCCCCCCTTAAAAACAATAAGATAGATTAGTATGCACTAAACATGAAAAGGCTGTCCAATGTATATTGTTCAGTGTAAGAGCTATACATACACATATGGATGTCATGGTGCTTTCATTACACACATATACAACATCCCTATATAATAAAAGGCTACTATGCAAACTGACCAAACAGCAGAATGACCAGTCGCTATGATGCGCACTGACCACCAGGGGGCAGACACTCAATGCAGGAGCTGCCTCCAGTGGTCAGTGCACTCCCAAGGGGGAGTGCCTCTCAGCCAAAAGGCCTGAGCTGGGCTCACAGCTGGCGAGCCTCTTCTGCCTCCACAGCAGCGCTAAGGATGCCTGACTGCCAATCGTCAGTTGGACATCCCCCAAGGGCTCCCATACTGGGCGAGGGTGCAGGCCAGGCTGAGGAACCCCTGCTGAGTGTACAAATTTTGTGCACCGGGCCTCTAGTGCAAAATAATCCCCAAAACATAATGGGGAGCATATTTTGGAAGGAAATACATGACACACAGAGCATTTATGCTTGTGGTGTGGGAATAGGGTAGAATTGTGGTTTTTTATTTTATCTTAAATACTTTTTTACTCTGACTTTTGTTTTATAATTATTATTCATTTCTGTACATAAAAAGTGATTAAAACCAGCATACAGTTATATTTTGAAACTCTCTCAATTTACAATTCAATGCTTGCCTAAGATTAGGAGAGAGAAGAAATAAACATGCCAAAAGCAAAAAACAGAAAAATAACAAACAACAATTAAAAAAATGCAAATATAAAATTTCATGTATAAATGTGTCCATGAGATAGTCCTTGGGCAATAAATAAATAAATAAATAAATAAATAAATAAATAAATAACTGGGAGTTAGTTTATTCAAACATACAAGAGAGAATTAATGAGTATGAAAAAAACAAACAAAATGAGAACACAGATATAAATACATGTAAAAGAAAAAATACAAATACATGGGGAAAGGCTCAACATTATAAAAATTAAAACCTAAAACTGCACATGTATTAATGGATTTGTATATATACTTCTCACAACTCATCTTTTTTTGTGTGCATGGTTGTGTTATATTGACTGGAACCTGAGATTTATGGAACACAGTGTGGAAAATATTACTTTGCAAATATTAAGTTTTTGTTTTCTTAAAAATTAAATCTTTAGAGAATAATTTTAATCTTAAAATTTTCTGGACTTAAAAATAATAAATCTATGCATATTTTAAAAAATTCTTGTTGAATTTCCTTGGGACATAAATTTCATTGAGTTAGTTGAAATTTATAACTAACAGGGTATAATGCATTTATGAAAGCTATATTTATATAATTAAAATTGCTTAGATATATATTTTTTTAACCTTTGGCTGAAAATGATAAAAGAATAAAATTCAGATTTTTACTAAAATATTTTCATGATTATTTTTCAAAATAAATATTTACTTAGGTATTGTTAATAGTTTTTCTTAGGATTGCCCATTAAAAACTGTTTATAAAGTGATTTGAATAGAAATATCTTCTACTTTTTCTTCAGTGATCACACTAATTTATGAAAAAATATTATATGAGAATATGAATATATACAAATATATTACTTATATAAAATTTTGTGAAATATTAGTTCATTAATTTTATATTCTTGAATATAATTTTTTATTGCAGACATCAAAATACATATTTTATTAACCATCAAACTATATACTTTAGCATACCAATAAAATGAAAAATGAAATCCCCTTGATTCATTTTATGCATACAATTTGTTGACCAAACATTTAAATTTGTTGTATTTATTGATTTCCCCTTTCCTTGACTACATTTATGATAAAAATACAAAGCAAATTAGTTAACATTAGTGAATGCAAAAGGCATACTCAGGAGAAATATTCATTTTTCTTTTAGGCTATGTCTAATCAGAGAGGTTTGTGGTAATTGCATCAACCCTTAATGTTTGTGTTAATTTGTGCTCTGTGGGGGTTTATAAGCTTATTAGCCAAATCAACATATTGCCTATAAAAAACACAGTGGGATGGGAAATCTCTTGATTTTGAATTTATAGGATAATGCTGTTGAATCTTATGTTTTGGGATTTTCAGTGGACATAGAATAATTAAAATTATTTCTATAATTTACTTCTGAATAAATTAGTTTGTGTTACTGTTTTTTTCTTATATACCTTATTTTTTTAAAATACACATCAATGAATGTCTCTGCAATACGCACACTGACAAGAGGGCTACACACTTTAATAAATCCTTTCTTATTAAAACTTCTAGTTAAAACCTACACATTCTAAACATTGCCCTTTAAAACAGTGGTTCTCAACCTTTCTAATGCCTCAACCCTTTAGTACAGTTCCTCATGTTGTGGTGACCCCCAACCATAAAATTATTTTTGCTGCTACTTCATAACTGTCATTTTGCTACTGTTAATGAATTGTAATGTAAATATCGTGACCCACAGGTTGAGAACCTCTGCTGTAGAGCCTCTTATATTAAGACCATCAGAAATGAATCATAATGTAACATAATCATAATGTAAATATCTGTGTTTGAATTGTAATATAAATATCTGTGTTTTCCGATGGTCTTAGGCAACCCTGCTAGGGGTTCTCAACCTGTGGGTCACAACCCACAGGCTGAGAATCGCTTTTGCAGAGCCTAAGACCATCGGAAAACACAGATATTTACATTATGATTCATTAACAGTAGCAAAATTACAGTTATGAAGTAGCAACGGAAATAATTTTATGGTTGGGGGTCACCACAACATGAGGAACTGTATTAAAGGGTCGTGGCATTAGAAAGGTTGAGGACCACTGCTTTAAAAGGATAAATATAAAAATAAAAAAATTAATTTAATGGAGCTGATTTTGTGTAAAGTGCCAGGGGCTTGGTGGAGCAGAGTCATGTGGCTCTTTGGGTTGCTTCTGACCCAGAAGCTGGATCCTAGGCACCCGGGTTCCCACTTCATTGGTTCTTGCAGGGTCCTTGTAAGATCAGCTTTGTTGTGACCTGTGTCCATGGCAAGACATCCACCTGAACAAGATTCAACAGAATTCCATGGAGCTTAGGGCAGCAGAGTTCTTTCACCAAACTCTGGACCTCTGAACGCCAATTCTACTCATACTGTAACAATATCAATGTCTCTACTCTTTTCCATACTTCCAGGATTTATGCCTGCCAGAGCAACATTTCCTCACTTTATGTTTAGTGGCAGAAATTTTAAGAGCCTATTTCCATTCATCCTCCCTTTTTTCCTTCCTTTGACTAGGTCCATTTCCCTTCCAACCTGCAGAAAATGACAGTGGTTCATCCCTGGCAGTAGATTCTGTGAGAAGTACTGGTGTGGTGACAGCCGCCAGGTTAGTGCTCACCAGCATCTCTCAGAACCGTATCTATACTGTCTGTGACATGGACTCTGTGTATGATTTCAGAGGGGGTTCTTAGAAACTTAATCAAAATGTCTTAATCTAAACATTCTCATCTATTAGATAATGGGGGTAAACTGTATATTGGAAAACTGGAAGATTCAGTTGAAATAATTTATTTTGGAAATCTTGGAAATCCTGATACCAGCAATAAGACTAGATGATTTGAGGATTAAGACACTATTAAGTTAAAAAAATTTTTTAATGCTTCTAGGGCAGGCATGCACTTTATCTTTGACCGTGGTAACCAGCCGACTCAATTGTCATCTATTGCTAATGCCTTATGCATTTATATTACCTGCTTGCCTGCTAAAAGCATTTGAATTAACATCCCCTGATGCAAGCTTTAAAACTGAATTCTCATTATAATATAGAACCTAATACACTCTTTCCAAACAGTAAGATTACAGTTTATGCAAATTATTTCTATGTAATCAGAAATTCTATCATAAGATTGTATGGTATTTAATGTATCATGCGATGGTAAATGTTCAATTTTATTTCGTGTTTGCCATAAAAGGACACTAAAGATAAAAAGGATGATAATGTATAAAATTTGAGTCGCATAATGACTCTGTGAAGTAATGCTAATCACTCCTTTAATATGTAGAAATCTCAGTTTAATAAAATTTTCCTAAGATAATTTTGTTTCTTGGCAACAAGTATTTGTAAAACATATGACATGAACTATAGTATTTACAAAATGCTTCATGCTTGATGTGATATCTTGGGATCAAAAATATTTAAAAGTTGCCCTTTGAGATTTTCTTTTTATTATAAGGAAGCAATGAACAAGCTCTCTACTCCCCAAAATTAAATAGCAATTTGGAAGGAAAGAAATCTGGTACTGCCTGAAGTCTTTTTTAAAAAAAAAATAAGATACATATTTGTTTAAACATATAATTAAATTCCTATACAGGTGAAATTCTCACAATTTGTGTTTTGCATGGGTACAAGAAAGAAGAAATTTAATTTTGTGTCTCTACATAGAGTTATTGCATCAGAATACACTTTGTTTTATTGATTTGATATGCAAGCTACTACCAGAGATTGCTATTTAAATCATATTTTTTTATTGATAAAGCTGGATTGCTTTCCTCATACTTTTTCTTCACAACACATTTTCAATAGGTATTTACTCTCATTTTATTTCGGTTTTGGATGAAACCATATGAACGTGTTTACAATATACAAAATGAGTGTCTGGAAAACAAATGAGAAAGGGCCTCACAATCAGCATCAACATAAAAATCCTAGAATTCATAATAAAAACAGAATGTTGGATCTAGGAGTAAAAGTGTCAAATTGAAACAAGTTAGAGTCCTCATGTACAGTTGTAGGGGTTTGAATGACTTTGAGATGGTCAAGGAAAAAGATAAGAGACAGAACCACACAGTAAGCTCTATTGAAGTCATGTGGATAGGGCTGCAGAAGACAGCGAGTCCCACAGAGCAGGAGTCTGTCCAGAGGCTACAGCACAGGGCCCCTACTCAGAGGGGGGGGAGGGCAAGAGAGCTTCCCGGGGAGAGAAATAGCACAGAGGGGTTTATGTGTCTAGGTCACATGTGTCAAACACAAGGCCCTCGGGCCAAATCCGTCCCGCCAGGCCTTGCAATGTGGCCTGCACCGCGCTGTCATCACTGCACTCCGCTGCGTTTCCATCACAATGACAGTTTATGACTGTTCAGTAAACCATTCGGCCCGCGATTTAGGCTGGATTTTAGATTTTGGCCCCTTCTCTGATTGAGTTCGACACCCCTAGATGTCATCCGGCAGCATGGTCATGAGTCTTTAGGTCAGAGAACTCCAAAGGTAAAATAAACTTGGTTGGACTATTTAAAATAACTGGATGGATAAAAATTTGAGTTTGGCACTGGCTGGCATTTAAGCTAACGTGTCTCGATCTACAATGAGGAAATAAACAACATAGTGTCCAATAGACAGAGGACATGTTTGGTTCACTTGTTGGAGAGAATAAAACTTGAGCGAAACATAACAGTTGCTCCACTAAGGCATTTCAATGTCTCTGATGTGGACTGGATCCTCTCGGTGGACTGAGATCACTTTAAAATGTTCCTCTCGTGCATCAAACTCAGAGTCATTTTGTATGAAAATACACATATTCAGTCTTTAATGAATTAAAGAAAGGGAAATCATCATGTAACTAAGACAAAGGACTCAGCGTAGAGAATGGAAACAAGATATACAGCACACGGGGACCTGGGGACACAGAGACTAGGCCTTTGGGCCTGATGTCCTAAAACACACATGGTCAGGCTTTTAAGTCAAGAACCACACATACGCAGGTTGAGGATGCAGGTGGGCTCTCATCTTGGAGAAGAGAGCAAAACTACACTGAATAGGGCCCAAAGTATCTCTTTCCACTAACTGAATAGATATCAGAAATGAAGTACTCAGTTATTATGAGACCAGTATCTGAGTCTAAACATAATTGTACCATCAGATGAAAGAATGAATCTGAGACAGCACAGAGATACAGATCCTGCCTTCTTTTAGGGCCCTGATAAGGGAAATTGCTATCTTAATGTGCTTCCCGTGGTGTGCATACAAAAATACTATTTCTTCATCTTTATTCATTTGTAAACATTCTTTGGTAGGAGATATATAAAGCCTATGTTGTATATATTGCCTGTCATAAAGTTTACATCTTTTTCTTTTATCCAATTTTGCATTTCACTGTTTCAGGAAGAAGCTGTCTATTCTTGATGTGGCCTTCTAGACTTTAGTCTTCCTAGAGCAGTAAATGATTTATAAAATTACTTCTGTCTTCTTTTCTCATGCAATTAGCACAGATTCTCTCTGTCACAGATTCTCTTGATAACATTGCTACACCCATCACTACAAGTTTTGTGTTTCAGGATACGGACTCATTCCTTGTATCAATCAGCTCAGATACCCTCAAATTCTATATTCTAGAAAACAAAAGGGCTTCAAGTAAAATATTCTTTACACTCTCATATTTTATTCTTATCTATAGTTCTTACATGTCCAAAATTGTGGAATTATCTTTGGGGTACAGGGTTCCCCATTATTTATCTCCAAAGAGACCACACTGTTTACTTAGAAGGTGAGTAACAAGCTGTCCTTACGTTATTTTCTAAAATTTTCATATTAGACATAGCACACAGAGATTTGTAGTGGGCTTTTCCCCTAGCTTTCAATAGTAATGCATATCTCCCTTTATTTTGATATCCGCATGCTCATTTCCATCATGATTACTAAAAAGGCAACCCCTATAATTATTTAATATTTTCATCTTGAATACTTAATATTCCATAAAACCATATTTGCTAAACTTACTAATTATAGAATTAATCAGAACATATAAACAATTATGTAGAAGAATCAACACTAACCACTAACCACCTTAAAAAAAGAACATAAAAAAAAAAACCACTACTTTCTATAAGTCCTTATTTGAATAGTGAATATTCACTGAGGGTAATTTGAACATTTGAAAACATTTTTTTGACAACACATTGAAAATTACCCTTATAATGGATGATATTATTTGCTTCCCCTTCCTATGGGAGGATTATGCATCACTGTCCTATTGATGTTGAGTTTGACCATGTGACCTGCCATGTTCCATGTGGCTGTGGGATTGAATATCTTCCTTTCATAGAAAAGTTTATGAAGTCATTCTGATTGTTTCCTACTGATACCTTTTAAGATGTGACTGGCTCTCTTCTCTGAGAAACAGAAACTTGTCATTTTCATTTTTGTCTATTTAGTTATTTTCTTTAATAAGAGTATAAGCACTAATTTTCAACTCAAAGCAAATAATAAAACAAATTATGCTGATTAATATAAATTGCATACTATAAGTAGAATTCATAACAAACAGCATGAATATAAAGTATATCTAATTTAATGTATATTTATATTTTATATAAATACATAAAATGTTTGTTATTATAGTGACAACTTTCCAATATGATAATAACTTCTAATTCTGTCCCAAAGAGATAGTAGAAAAATTTGGGGGCTAATGCAGTTAAAAGTATTGTTTTTCTTCTTATCCTTTGTTTACTTTTATGTGTTTTGATTTTGCATTGTATACTGACATCTTTTTGTATAACATGGTGGTTATTTTCATTCACTTCCTTCATCTGTACCAGACAACCTCTTCTTTTGATGAAGGTTGATCTATTAAGGTGGATTAGTCTCTCAATTAGTAGCAACCATTGTCCAAATGTCAGGTTTTAGTTAGGCACTGAACATGTAGTGCATTTCTATAACTTGAGCTACTATTGTACCCAACACAGTGCTATTAAATCCTTTGATTACTGAAGCCTAAAAAATATTCATGCCTATGCATTGTTTGTTTCATTTGCCTCGTACATCTGCTGGAGGGATGTACTCTGCCCTGAAGTAAGGTTGTTGGTGAAATTATATCAACTGCTCTAGAATTTCTGAACTATAATTTCAACTGCCAGGTATATATAACCTAAAAAACAACACACATCTTCTCTCTTTTATAGAAGTTATTAGCCCAGAGTTAATCCTAGCTAAGATAAACCTTATAGACATCTCTTCTTATGCATCTCTGTTTTGCTCTTTATCTGTGTACTAGAGACCTGATGCACAAAGATTCACGGAAGACTGGGCCTTCCTTCCCCTGGCTGCTGGCACTGCCTTCACTCTGGCTGGAGCAGCCCTTAGGCCTTCTCACTCTGCACAGAGGCTCAGAGCAGCTGGGATGGTGTGGAATGCCTACATCCCATCCAACCTCCCCGGCCACTGGGCACCTGTGTATGCAAATCAACCCATCATCTTTGTTGGGTTAATTTGCATACTCATTCCTGATTGGCTAGTAGGCATAGAGCAGGTATGGTTGATTAGCATGCTACTCTTTCATTAGGTAGATTGTCCTCATATCTCATTTTCTAGTTCATAGATTGTCATGTCTAATCTATTTAAATCTGTTCCTGACCTGGATTTTTAATGTCAAGAACCATAAAGCATTCAAATTTAGGTATTTTTTGCACTTCTGCCTGTTCATTTCCCAATACCAATTCCTTTTTAATCCATTGAAATTTTAAAATATGTATTTTACAATCTCAGATTTTCTTTCAACTTAGTTTTTCTAGAGACGGCAATCTTTTTATTTGTGGGCTTGAAAAATTAGGATGGGGTTATTCCCCTTTAAGGTGTGCCTATCATGGAGAAATCACTATTTAAAAAACAGTTTTACATTTTCTTTCTGTTGTGTTCTGTTAGGCTTGCAATTATGCAGAATTAATTGTTTTTATGCTAATTTTTAGTTTTTGAATTCCGGAAACATATAGTTAACTAAATATGATCATTACACTCACTCTTAGGTGCAGGAAGCAATAACAAAACCTCCAAACCTGCTTCTGAATACAAGTTCCTGGCATATGTTTATTTGGATCAGGTGCTAGAAATTTGTCAATTTAGTGGATGCCATTTGATTAGCAATAACTTTAGAGATATTGAATTCGAACAGTCAAATTAAAAAAAGTATTTGATAAACCATTTGAATTTTACCCCCAGAGTATCGATTTATATTAAAATAATCACTACATGCACATAAAAATTTGCATAAAAATATTATCAAAATGACAGATCTTTGAGCAAATGCGCAGCTTCCAGCAGAAATAAACCATGTTCAGGAAATAAAATACATCATGATTTCCCTGTTGAATTTAAAAATGCAGTCTTAATAATGATTGAAAGTCAGGACATTTTAAGGCTATAAAGGACTTTAAGGATAGTTTTATGCAACCCTTATTTTAAAGATGAAGAAATTGAGGCCTTGAAATATAAATGTCTCATTCAAAGGCCATACAATTCATAGCAACTTCAGTAATAGGTTCTGCATTCTGAAACTGAACCCAGTCATCTTTCCTTCTTTCCATATTTTCCTAGCTTTATTTTGTAAATAGTTAAGTAAATAGTTAAGTAAATAGTTAAGTAAGGGCTCAAGCCAAAGGCCAGATTGCCATTTTTAGCTGGATTATTTTAGATACAACCTATTTTATGTATTTATTTAATTTTATTTTATTGTTGAGAGTATTACTGGTATCCCCATTTTTCTACCTTTGCCCTCCTCTGCCATGCTCCCACCCCACCCCAGGCTTTTACTACACTATTGCATATGCATATACATTCTTTGGTTAATCTTTTGCTGTGCCCACTCCCTTTTCATCCCTCTCCCCTCTGATATCTGCCACATGCTTCCACGTCTTTGGACCTATTTTGTTCGTCAGTTTATTTTGTTCATTAGATTCCACATATAACTGAGATGATGTGATATTTGTCTTTCTTTGACAGGCTTATTTCACTTAGCATAATAATTTCCAGGTCCATTCAAATGGTAAAAGATCCTTGTTTTTTTAAAAAATATATAGTTGCATAGTATTCCATTAAGCTACAACCTATTTTAAAGTAAAATTATAGCAATTATGCATTTTCCAGGTGCAATGCAATCACTGAAGCCCAATTGCTAATCTACAGTTGACACAGTCAATGTTAATTAGAATTATGCCAATTTTCAATATGATGCATTTCATAGTGTGATGACTAGAAAGTAAGTTGGTAATGCTAACTATGCAAGTGTTTTACAGGCACATGATTTAATAGGAGTGCAGAAGTTATGTGACATTTATTTAAATGAACATTTAAAATTCTCCTGCTCTTATTCACCAAAACTTAAAATTGTTCTGTAAAGTTCTATTGTCACAATTTAAAAAATTATGCTTGCTTAACCTAAGCATGGACAACTTCTACCACAGGTCAAGTTCTCCTAGTTGTAAAGCCCAGGATCTTTCATTGTAACAATAAGGTATGAAAAATGCTTAGCTGCAAATTCAACACTGAAGAGAGAAGTGAATGTGGTTGCTAATAAATGAGTTATAGAAGAGAACTGAACCAGGCAGAAGCAATGACCATAAGTTAGCATAAACAAGTTTTTCTGTATGATACTCATAGAACTGATATATATAAGGATGATATGCTAGCTTTAAGAACACAAGATAAAAGTGGAGACAGTTCCCTGGAGTATGCACAATTTTTAAACCAAATTCCATGTACAATGTCTGGTATTATTTAACATGTGCCGTGCTGACCTGGTGTTATCCTCAGGGTGTAGATACAGTTGATATAACAGGGCTATGACTATAAAAGATTTCTAATGAATACATTAGGAGAAAATTAAGTATCCAACATTATAGATATGTTTTTAGGTCCTTAAGTGTATTAATGCCTACACAAATATATATATATAGAAATGAGTGGAGACATATGAAAGTGAGAGAGAAAGATATAAATATGTGAGTGTAACATCTGAATGAGTGTAGCAGCAGGTTGATTCACTGAAAGTCTAGGTGAATGTCAGAGTCAGCATTCATTAGATTGTGTCAGGGATAATTTGTGTAAACTCTCTAGTGGCGAGCAGCTACATAATTCCTCATCTATCCAAGATTCCTGATGAAATAACCAGTATTGGTATCTTCTATGTCAAAACTTCACTGATGATGACTTGGAGCTACCAATGAAAAATTATTAGGGTAGGAACCATGGTGAAAGTAGTTGTTGTGTTTTTGCTATAGAATAAAAGTGTGTACAATTTTAATCTTTAATGGATTTTGACTTCTGAGTGACTGCTTTTATTTTCTTGGAAACAGTTTGCAACAATATTTGGTTTGGTAAACAAACCAACCAACCAACAAACAAACACCAACACAGACACAGAAAGAGCAAGGTTAACCTTTAAATGAGATTTTTTGAGGAGGACTTTGGATAGTGTTTGTTCCTATTCACATTGTTACTTCAACCTACTTGTTCTTAGGTCTTGCATTTACTATTTAGAATATCTTATGATAATTGCAGACATGCTTGACAGGTCTTTAGATTTATCTGCAGCAAACAAATGCAATTAAACCATTGGCTGCAATTTAAAGCCTGTGTGTGTGTGTGGGGGGTGTGTGTGTGTATATGTATGTGTGTGTGTTTTAAATATCTTCTAGGTTCTCTGATCCTCAAGGCCATAACAGTCATCACATTCTTGGAATTGAAACTTGCAGAACACAGCAGGATACCTTAAGGACTTTTCTGAGTCCCACTCATTTGTTTATTTAATTAAAAATGTTATTGAATATTACTATGTGTCAATTACTGATTTAGATGATCATTCTCTAGTGACTAATACAGACCCTGCCTCTGCCCTCTTGGAATTAAGAGACTAGTGGAGATACAGGGAAGCCATCACAAAAAAGGGTGACCAGTTCTATAATGTGGAGAGCATAGGATTGCAGGAAGTGGTGTATGAGTCCTACAGAATAGGATGGAGTTAGGCAGAGCAGCAAGGACTGAAGAGCTCCAAATTATGAAGGGCTTCACATCCTGAGAGAGCATGGCCTGCCCCTGTAACTGAGAAATGAAACTCTGGCTAGAAGGTGGAGTGTGAAAGGGTAGTGGTGAGAGATATGATGTGCTATATAAAATATATTTAAACAATTGCTAAGTATTTAATAGGTGATGATATAATCAGATTTAAGTTTTAGGAAAAAATAATTGTTCTTCCTGCAGTTTAAATACTGCATTAGAGGGGAACAAGTATAGCTGGAACCAGTTAGAAAGCTATTGAGATAAAAGAAACAACTTAAGAATCCTATCCAGATTGCTGTTCCCAGGCTCAAATTGATTAGATAGATTGGGCTTATCATCAATGATTGAATTGCATTAAATTTTTACTAAGTCAATACAAACCAACACTTATATTCTGAAATCTAATTATTCTAATCCTATAGTCATTATTTTATTATACTCCTCATTACTTCATAGTAATTCTAATTCTAAAGCATTCATGGATCTGAAGACAGTTGTACAAGGGTCACTAAAGTTCATACTAATAGAGAAAAGCATGGTTATTCCAAAGAATCTTATCAAGATTCTTATCCTTAATCAGAACTATATTAAAAGGTTCACGATGAGACCAAAGAGAGGTGGACCCATGGTTTAAATTGACCTTTTCTTAACCTTTCCTTGGCCTTTTCCTAAATGAAATGTCCTCAGGAACTTCTCTCAGTTCCTATTTCCAATATGTACTATATCACTTTGCACCCTGATGCTATTTTTTCTTTCTGCTGTGTCTGGGCTAAATGGCTTTATCTACTTGCCAGTTTAGCTCCTACCTCTGCTTTTCTTGCAATATTTTTCCGTTTTAACCCATTCAGCTGAGCATACAGTGCTTGGCTGGCTACCAGTAAATAGGCAAGGGCAGCCAGTGCCTATGGGCTATGATCTACGACGGTCACTTGCATGCCTCCAGTGGCCCTATCGTTTGGTTATTTTACCTCAATGAATTGTCACATTGCAGAAGAGCCATATCTTCAGTCTTACCTCACAACAGAAATGTTGTTTCTATTTTCTGAAATTTGTCCACTCTACACATTAAAATATTACTTATTTCTTTAAGAGTAATTTCAATTGTACCTCTTCTAGGAAAGTTTTCTTTACCCCCTCAATTTGGGAAATTAAGTTTTAAGCAAATATTTATCATGTAAACATGTATCTACTGTTGTTAATCCTTACTGAAAATATTTTTTCCATTGATTTTTAGAGAGAGTGGAAGGGAGAGGGAAAAACAGAGAGAAACATTGATGTGAGAGAGACCCATTGAATGGTTGCCTCCTGCATGCACCCTTACCAGGGCCGGGGAACCTGAATGGAACCTAGGACCCTTCAGTCCTCTGGCCCAATGCTCTATCCACTGAGCAAAACCTGCTAGGGCCATACATCTTTAACTACACAGTATTGTATTTCAATCAGATTCTGGAGCTCAAAATCAATCAAAATATTCACAGCACATATTGTGGTATATCCTGCTTTTAAATTATAACACAGCTCTCCATTTAACCCCCACCCCACACCCACCCCCCTTTTCAGGTTGCAACTATAGTTGAAAGGAGGGGCAGAGATTGTGCTGTTTCAAACATGTTCATTGTCCTAATTCCTTACAAGTATTCCTTGCCCTTTATATCTACTCTCCATTATATTTTCCTTTTATTCATTCAGGTACTTATTATTCAATCCTAGTTGCTAACCTCACACATAGATTTATGAGGTCTTTCTATAGTAAAGAGAACCCAACTCACATTTAAGAGGTACCAATTTTGAGCCTGCTTTAAATTCAGACAATGCTTGAACCAGTCTGAGAAAACATATAATTTATCTAAATTACATGTCTTTCATGAATACAAATCTTGTTATCCATGAACGTGAACCAATTTTAAAGTTTCCACTCCTGATTCCCAAATGATTAGTTGGATTGATCCAAAGATATTTTGGAGATGCTTATTGAATATATTCACATCCCAATAAGTAAAATGAAGCTGATTTACTTCCTCAATGATGTTACCAAATACAGGGTTTTTGGTTTGTACAGCCTGTCCTTGAATTATGCTGACTGCATTTCCAGTCCACAAACCCACATCTAACTAACCTTTGCAGTGGCATTCTGACTGCTCCACATGATTGACTAACCGAAATTTCCTCATTAATAGTTCATCATGATCATCCTCATCGAGGTAACTCATCCCTGTGGATTATCTCAGTAAACACTTTTATCCAGAGTGCACAGATGCCCTTATTTTATGAACTGGTTTGATAGGCTTTTACTAGAACTGCATGGATAAGCTGCAGGTGAGCTATGCAAACATGATCTTCAGTTTAGCTAATACTTTGTCATACCAAGAGTTTTATCTTTGATGAATTTTAGATGTGTGCTTTCAATGAAACAACAACATCTACCGTTGGAAGTTTAAAGATATGGTTGAGAGATGAAGATCCCAGGGCCTTAACTTTCTTGATGAGTCTTCACATTATGTGACTATAGATCATAGTTTTTCCTAAAATATATTTTTTATTGATTTCAGAGAGGAAGCGGGGGGAGAGAGAGCGAGAGAAAGAGAGAGAGAGAGAGAGAGAGAGAGAGAGAGAGAGAGAGGAGAAACATCAATTGATGAGAGAAAATAGTTGATCTGCTGCCTCCTGCACAACTCCTACTGGGGATCTGAGCCCTCAACACAGGCATGTGCCCTTGACTAAATTGAACCCAAGATACTTCAGTCCACAGTTCAGCACTCTATACACTGAGCCAAACCAGCTAGGGCTAGATCATAGTTTTAAAAACCAATTTGACTACATAGAAGCCCACATCATGGCTACCAATCAAACAGACACTTAGCCATATATATATATATATATATATATATATATATATATATATATATATATGTGTGTGTGTGTGTGTGTGTGTGTGTGTGTGTGTGTGTGTGTGTGTGTGTATAAAAAACAAAGCAAAACACCCAAAATTCTAATTCTTAAAAACATGATTCTCATGATATAGAGTAGAGGATATCAAACTTTACCGTGCTAAAGAATCATCCAGGATGTTTATTAAAGATGCTTATTTCTATACATTAAACCCATATTTTTTTGCTTAAAACTTCTTGGATGGTGCTCTGGAATGTATGATTAAATGTGTACTTTAGTTGATAATTTTGGGTGTGTATATATAAAGAGAAAGCTGTGCTGAACCTTCGAATAAGGATTCATGTAGTACTGGATTTCTCTACTCTTTCTGGGGGATGGTTTTGCTCCCTTATGACATTAAATCATTAATTTTCTAAGGGTTATGATTCTTTATTCAACTCTGTAGGTCGTGTATTTAGTGAAATTTCCTTCATTAATCTAGTGGAAGAATAGTCAGTATTATTTTTCAGTATTTTGATGAGATTTCATCTCTTTTTTCATCTTCACTGATAGATTTTTGTGGAAATGTTGGCAAGACTGAATCAAAGATGGCTAGTCAGATGCCATTTTAATCAGATTCTGATCTCTGTTACTTTGAAGGTTCTTTCAAGATCACTTTAGTAAAAAAAAAAAATGACATATATGCTGAGTTGACTATTAATGAAGGTCTCTTTGCACCTCTTTATAAAGTTGCGACAAATCATTCAACTCTTTTCTGAAGGTCAAGCTTCTTACTGAGGAAATGATTGATTTCCATTGCTTCATCAGGGAAGTCTGAAGCCTGGAATAAGGAATTGCTCAGCTCAAGTATTTTGAAGTTAGCCTCATATTTATTCCCATAACTTTCTTCTATGCCACATCATCACTCAAGGATGCCAAGCATGCTTTGAAGCATTTCTCTGATGATTCCTGAGAGCAAGTGTCTAATAGGTAAGGGATTTGAATTGACTTAAAGCATAACCCCAAAGTTATGTAGATGTTTCAAAGATTTAATCTATTCCCACTGAAGAGAATGCTTAAACATTAAATGTGGTCTCACTCTGTAGTTTCAAATGGGTTTAATTAAGAGTGGGTTGATTAATTTATTCATAAATCATTTAATTTTTAAAGAAAAAATTATTCTCTCAATGTAAATTGAGGACTGTTTATCAATTATATCAGCTATGGTTAAGCATATATCCTTCTTTGGTAGCTCACTTTGACCATATATTGACCCATAAGTTAATGAAATAAAATTTTACTTGAAGGAAATAAAATCTCAAACATAAGATACACATACAATAAAAAGAGGATTGTATAGATTTGGCAAAAGGATGATGCAATTATTCTTTTAAATATTTGAATTGATAAACATCTTTTAATCATGTCTTCAGCTAAGCAAAGACATTCATTTTAAAAAATATTTACTTAAAAAAAGGACATTTCTCTCCCCTACAAAAGAAAATGTTTAAGATTTCACAGAATGAGTTTTCCTTGAAGTCCAGAAGCATTGACTTCAAAAATAATTACCTTGAGGTTTGCTACCATAAATCTATTTTTCTCTTTTAAATGAATATATGATTAATAAAGAATATTATAACAGACTAGTCTCATCAGTGCTAAAGACTTGTATAAAAAAATAACACATATTCTTAATTATCTTAAACATATAGTATTCTTTCATGTAGTAGCAAAATATCTTGATGTTTCCTTCTTCATTACTTTCACTTTTTAAGTTTTTTTATTTTTCAATTACAGTTTACTTTCAATATTTTGTACTAATTTTTGCCATATAGCATAGTGGTTAAATAATCATATAATTTACAAAGTGATCGCTGATATTTCCAATATTCACTTGGCACCACATATAGTTATATTATTTTTATTATAATCTATATGCTATATTTTACATCCCCATAACTATTTTGTAACAACCAATTTGTTTTTCTTAATCTCTTCACCTCTTTCAGCCCCTCCCTAAACCCCCTCTCTTCTGGAACCATCAATCCGCTCTCAGCATCTATGAGCCTGCTTCAATTTTATTTGTTCATTTATTTTGTTCTTTAGATTCTACATATAAGTGAAACCATATGTTATTTGCCATTCTCTGACTAACCTATTTTACTTAGCATCTGTGCCCTCTTTTATATGGCTGAATAATATTCCATTGTGTATGTGTATGTGTGTGTGTGTGTGTATGTGTATATATTCAATATATATATATATATATATATATATATATATATATATATATATATATATACACTTTTAAAAATATACTTTTATTGATTTCAGAGAGGAAGAGAGAGATAGAAACATCAATGATGAAAGGGAATCATTGATTGGCTGCCTCCTACACATTGGATCTAGCCTACAACCCAGGCATAAGCCCTTGACCAGAATAAAACCTGGGACCCTTTGCTCTATCCACTGAGCCAAACTGGTTAGGGCTACAGCCTCTTTTTTTTATTTTTTTATTTTTTTTTTTTATCCATTTGTCTATTGATGGGCATTTGGGTTGCTTCCATATCCTGTCTATTGTAAATAATGCTGTAATTAACATTGGAGTGCATGTATTCTTTCAAATTAGTGTTTTGGGATTCTTTGGATAAATACCCAGACGTGGAATTGCTGGGTCATAAGGCAGTTCCATGTTAATGTTTTGAGAAACCTCCATAATGTTTTTTATAGTGGCTGCATCAATCTGCATTCCCAACAACAGTGCATTTTAGGAATCCAGTATTTTCTTAATTACAAAACCAAATAAACACACTTTCAGATTTTTATGCATGGCACTTGCTAACAATTTCTAGTCACCTTCCTAGAAATTTTGGAACACTGATATCTCCTGACATTTTAATGAACTCTATACATCTATTTTTGCAGTTAGATATTATATACACTAAATGGAATTTTTCAATTTATTACTTTATTCACATATTTTATACCTCTTGCCATTTTCATTATTTATAACACAGAAACGTATATAGACGCAATTTTGTTATACCACTTATAGTATTGATCTATATTGTTGCATGATTTATAAATTTATTAATCTGATATATCTTTCTAAAAGCACTATTCTCTTCATTGCAAGCAATCTGGTTAGAGATTCTCATCTATCATATACTAATAAAAGGATAATATGCTAATTAGTCCAGGAAACCTTCTGGACAAAGCCATGGTGGCAGGGTGGAGGCAGAGGCAGTTAAGGGCGGTCAGACCAGCAGGGGAAGGCAGTTGGGGGTGAGCAGGCTGGTGGGGGGGGGGGGGGGCAGGTGGGTGAGGCATTTGGGGGCAATCAGACCAGCAGTCAGAGTGATTAGGGTTAATCAAGCAGGCAGGTGAGCAGTTAGGAGCCAGAGGTCCCAGATTGTAAGAGGGAGGTCCAATTGCCAGTTTAGGCCTGATCCAGCAGTCGGACATCCCCCAGGGGTCCCAGATTGGAGAGGGTGCAGGTCAGGCTGAGGGACCACCCCCCATGCACAAATTTCTTGTACCAGGACAGTAGTAAATGCATATACACATATAGTAAATATATGTGTATATATTTTAAAGGTATACTTTTACAGAATAATAAATATAGTTAATAATATAATAACTGAATGGTATCAGGTGGGTACTAGACTTATTGGGGCCATCATTTCACAAGTTATTTAAATGTCCAACCATTATGGTATATATTTGAAATAATATAAATATTGAATGTCAACTATATTTGAAAGTAAAAAAAACTTAATTAAAATAAAAACCCAAAACATAATAAAATTCAAGAGAGCTAAAAAAAGGTATTACACGTTTTTTGCTTTAGCAAATTCATCACCTATTTACTTGCTCACATTCCTGGGACAGGGAGGATCATCATTTTTTTAACATGTTATTTTAAAAGACTTCAATGACATGTAATATTGTATATTATGAATGATGGCAATATATAATATTTGTATGTAATGAATAGAATAGTGCATTCAGTCATAAGTATAATATTGTACGTTAATAGAGATGTATATGTTGATGGAAAAAAGGATGGGAAGAAGTTACACCAACATCTCCAGGTGGAGAGAATACAGATTACTTTTACTTCCCTAATTTTGCTTGTATGTACTGTCTAAATATCTTCCATGGGCATGTGCAACGTTTATAATAAACCAGCACTCTGAGGATGCTTCTGGTCTTCCATAGTTGTGCTTTTTCTGGGCACTAACATCAAAAACGATTCATAGAATATGAAAATCCAGTATTCCAAAGGATTATTTTAGACCATCATAAACACCACAAAGAATCTTCAGAGGATTAATTTGAAAACATTAAAAAGCTACATACACTTTACATAGTGTTGACTTGTGAAATAGATGTACCATGAAAGACACATGAAACATTTTCATATTTGTCTCCAGCTCATCCTCACTATGATGATGCACTACCTTGTGCTGCAGTTTTGTTTATCCTGGAGCTTGTATCTTTAATAGATGCCCTACTCTAAATTTCTTTTCTAAGTTCCCTGCTTATCACATAGCAACCAAGAGGGTCCTTGGATGTTGCTAATGCCAAATATTAATGCACTATGTAATAAATAAGTTCTTTCTATGGAAGGGCTCATTTCCTTGTAAATTTCTTGGCATATTCATTCTGCTTGCAGTTCAAGTTAATAGAAATGGCTGAGATACCACAGATCTCTTTTTCTAGAACATGCATGCTTCTATCAGTAAGAATTATCTGTTGACATCTTAATATCATATGCAGCATTGTGATAGTCTTTCTCTTTTGACAGCAGCAGCTTAAGTGTTTATCTACACCATGCTTAATATTGTTTGGACTACCTAAGCATCACATGACTGCATCAAAGAAAATCAAATTGTTTTTGTGAATAGGGAGCTCATTGTTTTTTTAGCTTGCTCTTTCACAGAACACTTTTCAACAACAAAAAAGACTTGCATGTTCTTTTTATTTATTCATTTTTAAGTTGATAGGGGTTTATGGAAAAATTGAACTAGACTATGGAGTTGCTCTGAAATGTATTCTAAGGACAAAAGACACCACCACATCCCTGAAACCTCTTTTTCAATGTAGCCAATTTTTTTGGTAGCTGGGCTGGGGTTTGCCCTGCAAAACTGTGTATTTCAATTTTACAACTTTTGCATAAACGTGATATTATTTTTCTAGATATTTTGTAACTAAGTATGATTGGAGTAACATATATTTATGTTTCAGGGGAACCTAATTCTGCTTGGCTAAAAAATTTAAATTGTTTTGTACCAATGAACTTATCTAAAGACTAGTGCTATCCAACCAACATATCTATTTCTGTAAAGAAGAATAATTGGTTGCCAAGTGATCAGTGATGTTGGGTTACCCTTGCAGGAAGATGTGCAACTAACTGTGTGTCTATACTAGTACATGATTGACCTAAATATTAGATATTTTTCCTGTGGTGTAACTTATAGATTGCATATCTGTGGATTCACTTGGACACTCAGTGAGTTGACAATGATTACTATGTGAGAGATGCTATTACAGGAATGGGTAAGGTGACTAGGGTCATATGTTCTTAAAAGAGCCAACATCTAAATAAAACTTAGGATCAAGAGGTCCATATACATGCTGTGATGCTAATGCATACCAGAGGTTAAGGGAAATCTTCTAACATTCTAAAAGTCAGATTGATCTTTGACTTTTAAATGTCTCCCAGGGTTTCCAAATTTTGAGGAAGGAGCTAAAGGGCAATAACAATATATTTTCATGAGAGAGAGTGAATGGGACTGATTGCTAGCACACCACAGGCAGAACAAAGTTGACAATGAAAGTGAGTCAGAGGTACATCCCATTTCATGCGTCTATCTACAGAATAACAATGACTCATTCAGTCCAGAACTCAGACTTCCCCACATTTACTCTATTTACAATATTTTTAAATTCCAATAAGAGAACTCCTGGTTGGAAAATGATTTATGTGCATAGTAGTGTGTGAATAACTGAAGTAGATTCAAATTTACCACACACTGAATAAGTGACATCTAAAGCACTGAAACTCCCTGTCTTTTTTACCATAAGATGTGCCCATAAATGTAAGGAGTTGCTATATCTGAAATCAGATAGTCTTTTCCAAAAGGTTCTGAGTCTATGTGCATTAGTATATTTGTGTGTACTTCATTTCATGATATTGAGAAATTATTAAATAAAGTCCAGTAAAATGTAAGAAAACAGTCTTAATGTGCTTAAACTAAATAATATATACATGTATGAATTTGTATTGTGAATTGATAAGCCTATATCAATATTTCACTTTTAAGGATATCTAAATTTTATTATGCATAGAGCCCTACATTTAGATAAAGTGTTATTTAAAATATATTTTGAGCAGAATAGCTATTTGTTTCTATGCCAAGTAAAGTATTGTGACAGTGACATATAAAGATTGAAATTCAGGAACATCTTCACCTCACTATCATTAGGTAGTAATAAACCTTGTACATGAGTATTTGCCAGCCTGCTGAAAATAATTGTTTATATATTTCTTTGTAATGCATTAGTCACTGCACAATGATTTGACCATTACTATTTGACAAATATAATATTGCCTCCAAAACTTCAGTTTTATTCATCTCACTTTCATACAAACATTTTGTTACTAGCTCATTTACTCTATTACATCTATTTTTTATTTCCACATCTCCTTTTTTTTTTCTTCTCTTCATGGCAAACTTTATTCAAAGCATTGAATAAACTCTTTTTGTATGGCACAGTTTTTCATCAGACCACTCCAATGTAGCAACAGTCATTATAATGGAAAAAATAATAGAACCTAGCTTATAGGGTTGTTGTGAATATTAAATGGCAATTCACTAAACTAAGATACTTAGAGATGAGTTCGGCCCATAGTGAGGTCTCATTAAATGTTAGCAATCATAATTATCATTACATAATTAGTAATTATTTTAGTTTACTTATCAAGACTGTTTTGTAAGTGAAGACCTTCTTGCTGGCCTGGAGTCATTAATAAATGAAGACCATGTTTTATTATGTTGATAGTTCCAGTACTGCGAAGGTTCCCTGGAGGATAGTATAAACTCAATACTATTATTAAAGTAGTTCCTCAAATGTTCATTTGTATATTAGCACATGATGCTTGTTCATTTATTAAACATTATATTGTTTCCATAAAATGTGGTTATTTAAATCAGACCTAGGTACAGAGCTTTATAAGATCATAAAGACTTCTGTGATCAAATCTATTCATAAAATATAAAGAAATTTAATTTGAGTGGGAAATCTTTAGTAGCAATTCAGATGGTTTTCAAGGATGTATAATTCTAGAGTTATGCTTAACTCTAGCATCTTGTAGACACACTTATTGAGTATTCTATATAATGAGAGGAATATGTGACAATGTAAAGACTCTGTCATGGATCTGCAGGAGGGTGGGGCAGCGAACTACAAGCAGGCAGTGGAGAGCTACAGGAGGAGAAAGGGCAGCAATCTATGGGGGTGAGGGGGTGGGAAAGGGAACTGTGGGAGGGTGGCAGGGAGTTACTGGCACATGGATTCGTGCACAGGGCTACTAGTTTTCTATAAGTCAGAACCATACAAAGGACTGAGAAAAAATGTGAATAAATGCTAAATCCTGACCTACAAAGAGTTCACCTTCATTATAGAAGGACGGAACATAAGCAATTACAAGGTGTAGTGAATGTGGGGAACTTTGGATTCACATAGAAAAATCAACTGATGATTTTGATATTTCTTGGTAAAAGTGGAAAGTTGGGGAAAAAATTCTTGGCAGAAGCCGCAACATATACAAAAATTTTGAGATTAGAGAGAATGCTTTGAGAGGGAGCTTACTTAAGCTCTTGTATGCTTCAAGTATGAAGGGAGTGGTAGAGTTTAATGAGAGATGAAGTTGGAGAAGAAGTTGACAAGGGTCACAGAAGCTATGCTAAGGAATTCCAAACTTATCTTGAGGGCAATCAAAGAGTGGGATTAGTACTTGTGGGAGAAGTAACAACCAAGTTCTGCATTTTAATGAGCACTCTGACAGCAATGTGGGGGATAGATTGAAGGAAGCAAGACTTGAGGCAGAGGACTTGAAGAGGCTGTTGCTGAGGTTCAGCAATGGTTGTCTGAAATAAGGTAGCTGTAATGGAGTCTGAAATAAAAGAAGGGACTTGAGCAATATTAACAAGAAGTGCCAAGTACTATGGCAGGTATTCATATGAATATTTTTGGTGAGAAAGCCAGGAACTGTAGGAGTGTAACAATATTCCAGCCATCTTAATGAGCTTTATCAGTTGTCAAAGCTGAGGGAGAGAGGCAGACACTTTCTAATAAGTGACAATAGTGACAAATGGGAGCTAAGCCACAAACTTCATGGTTATGACTATGACTGTGACTGCTGAAGGTAATGCCTGCTAAGCAGTTAATATTACAGACACCAGTGCAGGGTGAGTGCAGATTGCAATTGCAATAGGCATACGGTAGACATTAGCTCATTAACATATTCACACTAGCAGCTGCACAGGTTTCAGTATGTTAGGGAAAATATTAATTTTTAGAATGTAAAACTGCTACAACTTTGGAAGTTTCTAAGCTCTTGGTTTTTAAAGTTCTCGGATGTGCAAACAGGAGGTATTTCATTGTCTGGGTGTTCAGCCCCTTCTGATGATAGCTAAAAGCACTCAAACTGCTACTAAGGCAAACTGCTACTAAAGAGAAGAGAATGAGGAGAGAAATAGGCTGCAACATCCCTCTAATCACACTTTAAGTAACTGAATGAAGATTTCACTGCAAGGTCTACAGATAGAAGACATTTCACATGAAAGTTTTATAATAAAAAGTTTTCAAATAAGAAACTATAGATATCTTGTTAAAGAACAAAATCGAATCAAGTTAATTCAAAGATCAAATTGCTTTTGTGAGGGCTTGTGAATGTGGCAGCATCCCATCTAGCAATTTCAAGGTTGATCCCAGGTGTTGTACAAAATGGAAGGTTTTTATAGGAAGCTGGCAAGGGAGCTACTGACAAAAAGAAAGACAGGATTATTTTTAGACCAGGATATCTTTACATCTTTGGGGTGAAGGGGACAGCAAGAGGTTGTTTCTTTGGTTTTCTATTTATTAATTATTTTTATTTACTTTTTATCATACAGACTATCTCTGCTTTTTATGGTTCTGTGGGGTGGTTGGAGAGGGCAGGCTCACAGGAAAGATGGCCTCATTGGTGTTGACCAGGAAACTGGAGAGGGTGAAGTAGCATTCAGGTCAGATATTGCATCTAGTTTTGGCAGCATGAGCTTTAGCACAGGTGACACCATTTTTAGGGTCGATGGTTTTCTCTTTAACAATGTGAAGCTGTCATTTGACTCTGTCTTCAAAGGGGATGACAAAATCGTACCAATTCCACAATCTATAATGGAGACCCTTTCCTTTTAGGAAAATAAAGCTCAAAGAGATTTGGCAAGTTCCTTAAAGCTCTACGCAAACTAAGCCATAATAGCATTTGCCACAGAAAAAAAGGGATCTTTTGTTTTATGTCACTTTTTTTGTTTAAATTTAAAATGCAACAATTTCCCCCCTTTTCTCTGTGAGATAAATAGACAAGAAAAAAAAGAAAGGAAATATTGAAAAAGAAAGTAAGAAGAAAAAAAAAAGGAAGAAAAGAGCATTTGTTTTTACACTGAAGAAAAAGGAAAGAGCAGTCATTTGAATATATTTTATTTATAAAAAGGGTATTTATATATTAGTGTACTTATTTAATTACTATAACTAAGTGTTATGAAAATGGTGATTAGTCAAAGGGATTAAGACATGATGAGGACTGAACAATTGTGTGTAACTTCCTCACTTCTGTCAAATATATGTATGCATAGTTATTTATATGTGATTGGGTGAATAGTTTATCATATTAATCTGTCATTTTTCATAAGAGAGAAAGTTTGAGAGAGAGAGAAAGAGAGAGAGAGACAGAGAGAGAGAATGTGTGCATAAATCTAGAAAGAGTATTTTCTTCAATCAAGACATGGCAATTTTGAGGCATCCATCCCTGAAATCAAACAGCAGATGAAGCTGACTATTAGAAACAACTACAGTCCAAAAATGTGCCCTTGAGGAAACTCTATATAACACTACCAGGATCGAGAACCTATTTACCCAGAAAACAAGCCATTTGCATACCCTAAGGAAAATCTACTAGGAAAGACTTTAGTATTCTGGAAGAACACCAAAGCCTGTCAGTGCACAGGAATTATCATTCAGGTTAAGAAACTATGTCCTAACTAGCTAGACTGATGAAGCTATACTTTCATCTATAAACATGAACAGATGATCATGAATCATGAAATATTTGAGGCAAACAAAAACAATAAACAGAGCTAACCTCCAATGGTAAACAGAAGAAAACTTTAAAGTAAGTATAATTAATATCATAAGGGAAGAAGTTAATGGATATGAAATGAACAGACTGCTGAGGAAAATAAGCACTTCTCTTTTTTCATTAATTCCCAATTTACTGAAAGAAATTTCACCTTATAGTATGTTTAAAGGGATGGATACAGTGGGAATAGAAATCTATCTCAGCCACAATGTAGTGATACTGATACAAGATTTTTGGACTGGAACACATGGTGTACTGCTATGCAGGATGGCTTCCTCAGGGTTTATGGCCCTTGGAGTCGAAGAATGAAACTACAGACAGAAGATGGTATAGCAAAGGTGGAAGTGTATTTTGTTTTATTTCTTATTTATTTATTTTTAAAAATATATTTTATTGATTTTTTACAGAGAGGAAAGGAGAGGGATAGAGAGCTAGAAACATCAATGAGAGAGAAACATTGATCAGCCGCCTCCTGCACACCCCCTATTGGGAATCTGTCTGCAACCAAGATACATGCCCTTGACCAGAGTCGAACCTGGGACCCTTGAATCCACAGGCTAACGCTCTATCCACTGAGCCAAACCAGTTTTGACTAAGGTGGAAATTTACTAAAGAATAAGCACAGACCCCCACATGGGGAGGGGAAAAAGTCCCACTGAGTCGTGTGTCCTGGCGTCCCCCCCGCCCCCCCCCTGGTTTACAAAGGCTGCAGTTTTTGTGCTTCCATATTCCCTCTGATTGTTCCCTATTCCCCTTTGATTTAGTCACTATAGCAACTCCTGAGCTCAAAAGGTCAAACCTCACATGGGACAGGTAAGGCCCTCCACACTTATTGTTTTCTTCTCCTTCTTTGAATGAGGGGCTTCCTTCCCTTTATTTTGTAAATGTATATCTTTTGCTACTTACAGCTCCCTTTGTCTTATAAAAATATAACTTCGGCCTCCCCCAACTCCCTTGTCTTATGGAAATGTAACTTATATATATATATATCAATAATATATATATATATATCAATAATTGATTTTTTTTACAGCGAGAAGGAGAGAGAGAGAGTTAGAAACATGGATGAGAAAGAAACATCGATCAGCTGCCTCCTGCACACCCCCTACTGGGGATGTGCCTGCAACCAAGGTATATGCCCTTGACCAGAATTGAACCTGGGACCTTTCAGTCTGCAGGCCCCTTACACTGAGCCAAACCAGTTTCGGCAAGGAAATGTAACTTTTTGTAGCTTCCTAGCCTCTGGCTTTTCCATGGATCTCTTTAATTTTTAAAAATTCCCCTAAACCTGCCTATTTCACCCCTAAAAATTCCTATTTCAACACTTAAAGTTATATCAGTGTAAATTTTATTGTCTAAGCAAGGTTTTGCATCTTGGCATGAGATTGAATTGTCATTGTCTATCAAGGACAAATGAAATGCATCACAGCCGAGGGTAAACACCAAAGTGGAGACAGTATTTCATTTTGTTCCCCATGTTGGCTGGGTTAGCAGATGTTATATGAGGCTAAACAGAGTAAATAATTTAAAGCACAAACTATACAAATTGTTACTGCACACATCAGAACTTCTTGTTTTTAAAATATTTTTATTGAGTTCAGAGAGGAAGGGAGATGGGGAGAGAGACAGAAACATCAATGATGAGAATCACTGATTGGCTGCCTCCTGAGCAACCCACAATGGGGATCAAGTCCACAATCCAGGCATGTCTCTGACAGGGACACAAACCATGACCTCCTGGTTCATAGGTGGGTGAATGCTCAACCACTGAACAACACAGGCCAGGGCAATTGTTTGAATTGCTTAATTGCTTCAGAAATGGAAAGATAAATTTGTTCTTAGTAACTATTAATGGAACTTGAGCCACTAGCCAGGGTTAAAAGTTGGAGCATTAGTGGAAATATCCTCAATCACCTTTATTCTTGGTTCAGCCTTTTCCCCCTCAAAATAGTGGATTCCCCACCCCCCATTTGCTTCTTTAAGTTACTGATATAGTAGAGAAAACACAAATAAACCTGATTTGTGTTTTCTTGTAGATAAGCAATGTTTTGCTATGTACGTACCACATTTTTTCCACTCAAATATTGTTACCAAAACACACACACAAAAAAACAGATAACACTATATCAGAGATGCTTTTGTCTCATCATATTGAAGCAGGAATTTGGGCAAACATAGTAGGCAGGCTTAGGAATTTTTTAGACTTGGGGTCCATGGAAAAGGGCAGGGCTGCAGACTGGGAGAAGGTGCATTTCCATAAGTTACATTTCCATAAGACAAAGAAGCAGCAACAGGTGTATTTTCATAAGACAAGGGAACTGGAACTAGTCAAGGAAGGTCTATATTTACAAAATAAAGAGAAGGAAGCCCTTCATTCAGGAGAAGAAAGCCCAAAGGGAATAGGAAAACAATAAGGAAAGAGGTGGGGAGAATCTCACACATCCCCAGTGAGGTTCCACCTTTGAGCCCAGGAGTTACTATAGTAACCAGTCTCAGGGAATAGTGATCAATCGGAGGGAATATCAAGGCACCAGGATCTGCAGCCTTTATAAACCAAAGGGAAAAGGAACTCAGTGGGATTCTTCCCCTTCACTACATGGGAGTCCTTTCTGTGGCACTTTCCCTCTCCCCATGTGGGAGTCTGTACTTGTTCTTCAAAAAGTTTCCACCTTTGCTATACCACTTTCTGTCCGTGGATTCATTCTTTGATTCTGGCAAGATAAAGAATCCAGGTTCCAGTCCAAATATTCGGTATCAATATGACACAGTAATTTGTTGCAAACACCAGTATATTATCCACTAATGGTAATTTAGAACCATTTTAATATATTACATCTCTGAGACAGCATCTTGAGCTTCTTCCTTTAGTAATTTTCCTGCTGTGGCTTATAAACAGTATTTAAAATCCTGCTATTTATATCCACATATCTGTGTGTTTCTGAGTTCTCAAAATATATAACGATGCCAAAACAGAAGAGGTAAATTATCTGTGTAGATGAAAGGGGCCATATGCTAACCTGACTAGTTTAGGGAAGGCCTGCATGGCGGCTGTGCAAACTCAAAGACCTAAAATAACCACAAAAGATGGTCTGAAAATTAAATATTTAACTACAAACAGGTTATAGTGGGTAGTCATATCCTAGGCCAGTATTTTCCCTGACAAAGATCAACTTGGATCTTTACTGAGCCCATTTGTCTTTTTGCCTCTAAGTTAATATATCTCTGAAATGTCTGGGTGACTTTTTTCCCCCCAGGTCCCCTCAGGACACAACAAATGGCACTAGGACATTCCCTCATTGTTACTGTTATCAAGTTAATCATCAACTGTTACGGTAATTATGTTAAACTGTCCTATATCCATTTATGTAAAAGAAGCATATGTCCATCATTTCACTTTTTATCCTATTCCAGAGGTTCACTGCGCCCCCCCCCTTTTGCTTTATCTCACCTCCTTAATCTATCACCAATTAATTTCATGTAACCCACTTCCATATTTTCCTTTTCATGGCAATTTAAAAAAAAGTATGAACTACCCATTCTCTGAAGCATTATCTCAATTCCTTGAGGATCTGCTTCCCGATATATGTTGACAGTTTGGCTCCAATATACTCACAAAAATTCTTTGCAGGTTTCAATGGTTTTTTTATGTTAACATCTGTATGTTGGATCTTATATAGAATGTCAGCTCTGTTCACTTCAGCACAATTTCCTAAAATTGTCAAGACTGTATACAATGTTCTGGTTACATTCACTGAGACATTTTCCCTTGTTGGTAAATAATTTAAAGCATTACCTTGATTATGAGACAGCACATATATAATGTAAATTCAGGGAAAGCTTGCATGGTTTTAAAAAAAAGAAAATATGAGATATGGCCAGCTGGTTTGTGTACTCGGATTGTCTAGAGGTGTATTTTAGTTCTTTTCTGCCATTGAGGAGTATTTCTTTACAAAAATAAGAACTGTTTTAATTAAGATCAGGAGACACTTATCGTAACGAATTTGGTAGTTTTTTTGTATTCAACTCACTTCAATTGATCATTTTCTTTGCTTTCCTTGAACTTTTGGTGCCCTTGCCTTTCAGTGTTTGTGGTCCTCACAAGGGTGAAATTTAACTCATGTGATTTGCGGGTGAGTCAGTGCATCAAGGCCAACCTTACGTCCTTTTTTAAATCACCTGCATTTCCCAAGGCTGTGGAGAGACCCAGACACAGAAGGCCTGACTGCATCTCTGAATGGATAACAGTTTCTCTGACTCTGGCATTCAATTTTGCTACCACGGTGGAATTTTTCCCAAACTGCCAGATGGTATTTGATTATATAGATCATAAAAGATAATTGGTAAGTAATCATGCACCTAATACCTTTTTTACCCTTATTTAGCATGGGACAAAAAGACTGGTGCTTCCATCACAATGCAACATTAGAAGCGCTAAGACAGAGGAGATGCCCTTTTCCTGCTTTGAATTAGAATGAGGGATTCAGGAGAGATGCAGAAACGTTCTTAAAGTTCATGCATGTTTTCTAGAGATTATTTTCCCGCTGTTGAAGTGTTTCAAAGTCAACTGATACTCTGGATTGGTAAAAATAGAAGATTTAGAAGATGATAGGGGCAGCAAAGGCCTCATTCATGTCTTTCTTATTTCCCTTAAAGTGACGTTCCAATTTTCCTCCAGACATCCAGTGAGGAGGGTCGGCATATAATCACTTAGGTTCAATAAACGACAGAAATTTGTCCAAGGCCCATTGCACCTTATGGTAGCATATGGTAGGGTGGCCAATTCCACCTATACCTGAGACTGAAACTGGGGCTTTCATTGAATGTACAATTTTGATTTAATATGTACCCCAGCACCCTATTTAGTTCCTTCATAGACTGCCTATAAACCTTAGCACTTATCCCCCTGACACAGCCAGGATCAATGACCATACCTTGACTAAGGGTCACTATTAAGCTAAAGATAACTTCATGGCCCAGGTTGTGTTTCAGCTCCTCAGCCCTAAAGCAGAAGACCCCTGGCCACATTCTCATGAAACCAGACTGAAAAAAGGCCAAAGCTGACCTCAAGACCTGAAACAATGAATTGCCCTTATCTCACTCTTGACCAACCAACAATACCCATGACCCCAGACTCCTTACTTAGGATGACTCTTGATTTACATTATATAAAGGCATTGGGGAGTAGGGTTTTTGGAGAACCAGCTGGCCTGTTTTCCAGATCGGAAACAATCCTAATTTTTTTCTCCACTGCAAACTCTTGCTCATACATGTCTTTTTGTTTGTGCACACAGGTGGATGAACTCTTGTTCAGCTCTGTAACAAGGCCAGAAATGACTTTATATAGAGTACAATAGTTTTGGTGCCATTATAATTAACCCAATTATTAATTAACAGAACAGGAGGAAAGGGAAGGCCAGATAATGTAGACATGCCGTTTGTACAGTGGCAGAAAGCTGCAGTTTCACACTCCTCAGATCTGTTTCCGCAGATCATGGGGAGATGGACTGGACAAAGAAAAAATACATGCATGCTCAACAATGTATGAATAATGCAGAACAGGTGATTATCTATCAGTCACATGTGGGAGCAAGTCATTATTCAGAAAACGGATGGCCACTGCAAAAGTGTGAAATCTAACATACATAGCAGGTACGCTCCTGAACAAAGGTAGTTCTCCCTGTACCCTGTAGGCCCTCTAGTACTCTTGGGACTCTTGTTGTAAGGGCCGTGCTCTTATGCTCTGCACTTTCCCACGTGGTCCACAGCTATGTGGACCCTCCACACAATGGACTCACGGACTATCCTGATGCTGCGCTGGACTTAACTCCACCATGGAACAGAAACTCTGGACCCAACCGTACCTTTTGCTTTTAGCTCTGAATTCCCAACTGTACCTTTTTCCAGGACTGGACTAGAGGAAATAGGACTCTGAAAACTGAGGATACAACTTCATGCAAATAAAAATCACTCATTGTCCCATAGGAGTTTTAGAAAATTCTTTTTCTCAAGATACTGTAAGAACCCCACTCCCAGCACCCAGTGGGGAAGGGAATGCTCCACTTCCACAGATAACGGTTCCATCCAGTACAACTTTCTGCAGTGATGGAAAGATTCTTTGTCTGCATTGCCCAGTAAGGTAGCTACACGTGACCATGGAGCATTTGAAATATGCTATCATGAGAGAAAAAATGAATTTAAAATTCAATTTGATGCTAATTAAGTTAAAATAAAAACTATATATGGCTAGTGGCTACCATCTTGGGTAGTGTATGGATGAGAGGTTGTATATGAATTGAGTTCTTTATTCTTATTTCTTATACTTTTATTCTGTAAATATGTGTCTGAAGCTTGGATAGAGTTCTCAAATAAAAGGAAAAGTTCTCTGTCATTTAAAAGCCTGTCCTCTCTTTTATTTGAAGAAGAAACAGGTTTGGCAACTAACAATTATGTTGAATCTCACTCTTCTAAATCACTTCGCTTATAGTGGCTCAATTTCCAGACACCTGGATCTGTTCACTCTGTTTAGTTTAGCGAGGCCAGTGGATGAGGAATAATTTTAGGATACATTATTTTCCACAGCACCACCCCTTATAAATTTCTTTGGGGAAACAGATACAATGAAGGTTTAGATAATTGGAGGTGGTTATAACCTAAAGAGATAAAAGCTCATAAACACTGAAAGTTGGATATTACATATGACTCTTCTTATAATCCAATATCAAAAGTCATTCTATTTTTGTTTCTAATGCTTATGAAATTAAAAGCAGTTTCTCTAGGTTTATTAGACTTTTGTATCCTCCTTTTGTGACAATTTTCTAAAGCTTTTGTTTTAATAAACATTATTAAATTGTAAGAATTTTAAAATCATAAAACATAATCCTGTCATATATATTGCAAATATGTTTACAGATTTGGCTTACATTTTGTCAATAGTGCATTTTTGGTGATAAAACACTTTAGAATGTACCGAGTGTTGGTCTATTTATCTTCATTTTTGTTGTTTTTTTTGGTCTGCTCTGATGTCATGCTTAGACATACTGTACTATATACCAAGATTAGATTTCCTTTCAATAACATTTTCTTCCAGAAATGGTTTCATTTTTCACATTTAAAGCTTTAATTTTCTGGCACTTACTATTATGTATGATGTGCAATGTGAATCTAAAGTTACTTTTCTCTCCAAATGGCTAGCCATTTGTCCCCGAAGCATTCATTAAACATCCATCATTTTCTCCTATCTGATATAAAATGTCACCTTTATCATAAGCTAAGTTTATGGTATTCCCAAGGAGTTTTTGTATTTTCTATCTTACTTCATTGATCTGCCTTTTTCACCCTACACTAGATACCACCATGTATTCTTTACTTTTCTCTAAATGTCAGTGTCAAGAGCAAGATGTTAGTTATCCTTTCTATCACACCGCTTTAAGACAAGTAGTTCATATTGGCTTCTGTTTTTCCAACATCATGTTTTACCCTCCCCTCATATATATTTCAATGTTCTTTGATACATGAATTTTATAGTCTTTAAAAATATATTTTACATTATATATCTTCCATTTAAGATTATATGTGGCATAAAGTTTAGTTACCAGACTGAGAAAAAATACTTGTTTATATGTGTGTATGTATTTATTAAATATCTATGTTTGTGTACATACATGTACACATATACTACTTTCTATATTTCATAGCTTGCCACAAGTCCTTTTTATCCATGAATTCCCCATTCCCGAGCTTATATTTTTATATCTTCTTTTTTTTTTCTCTCCAAAAATGGTATAAGGACTGAAAATATTTTAAATATTTTCTTGTCTAGTAGAGTTGTTCTATTTCATTTAATATTCTTTTATATATATATTGATTTCAGAGAGGAAGAGAGAGATAGACACGTCAACGGTGAGAGAGAATCATTGATAGCTGCCTCTGCACACTCTTCCCCCTCACTCCCCCTGGATTGAGCCTGCAACCCATGCCATGTGCCCTGACTGGGAATCAAACCATGACTTCGAGGTCCATAGATTGACACTCAACCACTAAGCCAAGCTGGCTGGGCTCATATACTATTCTTGATGAACAGGTTTTTTCCTTCAAAATAGGAGATATTTTCCCACACATGTCTCATATTTAGCATGCAGTAGTAAATGTAGAAGTTAACCTGATTTGTGTACTTTTATAGACAATCTATGTTTGTTCTCTTCTTGCTTTTCTCTGTAGTTCAAGTATTATTTCAGGATTTACCTATATATATAGTTTTGTTTTGTTTTTTAAATCGGTTTATCCTGGGATGTGATAATTCCGTATACTTTTTTTTTATTGATAATTCATTTAATAACTTTTTTCATTTAAATTTTTGGTTATTCCTTCTTTTTTTATCTTCAATAATATCTACTCTTTACTTTATTATCTTATTTAACATTATTCATCATTTGGGCTAATTATTGATAGTTGGAAAGTTTTTGCCACAATCCCAATCATGGAAAAAAAAAATGAAGTAGCATAAAAGCATGCCCATTGGTGAAAAGATCTGGGGGTCTTGCCTCTTTGTCAATTGCTCAAACTCCTCCTCATCTGAACAAAACATGTGGACACATTGCTTATTATAAACTTAAGAATGCCAGGTCATAAAATTTTTTGAACTCTAATGAAAGTAGAGGATTTAATCAATGATTTCTTTTAGGTTGTATAGTCATGTGCCTTCTTAAATTGTTACTAATATCAGAATAAAATGCTCTTATGACTTACTTTGGAGTTTACAGAATTCTTTTACACAATTTAATTTGTTTCATCATCACTATAGCTGGAAGAAATCTATATTGAGAAGTGCTTACTACCCAGATGTAGTTTGGGGTTCATATACAGTATTCTATATTGATAATGTTAAACATTATTATCTTATTTTGTTAGGTTTACATATGTAAGCAGTTATAGGTTGGTAACCAGCTATTAAAAAACACAACAAAACAAACTGTAACTTGTTGCATTTGCTAATTTCCTTAGTGCAGTGGTCAGCAAACTACAGCTTGAGAGCCACATGCGGCTCTTTGGCCCCTTGAGTGTTCTAACTCCACTTCTTCAAAATAGACTCACCCAGGCCAAAAACCGACTTCTGCGCATGGGCCACGAAGTTTCAATAGCACTGTACATGTGCACCCGCATGTGGTATTTTGTGGAAGAGCCACACTCAAGGGGCCAAAGAGCCACATGTGGCTCATGAGGCATAGTTTGCCCAACCACTACTTTAGTGTATATATGCTCATACTATGGCTGATTTCAAGCTATCAACAGTTTAACAATTGGTCAGTACAATTACTGAATATTTTAACATTGGTTCTACTTAGCTAGTATTAGGCTGACTCTAGCACACCACTGTTTGTTGTCACATATTAAATGCAATATTATAGATAATAAAATAACTGGAGTGTTTATTGTGTGTTAGACACTATGTGAAGGGCTTTATAGACTTATCACAAAAATCCTATGAATAAGGAATATTATTGTCCTCATTTTCAGATGGGGCCCTGTAGTTTAATAGTGACTAGGTAACTGACAACAAGTTATATAACAAACTATACATAAAAGAGCAGAGCCAGAATTTGAACCCACTGTTAAAAAAATATTGACCAATAATTATACACTTTTTCTGCATCAAAGGCCATATGCTGAATAGAAATATTGAGAGAGAGAGAGAGAGAGAGAGAGAGAGAGAGAGAGAGAGAGAGAGAGAGAGAGAGAGAGAGAGACAGACCCAAATATAGTAGACATTTCACGAGTATGGTCAGATAATTTATAACTTTGTCCAGTAATGAATTTATTTTATTTGTGACTGAAATAAGTAAAACAACAAAGTCAATAAGTCTTCAAGGCATCAAAACTCCTGGGCCAAACCAGTAGATAAACCTCTATTGGTAACAGAGTTGTGTGGTTTGAGAGGAGTCTACTTGTAGATTTCTGGTATCATAGAGACACTCACTGAGCTATTTAGCTCTGACCTTGATGTTTGTTTCCTCTCCTGAATGCAGGGTTAAGGAGGTTCATTTAAAATAAAATAAACCTTTCCCCAAGCTATTTCATTCATCCGTTTCTGCATTAGAGACTCTCAGACCTGCAGAGCCTTGCTGGTGAGAATTCCCAGACTTAAGGCAGGGGGTGACGTTAGGAATAGCACAAACCATAATTCTTACTTTGACATCTGCATCCCAATTCCCACTGCACAATTTCTGCTTTAAGAGCCTGATGTCAAGCATGTTTAATGTGATCAGCTCATGCAGGGTAGGAAAGAAATTAGAGATCGTAGTAAGGGGCTGAGAGCCATAAGTCTTCATTAGTGACTCAGATCTACCCTGGGGTTACAACAATCTGTTATAAAAGTCCATGAGTTAGAGAGCCAGCTATATCATCCTCTTCTTCTCTGAGGAGGTGACTGAAGCTCAGAGAAGTTAAATAGCCTTAACAAGGTCAGATAATAAGAAAATGTTAAAGTGGACACAAATCCATGGTGTTTAACTTCAAATCACATTCTTTATCCACAATATACTATTCTGGTTCATGGAAAACCATAAAAGATTCAACATAGGATACTGAACAGCAAATTATTATATAATTGACCTCAGATGTATTATTTCAAATCCCATAAATATGGGGGCTGGAGAGAAGCAGTTTGAGATCAGCTCAAATTTGTGAGCTTTGGTGTGATTTAATGCAATTTTCGTTAGCTAATGTGTTTTTCTCCAGTACATTACTTATTTATTCAACAAACTCCACTATGTGATGGACTCTGTCAGGTACTGATAAATCAAGGACAAGAAGAACTCAACATTTTAGACATCGATACCCCTCAACTATCACAGGATAACACAGTACACTGTAAAACAGATAAATTTATACAATGAGCTTGTGGAGGGAGTAACTAGCTCATCCTTGATGATTTGAAAAAGGGTCCCCAGAAGTGGTGGCATCAGGGGAAAAAATTAGAAGACAGGAGATATCCTTAGATAGGAAGAAACGGTGTTCCAGGAACGATGTAAATAAGGCAGGAATGCATTTGTGGCTGGAAGAAAGAATTCCTCTGGGGAAGAGTAGGCTGGAGAGTTGGTGGCCTGATTTTGAAGGAGCTTTTGTAGCATAGTAAGGGGTTTCAGCTTAATTTGCAAGTGATTAGACATTAGATGACAATGAAATCATTCCATTAATTTTTCCTATAGGCACTCCAATGCTTCCTTTATTATATATTAATCAACCATATATCTTAAAAGTAGATATAGACATATTTTGTACTTTTTCTCCAAGTTGAGACTATGGGCTCGGTGTCATTGTTTTTGGAATATCCTTCCTCTACTTTTCTTTCCATCTCATTTAATTTTGATGAAAGTTAAATCATGGACAGTGCTGAAGGTGGGCTAGAATAGAGACATATTATATTTAAGCAGAGAACCTAATGTATTATATGCTGCTGCAATTTTTGTAGAGGGAACTGAGGTTGGCTCAAATACAGCATCAATGATGGGGATAAAACAGAGGGTAAGCATTAGCAAGATTCCAGTCTTGGCAGGATTTGTTGATCAAATGCATATGGGCTTTGAGAATGTGAAGTGTTAAGGAGAGACATAAACAGAGAATGGCTGCATCTTATAAAATTGTAAAACCATAAATGATTGTAATAAAGAACAGTAAAAATAAAAATGTGTATTCTGATCTTAAGACCTCGTGGCAAAGAAGCAGTGTAGAAAGATATCATTTTTGTTTATCCTCCAAGAAGTCACATATTTTATTGCATGAATGTCTCTGTTCTATAAACTTTAAATTATATATTTATAAATAGGTTACACATTTCATGTTATTAATATTTATAATTTGAAGTGAAATGATCAAATTGCATGTTGATATGCCCTCTAATTGAACAGCAAGTAGATCCAATATGTAATTAAGTTAATGGATTTGGCTATTAAGTGAGCCTACCATTAGTTAAAGAACAAAGGAAAGATCAATTATTTAGTACTGTGAGGATTTTTTACTATAATTATGTGAGGACAACTGAAATCTTAGGTTTCCTGCAGAGAAATAACTATAAACCTAGAAAAATAAATAACTATGCTTTGTAATTATCTATGGGAAAATTTAGGGGAAACATACTTTATTATCTCATTTTTTTTATATTATCCAGAAAATAAAACACTTTTGCCTTAATCTTGGGTCCACATTGTCTGTGCTTAAAGTCTGCATTTGTAAACACTTGGTAATGACAGATCTAGAAATATTGGTGAGAAAGCATGACAAAAATTATGTAGCAACTTTGTTCATCAGTAAAGGCTTTTAATTTTTTTTTTATTCCCCAGTTAAGCCAGGTTCAGGACATTCTGCTTGTAGTGGAAAGAACACTGGTTCAGAACCAGAACATCCAGGTTGCAATAATAGCTTCATTGCTAATTAGCCTAAGGACTATGTCAAAGTAAAAGGTAATTCTTAATTATCTCTTGTACAAATTACAAATAATGATGCCTACCTTACCAAGTAAATAGAAATTTTGCTTGCCAAAGTCATCATATATAAAAGTGTGTGGAATTAATAAAACAACATAAACCTGAAGCTTTATTTTCAGAAAAGTGAACTAGAAGCTCAGTGTATGACAACTACTGGGGGGAATAATTACAGCTCTATACTATTTTGACCTTTTCTTTTTTAAATTAGCCTAGCTTCTGTAATTGAGTCTGCATAGTTTCAGACTTAGGTTGGAAAAAAATGTAGATGCAGTGTCTGTTCTCTTCTGACCCTTTCCTACCAAGATTCAGTCACCTAGATCCCTCTTTGTTTTCATTGCAGCAACCAAGTTCAACATGAAAAAAATATATACTTGTCAACTACTGAGTAAATTCTCTCTGCTAGGTAATGTGTTTTAGAATATTAGCTAATTAATTCTTTAGAACACAGGTGTTGTTGAAAGTTATTTACTCTATACACTCTGCCTCTATGGGTGGAGTTTATTTCTCTGTTTTTTGACTTGAGGTTTGGTCTTGTGACTGGCTTTGGCCAGTAGAGTATTAGCAGGTATAATGTGACCAAAGTTTGAACAGTTCTTGCATGATTGAACTTTTGTTCTCTTGTGATTCTGTAACAAACAGAAGTAATAACATGTCTGCTGGTCCCTGGAGGAGGGTAACAGGTATGTAGGACAGAACCATCCCAAATGAGCCGCCACTAGCTGGGCCTCATTTGATTAATCATTTTCCCAGCTCATCACAGAAATGGGAGCTAAATAAATGTTTATTACATTATACCATTTAGATTTTGTGGTTGTTTCTTACACATCATTATTTTATAGCGTTGACTGATACAGTGAGGTATTACTGTCATTATTCCCATTTAACAGCAAAGGAAATTGGGACACAGTGATTAAGTAATTTGCACAGAATCACACTGCTAAAAAGGATCAGAACTGGACCTTGAACCTAAGTAATTCAGCTCCAGTATTGTAAAGACCAGGAAACTAGGACATAATATTTTGGAGTGCATTCTTCTTACTGGGTATATCAAACACTACAACAGGTAGATTTATGGATTTTATTTATGTCTTTTAAACTCTTGTACTGATACAAATTTTTCAAATGATATTGGTAACAAAGCCTGATGCCATAGGATTATCAGAAAGAGGACAATATGAACATATTTTAATAGGTAATTAGTATCTAATATACATACATTTAATATGATTACTGAACATGATATTATTAGTATTTCAACATTAAATGTTCCTTATTTTTGTCTTTAATATGTCTACTCCTATGGAATCTATGCTTTCTCGCAATTTGTTGAGAGTGACAAGTTACTGAATTTTTTTTTTATTATTCCTGTAGATTATTTCTTTAGAGGTGTTTGTTCTTTTGAGTCTCTGGGATGAAGTTTCCTTTGACTACTGCTCTATTTTATTTCTAGAAACTCATTATATCTCTTATTGTACTCTTTGATCATTTTGAATCGGGCAAGACCCATGCAGATGCAGAGCCTGTAGATTGCTGTTGGACACTCTCTAATGCCTAGTTGGGTAAAGGTTGAGTTTGTTTCTCTGATCTAAGGCAGCAGATCTAATAGAGAACAACAACAACAACAACAGATATATACATTTCCCCCTGCTTCTATTATTGCCATGGTTTGCTGGAATTCTATTCCAAAGGAGATTCTAAATACTATTTCTTATTCTTCCCTGGAGAAGTGAGACATTTTTGTTTATAAAAGTATTTAGAAAAGTGACAGAGAAATATTGTCAGCTCTCAAAAATTGTTACCTTTTTAGCAGAGCAATGGTTATCTATATTTCTGATTAGAGCACAGACAGTGGGTAAGAAACAGTAACCTTCAACCTTTTTTTCCTGGCAATTACATAAGGTAAAACCAAATAGGATTTTAACTCTATAGGCCCACCTGCCTATAGAGTTACAACATAAGGTAAAACCAAATAGGGTTTTAACTCTATAGGCCCACCTGCCTTATGGGGAGTGTTGTGTCCTTCCAAATTCTTGAGTAAATTTTCCCCAAATTTAAACTTTTATTTATTTTTCTAATAAATGGAGGCCTCAAGTTGTCTTTGAGCTGGGGTAGCCTTTTAGTATTCTACTAATCTTATTTTCACTGTGACTATCTCTCTTCTCATCCATAGTTAATAAGTAATTATTTTAAATCTTAATTTACAAATCTCTTGGTAGTGTTGGAAGAGCAAAGTTATCATTGTTAACTTACCTCACTTTAATTGCTTTGATAGATTTACAGACAAAACACCTTAGAAATCAGTCGGTCACGTTCTTCATTTTATAAATGAGAAGGAATTATTAGTTTGCCTTAAACAACAAGCTAGTATTAAAGTAAGTACTAAAAAATCTGGGCATTAATGGTTTCATACAATTTGCTTCACATGATTTTTGGTTGGCCAAGTAAATTATACTGGGAGTTAATTCTACCCAGAGGCTTAAAGGTGATTTAAAAAGAGTTTGAAATATAGGAGGGGAACTCAAGTGATGAGCATATAGCACATGTTACACATTGCCAGGGCATGCTCAATATTATCTCATCTAGTACGAACAACCATCCTATAGAACAGTGGTTCTCAACCTTTCTAAATACAGTTCCTCATGTTGTGGTGAGTCCCAAACATAAAATTATTTTTCCAGTGGTCTTAGGCTACCCTGCTAGTGGTTCTCAACCACTGCTATAGAACATAATATTTTCCTAATTGAAAAACAAGAAAATACGTAACTGAGGCATTTAGTTACTTGTTCAAGGTCACACAAACTAAAAAATTCAGGCTTTAATTTTCATCCAAATTTGAGAGGTATATGGAAACTCCCTTCACATTTTTAGACATTATTTACTTTCTTAAATTATTTGCAGTCTTTGAACTGCAGTTTCTGCATTTTTTTAAAGAGGGGGAAAATATTTTTACATTTCTCATAAAATGGTTGTGAAGGTGAAATTGGATAATGAACGTGGAATTGCCTTTAAAATCATATTGTGCTATACAAATGTTAGGTATTATTTATACCTCTTAAAGAAGTCATCATCACCAGGTTATACCATAACATTTAGTACTTAAAAGCATCCAAGCATTACTGAGTTCTGTTCTGACAAGGAAAAGATAACAACAGGCTAAAATGAATGCTCCCTAATCCCTATCCATTCATTCACGGTTGCTGGGAATTGATGATACTCCTCCAAATTTTCCACAGTAGTCTGCTTATATCAAAAGTCTGATGAATGAGTGAAGCTGTTCAGCCTCAAGCAGCATTTATCTACAGAGGTCCATATCTTTAAGTTTACAAAGTTGTAAAAGCAATCTGCCAAGAAGAAAGACAGAATGTATTGCCTTCCATTTGTAGCAGGTTATCCTACAATATATTGCAGAAGTACAGACTGTGCCCGTCCACACTGACAGGACACCTGGTGGCCACTGTTAAGTGTGAAAGAAGAGCTTTTGCCAAGGCAGGATGGGAGTTTAAAAACGATTTGCCTCTACCCAAAGGAAAACGTTTTAAAAGTAAGGATATTCTCAACCCAAATATGTGATACCTTAATCAATAAAGAAATTAAAAAACAACAACTAAGTATTCATAAATTAAAAAAAATAAAAAAGTAAGGATATTGTTTTAGCTATGTGCTATAAAATATAAAATAATAATGTTAGTGTTATTTTATGTATTTATTATTACTATTAATTTTAAATCTTCACCCAAGGATATGTCCAGAGAAAGAGAGAGAAAGAGAGAGAGAGGAGAGAAGAGAGAAACATCAATCAGTTGCCTTCCTTACATGCCCGACAAGGGACAGAACCTGCAATCTAAGTATGTGCCCTGACTGGTCAGGATGCTACAATTCAAAAAGGCCTTTAGAATTACATAGGAAGTGGAGGGGTATTTTTTGTCCCCAGAATGACTGGTCTGCTATATTGTCCACTTTCCCACATGTCTATTTAGGAAACAACATTTAAGAATGTGGGCCTAGAAAACATTAGGAAAATGAACATAGATAAATTCTGTAGCAAATTCTTATGTCTGTCCAGAAAGATACTAATTTTTCTAGTGTAATAGATAAAGAATGGAATTTAACATTTTTAAAAGCCACTCAAAATGTTTTGTGTGTCTATAGCTCGGAGGGCAATTGGAAGATTGCCTGCTTGTTTCGCTTTCCCACATAAACCTTGACCCAGAATTCAATCTTTTCACTGCCTTTGACCAGATAACCTATCCCATCTAGAAGTCTGTGAATATTTTTGAATCTAAAAAGAACCAGGTGGATGTTCAGAAGGATTCCCTCTGGCAATTAACTACAAGTATGACACAGTTTTCCATTCCTGCTCACTCCTCTTCTCACCTGGCCCTTGTAAATTTCTTTCTGTAAGCTCTCAATGTCCATATTTTACAATATGAACTTTATTTTTTAAACTATTGAAGTTGGCTACTGTGTCTATAAGAAAAAAAACTCTTAAGATATTCCTCATAAGGTTAATTATTATATTATCTGTTAAAATGATGCAATTTTCTATTTATTTAAAGAAAAAAAACTGCTTAACACAAGAAAATGCTTGACTGCAAGGAAATTTTCAGAAGTGTTGGAAACCGGGACTCTGCCATCTAGAAACACTTCATAAGAATAATTATTTTAGCAGAGTCATTAGCAGTTTAATAGACTGTGTTGCTACATTCTCATGTGCAAGTCCTTTTATTTTTTAAAAACTTTTTAATTATGAAAATTTCCAAGCATATCAAAATAAATAACACAATGCCATCACCCAGCTTTAAAAGCTTTCGGTACACATTTTATTCCTCCTCCTGCTCTTTTCCTTTGCTGAGATATGGCAGAGCACTTCATTCTTAAATCCTTCATTCTGCATATCAAAAAAGGGCTGTTTAAAAGTCGATAGGGCCTTATCACATTTAAATAATTAACAAAAATATTTAATAACATTTAATACTCACTGCACATTTCAAGTTATCTGGTTGTTTAAATATACTTCTTTTTCATAAAATCAGCATCCACTCAAGGCCTATTACATCTTCTAACATGATTCTATTTTATATATGGAAACTTTTAATTCTAGTTTTATATCCTCAAAGTAAATCTGCTGAAAACATAATTCAAATAGAGTAGAAAAAGAATTTTGTGGATCTTAGGGAAAGAGGCAGTTGTGAAGTAGGGTAGGAAAGATGGGGTATATTTCAGAAAATACAGCAACAGTAAAATCAATTTTTGTGTGTTTTTAAAAAATCCTTATCCGAGGGGATGTTTTTATTGATTCTTTTTTTAAGCGAGAGACAGAGGAAGGGAGAGAGAAAGAGAAACATTGATCAGTTGCCTCTCCTCTCATGCCCTGATGGGGGATCAAAGCTGCAACCTAGGTATATGCCCAGACCATAACTCAAACCTGTAGACCTTTGGTGTATGGGGCAATGCTCCCACCAATTGAGCCACCTGACCAGGGCAATAAAATCAATTTTTAAAGAAGAGAGCAGTGTTTTAGAACTCGTGAAAATTAGACTGTAGGCTGCTTTTCAAACTTAGATTTCATTCTGAAATTCTTTTATCTCATTTTAACTTTTGGGTTACTCTTTCCTCTTTTTTATGGCCACATTTTCCAGATGTGTGCTAATTATTTTTGGGGACATCGTTTGTTTCAAGGTGAATTTTATTTTTTGAACATGTGTATTTGTTTGTTAATTCTAGGATCTTGAACAGCTAAACTGCTTTAGCAATGTTTGTGTTCTCCACAGTCTCCTTATTGATCCTCCTCATTCTTTATTTTACTCATGAAAGGGCTACTGATCAGTTAGGTTTCTCCTCATTCTTTTTGTTTACCCTACACCTGGAGCTTATAAAGATGTTTTCCAAATGATCCTACGTAGTTGTTCTCAGGTGTGCTCTCAGTATCTGAGCTCCTTTTGGGCTGAGTGTTGGTAATTTCCCAGGATTCCTTCCCTCTTCCTTTTCTCACTGCTATTAATACTGCCCACGAAGCTCGGAAAGTACTGACTGTGCTCACTTATATTTTGGGTGAGTGGGGATAGCTTGTATTCTGATTCTGTTTTAGATGTCCATATGTGTGTTTTGATTTTCATTTCACTATTGCAGTTTTTCTCTGTGCTTTTAAGAAAGGGTTTTTAGGGAGACAGATGATAGAAAGAAATATCAATAGATGATAGAGATGATAGATAGATATTGTGTACTTGCCAGGGGAAGAAGTCTTAGTTGATAAAAATCTCAATTGATAAAAATTACATGTTGAGAACATTTAGTTGTCAATTTGGACATTTCACTAGCATGTCCTCAGAGAACACAAGATAACACATGCCAAAACAGAAGCCCTCTGCAGTCCTCATTCTCTGTGTTCATGTCTGAGCATAGTTAAGAAACGCTGGGGGATAAAATACCTATAAATATTAATGTATGTTTTCTTCAGTTACCATTTCAGTTATTTGAACAATTTCAATATCACAATATAAACTCTCTGTGTAGGAACCCTGAGGAAAGCCAGGAACGTCACCTTCGGAAGGGAATCACTAGATCACTTTGTTATATCCCTTCACGTTAGGAAGAAGCAAGACAGAAGTTGGGAACATCTCTTGCCTGTAGTTGTGCTGCTGGGTCATAGTTTGATGTCACTATGATTACTGTCAGTGTTCCTATGAGTTCAGTGAGGGAATGATGAACAGCTTTCTACCATCACAGAAATTAGAGGAGGAATGAGTTGATATGGATATGGGGGAATAGTGACAAGATTCAATCTAACAAATGCCCTTACTTAACTACCTATTGCTTATAGCCAGCTATCAACTATTCTCACCAATCTCTTTCCCCGGCTTATAGAGAAGTACATACACCTATCTAATAGGATTGAAATAAGGGATTAGCCCCATTTATACATTACTAAAGATAGTCAATGGATGTTTTGTCTAAACATTAGTCTCAGTTTTCTACTTAGCCTACCTGGCTTTCCTACCACCCTGGAATCAATCAATCAATTTATCTATCTAACTACAGTGTTTCCCCGAAAATAAGACATCCTCCGAAAATAAGACCTAGCACATGGAAAGATAAGACATCCCCTGAAAATAAGACTTAGCACAACTTTGGGAGAAAAAATTAATTAAGACATTGTTTTATTTTCGGGGAAACAGGGTACTTATTTATTTATATATTTTGCTCCAAATCTAAGACCTTTAGGATAAGGGCAAATGACAGGCTTCTATACACCACTGATTAGATGCACTGTCATCATGTTTGTTTGCTTATTGTTTTGGTTTAGAATGTACTCAGAGGCTGCATTAAAGAGATACTGATCAGTTAGGTTTTGCTCAGCTTCCCTCTTCTTCCTCAGTAGCTCATGGCCATTGGCTGGTAGACCCAGCAGCTTGCATGTTGGGCTCCATCATGTCTGTGAGACATTAAAAAGGACTCCTTCACCAGCAATGAAGGTTTCTACTGCTACTGAGTTCCTCAAGTATTCTATTTGCTTTATCCCTTTTTCATAAAGGAAAGATGGAAAAAATGTTAAACATTTACCAAGTTAATCATATATTCAGCTTATCTATACCTCTGGGTGACTTCCCTTGCACAGTTTTAAATGTTTGAGACACTGTTAGCAAAAATACCCACTATTACCAACCTGCTGAACCTATTGATTTTTGTTACTTAATTTTGTTACTTGATTTTTATAAATTGTTACCAACACTATGAGTCTCAGTTGGTAACTCTAGATTTAAATACTTTAACTTTTATTAAGGATAATGTGTGTGTGGAGTTTTAACATCTTGACCCACACGCTTGAGTGCCTGTTTCACGTATGCAAGAATTTAGTCCTGAATTCTGAAATGCAAATCGTCAATACTGTCCTAGTTACTACATGTACACAGTCTTTTGAAAGGGTGTTAACGGTGGAAAGGAAGAGATATGAAAGAATGCTTTTATAGGCAAATGACAAACAGTAAAGGCAAGTAAAACATAAGCAACACACAAGTTCTGTACTATATTATTGCTTGTCACTGTGTGAACTTATCCCATGTGCCTACCTGAATCTTTCATTAACCTTTTTATCTGCAGTCTCAGTTCCCATTCAGTGAAATTCTACCCATTGCACTGAGACGGACATATTCTCCAGTTTTTCAGCATTGGGAATTGAAGCAAGATGATTTATCCAGACTAAAAGTTGTATCATAAATCAAGTATTTTACACAAATATATAAGGCAGTATTCAACAGGAATTCAAGTAAGACACAGAAATATATTTCATTTGTCCATTGGATAAGGTTACTCCCTAAGGCCTTAACTTCTCCCCTACCAGGCTGCTCTCTAAGGGCATGTGGCTTTAACCCGTGGCTTTATAACACTATTACAGCGTCCTTTTTCTAGAGCCATGATAAATTAAAAGGAGTGAGCAGAAAATGCTACTCAGCCCAGATCCCCAGATCCCATAGGTAATGAATGCTGTTCTCCTGCTCTTGCTCTCTTGATGGTTATTAGAATAGTGAGAGTTTACACAGAGTTCATAGGTATATTCTTGGGAGAAAGGGTCAAGAAAAAAAAAGTAGGGGCATGAAATCATTCCTCGGTTTGAGTCATTAACATAGATTTCCTTTTCAATAGAGATCACATTTTGGTTTTAATGTTAACACAGAGAATAAGAAGATATTTTTAAAAAATTGTAGAAGAAAAGTCAAATCATTTTAAAAAAAATGTATATTGTTATTGATTTCAGAAAGGGAGAGGGAGGCAGAGCCTCTCAACTGCTTCCTACATACCCCTTACTGGGGATCAGCCTGCAACCCAGGAATGTGCCCTGACCAGGAATTGAACCCTGACATCCTGGTACATAGGTCAGTGGTCAACCACTGCAACACTGGCCAAGCAGAAAAATGAAATTTTATAGAAAGGATTTATCCAGATTCATGGAAATTACTTGACTGATAAACTTGAAGACATGAGATGGTATTTAAGATAAAATTATAGGGCTGTAGTGCTAAATAATTGTAACTTTAACAAGAGTATCAAGTAACAGGCCCAAATGCCATTTCTTTCAGCTACTGATTGCTACATTTTCTATCTGAGAAGGAGGTCATACTCAGAAAGAATTGTGAAATTATAGTAAGTAGCTAATTGAATTTGCTAAGCATTTAGCTAAGCATTTACTTTAATTAAATGTTTAAAATAAACGTTCAATCAGGCATGGAAACTGGAATTGCTAAATTTGATTTGGAATGCTAATGTTGACTTTGGGTATGGGGTCCTGACAATCTCAACAATTGGTAGAGAGATTGTGGCATCACACAGTATTATTATTTTTCCATGAGTTCTATACCATTCAAGATGAGTTTCATCTGTACATGTGTTTACCAAATATTTCTTGAGAATCTTAGGTACTCTAGTAGGTATTGGAGAACTCAGAGGTAAACATCTCACACACTCTAGTAGGGAAGATTTTTAAAAAAAACATTGAACTTACATAAATAGTCTCTTGAACCTTCAAGCTGGCATATATACATACTAGTAGCCATGTGCACGAATCTGTGTGCCTGTAGCTCTCTGTAGGGTCTGGCTGCTCTGCACCTGCTGCCCAGAGGCTCTCTGCAACCCAGAGACCTCGTTGTCAGGGTGATGATGCAAGCATTCCGCACCCTGGCCTGGCCAGAGGCTCATCTGAGGCTAGGAGTTAAACGCTTGCCTCCTCACTGAGGCAATGAAGCAAGCATTCCACCAGGCTGCTCATACTACCCACTCTGAGCGGCCACTCCCTCTTCCCCCATTTTACTCCCCCCACCCCGGACTGTGGGACCCCCTCCCCCCACCCCCACCCCCACCCTGGGACTGCGGGACTCTGGCAGGGCCGAGAGAACTGGGCACTGCCATCTTATGGCTATGGGCATTGCCATCTTTGTGATGGAGTGATGGTTAATTTACAATTACCCTTTTATTAGATAGGATATATCCCACATAACTCTCATCCTGTTGATTTTGGCTTAACTTCCTAGCCTGTGAAGATAATATGAAACCCTAATTTTGTCTTTCTTATTTTCTTTGATCCCACCAACTTATTTTACCTATAAAATTGATAGCTATTTCAGTAAACAGGTGAGTAACATAGTTTTATGATTTTTGTAGTCAGGCAGAATTTCTTCCTCTCAAATGATAATGAGTGAGATGTACAGAAAATTTACCAAACTGCTTTCATCTTCAGCCTGATCATAAATAATATGATAAATATAATATTTACCTCTGAGGGCTAGTGTGACAATTGAGTTGATATTACATTATTATATTCAAAGTGCCTGGCACATAATAGGAACTAACTAATTAACCACCAAACTATGGCAGAGGACCAGAGTTATCCTTTCAAATTATTATTGAACCATTGTTTAAATATGTTTTGAATATTTATTCTAAGTACTGTAGCAAAACATAAGGATCTTAGAAGCATCAAGGTGCATTTTCAAGTTTACAATTCATTATGAGAGTCCGATAAATAATCTAAAAATCAAATTAAAGCAATGGTATAATCAAGCAAGATGTGGCTTCTATCAATTTCATCCATATTTTTCTCCATCATTCACAAATATGCTAGCACAAGCTTAATAATTTTCAAAAACTCGAGGTCTCCCTTCATCATCTGAAGGTAAAGTTCAAATTTCACATGATAAAGATCAACAGCCTTTAAAATCAAGCTTAAATCTGTCAAGCCTTATTTTAATTTATCTCCTGTGCCTTCCATACTCCCTGTTCTCTACCAAAGCAAGTGCTCACCATTTCACATACACGATTTTGCTGCCACGATTTTGCACATGCATACTCTATGCCTGCAATTTCTTTGCTTGACAAATAGAATGAGTTTAAATAAATCCACTTTTATGAAATCTGTCTGAACTTCCTAGGCAGAGGGAGTGCTTGCTGCTTCCAAATTCCCATAACATATCATATATGCCTTTTCTATAATTAATACAATCTTAATCTTAATCTTAATCTTTTCTAATGATAAAATAATATTTTGCCTTGTGTAATGTTTAATTTATTTAATCATTTTTATACTGTTGTATAGTTGTGTGTTTTGCTTTTCAAACTTTAAAAATATTTGCTAATGAAGTTTTAAGATAAATGACAGAGGTTGAGATAAATGACAGAGGTTGAATTATTCAATCAACACTACACTATTATTTGTATATGTTTTTCTTGTTTTATTGATCATTTTAAAAAATATATTTGTATTGATTTCAGAGAGGAAGGGAGAGGGTGAGAGAGATAGAAGCATCAATGATGAGAGAGTATCATTCAATCAGCTGTCTCCTGCACATTCCCACAATCCAGGCATGTGTCCTGACTAGAAATTGAACCATGAACTCCTGGCTCATAGGTTGACACTCAACTACTGAGTCATGCTGGCTGGGTTGTTATAGTGTTAATTTGACTAATATTTAAATAAATTAAAGTATCTCAAAGTTTAAAGAAGCTACTCACTTGTAAATCAGATGGTATTGGTGCAACACAAATAATCACCACATTTCTATCTGCATCTTAAGTTAATATATATATATATATATATATATATATATATACATACACTATAATATAAAGTTTATATATATACATATATGCACACATACATATAAACATACTATATATATGTGTATATATATATATATATATATATAGTATGTTTAATTTAAGAAGATAACCATCTGTGTGCAGTCTTCCCAGCAGCTGTTCTATCTTGCTCATTTATTTTGAGAGTTTGATTTCTCTAAAACAAGAATGGTTTTATGCAATTAATTATGCACAACTACCATAATTTCCTCTCTAAAGCATATTCCTTATAATTTATATCATTACATGATTGCCACATGTCAAAATTTTCATCTTGAATAAATGGTCAAAAATCTAAAGGTACTTCCATTATTCAATTTTTTTATTTCTTATTTGAACCAGTCTTTAAAGATACATTAACAAAAATCATTATTTTTACATTGACCCCTCTTCTTTCTTAATAAATAATTCATTACATTAATGATTACTGGCATTGTTTAGAAAGTTATATTCTAATTGCCTCAAGATTAAACATACCTTCAAATTATGAATGCTAAAAAACACATCTGAACTACTTCCACAAAGGGATTCTTAATAGTTTTAAAGCACATTTAAAACAAGTATAATCTTCTAGACTTACTATTTAAAAGATGACAGAAATTTTCATTTTCATTTCTTGTGCAAAATCTGCCTTTTATTGTCTTGGTGTTACAACTTATATTGGCATTTTTAAATCTCTTTCATATACAATATTTTCCACTTGACCCCCTCATCAGCATTTGAATGTAAACAGGTAGTTATTAAATACCCTTATTTTACTGATGAGTCCATGACACTCAAAGAAAGACATTTTGTCCATCCTTGCACCAAAAGGACAGTAGAAGGTGAAACTGAGATTAGTTAGTAATCAGGACTTACGATTTCTACTTTACTTTTACTCCTCATACCATCGCCCAGCTATTAGGATTTCTTATCATCTAAAAATGCCTCTATAACTGTGAATTAAGTAACCCGACATAATAAGAGACTTCGTAAATCTCTGTATTTTATAAGAAGTATTCCTATGACTTTAGAGAAATATAATAGGCTTCATTTTTCAGTACTTTTTAATTTTTTTTCCCCACTAGGCAGTATATTATCTATGATAATGAACTCTCATGTTTTAATGCCTGTACCAACAACTCAGTAAACTTATTGTACTCTGGGGTTTTAAGCACCTTGAATAGTCTTCTAATTAATTATTGAGCTAACTGCTTGTAGTCCAAGAAAGACATAATATCTCTCCAAGTCTCACAAGAAATATTTTTACCTAAGGATAAATATAAATGATTCAAGAGCAGATCTCCTATTGTTTCACGATTCTTAAAAGGCTACAGCCACTCAGAAGGCACTGCATCTACAGAATGAGTAAGGGCAATTGATTTATTAAGGTTCTTTTTCCCATTTAAATCTATATAACATATTGAATATCTTCATATAAGGTACTCCAGGGAAACTCCTCGTTAGGATGCTCAGGAAAGTCTGAAATCTCTAGGGCTGCTTTAGAAAGTTCCATGTAATGCCAGATGGTTTTCCAGAATTCTAAGATTATTATAAGATTCCCAGGAGCTCCCCAGGCAGATCAGAAAACGAAGTAGAATCTGGACCCCTTCTGCCACCCTGTGTGTACTTCTGACTTTCAGAAACTTGATTCCATTCAAGTTAGCAAATACTTACTTCATTTTTACTACATGCCAGATACTTTATAGGGCTGGCAACAAAAAGGTGAATAACACAAGGCTCCCACCTTTAAGTGTCTTATTATCAAATAGGAGAAACAGGCAGGTAAACAAATAAATTAAGTCTGGTGAGTAGGAGAGAAATATGTACAAGATAGATGGGTGGCAAGGAGAAAATGGCAAAATTATGCAAGGAACAGCTTTCACACTGACCCCCGTTTACCTTACTTCTTTATCTGAAGCAGCTGGTGATGGAAATCACATTTACTCAGAGTATTTCAATGACTGACAAAGCGCCAACATAGGGTGGGGTAAAAGCAGGTTTATAGTAGTTTGTAAGAAAAAGAATACAATAATTGATAAGTAATAATCCAAGAATAAATTGTGTTTCTTGTACTTAGAACTGTAAATCTACTTTTGCCCCACCCTGTACACATACCAGTATATTGAGGTTTCTTTGGGGAATAACATATCCTGGTGTTTCAGACAAGGGAGATTATCAGAGCCCCCCATCTAAAAGATGCTTGAAACCCTTGACTTTATAGTTGGGTTCTTGGACATTTCCCCCCCTTTTGTTAACAGAATTATTTGAAGCCAAACCTTTAGTCTTTGTATAGTTTTAGCAAATATTTCCTTTGACTGATACAGAGTACAAGGTATAAGTCACTGTGGATCCCAGAAGAAAGACTCAGACATAAACCTGAAGAAGGAATTTATATGCTGGGATATGCTGGGATGTAATCCCCAGGGTCAACTGAAGAACCGCCTATTGAACTCTGGCTTCCTGCGCTAGGCCCTGCTTGTTTATGTCATCTGAGTCAACCATTGCAAATGAGCCCCGGTTTCCTCTTTCCATCAATGGAATAAGACCTGACTTGTCTAATCAGAACTATGCAAATTATATCCTCATTTGCATCAATACTGACCAATCAGAATGGTACAATTTGGAAATCTCGTTTACATGAAATGAGCCCAAATGGGAACTGTGGTTGGGAAAACTCTCTATAAAAGGTGATCTTTCCTTTGTCTGGAAAGAGCACAATTTAGATTGCTATTTGAATCTGTGTCTCCTGGGCTGCAGCTCTTCCCCACCCTCCCCAAAGTCTTTATTACAGTTTCTAATTTTGATTTGCATGAGGTTTAGTTATAAATACATGCTAAGGGAAGAAAGGAGAAAGGGAGGGGGGAAGGGAGGGAGATTAAAATGGAGTAGTAGAATTTATATAACATTTGAAAGGCCTGCAGAAGCAAAGGTCAGAGGTCAGAGAAGCTACCACTGAGAATATTAGCTTTTTGTAGCACAACAATGGAGGATTCTCAGGATAATAACTGGAAACCTACAGAAACTACAGTCAGTCTGCAAATGTCAGCTGATTAGTGATTTCTCCCTCCTCCTTTTCCCTTCCAAGACTTCCTCAAATGCTTTTCATTGACAGACTCTCACTGGGAACCATCTCAGAAATGGGATTCCCAAGACAATTAGATGAACTTTTCTCCCTGGCTATGCAATATTGTATAGGACTTACGTTGAATTGACAACAGACCCTATCATGTGTCATGTGTCTGCCAAAATTACCCTGAACACAGACCTATACTAATTTTCTTTTTATTAAGTTTATTATTGTGTGTATATACACACACACACACACACACACACACACACACACACATATATATATTATAATTTCAAACAGAATATATATGGGAAGATAGGCAAGGATTACCACATTAAGTGACAAGCCACTTAAGAGCTGTCACTTTCACTTGTACAGAAAAGTGACAGGTTATAAAATGGTTCAGAGCACAAACTAAGATGAGACTAGACCTAGGCTTCAGTTCCACCATTACCATTTATTAGCTGTGTAATTTTGAGGAAGATATTTAAACTTTTTAATTCTCAGTTTTCACATCCAAAAAAAAAAAAAATGGGACTAGTTTTTTAATTTCATGGGCAGATTAGAATAAACAATGCATAATGAATACTCAACAGAGAGCCTTGCATATAATAAGCACTCAGTAAATGATAGTTAGAGTTGTTATCATTACATTATCATCATCACATTGATCATATTTTTTTAATAAAGCATAGGTTATTTGATACTCAAGTTGGTTTTTAGGCTGAAAAATGTTAATTTCAAAATAAAATTACAATATTTAGGGAGATTAATGCATACATTGAGGTTTGTGTTTTCAGGAGAGTGGGAATGTAGAAATGCTAAACAATATTAGTTAATGAAGGAGGTGTGTGTGTGTGTGTGTGTGTGTGTGTGTGCGTGGGTGTGTGTGTGTGTGTGTGTGTCTGTATCTGAATGTTTGAAAGGCTGTCATAAATAGCAAGAAAAGCATTTTCTAGCTTATAGATGTGTGAGAATAAAATATTTTGGGGAAACTGAAAATAGTTCAATGTAGCTGAAGTTTGAAGTTTGATAAAGGGAAGCATATTAGTCAGGTTCTCCAGAGAAACACTATATATACACATGAATAGTTTATTATAAGGAATTGGTTCACACAATTATGGAGGCTGAAAAGTCCCACAATCACCCATATGAAGCTGGAGACCCAGTAGAACTGGTGGTGTGAATTCCAGTCCCAGTCCGAAGGCTTGAGAACCAAGAGATCTAATGGTGCAGAAACAGACCAAACAATTAGGCAGAGAGAGTGAATTCTCCCTTCCTTGCCTTTTGCCTTTTGTTCTTTTTTGGCCTTTAATGGGTTGATGAGATACACCATATTGGGAAAGACAGTACTAGATGTACCAGTTAATACTGCGGATTTTTTTTAATAGATGGAGTTACACATATTTTATATGTGTGTATATATATATATATATATATATATATATATATATATATATATATTGATATGTATGCTATTTTCTTGTATTAACAGCAAGCTTCAAAACTTCATATGTCAAATTTTCTGAAGGTGTTAACATCATAGTTATTTTTACACTTAAAAATGTCTAATTTTGTCTAAAAAAAATAGTACTTGTGGGAAGTTTTAATTCATTATTTTTTAAGAAAAATGCTGCTGAAAGTTATCGTATACTTTGGGAAGCTTATGGTGAACATGCTCCATCTCAAGATACTTATGAATGCTGGTTTAAATGCTTTAAAAGTGATGACTTTGATGTGAGAGGCAAAGAATGTCTAGGTCAACCAAAAAAGTTTGAAGACCAATTACAAGCATTATTGGATGAAGATGCATTCAAACTCAAAAACAATTTGCAGAAAGATTAAACATTGCTCAGCAAACAATTTCCGATTGTTTGCTGAGCAATGGGCAATATTCCAAAGAAAGGAAAATGGGTGCCACATCAACTGAAGAAAAGACAAATGGAAAACCTAAAAGTTATCAGTAAAATGTTGCTTCAAGGGCACAAAAGAAAGACTTCTTTTTTTTTCTTTTTTCTTTTTTTTTTTTGCATCCAATTGTGACTGGTGATGAAAAGCGGATTTATTTTGAAAATCCCAAATGCACAAAATCATGAGTTGATTTAGGTCAACTATCAACATTGACTGTAAAGCCAAATCGCTTCAGAAAGAAGAAATGCTCTGTGTTTGGTGGGATCAGGAAGGTGTGGTGTATTATGAGCTTCTAAAACTAGGTGAAGCCATTAATACTAATCACTACTGACAACAGATAATCAATTTGAACCACACTTTGATCGTGAAATGACCAAATGGGCCAGAAGACACATTTTGCTAAAATGATAACGCACATCCACACACTTCAAAACCAGTTAAAGACACGTTAAAAGATCTTACCTGGGAAGTATTAACCCACCCACTGTATTCACCAGACCTTGCTCCTTCAGATTACCACTTGTTCTGATCAATGACACACACACTTTCTGAGCAGCACTTCAAAATGTATGAAGTGGAAAATGGGTCTCTGAATGGTTTGCCTCAAAACAAGAAAAGTTCTATTGGGACGGTATCTACAAATTACCTGAAAGGTGGGGGAAATGTGTAGCTAGCAATGGACATTACTTTGAAAAAAGCACTTTTAATGTTTCTCTTGAAATTATCATGTTTCCTTTGGTTATAAAATCCAAAGTATTAACCAGCACTGTGTCAGTTGCCTGAATCAAATGTTACTCTTATCCAGAAACACTCCCACAGACACATCCAGAAAAACGTTTCACCAAACATTGGGAATCCCATGGCCCAGTCAAGCTGACAATACAATTAACCATCAGAGGCAGTGACTGAGGAGAAACAAGGATGAAACAATACACACAATTCATCAATTGTGAATCAGCCTGAAGAGTTTGGATTTTATCTTAACAGTAAATTGATGCTGATTAAATGTTTTGGCAGGTAAATGACAATATCAAATGTAGTTTAAGAAAAATCAATGTGTTTAGTGTGTAGAGAATGAATCATAAGGGGAGAGACATAAATCAGTGAAATAAGAATACAGATAATTATGATAATCTGGATGAGAATGAAACAAGGGCTCAAAAGGGCAGTGGTGGAGAAAAGGGAGATGAGAGGATAAATGAACTAAGATTTAGAGAAGTTGGGGATGAAGGCACAGTCACCAAAAATGGAGGAATCAAGGCGGATTCCTTAGGTGTTTTGAGTTGACTGAAGATAGAACAACTCAGACATGCAGAGAGAGGGAACAGTAGGATGGAGGAGAAAAGCTCACATAAAAAATAAGCTTGGCCTGATGTGTCCACAGGATATCAAGGTAGAGGTATCTGGTAGATACATGGGCATTGCAGTTCAGAAGCCGGATGTAAACTGGAAATTTAGAATTAGAAATCATCTAGTTACAGGATGGTCATAAGAGTGTTTAAGTACTTTTCTGGAAAATATGTAGAAAAAGAAGAGACGTGGGCCATATATGGAAAATCAGGAAGAGAAGAAAGAGGAAAAGAGATGATGGAAGAGAATGAGAGGCAGAATGTAAGCTCTAGTTTCAAAGAATAAAAGCTTAGGGCATAACACCATAAGGGCTCCTAGATACCATCTCAGAAAGGTATAAAAACCAGAGTCTAGAGATTCTGAATGATTGGTCTTAATATAATTCTTCAAACTCTGTCATGTTCTCACTGTGGTCGTTTGATTTTTAGCAATCAATACAGGCCTAAAATGAACACGCCTCTGTAGTTTCTGTGAGCGCAGTCAGTAAGAAGATGACTGGAGGCAGTTTCAGTGAGAACAGGAGCCCCGGGGGTAAAGTAGGGAAGGGTCACTGAAATGGAGACAAGAATGTTGAGTCCGTGCTCCAAAGGGGAAAGAACATGGACATCGAGCTCAGAACTTTCCTAAAAGGCTGGTTGTATGTCTACGGGAAAGAGTTGAGAAATCCTGTAATTTTCCTTCTAATTATTGTGGTAAGAAAGGAGGCAGATGGATGAGAAACATTAGCTATAGAAATAGAGGGAGCATTTGGCAGGAATATCCCTGGTGTCATGGTTTATAGAAACCTGATGGTAAGGAAGCAGGTATAATAAGGTGAGGAACACATCCATGTCTGCTATGAAATGTATCTATCCCTGATGAAAGTACAATGGCTTTTAGGAATTGAATTGAAGAAGTAAAGACTCAGGTAATTCATTGGCAGTTGGTTTCTGACATTTATTACTAAAACCACCCTCCTTCCTGTTTTATGAATATCTTCCCATTAGATAGGAAACCCTATTACTCCTGCTTGTGGAAACCAGCTTTCAGCTTAACTTGCTAACCTTAGCCCAGAGTTAGCTGGCATTGAGAGATTAGACGCTGCTGCAATATCTATAATCTCCCTTTAGAACAGCATTTAAAGTATTAGGCTGATGGTACTCTAAGTCCAGAGTAAGCTCTTTCCACTCACAGTGTCAAAGACAGTTGGCTGATATTCCAGCCTGACAGTGTTCTCCTATTTTATTTTTGCAGTAGCTTCATTGAAATTGTTTCCTAATTTGAGTAAAATGTTGTAAGACTTCACTAAGTGGATTCTTAGGATCAAATCTTTTGTTTTATCTGTTGGAATACATAATAATGAAACATTCAGCTTTGACAAATGTGCTACTCCTTCACTGTTTTGATTAGGAAACAAAGCATTTGTCTCTTCTGGGAAAGCAAGCTCTTCTCAATACTCCCTTAAAAATAAACAAACAAATAAATGAAGACAAACAAAAAAAACAAGGGTAGCCTCTCATTTTAACACAAAACATTTGCATAGAACACTGGATTCTTTCTACTTCTCCCAGTCTCTCTGTAGAAGATTGTATTTCTGTTCTCTAGCTTTATTGAGGGCAATCTGACTTATTGGAATGAATTGTCTGAACTCTCAGGATTTAATAACAACCTGGACTCCTGTTTCCATGATCTGGCCCTTGTTCTTCAATTCCAGAATTGTAAGTGTTGCCCCATCTCTCACTATACTTGACTTCTCTCAGCGCTCTCTGTCTCTCTCTCTCTCTCTCTCTCTCTCTCTCTCTCTCTCTCTCTCTCTCTCTCCCATGATTGTCCCTATTCTCCCTTGTCCTCATCTCCATTCCCACTCCATCCCCAAGTTGGTTTTATGTCAAAGTGTCAAAGTTCCATTACAACTACTGTTCACCTAAGAGTCTCTCAGTACTTCCTGGAAGTGTAATTGGGAAGAAGCAGGCTGATTTTCATGAATCTGGATGAACAAGTTTGGGGGTGGAGATTTCTACCAATCACTACTTATTACCCTTATTCACCAGAGTGCATACCAGAATACAGATGCTTTTCCATAGACCCCGATACACCACCACAAATGTATCGTAAGTCGAAAATGCATTTAATACTACAATGTAGAGAGTATCAGTTTTTTACCCTCATAATTGAATGGCTAACTAGGAGCCAGGGTTCGGTGCTGCTGCCCAGCATCACATATCATAAAAGCCAGGAAAAGATAAACATTCAAAATCTGAAGTATAGTTTCTACTGAATGTATATTGCTTTTGCAACATTGTAAAGCTGAGAAATCATGATTCAAACCATTGAAGTTGGGCACTGTCTGCTTATAAATGAGTCGTAGTTCCAGAGAAGCAATGCGGATTAGAAGGCTTGCACAATCCCAGCAGCATAATAGTTAAAACTGAATATTGAGGACATGAGAAAGTCTATTGTGGGTTCTACTGAAATAAGGTGGAGATAGAGAGACATGCCAGATACAGAAATATTATCCCTTTCTCCTGATTCAGGGTATGTGGCAGAAGACAGAGAACAATTTCAACCTCTAGAGGGCACTCAATGGATGGAAGTAGGGTAAGAAGACCAGGGACCCTATATGTGAGAACTTCCTGCCAATTTGAAGGGTATAAAAACTGAACATGTCTTGTGTCTTCTTCTTCATTCCTAGAACATTTTTAGCAGAGGCTACCAGTCAAAAATATTGTAGAGAACATTTCTTTATTAGGTGAGTGACTGGGTTGGATGAACTTAAAAAAAATGGGGAGGGGGGGGAGAAAAGAGAAGGAGTTCTAATTTCTATGGTTTAAATAGAGTCAATGAAGTACAATGGAAAAGAGGGTTAGATTTTCAGTCAGAAAAGCTATCATCAGTTTCTAGCTTGGTTACTAATAAGAGTGTGGCTTTTTAACAGGACATGTAAGCTTGGGGAGCCTAATTTATTTCATTGGTAAAATGGTGGTAATATATACCCACCAGGAAGTGAGGACAAAATTAGAGAACATGTGAAACATCTAGGACACAGCAGGTACTAAGTGGATTTTTCCACTAATTTTTCAGATGTTGATTCTGGGACAATTTTCACCAAAGCAGCAATATATTGTAGGGGAAGAGAGAATATGGGAAATGTGAGAAGCACGGGTTTCTAAGACACAATTTCCAGTAAACACTGCTCCATACTACCACATGGCTTTTCTGTTCCTAATCTTAACGGTGCCAGGATAACATTGTCAGAACCATGATAAGCCAATTCCTTGTGCCTTTCATTCAGATGTCAGTTACTGAATTAACCATGAGACAACAGAAATGCACCAGGCATGCATCACAACGATTTGCTGAGTGCCTATTAGGAACCAGACACTGCATCCCATCACTAACAAATTTAAGAAAAAAGTAACTAGAACTCAGAGTTGCATGCAGAATAATGAATTACAATTTTAAAGTCTACCTCAAAATTAGGTTGCTTTCCTTGAAATTTAAAATTAATATTATTCTTGCTTTCAATATCTTCCTGGTAGATTATCTTAGCAAGGGAACATCATGCCTAATTACTTTAAAAATGTCTTTTCATAGGAAGTACATTAATATGTATTAGACCCCTGCTGTCCTCCAAGTGAAAATGACAGTTTTACCTGGTTTTCTTCTTTTTCTCATACTAAACTTTTACATATCCTTTCCCCCCTTAAAGCCACACAAATGTTTGAAGGAGTATTTTAGCATAACAAGTTCGTAAGTCCTCAGGAAACCTGTTATAAATATTCTAAAAAAAAAATAAAAATAAAGTCTTGTCAGATTTTTTTTAAAACATGGGCAGAGAACACCACATAAATTATTTTTTAAAATATTTTTAGAATGAAGGTTATATCAGTTGGGGCACATCAGGAAATTGAAAACACAGATTAATTTGGGCAGGAAAATTCATATAAAGGATTATGAACCAATTAATAGAGGGTTAACTGCGGAGTGCTAATGATAATGCTAAAAAATACAAGAAAAGCATATATAGGAAGAAGACACTAACTTTAAGGCTGATGCAGAACACTCAGGGGAAGAAAATTTAAAAGAGATCAACCCACTCTCAAGATAGAGAGATCCAGATCTCACTCAGGGAGTGGCTGTGGCCCATTGGGCAGGTGAGGGGGAGGTGGAGATGCCATAGATGGAGGCTGGCAAGCAGGTAACTGCCACTGCAGTGCCTACAAATATTGCAGAAAGCTGCCTTCGGGGTTCCTGCTGAAACTAGCTGGCAAGTTGCCTACTGGGGTACCTTCAAGACTGGCTGGGAATTCTACTGAATTTCTTGGGAACTTGGTTATGGTGCTGGTGAGATTTTCTGAGAAGGTCACCAGCTTAAATTGCACTGAACTCCCTAGAAAGTCAACCAAGATGCTGACAGAACTCTGGGGTGTCAGCCAAAGTAGTGGGAGGTAAACACCCCTGGGTGCCCTGCATACTGACCAGAGCTGGAGCAGCAAGAAGAGGGGAGCACCTTGGAATGGGACAGAAGGAGCCCCTTCCTCTGTAGTGTCCCTCCAGCATCCTCTATTGGCAGACTTGAACACCGTGCCCCTGGCAGAAAAGAATGTTTATGGGTCTGACTTTGATAACACAAAACAGAACAATAAAGGATGGGTTTGTTGCTAAGGGGCAAAATATTAAAAACAGACAAAAAGGCCATGATGACTTTCATCTGTGGAAATCTGGGTTGGCTGCAGTGAATTATACAAATTAATAGAAGTCTTCCTACTGAGAATAAATTCAGAGCTAAAATAAGAATTTAGAATACAGTGACAGAGCTGCACTGAAGGACTAGCCTTGCCAAAAGAGTAGCTGGGCCTTTGGTCCTGGGAGGTAACCTCTAAGCCCTTGTCCTGGCTGATAAGTGTCTTTGTTTACCTGGGGGCCCTGGGCGCCCAGGCCACACATTGCAGTCTATGCAAAACACTGTGATTTATGGTGGATGCCTTAAGTCAAGCAGTATCAGCTTGATCTCCGGAGAGGCTGAAGGTTGAGGTCAGCCAGGCCGGCAGTCAGCCAATTCTATGTGATTACCCCCCTGGTAAGAATTCTAGACATCAATGATTGGTGGGCTTCTGCGGTTGGCAATACTCTGACTACTGTCATACATCATTAAAGGGAGAAATAAGCACTGTCCACACAACTCCACTGGCATATGACAAGTGAAGGCACCCCATCTGATTTTTCTTTGACCCTGTCCTATGAATCTTTTCCCATTGTCAGTTTTAATATTTTTTCATTATAATAAAGCATAACTATGAGTATAACAGCTCAAATTTAGGAAGCTGGCTGACCTCCTGCACTCACATATTTAGTTATCTATTGCTACATAGCAAATCACCTCCAACCCTAGTATTTTTGCCCATCCTATGTGGCTTAGTGGTTGAGCACTGACCTACGAACCAAGAGGTCCCTGGTTTGATTCCTGGTCAGGACACATGCATTGTCAGGGCACATGCCCTGGTTGTAGGCTCAATCTCTAGTGTGTGGTGTGCAGGAGGCAGCTGATCAATGATTCTCTCTCATCATTGATCTTTCTTTCAATCCCTTGACCTCCTTTTCTCTCTAAAATCAATAAAAAACACATGAAAAAACAACCCCAAATCCTAGCACCTTTAAAGAATACATACTTTTTACAATAGATATCACTGTTCCAGTGAGTCAGGAATCTGGATATGGCTTAATGAACTCCTTTACTTGAATCTCTCACAAGACTACAAAAATGGTATGAGTAGAGACCATGTTCTTAAATAAAACCACAGATGTTTCAGCTCCTTGGCATGATTCTCAACAGAATTAATTTTCACAAGGGTTGCTGGACCAAAGGCCTCAGCTCCTCACTGGCTGGTGGCTGGAGTTCACTCTTAGTTCCTTGCCACATAGCCTCTCCTAGAGCAGCTCAAAACAGGGCATCTTGTTTCATCACAGCAAGATGAAAGTCACAGTACTTCATAGTCTGACTTTGGAATTGATACCCCATCCTTTTGCCATTTGTAATGATTAGTGTTATTAGTCTGCAACGTATAGTTTTTGCTCTGATCCCTAATTTGAATTCCTGATCTAGTAAATTACCTGCTTCTCCCATATTATTTGATAATTGAAAGCTGACTTGGTTCTGGCCTGTTTCACTCTGGGGATTAGAGTCCTGCCAAATCCCCGACCACCGAGCACTAAGGTTGATGTAATTATTTCTGGCATCAGGCACCGTGGATTCTGCTTGCCTGGACGTAGAGCATGTTTAGCTTGATTCCCCATCACTATCTTTATTGGTTTTGTCTCTGGCTCTGTCCAAATCTAACTATTTGCTGAGCTGCTGGGGACCACACCTTTTCTATGATGCCACATTCCTGTGGTCCTTCTTCTGTGAAAGTGCCATACTTGAGGAATAACTTACTCCTCCAAAATTAAATGTGTTCTGTGGGTTGGGAGGCTTATTGTGCAATGCCATATCCCTTCCCCTATGCTTGACCAGGGTTCTAGAATTAGACCATCAGGACTTGTGAAAAAAAAGGCATGACCACAGCATTTTCAATGTTTCAGACAGAGAAGTATAGAATGATTCAGTGAACTTATCATACACACTCATACACTGTAGAAATAAGAGTGATGATGAGCATTGAATAAAACAACAACTATTGGTTAAAAATGCCTCTGAAGTTGGGAAAATTCTTTAGCAAAGAAAAAGATTCGCAATGAGTAACATTTTTTCTGTAAACACTGAATGCAGCTTCCTGTGCTATTGGACCTTTGTCATTCTTGAGGTCAATTTCATTACCCCTGCTTACTTTTGGCCATGCTAGACCGTGGTTCTCCACAGCAGGGCAGGGATTTGTAAAATGCAGAAGGTTATGAAGAGTCAGTTACGTAACTGGACCTTTAAGTGCATGTGGAGCTCTTATTCCCACTAGCAGTTGCTAAAGTATAATCCTCTATGACTTTAACCCAAATTATAGAGATTCCTTTGTTGAATAATTGTAATAATTTTTATAATGCCCTCTAGTCTTAGCTCAAATTTCATACCATTGTTTTACATAAACAAAAAGCTTTATCTGAGAATACATAAATGGCCTTGAACAGACAGGCTGTCAGTACAAATATGGACCACAGGGATGCTGCTGGTGAGGGTTTAGAAAAAAGCAAAGAATCTGTTATTGGAAATTGGGGGGGAAAAAAGGGGCGGGGGGACCCTTGTTATGTAGTAGAAAAATTTAGCTAAATTTTCTCCTGCAGTTATGTGGAAAACAGAACTGGTAAACGATACAACTGGTTATGAGACTTCCTAACAGAGTGTTGGAGCTGCCTACTGGTTTCTTCCCACTGCTGATGGCAAACTGCGTGAGGGAAGGTACATTGAGGGGGTGATGTTATACAAAACCAGCTGGGATCAGACAATTTTGAAAATTCTCACGGCAAAAGTCAGAAATGGCAGCTGAACCCACAGCATCAGGCAAAGGTGACTGTACAATCTTTTGCTAAAACTTCTGAAAGAGCAAAAGGCCAAAATATTCAGTCACTCAAAGGGCGCTTTTCCTGAGATTGTGTGCCTCACAGATCTCCTCAATCAAACAGGGGGCCTCTATGAAATTTAAGAGCATTTAACCTTCAGCAATCTTAGCAGGAGTCAGAGAGAAGGACTTATCTCAAAAAGATCTGTGGGTGTGGCTTTTGGTTAGTGGTGTGAAGCCCAGAGAAAATCCATGCAAGAACTTTGAAGTTTTTGAGAGAAAAAAAAATCATTTTAGCAGAAACACTGTCAGCTTGGACTCAAAGGAGCAGAGTATAAAGCCCAAGATTCCACTGGAAATAAGCGGTTAATAAAACTACTCTGCTGAAAACATGTTCTTTCATGTAAAAGGAATCGTGACCAAGAGCCCCAGGGGTGAAAGGGAAAGCTGTGGAAGATTATGTCCAGGCTTTGAGATCTAATCGAGGAACTCTGGCTGGATTTCAGAACTGCCATGAACCAGAGACTTCTTTCTACCTTTTAAACTCTGCTCCCTCCCCCCAATCTCCTTTAAAGCTAGAATGTTTATAGCTATTACTCTATGCCTGCCTCTCCATTGTACAAGCACCATGGGGTTTGATAACTCGTCTCTTTAGTTTTACAAGTGTGCAGATGGAGGAGATTGAGCCCCGATACTGCACTTAAAGATATTATATCTAGGAGCCTCAAAGCCCACCTGGATGATTTAGATGATGAGATCTGGGACTTGAGCTGATGCTAAAATGGGATGAGACACTTAGGGAGCTTTGGAAGAGGTGAATGTGTTTTGCATGGATGAGGAATGGGAATTTTCAGAGCTAGAGTTTGGATTGTTTGAAGCAAAATTCTGAAATGGTCCCCAAGTTTCCTAACACCTTATAAAACTTTTATGTAATACTCTCACTTGAATGTGGGCAGGACCTGTGATATGGATGAATGTCGTTCTCATTATTAGGTTACATTATATAGTAAAGGCCCCTGGGTTTTGCAGATGAAATTAATTGATTTTAAATTAATTTGAAGGAAGAGTATCCTAGGTGGGTCTGACCTAGTCACACAATCATTTTAAAAGACAGTCTAGAGCACATGTGTCAAACACAAGGCCCGCGGGCCAAATCCGTCCGCCAGGCCTTGCAATGTGGCCTGCACCGCGCTGTCATCACTGCACTCCGCTGCGTTTCCATCACAATGACAGTTTATGACTGTTCAGTAAACCATTCGGTCCGCGATTTAGGCTGGATTTTAGATTTTGGCCCCTTCTCTGATTGAGTTCGACAACCCTAGTCTAGAGGTTAGAGATTCTCCTTTGGCCTTAAAAAAGTAAAGTACTATGTTCTGGGAGGATATGAGAAAGAGCTATGTAGCAAGGGCCTGAGATGGAACTCAAGTTGCTGAGAGCTGCCTCCCATCCTGTGGCTTGTCTCCTGCAAGATTTTGGATATCCTATATGACAAAGAGGCAATATACAAACTGACCATCACTCCAACACACAAGATGGCTGCTCCCATGTGGTCAAAGATGGCCACCCCCATGTGGTTACAAGATGACTGACAAGATGGTTGGCAGGGGAGGGCAGTTGGGAGGGATCAGGCTTGAAAGAGAGGGCAGTTGGGGGTGATCACGCCTGCAGGAGAGGGCAGTTAGGGTGACCAGTTCAGCAGAGGAAAGCAGTTGGGGGTGACCAGACCTACAGGAAGGGCAGTTAGGGTGACCAGTTCAGCAGAGGAAAGCAGTTAGGGGTGACCATGCTTGCAGGGGAGGGCAGTTAGGCATCAATCAGGCTGATAGGAGAGTGGATAGGGGGTGAGCAGGCTGACAGGCAGAAGCAGTTAGGGGCAATCAGGCAGGGAAGCAGGCAGTGGTCAGGAACCAGCAGTCCTGGATTGTGAGAGGTATGTCCGACTGCCCGTTTAGGCTCAATCCCACTGGCATCGGGCCTAAATAGGCAATTGGACATCCCTCAAGGGGTCCCAGATTGGAGAGGGTACAGGCTGGGCTGAGGGACACCCCCCTTCATGCACAAATTTTGTACACCAGGCCTCTAGTATACATATGCAATTGTGTTTTACCTGAAATTTAAATTTAACTGGGAATTCACCCCCCTGACTTCATTTTTTAAGTAATGTGTCTTCAGCCCTTTAGTCCTTTATAGGACACTATACTGTATAACCTCTTTCTTTTTTCCAATTTTGTATATTTTCTAGAGGCCCAGTGCACAAATTCATGCACAGGTGGGGTCCCTCGGCCTGGCCATTGATCGGGGGGGCCTATTAGGGTCGTCTCGCCCAGTCTGATTGGGGTAGATTGGGGCAGGCTGGCTGGGAGGAGGGACCACAAGAAGTTGGCCAGCTATGGGAGGTTAGCTATGGGAGGTTGGCTGTGGGAGCACACTGACCACCAGGGGGCAGCTTCTGCATTGAGTGTCTTCCCCCTGGTGGTCAGTGCATGTCTTAGTGACCAGTTGACCTGGTAATTCAGTCAACCAGTCATAATGGTCTCTTAGACTTATTATATAGATATTTTGCTTACTTTTGATTGATAGGCTACTTAGAATTTACTTTTTAACATATTTTCTCTTATTTTCAAACTTCTATTCTTAGATGTAATTACTTTTATTGTTTTTACAGTGTCTATTTCCTTTCTGCCTACATCATTAATTCCTTTCTTTTGCTTTTTTCCCTCTTTGCTACATCAGTTGTTTTGTTTCTTATGTCTATATTGGAAGGCTTAATTAATAAAATACTTTTTTACAGTATTAAAGGCCTTCCCTGTTTCATCATATATAATATTTACATATTTATTTCTGTTAGGTTTAATACTTTTTGACTTCAGTTTCTCTAAATTATTTTATTTTTGCAGTTTTATTTTCTCTTTTTCCCACTTCAATCCTGAGATTAATTTTAAAAATATATTTTATTGATTTTGTACAGAGAGGAAGGGAGAGAGATAGAGAGCCAGAAACATCGATGAGAGAGAGTCATCGATCAGCTGCCTCTTGCACACCCCCTACCGGGGATATGCCCACAACCAAGGCACATGCCCTTGACCGGAATCGAACCTGGAACCCCTCAGTCCCCAAGCCGACGCTCCATCCACTGAGCCAAACTGGTTTCGGCCTGAGATTAATTTTAAAGGAGATGATCAGATTTAATATTTACCCAACTTTACATCACAATTTGTTGAGATAATTTTAATTTACTTAGATGTTGATGATTATTGTATCTCTGCCATGGATAGTAACAATTGTTAGAATAATTTCATGCCTTTGATCAATATTATTCAGAATAGATGATTTTCTAGTCATCTTTTAACTATTTCTAGGACTAAACTTCATAAACTCCTTAGGCATTTCTAAACTTCTCTTAATGGTACTATCTCTGGCACCATCTTTTGCTTCAGATATATTTCCCCAAATAGCAGTTAGTATTTATTTATCGCTTAAATATTAGGTAAAAAAGAGAAACCTACCGGGTTGCTTCTCTTGTACAAAATTCTATCTTTTTTCTACTTTTTATTTTATTTTTTTTTATGTTTTGGCATTGTATAAATTTTACTGTTTTCAAAGCTCTTTAATTTCCATGTATGAGCTTGGGAGGACTTGTATTTTTTCAGATAATTGAGCCAAGGTTAAATAAGAGCAGGGCGTCTACCCCAATTAATATATTATATGTTATGATGGCTATCACAGGAGCTGGCCTCAAGCCAATCCTTTACATAATTTCAGGAGCTAGTTTTTTGAGCGATTTTCAATAATAGAAATAAAGAGCTATTACTCAGAAACAAATGATTGGGGACTAACACATGGCAAATTCATGGCTCAGCCTTTTCCTTTTTTTTTTTTTTTTTTTTTTTTTTTGTTAACTAGACCACTGTATTTAAAATTAAATCCTCTCCCGGGCTCACAGTTGGTACTGCAAACACTGCTAATTGGACAGACTGAAGTGTGAAACTAAATATATATGTTGTCATTTACTCAACAGTTTCTGGAAAATGTATTGCAGGTAAATCAGCAGGTGTTAGCAAAGCTCTTGGAAAAGTACACAGGAGCATATTAAGCCTCATGATGGATATGTTTCCCTGCCGGAGCAAAGCAAGCATCTGACTTTTGTAGCCATTACTGAAGCAGCATAGATTAGTCATTCTTAAAACAAATGGGACTTCTCCCTTATGCAATTTTGAATGTTTTGATTGAATTTTAGATAATAACATTCCCGATTTTTTTGCAGCTTTTCTCCCTCTTCAAAAGAGAGTAAAAAATGTTTTGTTTTGTGTGTTTTTTTTTTGTTTCCTTTCTTGGTCCTAGAGAAATACCAAACATCTCCTCTAAATAATTCCAAAATACAGTTTTAAATGCCTCTTGTCATGTCAATTATATAAGAGGAACTTGTGAAATGTGAACTAGCCAAATCAGGAGAGAACCCTATTTCACATTTTATTCTGGAGTCTCAGTGAGATAGAAGCATTGGAAACCAGGCAGCTATTGATAGATATTTTGCAGGAATGACAAGAAAAACCTCACCAAGGTGTGATATCTACTTACGTGGTAAGATTTTTCTGTTCCAAACCTTTATAACCATTATCAACTTTCAGTTGAAGAGATCAATGATTAACTTTTTATTTTATTGATTTCAGAGAGAGGAGGGGAGAGGGAGAAATAGAAACATCAATGATGAGAGAGAATCATTGATCAGCTGCTTCCTGCATGCCCCCTACTGGGGATCGAGCCCACAACCTGGGCATGTGCCCTGACTGAGAATAGAACCAGGGAGCTCTTGGTTCATAGATCAACGCTCAACCACTGAGCCACACTGGCCACGCCCATGATCAACTTTTACATGTAGAAGAGCCCCATGCTAATGACAGTGCTATATTTCTCCATGGGACAATCTTGATTCGTTTGCCATTATTTTCTGCTCTGCTCTACATCCTGTGAAGACGAAATTTATAAAAGACAGGATCCAGGCTCTCTTGACTACTGACATACAGTGGCAGGAGATTAGAAAGCAGGAAAAGAAAGAGACTGGACATTTATTCCCTTGTTTGTTTTCTACAGGGTACAGTTTTATCAGTATTTGTGTTCCCCTACCTAAGACTTAGTCTGCATGACAGCTTGCTCTCAGCAGACTGGGAATCTCCATCTCTTCTTTTCTCTTGTGTATTCAGGCACAAAGGTACCAGTGTCTCACAAAGCTGCTGATCTCTGAGCTCTTTGTCATTCCTCATTGGTTCCCTTACACCTCTTCACACACCTGTGAATTATCCTTTCATTGTAGTCTTTTTTAATTAAACCATTGAAAGGAAAAATCTGCTTTCTGATAGAATTCAGATAGTCAAAATAACTGGTAGCTGGGTTTGACACAAGAATCAAATCCTCAAAATGGGAATCGGCTTTTCTAACATGAAAACTGAATGACTAAATGGGCAATCTTTTTAAAAAAATATATACTTTATTGATTTTTTTTTTTTTTTACAGGGAGGAAGGGAGAGGGATAGAGAGCTAGAAACATCTTTAGAGAGAAACATTGATCAGCTGCCTTCTGCTTACCACCTACTGGGTATGTGCCCACAACCAAGGTACACGCCCTTGAGCGGAATCGAAGTTGGGACCCTTGAGACTGCAGGCTGACGCTCTATCCACTGAGCCAAACCGATTAGGGCTAAATGGGTAATCTCTATATTGATAATGTCATGTAGCAGCAAAAATATTTCAAATAGTCACTGTTGGTATCATTAGATGAAGAGTTAGTAGAGGGCAAAGCATCAAGAGGACAATGACAACATGGCACTTTCGAGTTTGTGATATGTTTGTGCTGCAGAGGGTAGTTTTTAAAAAATCTAAATAAAAAGGATGAGAATAGAATCTGATGGCCAAAATGGTGGACAGGACTGGCCCATTCCCATTTTTACCTAAACTTATTTTATTTGCCCTTTTCCCCCACTGCCCTGTGCCTTAGGAGGCTGACTTCTACAGACAATATCACCAGATAGATTTACATTCCAGCTATTAATTGGGGTGCTTTCTCCCTCAACTATGATTGATCTCTATAAAATGTCCTCTCACTGAACTTTCTTTAATTAAACTTTCTGATGTTCTGTTTCTTTCCATGAACGTGATTGATAAGACAAACTCCCTAAACTACAGATGGAAGCATTGGATCTTCTTGACTTTGCAGTTTGTAACCTACAATACATTAAGAGACAGGGAGCTTGTAGTCAAGTATTTCTCTTCCATCTGCTTTTACTCCCTATGGATTAAATATGACCAAATGGGAGAAAGAACCACACTGGAACCATTTAAAATCCTGCCTGCAATAACCTTTGAAAAAGGGCAAAGATAGCCAAAGAGAGAACAGGGTGTATTTAAAATAAAATAATTACAACAAAAAAACAGGGTCTGAGTAAGCAAGAGAGAACACACAGATTGTGGGAAATGCAGTCGATTTTCCTGATTGGGAACGCAGGAACCTCGGAAAGCACTGAATTGAGAAAGAGTCCTATTGAGACATCTGCTCTCAACAGGACTCTTTCCTATTATAACCCACTTGAAAGAGCAAGTAAAGTAAGAACCTCATGGCTGCTGTGAAGGTTAACTTTATGTGACGATTTGGAAAGGCTATGGTATCTAAATATTTGGCCAAACCACAGCTTAATGTCACTGTGAAGGTATTGTTTTTTTTTGTTTTTTGTTTTTTTTTAAATGAGATTCACACTTAAATTAGCAGAGGTGGAGTAAAGCAGATTATCTTCCAGAAGGTTGGTGGGCCTCATCTAAACAGTTGATGACCTTGAAAGAAAAACATTGAATTCCCAAGGAGGCAGGAAATCTGCCTCCCACTGACGTCAGACTCTAGCTGCAGTCTCAGTTCTTCCCGTGAGGTTCTAGCCTGCTGCCCTACCCTGAGATTTTCAGATTTGTTACTCCCTCAAGCAGAGTGAGCCAATTCCTTGAAATAAATTTCTCTCTATATGTACACATCCTACCTGTTCAATTTCTTTGGAAAAAACTGACTAATACCACCTCCTAATCTGTTCTTATTTCTTCATCTGACCATGAGTAGGTTGCATAAATGAATCTGTAAGTTTGTTTTTAGTTAACAAGACAAGGCGAAGGAAAGGACTTATTAGAAATAAAAGGAAGAGCACAGTCACTTTCTCAGGCTTCTCTTTAATTAAAGGACCCAAGTACTGGGGAGGAGATTTATGTTAAATCAATTTTGATTAATAGTGGGCATGGGCATTGGAGTAAAAAACACATAAAGAAAAAATGGCCCAACCAGTATGTTTTAGTGGTTGAGCAACAATCCATACACCAAGAGGTCACCTGTTTGATTCCTGGTCAGGGCACATGTCCCAGTTGTGAGCTCAATCCTTAGTAGGGGGTAGCAGGAGGCAGCTGGTGGATATTTCCCTTTCATTGATGTTTCTTTCTCTCCCTTTCTCTTTCTATATCTAAAAATAAATAAAAACATGTTAAAAATGCTATCATAAAGGTTCAGTTTGCTCAATTTTCACAAATGGAATATACCCAAGAAACCAGCACTTAAATCAACAAACAGAACATTAGAGTGCACAGAAATAAATTTTAAGGGTAGAAACAAACAAAATAAATTTGCTTTCTGAATATACATACTATAATTCATAACTATTTAATGAAAAGGTTAGAGTATTATATTTCCTTCTAATTTGTTATAACGCAAAAGCTACTAAGTGTGTGTATGTATGTGTGTATGTGTGTGTGCGTATTTAACCATAAAAAGTGGGCAATTAATGTAAGGACTTGATTTTATCCCTTAGGTCTCTTCTGATAACATATGGTACATATTCAAATTCATAATGTTAAAATCTCTTGTCAGAGTGTTTACTAAATTCAGATTCCTTTTATTAATAATTACCATTTTTTTCTGTCAGCCAAACAAAATATTAAAAATTCAGCAAAGTAAATTTTAGACAGCAATTCAGTGAGCCAAATTTATTTTTCTCCCTCTTATTGAACTTAATTGCTAATATCCTGCTATCATGTAGAAACAGCCTTTAAATTTAGGGATCAAGTTTTCTTTTTCCTATCCCAGGTAGGATTTAATAATAGTTCTTATGTTGCATTCTTTGGGAGTAATGTGATAATTAAAGTAATTAAAAAGAAATCATTTTTTTCAAAGGAGAGAACTCTTTATAATCCATCATAAATGAGTGGTAAGGGTCCATTATTTATTAACAAGTTCCTATAATTAATTGTTGAATCCATGTATAGTTTAAACTCCCTAGCAACAAATTGGATTTCTTGTCTACAGATATCTCATGCTGACCTAGGAAACATTTCCCAATAAATTTCTGCATATCTTTAAAACCCCAACCAAGTTCTGGATTACAATTTTTCAATAAATTTAGACCTTATAAATAGATGGTAAAAAATGAACCTGCAAATTGCCTATTATAGTTAGCACAGCTTCTAGCACACTGGGACATTATTAAATATTGTTTGGTGATTTCAACCTGGAAATGAGGAAATGAATAATATATAACTTAGTAATTGGTGGCTTTAATATTTTTTCAGAGAATAAACAAATTGAATAATAAAAATAGCTAGCATTTGTATGTTTATTGTACAAATATTTATGGGATACTTTCATATCTTCCAGTCCATTTCCTATTATTATTATTACATCATTTTACAGATGAAGAAACATGCTCATTAAGGCATTATAATTTGAGGTTCTGTGCTCTGTCCACATTATTATAAGTGGAAAAGTTTTATTTTAATTAGACATACCAATTATTATTTCCATAGTAGCAGAACAAAAAGACAGATACCTTGATCATAAAGGCTGCAAGATCAGAAAAAAGAAGAAAATAATTTCTAGCTTAAGGCATTGAATTAGCACATTTCCACATAAAATAATTATGCTATTTACTAAATGGGATTTGTGAATCTAATGCTAGTATTAAATAAATTGTAGTTTACTTACAGATTCCAGGGAAAAGAAAAGGTAGATAACGTCCCCTTATAAAATTGGTGCTGAGTTAATTACTCTGATTTTTTTTAGTGTGCCCAATTGAAATTGGTCTGGAATTTAAATGGAAATTAAAACCAGACATGAGAATTTGCACAACTACAGCCCTAAATTACTAACATTGGTTTACTAATTCTCTTCCACTAGTTCTGATTTCTGTCTGGTCCTTAACAAGTACCAAACTTTATGTTTCTAAACATATAGCACCTTCAACTATCAAGTACAGAGTTCTTTCAACTAAGTTACAGGATGACAAAGAATTTCAGTATTTTGTGAAATTCTTTACATTAAAATTTTATTATAAAGCACAGGGGTTAGGAGTGATCAGGTAGGCAGGCAGAGAGGTTAGGGGCGATCAGGCAGGCAAGCAGGACAGCAGTTAGGTGCCAGCAGTTCCAGATTGCGAGAGGGATATACGACTGCAGGATTTGGTCTAAACTGGCAGTTGGACATCCTCCAAGGGGTCCCAGATTGTGAGAAGGTGCAGGCCAGGCTGAGGGAAACCCCTCTCCCCATGCACAAATTTTATGCACTGTGTCTCTAGTTTTCTTATAAAGCACATAATATATATATGTATTATTGATTTTTTACAGAGAAAAAGGGAAAGGGTTAGAGAGTTAGAAACATCTATTGTATATAAGAGAAACATCAATCGGCTTGCCTCCTGCACACACCCCCTACTGGGGATGTGTCTGCAACCAAGGTACATGCCCTTGAATGGAATCAAGCCTGGGGCCCTTCAGTCCACAGGCCGACTATCCACTGAGCTAAACCAGTTAGGGCATAAAACACATCTTTTAAGGATATTAGTATTTTGCTAAATTACGAGCTACACTGTCAAAAAGGAAAATAATAATTAGCAATAAATAATGAAATTATTTAGCAAAATGACATTCATAAAATAAATATACTAACATCCCTATGTATACACAATTAGGAATAATCAAATATAATGGAAAACTGATTGCCTTTATAAATTTGTAAGAACCCTGTTAGTCATAAAGTGGCAAAGCATCAATAAATTTAATTGGCAATATCTGAGGCCCTAGTGAAGACAGTTACTACATAACAAGAATAAAAAAAAGTTAAATTTGAATAATTGTAGAACTATATCTATTTTTGGAGAAGGAATACATATGTATTTCTATATCAGTATGCATGTTTACTTCAACTCAAAACAAACACCAGTGATTCTAAAGCCAGTCAGAGGAAAAACTAAGTGAGAATAAACATAACTAAGAATAGTAGGCAGATAATGGAGATGCAGGCATAAATTATTCAAGTTATTTTAAGTATTAATAACAGACTAGACAACTCAAAACCATATTTTGGTCTACATATGATTCTGTGTATGGCAAAGGAGGCATTCCATAAGAATGAGAAAAAGAAGAATTCAATGCTAGCAGCTCAAATTTTAAGAAAAAAGTCTAATTAGACCATAATTTCTTTTAAAAATTCCAGATAAAGTATTAATACATTTAAAAGAGAATCCTATGATTTTTTATTTAAATTTTTTTTTTTTTTTTACAAATAACTGCCATTTCAGATATAGATTAACGGAAAAGATAATTATTTCTGCCTCCACATAGTTCAGGGTACTGTTACTATCCAGTCCCCAATGTGTAGAAGTTGGTGCTCAGTAATTGCTAATGGATCCTTTTTTTTCCCTTCTTGGTTCCTACTAAGTTGACTAGACCCGCGATGGTCAATCAAAAGAACAAGAAGGAATCTCCCGAACACACCTGTGTTTTCTGTTTTCTGGAAAGACACAGATTTCACAGGAAACTCACTCTTGGAGATCATATCATGGACTTAAATTTGTACACAAGAATAGACAACATTACAAATAAACAATGGCAACAGCCAAGAACTCATAAACTGAGAAGAAGGAGGTTATGCTTATCATCTAGGATTTGTGTATCTCACTGTAGCAGACTTAAATGGAAGAAACAAAGAAACAAGAGAGGCCCTGAGATAAGTAAACAACAAAACAATATTTCTAATGCACAATCTCGATGGGCTAAGGAAGATACAGAAAAGATAGAGTAATATTAGCTCTACATTCATTTTTCACTTTTTTTCCATCCCATTTTTATTGTGCTATTAAAAACAAATTAAATTTCAGGGGTTAAAACAAATTTTAGGGCCGTGGCTTGGTTGCTCAGTTGGTTAGAATATTGTCCCAATATGCCAACACAGTCAGGGCACAGACAAGAAACAGTCCGTAAATGCATAAATAAGTGGAACAACAAATCTATCATCCATCTATCTATCTATCTATCTATCTATCTATCTATCTATCTATCTCTTACTATTGTCATAGTTTACATATTGAATTCAAATTTTCCTTATAGTCCTCCAGAATCCTGTGAATGTAAAGGGTGAGGATGAAGCAACAAAAGAATAGATTTGCAGATTTTAAGTGTTCCTCAAAATATCTGTTTAGTGTTTTACCAATCAATGTACTACCCAACGGATGATTTAGCACATGTTTCTCAAACTAGAGTGTGCCTTAAAATATCTGGTAAGCTGGTTAAAACACACATTGCTTGAGTTTCTAAGTCAGCTGGCCAAGAATATGCATTTCCAAAAATGTGATGCAGAACCTGCTAGACCAGGGACTACACTTTGTGAACCACTGAAGGAGAAGCTGCTCTGGGCAGGCAGTGGTGGAAAAACACTTAATTCCATCCCTTAATGGTGCTGTGAAATACTTGGTCTATATGATTCCAAATCTGTTTGAGACTCATTCGCTTATTTGCGGAAAGGGGAAATTAATACCACTTCTCCATATGGCCAATAGGCATATGAAAAAATGCTGAACATCACTAACTGTAAGAGAAATATAAGTTAAAACCATATGATATATCATCTGACACTTATCAGAATGGCTGTCATAAAAATCAACAAACAAGTTTTGGTGTGGATGTGGAGAAAAGGGAACACTCATGCACTGCTGCTGGGAATGCAAATTGGTGCAGTCACTGTGGAAAGCAGTATGGAATTACCTTAAAAAATTAAAAATGGTATTGCCTTAGGACCCAGCAATTCCACTTCTGGGAATATATACAAAGAAACCCAAAATACTAATTCGAAAGGATATATGCACCCTATATTCATTGTAGTATTATTTACAATAGCTAAGATTCAGAAGCAACCCCATCAGTAGATGAGTGGATAAAAGGGCTGTGGTACATTTATGCAGTGGAATACTATTTCCTGTAGAAAAAAGGAAATCTGAGTATCCTTTTACAATTGATTATATTAAAGCATAAAGAAAAATTTTAGAAATAACCAGAAAGGTTTTGCAAATCTATAAATTAATAGACATATCATACATATAGAAGAGGGTTTTATTTAGGGATTTATACAAAGCCATGTTTTTAAACTGCTATTATTTTTCTTTAATAATTAATACATCTTTATTTTGAACATAGAAAATAATATTCACAAAAACACAAACTATTCACATAGTTTGTCTTCATTGATGTTTCTCTCTCTCTCCCTTCTTTTTCTCCTGTATGTGTCTATGTGTATGTGTGTGTGTGTTGAGATGACAGAGAGAGCAATAGAGACAGATGCTCTTATCAAGTCAGATTGAATCAGTTCTAAATGAGCAATTTTGAAAAAGTCAGTTTAATCTGGGAATCATAAAAATACATTATTTCAAATTAATGTTCATTGATTTGGTAACACTTTGATATAGGGCAAAGGAATATTCATGGCATTAAACTTGACTAAGTGAAATTCTATTCCTTAATTCGAAAAACCACACTCCTAGTGCATCCTCTAATATCAATTTTAGTTTTTAAAATGAAGTGGAAAGTTAATATTTTATAAAGCAACATGAGTGTAGAATCCTTCTACCTTTCTATATTTTTTTCTAAACTTTCAAAGATGTTTGTACAATAGTTTATAATATAATTTTTAATTACATTTACTAGGACTTTGCAAAACATTTAACTTAGAACTTATAGAAACTGAAAAATTTCACATTAATATTTTATCAGAATATACCAATTTTATTAAAGTACATCATCAAAATAGCAAATACTGCTAACAAAACCAGTGTTAGAGGCAAACACAAGTAGCTATTGGTCGCCATTTTTCTAGTGAGTGCAGAAAGGCACTAAATACTCCTTTTGCTACATTAATATATAATGTTATTTTAAAAAAAACTGATTACAAATAAGCAGAAAAATTAATACATCCAAAGCATTTTATGGTTACTATCATTTATAATCCCTCTCTTTTAAAATTTCCGAGTCTCCGTGTGCCTTTCTCTCTACCTGACAGTCCAGGCTCCCCCCAAATGAGCCTGGGTCCACAGGGTTTTTCCCAGAACTGAGGTTCAGTGCATTCAGAACTGAGGTTTAGTATAGTCGGGGGCTTCCTTCCCCCTCCCACCAGAGAACACCAGCCATGCACTCAGCCACCTTTCCTCTCTGTGCATGTCTCCGTACTTCAGTCCTTTGCAGCTCCTCTGATTTTCCGTGAGCTTTTTTCTTTCCTTCTAGTTGTAGAATTTCCTTCCAGCAGCTTTCTTGTGGTTCTGGATGATGTCCGTTCTGTCTTTTAGTTGTAGTTTTGAAATTCTGTGTGAGGCAGCAGTTTAGGTGTTCACCTATGCCGCCATTTTGATTTCTCTCCTCAATATTAAACATATTGATGATATTTTTACTTTTTTAAAATATAACTTCCTCATAATTTGGTGTGTATTTTATACTTAAAAACAAACAAACAAACAAAAAACATCTCAATTTTGACTAGTCACTTTCTAAGTGCTTAAATGCCACATATGGCTACTGGCTAACATACTGAACAGAGAAGTTTAAAACCTTGATAGAAAGATTGTATGAAGTATAGAATCCAAGGTATATTTCTCTCTCAGGTGTTATATTCCAGGAAATATTTTATCATTACTTATCTTTATCTGCTCTAAGTTATAATAATTGGACACCATACACTTCAAAACCATATAGTATTTTTCACCAGGAGGCAGGGAGGTGGGTAATGAAAGTTGTGAGGTAATGAAAAATAATTAAAGCAAAAAATCCAAAACAGAATAAAACAAACAAATAAAACCACCTTTTGGTCAGGGATATATGGATCTGTCCTGCTGCAAAGCATATATCTGAGAGAGAGTGCTATAATTGGTATAATAAAAATGTCTTACTGTCTTCCCTGAGTTTGTTCTGCCTCAGGATTGCATCCTTACTTTGACTAGTGAATATTTCTCTTTGGTACTGGCAGATAATTAAGCAATGCACTCACTTCCTAATGTTATTGCAATCCTATGTTTCCATCCATTGTTTTTGGGAGTGGCTCAATAGAAAAATGGGGGAAGAAAAACAGGAACTACTAGAGAAACACCATCATAACCTGAAAGGGTCTGAATATAAGAATTCTTGATAAACCAGAAGAATTATTTTACCATACAAAAGAAGACTTGTTGCAATACTTTTCTTTCAAGTTCAACAACAATAATCTTTGCCACCTCCTCCTTTATCCTGAACAAATATTTAACTCTCTGCTGAACTTGTAAGTCATATATATCCTAACCAGAATTGCTGGGTGGGCCTATAATACTATCTTCTAATTTTTAAATTAATTTTAAACAACTTGTTCATTTTATTTTCATTATGTTTCTCCATACAGAAGTGATCTTCAGGGATTTTTTTTTCTCGATAAAATGCATGAATATGCAACAAAAGAAGTAATTAATTCAATGAATTAATCATACCATTACATTTGGTAGTCAGGCATGTTATATCATTTCTTGGATGTGAACTACCACTGGGAACAATCTATCTCATCTGTCATTGCAATGAATTTTATTAAAAATTAAAAGTCTCCAATCTGTAATAAAGCTAAAAGATCAAGGACATGTCTAATAACATTTTATTCACATTGCAGCTGTGCTTTGGCCTTTAAATACTTGCTTACTAGGGTGCTATTCTGAGATAACAAATCCTACATTAGACTCAAATCTCTGTAGAGAAACAACTAAGAAACAGCACTTTATTTTTAAGCCTTTTGTTGTCAAACATTTAAGATCAAGGTATCTTCTTAATGATTACAATGATATATTTAGCAAAATGACCAGAACACTCTATAAAAATATCAAATAGCATTTAAAGGCCATAAAACAAAATACAAAACTGTATTAGATTCCTAATAAGAGCCTGGAGAAATCTACTCTGGTTGATATCGTGAGATAAGACAGGTTAATTTAAGACTGACTTCAAGAAGAATGTGCCCCAGAGAGTGTTCTCAGGGTTTTGAGTATGCTTTTTCATGGGGTGGTCCCCAGAGAAACCTAAAAATGTATCCCTACCTGCTGGCTCTGTTTCAGGTGTCTTTTTAGTGTAAGTTAATTCCTCGTAAATCACAATGTTTTAGGGGACAGGAGTGTTCATTAATTCAACAAAGCAATCTGCTGAGTTGTTCCCCTGGAGATGCATAAGTAAAGCACAATGACTACTTCAAAGAGTTAACAGCCTGGTGGGGAAGGCAGACAAACAACAGAGCATTTTCAATAGAATGTATAAGTACGCAGCATATTCATTTCAAAAATTCACAACTCAATTTACCATTAAAACTTGGCAGTCACTGAATGTTTACTTTGGGCCAGGTAATGATATGTGCACAGGAGTAGAAATGAGGAAATGAGGATGAAATGATGAATATATGGAGCAGGCCACAGAAAATACATATCATCTAGGACAAAAGGAAGCTTCCGATTTTTTTTTAATGTGAGATATTAATCTGATAACATACAAATTTTTTTGTTACATATATTAATCTTTTTATTATCTTTTAAAAAAATTTTATTTTTAATTAAATTTATTGGGGTGACATTGGTTAATAAGATTATATGCAGGGTATCCCAAAAATGTATGTATACTTGGAATAATTACTCTTGGTTAAATCTCTGCAGGAGGCAGCCAATCAATGATTCTCTCTCATCATTGATGTTTCTCTCTTCCTCTCAAAATCAATAAAACATCATTTAAAAAATTAAAAAAGAAAATCAAATAGGCTTAAGTTTGAATTCACCTTTGTTAGTGGGTAACTTGAATGAAAGCTGAGATCCTAAATCATGGGTGGTACAGACAGGCAATAAGGCAAAAGAGAAGTGAAATTGGCTTGAGAAATAATATCAATATAAGTGGTAAAAGGAGAAAAACAATAGGAAGCTAAATTTGTCTTAAAGGACTTACTCTTATTCTCTAAGACTATTCTTCCGGTTTTTCTATATTTTACTGTTAACATAATGTTTCTTTTATGAAATTATAATGACAGCAGATAGTGGTTCAGACTCTTTTTTTTCCTTTTTAAAAACAATTTGCAAGATTAAAAAAAAATCTAGCAACCCTAAGATAGTACTTCATTTTTTATTTCTTTAAAGTTACTTTGATCCATTAATCATAAATTCTGGGATTCTGGCTCTACTCTAAATTATAGAGAGTTTTTTGAAGTGGTTAAGAAAAGCTTGCTAAGTTTCCAGTCGGCGTTAAGGTACATGAGGATGCCTATCCATTATCCATTGTTTTCACAGAGAAGGCCGATTTACAGAGTATTTGACTGAAAAAAAAAAAAATCTGAAGAAGGTACAATTATGGTATTTGCCTTGCTACTATTTCTCAGCAGAGACGGCCTTGACTTTTTAGCTGCTATTTATCTCTGCTTTAGGGCTTCAAACACACTTGACCCAAATGAGTATCAGATAAGCAGGTTGTTAGTGTGGAGGGGACTTCCATTAAAGGTTTCCGAGCAGAAAAAAGCAGATGCTACCGAACAGCACCTGTTCTGGGAACAGTCTGGGGGAAAACCTGCAGCGTTGGAGCTGTACCTGCTGAAAGCAGCATCTGGAGGAGCCACCTTTATATTCCGATGCATGTTGGCTTCTATGACAGGTTACCTTTTATCTGCATAACACATAGGATCAGCAACAGCATTTCATTTTGTATAACTCCAATCTTTGGGAGGAACTCACCACATCTTTTATAGGCTGTTTGCTGATCATGTTTTCAAATTAAACTTGTCACTTTCAAGTAACAAACGGTGAATGAATTCAATAAGAGTCCAGATAAGTGCTCCAGTGTATCCTGTTCATCGCAATTGGTATGCAGAAACAACACAGCTCCCAGAACGGAAGGCTTTCGCCTACCAACCTCATAGTAACAGCATTGCGGTCAGAGTCACATCTATTGCTACGGATGGCTCCAGACTGTCCTTATCATGGCCTTGTTATGGCCTATGGAACTTGAGTGCTAACCATGCCTTGTGAGGACTATGACTATAGCTGAAGAACATAAGCAGAAAATAAACCACTAGTGAATTGTGGGCTCTGGGGATGCTGCCTTCTTTAAAAACAAAACCAAACTGAAAATTAGCAGTGTGCTGTTTAGGCTTAGCTAGGAGGCTGGGATGATTGTCCCTACTGAGCTTTCTATGCCCATGCTCATCGTGTTGTTCATTTCCAGACAGCAGCGTCTGCATCGCTTAAGAGCTTGTGAGAAATGCAGAATTAGAATGTTAACAACATCCTCAAGGGATTCATATAAACATTAAAGGGTGAGAACCACTGCTCTGTCACACCTCTTACATCTTCTGAATTCTAGCTCACGTTCTGGGATTATGTCCCTTCCACAGCATGCTACTCTCATCCTCTGACTCGGAGGTTTCTGCCTTAAGAGGCAGGGGTGGGCAACATGTGTTCAAGAAAAGTTGTCTCTGCACTTCTTTCTTTCTTTTTCCTATCCTTCTCAAGCTAGCCTCACCTGGCCCATCATTGTAGCTTTCATTACGGTAAAGTTTGCTGAGTAATATCCACTGTTCCCATTGTGGGGAGGCATGGGACAGGAGTTGGTTGAAGGCGCCTGCCCTTGCCTTGACTTTTCCCAATAAGTCTGAGCCCCCAGGTGTTTACTAAGACACTGCCTTGCTTAAAGGACACTAAAGACACATGTGTCTTCTCAAGGATGCTAACCCTACTGATAGTATCTAATAGTTCATTTTAGTTCAAGCTGTTGTGACAACAAAAGCCTAAGAAGGCAGGTGAACAGGGCTGCTTAGTTCCTACAGCGAAGCAGTCCCTTAGCCATTCTTTCACAGAAACATGTGTCAGCGTAACCATTCATCCATTGTTCAGTCAGCCCCGGCACCCATAAGCACAGGTTTGCCGAGTCATGGACTTCAGTCCCATGAGCATTTATGTGAAGTTCTGCCCAACATCTCTGCTAGGAGATATCCTCAGTTATATCTGGGATCATGTTCCAAGCATGTGGTCCTTTGCAGCACAGAGAGCAACCTTACTAAACATTCCCTGCCTGGGTCAGCTTCAGGCATGCTAATGAGCTAAGTCCCGGGAGGCAATTTGTTGATTTGTCACAGTTATCTCGGTTGTGACCATCTTCCACCTTAGAGAACATTAGGAGAATTAATTTCCTGTCAGGGCTATGTATCTGCTCTGGAATATTTTAGTGGAGGGAGTATCCTAACTATCTCCACTCCTCTGAAGCTTTAAGCTTAATGCATTTGAATTATGACATGATTGTCAACTTCCACACTCCAGCTCTGAGTTGGGTCTGCACTCATGACTTCCTCTGTCCGGGACTGTTCCTTAAAAGCAGCCCATGCTACCTCCTCTTCCTTTCCTAACAAGAAGAACTGCAGGAGGGAGGGTTTGGAAAATCCCTGCAAATCTCCTATGCCAAATGAGGTTTTTCTAGCAGAGTTCTACTACAGAGAGTTCCATTATTTGCTTTAACCAAGCCTGGCTCTTCCTTCTCTGCAAAGAAGCTGCTTTGTATACAGCTCTTTGCAAAAGCCTCACACATTTTTCTTTTTTCCCCTTGGTTCAAATGAGATATATGTACACTATAGGTGTTCTCCATTCTATCGATTTCTCATTTGATTTCTGCTCAGCAGCCAGTTGTACACCCAGCAGCATTTGCTGTTTTAATGTCGCAAATAGCTTCTAACGCCTGAGTGGCTCCTTGGCAGTCTTTTTAACTGCCCTACCTCATGGTCCTGCTATTATTATAACATCTCTGTGATACGGTTTAGTCATAATTTTCTGGCAATGCAGTTGCTAAGAGTAGTCCCAGTTTCAGATGGCTACTCAGAGCTCACTCCATTATTTATCTACAATAGAAGTCAGTGCTCGAAGAGTTCTTTCTCAGTACAGAAGTAAAACATGCATCCCAGAATAGTCCCGATATCTTCATCAAAGAATTCCTATGCCCTTCCTGCAAAAGCTTTGATTTTAAAAGGAAGTGTGTGTCAATGGATAATGCTTTTGCACCAGTTTTCAGGGTCCTTCCTTACTTCTTGTATGTCGGAAAATGTTGAAACTAATTAGTGTGAGCAACTATAAATAATGCCAGGCTTTCCATCTGGAGCTTCCAACCAATAAAACCTAGGAAAAGGCTTTGAAGTCCAGCTAAGAAAATCTTCTAACACCGTCTTTTGATTTCTAAGGTGTTAGTCGGTGAACTAACACAATCAATATCATGTAAATGCACTCTTTCCTTCACCTTTCGTCCAATAATTTAGCAGCCATTTATGAGGATAAAATCTTGGATCAAACATTAGGTAGTAATTAAGTCTGAAATGCAGATGGATTTAGCCTTGGCGTTTAATACAATCCTGGACAAGTAACCTCTATATTAACTGGGTTCACCCTGCCCTTCAAGCCTGGGAAAAGTCTGTTTCTACTTAGTATAGATGTATGAATAAAGACACAGCAGAGTATTGCTGCTATTCTATTGCTGAGATAGAGTAGGGAAACCTACAAAAATCACGGTTTAAAAATTTTATCAGAATAAATGAGATGCAAAGAAACCCAATAAACTAAAATTCAGAGAATGAGAAGTTCCTCTTATAGGATAAAACAGTCTCATACTGCACTGATCATTGGTGAAGAGGCAGGCTACTGTAGTTGAGGGTAGAGATAAAACATGAACTTTTTAAAAGACTGGGGTGTATGCTGGCATGTCTATGAAGAATCTTCATACACCCCAAACTCTTTGTCATGGGCCTTAACAAAGCACACATATTAAAGAAGAAGGTAGGAGGATGGGAATGCTTTCTAAGGCATATGCTAACCAGATGGGCTGAAGTAGGTGTGGATGTAACAGAACAACACTGAAATTCTGAGACAGGATGAGGTGGTGGCTACCTCCTGCTAAAGAAGTGACAGGAGAGATGACTGAGAGAGACTTCCAGTGAGATGCAGGCCTACACTGTCTGAGAAGTCTGAGACCCACAAAGGAGAGGAACCCTATAGGTATCTCATATTAGACCAAATATGTAGCAGTTGCCATACACAGCTGGAGAGTTGAGAGAGAGAACTCCTGAAGTCACAGGTATGTGGGGCTTTCTGAAATCTAAGGACAGAGACGAAAACTGAGAAAGCACATAGGCACCTTGACTTTTAAATTTAATAAGTGGCAACCAGACTTCTGTGGCTTTGGGAGAGCTAGAAAGTTGATTGAGCTTTATTGGAGTACATGCAGAGGGCCTGTAGTTGGAAGAATAGTAGCTTCCAAAGATGTTCAAGCCCTAATCTTTAGAACCTGTGAATATGTTACCTTGATAGCAAAAGGAACTTCCTTCTGTGATAGGAAGATTATCCAGCTATATAAATGTCACCAAATGGGTCGTTATAAGGGCAAGAGAGAGGCAGGAGAGTCAGTAAAGTCAATGAGAAACAAAGAGGAAGATGTGACAATGGAAGCAGAATGGAGTTATGGTTTAATGCAGTTATTGGGTTTGAAGATGAAAAAGATGCAGGTAGCCTCAACATTGGAAAGAACAAGGAAACAGATCCTCCCCTAGTGCTTCAAGAAGGAATAGAGCCTCGTGGACATGTTCATTTCACCCTATTGAGATATATTTCAGACTTATGACTTCCAGAACTATGAAATAATAAATCCGTGTTGTTTTAAGCCACTGAGTTTCTGGTAGTTTGTTATAGCAGCAATAGGGAAGTAATACAAGGCCTGCTGAAGCCAGAGAGCAGAATCAGATAAATCTTCCAAGCATCCCATACCATACACTGGGCATGAAGGCAGCAGCTGCCTATTGTGGGAAGGAGAGGAAGGTCAAGATAACAGAAGGAGATCTCCTTAAGGTGCAGGTACACAGAGTCTACTGAAGGTTGAGGGAAATATAGAATAAATGGAAACCTTCAAGGCACCCAGAACACAAGTACTTTTGAGAAGGAAGTTTTGATTTTGCTATAAAATAATTTGAAACCTACAATAAATTAAATCTAACTAAAATTACCACAAAGCCCAATCCTAACTCAATAAAAACCAGATTTATCCCCCCCATCACCCCCATCAAATTTCTGTCTAGTAGAAAAACAGATATGCTTGCTTCTGGAAAACAAAACAAAACAAAACAAAACAAAATGCCAATCTTATTTACTTTGACCTTTAATGTTATAGCACATAATTTGGGCACTATTCTTAAAAAGTGAGAAATATGAAGAAGCAAGGAAATATGATGCTTTGTCAAGAGACAAAAAAGTCAATAAGGACAGCCTCAGAGATGCCTCAGACATTACATTTATCTGATAAGTATAATGATAAACTAACTATACTAAATTTATATATTTTTTATTTTTTATTATATTCTATTAAAGAAATAGCCTGTTTGTCTCAGTGGAAAGAGCATTAGCCCAGAGAATGAAAATTCCAATGTTTGATTCCTGTCAAGGTCATGTACCTTGGTTGCAGGCTCAATCTACAACCTTGGTTGGTGTAAAGGAGGCAACCAATCAATGTGTCTCTCTCACATCCATGTTTCTCTCTCTATGTCTCTCCCCCTCTCCTCCACTCTCTCTAAAAATCAATGGAAAAATATTCTCGGTGAGGATTAACAACAACAACATAATAATAATATTTTTGGATGGGCTTATCAAAAAATGGATGGACTAAACATAGAAGGGAAAAAATAGTGAACTTTAAGGCAGGTCAATAAAAATCATCTAAACTAAAAAACAAAGAAAAATGAGTTATGAATAAACAGTTCATCAGATTTGTAGGGGTACTATATCACAGTCTAGTGTGCATGTAATTGCATTTTTAGAAGAAGAGAAAGAATAAATCAAAAGAAGTATTTGAATACATATTGGCTGAGCATTTCCCAAAACTGATAATTAGTTATATATAAAAGATGCTTAGAAAGGACCGATTGGGATAAACACAAAGACAACCACACCTAGAAACATCATAGAAAAATTACTACAACTGAAGATAGAGACATAAACTTAAAAGCAGTCAGAATAAAAATATACAGTATATAAGGGGTCAACAAAACAAAATATGGCTGACTGCTAATCAGAAACAACAGACTAAGAATCTTAACTAGGAGGCAGATTGTCAAAGTTGATAAAAGACAAGGCCTGACTATATGTTATTTATAAAAAAAAAATGACACATTTTATAAACACTGATAGCTTTAAATTTAAAAAATGGAATATATATATATATATATATATATATATATATATATATATATATTCCATTTTTATATATATATTTGGCACAACCCAATCACATGGGCAGAGTTCCTCTAAATCTACCTAGGGATATTTTGGAGGATATGTCTTCCTTCTTTTTCTCTGGTTTCAAATTCCTGCACCTGTGAAATTAGTTCAATTAATTGGACTCATTTTATCATTCACAGCATGCTGTCACCTTCTAGCACTATGCTATTCTATGTTGGGTAAAATCCTGATTCCTTTTTTAATCCTTTATTTATTTATTTGTTTGTTTATTTATTTTCTCTCTTTATTGATTAAGGTATTACATATATGTTCTTATCTCACCATTGCCCCCCCCCCAACCTCCATTGATGCCCTCACCCCCCTGGTGTCTGTGTCCACTGGTTAGGCTTATACTAGTATGCATGCATAAAAGTCCTTTGGTTGATCTCTCCCCCTTACCCCCACCCTCCCCTACTTTCCCTCTGAATTTTGATGGTCTGATCAATGCTTTTCTGTCTCTGGATCTGTTTTTGTTCATCAGTTTATGTTGTTCATTATATTCCACAAATGAGAGAGATCATGTGACGTTTATCTTTCTCTGACTGGCTTATTTTGCTTAGCATAATGCTCTCCAGTTCCATCTATTCTGTTGCAAATGGTAAGGATTCCTTCTTTTTTACTGCAGCATAGTATTCCATTGTGTAGATTTACCACAGTTTTTTAATTGGCTCATCTGCTGATGGGTACTTAGGCTGTTTCCAAATCTTAGCTATGGTAAATTGTGCTGCTTTGAACATGGGGGTGCATATATACTTTCTGATTGGTGTTTCTAGTTTCTTGGAATTTATTCCTAGAAGTAAGATCACTGGTCAAATGGGAGTTCCATTTTTAGTTTTTTGAGGAACTCCATACTGTTCTTCTCAGTGGCTGCTGGGAGAGAGGGACTCACAGTGGCACAGATCTTTCCCCTCTTTTTGGTCTTTGCTTTCACTTGCTGATTTCTTTATTCTCATAAAATGACATCATAGAAAGCAACAGAAAGGAGTTCTTTCCAAAAAGGAATAGTTGTGGTTATCAGTGTTGAATGCTGCTGACAGGCAGTTAATGAAGTGTGTGTGTTGGAGAGATTAACAGGAGACAATTGCTAATTTTACAGGAACCAAATGTCATAAAATTTCCAACTTCATTTGAACCCTAGCTGTTTTTATTATCTTTAATTGCTCAATCTATAAAATAGCTTTTATGGTGGCACCATTCACAATGCTCACAGTAAAGTCAGCAGTCTTTGCTATACAGAAGATTAAAATATAGTGGCTGTCAAATCTCTAACAGGAGTGATGGGGAGGAGCCCTCTGATGTGACCACTTGCCTAAATGACCAAAGAAGCAGTAGTGGCAGGTGGAAGATGGTGTGGGAGGAGGTTTCAGCATGCTCAGAGCCAGGAACTGGCACTTGAGGTGGCTGCAGGACTAATAGCTGAGGAGGTGGTGGTGTAGGGTCAGGAGAGACAACCCAGTGACAAATGCAGAGGTGTCGGTAGGTGGCAGGAGATAGCAAGTGCATATATTGAGAATAATGGGACCCAGGATGGAATTTACAAATATAGAAAGAACCCTGAGGTTTTTAATTGGAATTGGAGGTAGAAGCATGAAAATGTATTTTCAGTTATGTTTGTAGATATATTAGAAAATATAGAGACACATATATTTCTTAACTCTATCTGCTGAGTAGGCCTAGAAGCAGTGGTGGCCCAGTAACAATGTGCACACTGAACTCTAAGATCTTTGTTTTGAAATACTGGCCTCCACTGAAGAAACCAGGGTTCCTTAGAAATTTGGATGATTCCAGAACTGGGTCGGAGAAAGCACAATATGTATCTGAAGCATATTTTGCCCCAAATAAGCAAATGCTGAAAGAAGATGAGAACATGCCCAATGAACACAGAAGCCATCTTGAAAGAGATTTCACTGACCAAATCTGGGAAAATTTTACCATAAAAATTTGCTCTAGTATTTTCCAGCTGTAATAGTGGTAATATATTCAGGTGTTGTTTGCTGATACGAAGACAAGAAAATGGGTTTGATGAGGAGCAAATTCTAGCTATAATCTTACAGTATCACCCCAGAAAATATTCAATTAGAAAATGAAACCAAGTTACTCTGTGGTAAAGGAAGCTGAGCAAGTGATTCAAGTCTAACCTACCCCATGATGGCACAGGCCAACATGAGGTGCCAGACTGAGGTGGTGCCCTGAGAAAAGCACACCTCCTCTATGGGGTTCCAGTCCAGGTACTTGGCCTGAGATGGTCATCTTACAGAATAAAATGCCAGTGTTATTTCAAACTGTCTGCATTATGAAAAGACATGAAAAAACTCAGGAGCTGTTCCTGATTAGAGAAGACTGAGGAGGCAAGACAACTTAATGGGATGCATAATCCTGGTTTGGTTCCTGACTCAGAAAGGAAAAAAAGACATGCTTGACAGTTGGTGTTTTCAAATTGGGTTCTGTGATCTGGTTGAGAGTGTGAAGTACCTATTGATTTTCTGATTAGGAGAACTTAAGATATGCTACATATAAATGCATATTAAGAGAAAATACATATTGGCATGTTTGGGAATAATGGGCAACATGTCAACAGCTTAATCACAGATGTGGAGAGAGAAAGAGGAGAGGGAAACTAACAATTTGGAAAATCTGGGTATAAGGGAAGATGTGCACAGTATTTTGAAAGATTTTCTCTTCTCTGAAAGTTTAAAATTAAATTATTTATCAAATAAGTAAGCACAATTAATAACCTCTTGCATAATTAAAAATAACTTCTCTGATCTGTTTTTTGTTTTAAATTTCCCCCAGAGGATGTTTTTAATTGACTTTTAGGAAGAAAGGAAGAGAAAGAGAGTGAGAGAGAGAAATTGATATGAGAGAGAAACATTGATCAATTGTCTCACATATGTGTCCAAATCAGGGTTTGAACCTGCAAAATAGGTATGGGCCCTGACTGGGAATCAAAACCACAACCATTTGGTGTGCAGTATGATGCTCCAACCAATTGAGCCACCTGTCCAGGGCTATGATGTTTTATTTATTAGTACTAAATATGTTGGGATAAAGTACTCACCAGATAGGGTAGATGAGTCAAGCAAGTTCATATGACAAAATCAAGCAATTAAATATGAGAAAATGAATTACAAGTGAATATTGCTTTCTATTAAGCAACTTGCTAAGCAGTAAACAAAATATAAACTTATATTTATTTATACATATATATTTTAAATATAAGATATTTTTTCTAGCTTTGAGCTTTTAACTAAAATTATTTAAAAAATAGTTGTTATAATAAGCAAAGAATTAACATTTAAAATTTAGAAGGCATGGCTTGAAGTTTATCCCAGACAACTGGAATTGAAGGCAATGTGTTCCAATGACTTAGCTCTGGAATTAGCTTTTGCCTTTATATGCATTATTTTACTTGTAAATTAATTGACCAATTCAACAGAAGTGGAAGAAACAATTATTATATTCTCAATGTCAGAAAAAACACACATGAAAATTAATGGACTCCGCCAACAAAGTTATTTACTATACAATGCTAATTAATAATATGACAGGGCATTTCTCCCTAATACATCGATCAAATTTAAAAAGAGCTATAAAACACTGGCACCATTTTCATACTTATTTTGCTGCTAAACTCATGAAGAACTAGATAAAGGAGTCCAACATAAAGAATGTTTGATAAGGGTGGGAAGTCTCTAAAGAAAAATAAGAAAGGTAAAATATTTTAGGTCAATTGAAAAAAAAGAAGATACAGAATCTGACTACTGTCCAGTAAATGAAATAAAATAAATTACACTTAACCCTGGTTTGTGACTTGGGGAAACATGAAACTCAATGACAATCACATTTCAAACAATAAATCAAAACCAAACACAATACAAAGCCCACTATTAAAGTAATGACAGAAACCAGCACCCAATTTTCAAAATGATTATACAAATATATTTAATATTTGCTAAAATTTACTTATGATTGTGAAAAATACATGAGGTATAGTGTTCATACTACTTTTAAATTATTTTAATTAAGGTGAAGAAAACGGCAAGAATGCAGAAATGATGAAAGTATGGCAAAGAGCTTTTACTTAAAAGGGAGCAAGAAAATATATCTTGTTATGAGGCTAGGAGAAAATAATGGACAGGAAAACACTAATACTTCAGCTAAAGATTGGGCTTTAGTGCCCTGTTGGGTAATTTATATAATGTATCACCTTTACTAGGTGAAGATAATACAATTGATCCATAATTACAAAGTATGTGTATTGAGTACTTTTAAAAATAATGTTATTGACTGGTAATTGTTCCACCACACCCATTGTCTCAGCCTTATAACCAATTACACTCATTCCTAAAGAACACATTTAGAATCTTTGCTTCCCTGGCCATTTTTAGAATCAAACCTATAATTGAACTTCAGCAGATTTCTGCTTTAATTAACTGAACTGATAGTCACAGAGCAGGTTATAGAGCAGTAGTGCTAAAAATATAACCCAGACTAGCAGCATCAATGCCATTACCGGGGGACTTGTTAAAATGAAAATTCTCAGGCCCCATCTAGGATCTCCTAAATCAGAAACTCCAGCGACCTGTGATGCAACAAGCCTTCTGGGTGATTCTGACACACTCTCAAGTGTGAGAATGACTATTGTCAAGTAACTTTTTTCTTTTTGAACTTCTCCAGGGTTGTTGAGGAAATAAGAGTGCCTGGCCATTCTTTGAAAATATGTCTTGCTCATGTGAATTCATAGGTAGTTATTAACATTTCCGTTGAAGGTCTCTGTTGCTTGAAAAAAAAAAGTGCCCTTTACTTTGGATATTCTGCCAAGTTCTAAGAATCTCTATTATTTTGCTGGAGAATGTTACAGAAAAAAAGATTGAATATGGCTGACAAGGAACAAATAGTAAAGTTTACAGATTATGTACCAAGGCTAAAGTCTTCAAAATCTCATTAACATTGTCTGAATCAGTAATTTCAAAATGGACAAAAAGAGGCCAGGCTTTTATTCCCAGAAGTTGGAGTGTTTTGTTGTTGTGGCTATCCTCTGCTATCCCTAATTCATGGCTCTCTCATTATTTTTTGACAACTGCTGCATGCCTCATAAAACACACTAGATTTACCCCAGCAAGCTTCTTTCTTGTTTCCTGGCACTCTCATCCTCCACTCCATTGTGCTCTCACCATTTTCTTATTTTTTCCTTCCCATCCAACTAATTACAGAAAATGGCCTACAATATGTCAATTATCATAGTGCATGAAACATATATTTAGCCTTCCCTCTAGTGGCTATTTAGTGAATAAATAGTTCCAGCATTTATCCAGGTTACCCATTCCTTTGTGGATAGCAACAATGATCCAATAATACCAAATATCTACTAGGATCTTATTTTGTGTGAGACAATGTACTAAGAATTTTACTCTCAATTGTAAAATTAAAAGGACAGTATACACCCAGATAAAGAAATAAACAAGATATGAAAGTGAAACAAAAATTTTCTAAAAAGAGTATACGGAACACATTTACAAGGTCAGTAGAACTACAATTGTTTATATCGATGTAATAATTTTACCTTGAGGTATATTTAAAACCAAAGCATAGTAGGGAAACCCAAATAAACAGGCATCAAAAGGATTTCTGCATGTTATTCATAGTAGTATATGAATGCAACAAAGAACTCTGTATATAACACAAAAGAGGAAAATATTAATAATATTTCACTGACTTTAAAATAAGTTAAATGTCAAGTCAATTTTATATATCTAAAAAATTTACTCCTAAACACTTGTATTTTCCTGTCTCCATATGTATACTGTATGGATACTTTGTTTAGAAGGATATTTTATACCAGATGCTCATACATCCCACTTTTTTCTTTAATCCCCTTAAACTAATTATTCCATCTTTAATGAATATTTAAAATAAGGTTTTTAAGTTAAATAAACCAATTATTCTATTCCTAGTGGAAAACTTTAAAAAGCTCATTATGCTCAAGAATTTTTTTTTCCCTAGATTAATGTCCTGGCCCTATCACTTACTAACTGTATTATCTTGAAAAGTTACTTAACCACTTTATACATGAGTTCCTTCATCTATAAAATGGGGAAATAGTAATAAGTTCTCAATAATTTTAGGTATTATTATTGTTATGATTAGTATGATAATAAAATGAGTATGAAACGTCCATAACTTTAACTAATAATTGCCTTTATTTATACAAAATGAAGAGTTATAAACTATATTATAGTTAATTTAATGAACTTTATTTTTCTATTTTAGAAAGAGGGTTATAAGCATCAGATAAAATATATGTCTTCAGATAAAATATATGAACTCTTGGTGATATATGGAGTTAAAAGTTTATTAATTTATAGTTTACTTAAAGACGGTTAGATAAGCTTACACTAACAAAACCATGGAAGGTAGAGGGTAATATTATTCTTGCTGTATTATACTAACTATACTAACTTCTATAATAAAATTTTAATGTAGATATTTCCAAAACAATGTGCAAGGATGCTAGAATTGAAAAATACACTCATTTGCTGATGGAAAACCTGAAATATAATGATATTGAGTAAACCACCTCCGGTCACTAGAGATTTAGCAGGAATAAGCTGAGCTTACACCTAGCAGGGAAATCAACAGAGGCTTGTTCAATGATGGAATGAACATTAGTCAGCTTAAGTTATGGTGCTCGATGAAGGACATTAGCCATTTGTGTCTTCTGGGCATATTCTTAGCAAGCACAGTGGCAATCCCAAGATGTAATTATAGTTCAAAGGGAGTGGGGAAGAAAAATTTTCACTTTTAATTAAAGCGTATGAGTCCTTGTTAAGTACAAGCAGGGTGTATGTCAATCATTCGTGGTAATTTAAATCATGGCTTATTTTAACTTAGAGGAAGAACTGATCTCAGCCAAAGAGTTAGAACAGGTAACTGCAAAGGCTAGATGAAGATGTACACAGATCGAAGCAAAGTTCACATTTTCTTAGTTATTTGGGTGAAAATACCTACTGGGGAGTCAAAATTATTAGAGTTGAAAGTATATAAAAAGAAAAGGCTAAAATGATAACTTCTATTATTAGATTGTCATTACTATTATAGTAAAGTAACGTGTGGAAAAGCAATTACATAAAATACAATAATAAAGTGAAGTGTTTTATAACTATTAAATTAGTAATCTTCAATATCTATCTATACATAAAAGCCTAAGCAACCAAATGACTGGACAACCTAAAGACTAAATGACTGAATGACCAGTCGACCAGTTACTTTGACACATACTGACCACCAGTGGAAAGATTCTCAACACAGGAGCTGCCCCCTGGTGGTCAGTGCATTCCCACAGCAAGAGTGCCACTCAGCTGATCAACCTGTCCCAGCGGGTCACCAATGGGGGCGAGGGGAGGGGCAGCCACTCCCTCAGTAGTCCTGCAGGTCCAATCTCCAGAGAATGGGTCAGGCACCAATGGACGGGCACCATTGGCACGATCCTTACAGTGCCGCTGGCCTCCTGGAAGTCAGCCTTGGGCATCATGGCTGCTTCACCTCCCCAGACACTCCTTAAGGAAGAAATGATAGCTGTCAGGTGGCTCCTGACAATCAGTGCAAATGTCAGCGGGATGGATCCAGGTCCTGGGGCAGCAAGGACATCCCACCGCCCACCCAGAGGGCTGATTGCATCCACGTCCCCACCCCAACCCCCCTTGGGACGGGTATCAGACATAAGGCTGGTGGCTGATGAGCGCCACTGCGGAGGCGCAAGCCTCTCCCGATCAGGACTGACTGGGTGAGAGCCCTGACAGGCACAGTGGGCCGGGATGAGCTGGAGTGGCAAGCAGGAGTGGCAGATGGCATTGGACTACTGGTTTTGGCCCAATCCCTTCAGGCTATGCCAAGGGTTCCCATCCATGCACAAATTCATGCACTGGCCTGTAGTAGATAGATCCTACTTTCAAATAGTTTTCAACTTTTATAAGTCTCTATATGAATTCTTCCCAATTGGCCAAAGGGGAGTGTTGTCCTTAATTTTAAAATTTATAGTAAAGTTGGGAACTTTATATGTATGTATATATTTTTGCCAAAGATATAAGTTCAGGCTATATATTGCCTCTCTCTTCTTTTGCAGAGTTATAAGGTTTAGTAATATTTTAATTCAGACAGATTTCAAGTATTGCCTTATTGACAGTCTTATGTTTGACATCCTTGCTATAATCAGAGTGTGCATTCTATTAAGTGATGCTCTGTGACATCCCTAGAGGTTCAATTACTGAGCACTTTGTATGTATCTGGGCAAGTATTGGAGTAACATCTGATATAACAGGGACATATTTTCTTTGAATATCTAAAATATTATTATAGTAAATTTCTTCTGAATCCATCATGCTTGATAGTAAATAATACTCATAAAATACATTAATATAGACAATATTATTATTTTACACTAGAAAGGTGAAAACTCTTGTTCATGGGTTTGTAGCCTTTTAAGAAAAAGTATAAAATCTCAATCTTCTATTCCGTTTGTTATATTCAATTACGTTGTATAAAACATAACTCAAGGGAACATTATCAGCCCTTGACATTTCTGGAAGAAAACAATTGTAGGAAACTTTGTAACTGTTTTATTGAGCTTCATTGCTTTAATTTGAAAAATGTATTTGAAGCACCTTAGAGGAAAAATCACAAGCATGCCAAGACCAAATACACAACAGAAAAATAAATCAAGGATTAAAAGGGGAGAATAAAAACCATTATCAAAAATTCCTTCATAAGGTAGTTAACACTGAATTATTATTAAGCCTAATTCTATTACAGTGAGCAGAACATAAAAGGAACTAAGATGGATTTCAGGACTCGAAGTTTTAAAATCAACTCATGTATTCAAACATTTTACTAGTTCTCATCTTGTGGAAGAATTTATTGCAGGTTTTAGGCCATCTGATCCTTGTCTATCTTAGTCAATAGCAACCAGATCAGGCCAACAACTTGAAGTCATCCTGAGTCCCTCCCTTTCTATCACAGGGCAAATTCAATCCATTAGCAAGTCCTTTTAGGTCTACTTTCAAAATATATCCACAGACTATTTCTGACAACCTTTGAAGTTATTCTCTTGGTTCAAGACACCTTCTCTTAACTGGATAATTTCCATCATGGTGTAACTCCTCTTCTTGCTTTTGCACTTGCACCCCTGAAATTTATTTCAGCATAGCTCAGGAGTGATTTCATTAAGCACAGAGAAGATCATCTCACACCTCAGAACCCTCTTATGCTGCTATGAGTAAAGGAGTAGAAGGCCGTACCTAATCAGGCCCCTACTTCTCTCTTTTTATCATCTGCTTTCTATTTTAATTGTTTTGCTCTAGCTGCACTGAAGGTTATGCAGCTCCTCAAACACACCAGGCATTTTCACACCTCAGGAATTTTATTTTTTTCTGACCCCTTGGCTTGGCACGCTGTCCTCCAGAAAACTGCGTGTCCTGCTTGTCCCCTGGATCTCTTCTTAAAAGTCACCATAGTAATGAGCACTTTCGTGACCACTAATTATAAAAATCTCACTCCTCTCTATACCTGGTATGCTGCTATTGAGTTCTGTTTTTCCCTCCTGAGACTTTATTACAATGTGCTTTATGTACAAACATAATTACTTCTTTATTGGTGATAGGGTGATAATGAGGAGAAATAGGAGTAATAACAGCATGTGCGGTGCCTCCCTACTCTGGGTGCCTTGCTGTGTTGGGGGAGCCAAATGGGTTTCAAACGGAAAGAGAGCCTGGTGTTCCACACTCCTTACCAATAGATATTTTAAAATGGAATTCTCCCCTCCACTCCTTTGATTATGCAGAGAGGGCCTGGGGAGTGGGGCAGGGGACCACTGTTTTATATATCAGGCAGCACCTTGCCACCTGGGAACCATACTCTTGTGGTCACACCTGTCTTGTTTTAGGTCATTTGTAATGTTCATTGATCTTTCAACACCTTTATCTTCTACCATGCAGAAGCTGAATTTTTTCCCTTTCTCCCTTTTCTCTTTTTCTTTCTTTTCTAAGAAAAATTATCAATAGCCCAGCTGGCCTATATTATATTAATTTAGACCGGCTGGGCTATTGATATAGGAGGATATAGTTCGATTCCTGGTCAGGGCACATGCCCACCTTGCAGCCTCGATCCCCAGTATGGGGCATGCAGAAGGTAGCCAATCAATGATTCTCTCATTGTTGATATTTATGTCTCTCTTCCTCTCTGAAATCAATAAATATATTTTAAAATTATCAATAACCTCTCTCCTTCCCTAAATACATGAGCTGTATCCGCAGACTAAAATTGTGTAGCCTCTTGCATGGCGGGAAGGACTCTCCAAAGTATGTCTGGCTTGGATTCTGAGTATTCAGAATCATGATGTCAGCTTCCTAATCCATTCTTCTGACCCACACTTGCACTATGTATATCATAAAATGAAATAATGTTCTGCTTTTGGTTAAACCATAGCCTATTCTTTATGATGGATACTGTTGTGGCCTTTTCTCACTCCTTTTCTCTGATGGGCAAGAGAGTGCTAAGCTGAATTGTTAAAGTGGTCCTATTACAGATACTGATTATATAGATTAGAGTGGCAACGATTCACAGTTTTGTTGTAGATCAGGATACTTTTTCCAGTGGCCTGTCGGTTTGTGTATCTTGAGTTGCAAAATATTGCAAGACTCTCTCCAAGCTGAGATTTGTTGAGCCTTATAGGGGTGCCATATACTTCTTCTGCTATCTATTATGGAGACACTGTAGAGTTACCAACCACTGCCACTGGTGCTCTCCCAAACAAATATGGGGCTGAAATTATAAGGGTACCTCTTGGTAATACAGGAATGAACTTAAAAGTTCTTCAGTGATATACATGGTGCTTTATGTTTCAGAAAAATACATTTCAGAATCTAATATACTTTCTGTAAATTTTCTTGGTTTGGGTATCCCTTTAGAATAACAAAAACAAGTTCTATAATTACATCTGATTCTTTTTTAAAAATACCTATAGTAAATCCCCTGAAAAGCAATCCCTTTAAGCATAATCCTTAAACCACATTTTCATGTGCCAATGAAGTCATGTCAGGGCTGAGAGAAGCGTAAGGCCTTTTGGTTGTTGTATATTAAAACATAAAAGATACCTAGAGCTAGAAAAAAAAATTAGTTTTAATTATTCACATTTACCAATTTCATTATTTTATCCTATACGCTGGGAATGCTTACAGTTTATTCTCATCAGTAGATAGTAAATTAAAGTCTAAATAAACATTAAGCTGTAAACTTGATGTCCAGTACAAATGACCCCCTGATTCCATATGATGAGCTATTATCATGCTTTATAGACAGTTATATACATTTAAGGGATATTTTACACATAACTAATTGGTAATTGATACTGACAATCCTGCAACAGAATTCTAGAGATTCTCACAGAGGTCGACTCTCACTGTGCTTATGAATTGGATGATTTATTTACTTTCTCCTCTAGCCAGAACTTTAATTTATCATGATGTATTTCATTTCTCTGCCCACTTGTGGTTTCAGTGATTGGCTGAGGCTACCGCATTCCAATTGATACCCAATTGTATACTTGACATCTCCATTTGGATCCCTAATAGGAATCTCAAAAATAACATAGAATAGGAGAATTTTCCTCCGAGCTTTTCCGCGTTATACTTGACAAATAAAATTGTATAATTTAAAATGTACAATATGATGATTGGATATACATTGCAAAATATTTAACACAATCAAGTTAACACATCTGTCACTTCATGTAGTTACCTATTATGTGCATATGTGGTAAGAATGCTTAAGATTCATTCTTTTAGCACATTTTAAGTATATCATACCATACAGTATTATGGACTGCTGAAGCCAGTTCCAGCATATCATAATTACAAGAGTTTCATCAAAAGGTTGATGAAGCTTGGGGGCTCAACAAGGGCTGAGCCACATATGTAATCATCTGTTGGAACAACTAAAAAGCATCTCCTCCAAACCTGAATAGGATAATCGTTTGCTGCCAGACAGCTCAGGGCATTATTAATCTACATGTTATTGCCTCCTGTTGGCCAAACGCCAGAACAGCTGTAGGCTTTTCCCCAATCTGACAATGCTTCTGTAAATCCTACCTTTGAAAGCCTACCATTTGAAGTGTATTATCTCTACCTTGCCTTAGGACAAATTATGTTAATAAAAATCATGGGGTCTTGGGACAAGGAGAGTCTTTAGTTCCTTTAGCTGAAGCTCCTCTGAACTCCAATGCCTTTCAAAACTATCTTTTGTCTTTGGACTCCTACTTGATCTATGCACAGCCTTTCTCCAGATTGCTGAATCCTTTGTAATTCTGGGACAAGAACCCCAGCATGAACTATAGTCACCATGCTGTACATTGGACCTTCAGACCTTAGTCATCTTAAACTGAACGTTTGTGGCCTTTGATCATCTCCACCTTTCTCCTATTTCCCACCCCCTGGCAACCGCCATTCTACTCCCTTTGTATGAGTTCTACTCTGTTTACATATTTCAGCCATATTAAAATAGCCTGAAAGCTGATGTTACTAAGTTGATAAAAATCCTTCCTCCTCCATGATTAGGGATGGGATTGAGTGGGACAAAATTAGCAAGATAAAATTTAGTTCTTCTCTCGTGGGAGCTACTTAGCCAAGTGTTTCATAAAAAGTGTAAAGACACCCATCTTGTCCCATCAGTGAGGCTTCAGAACTGTCATTGGATGATATCAACTGGTTTGTACAGAATGAGACTCATGATTTAAAAACTCTGACCCACAGCAAGCCCTGAAGTAGCACATTAAAAATGACCCTGCATCCCTAATTCACATGATGAGTGGGACCAAGGCAAAACAGGGATATCAGCAGTTCCTGCTCTCTTAGTTTCTCTAAGGGTCTTCATAAAAGAGTGCGACCCTTTTAGGAATGGATTCTCTCTGGGGTATAATGCCACAACATGCTATCCTCGTAAACAGGCTGGGCCCTTTCCTAGGGGCTTGTCTTAATGGTAATGTCATACCAGGCAATGCCATACAGAACATATTCCCTAATGGAGTTAAATCAAGTTAAATGTGGTATTAAAACATTCTTATGTAAATTCTCACTGATTTTTAAATTCTTCCTATTATTTTTTTGAAGGCAAAGGAAACCTAAGAATTATTTAAATTACTTGTCCTCAGTCATAATAATTTAATGGGATAGACAAGATATTTTGGAAGATAGTTTTGTATCAGGGCTATCTTCAACCCTTATTAAATAATCACAGCCAAATCATTCAACTTTGCTGACCTCCAATTTCCATATCTATAATGGAAATGATAGCAATAATAATTCTCATGCCCTGTTGATGTGAAAATTAAACATTACATAAAATCCTTTTGTAAGATCTATCATCTTATAATTGTCACTCATTATTTTTACTTCCGTTATCACTGCTAACATCCTGCAAGTACAGGACTTAATGCCTTTAGTCTCAATGTGTGGTCTACAGTGTACTGTTATCCTATGAACATCATAGGCTCAGTCCCAAGGTAGAAATATTTGTGAGCATCATCTAGTCAAAGCATTCATTCAGTGGTTCAATCTTTTCAATCAGCTACTTGAAACTCTTCAGTGACAGGGAACTCACAATTTCAGGTGGTTTCAATAATCTGTCAGCATTGACTATTGGACGGACCATCTTCATCCTGAATTGAAATTGATCTTCCTGTTAGTCATACTCATTCATTTCAGTACTACTCCTATGGTTTAGAGAGAGTCTGTCTGTTTTATAATAATCTTTATAATATATCCCCCTTTCAGAGTATATTAGTAGTTAATTCATAATTTATAATTATAGAAATATAATTATTATTTTTACTTTGTGCTTCTAGACCCCCTTAGCAATATTTGTCATGGCAAATTGAATAGAAGAGTGGTGGTCTGCAGCATATTTTATCCACTCCAAGGGGCATTGTGGAGGTGTGCACATAACAAGGTAGTTAGAGGATACACTCAAGAGTTGCATAAACCAAAGGCTTAGGAAAACATCATCATAATCCAAAGATCTCTACTATGAGAATGAGAATTCAAATTTTCATGCTCATTGCTGACAAGACAACTAGGTAGAAAAAGGGCTATAGGAGGTCTTAGTATTTTTTCATTTTATTCAAGATACTAGACTGTTGATTAAATTGTTTGTATATTTCCCTGAACAGCTAATTTTGTGACTTGGAAACAATCATTGGAAATCTTAATTTCTGACTTGTAAATTGGAGTGATAATAGTCAAGTTGAAGGGACTAGTAGTACTTAAGTTAGATAGGTTAAATAACTTAATTTGAGATAGAGAAATGTATATAGAATTATACACAGTAAAGCAAGTATTAATAGTATTGCAATTATTATAAATTTATAAATATTTATTTCCCAGATAATTTATTTCTTTTAAGTTAATAAAAATAGAATTGAAATTTCTATTTTCATATGTCAAAAGATAAAATGAAGCTCAAAATTGTTAAGTTGCTTAGCTCACAATTGTAGTTAGTAAAGGAGCTGTCCATCATGCCAATGACTACTTATTATCAAAATCACTGCCCATTGCTTCCTGTGAAACAATATGTATACATACTTTATTTTTTATAACCTAATTATATATGGTTTGCGCATGCAGACTTTTTTATTTTCTTACATTTGTAGTCCAATTTGCCTTTACTTGCCTAACTATGAGATAAATTATTTTTAACATACCTGTGTTTATTAAGGTTTGTCTATTTATTATCTATCTATCTATCTATCTATCTATCTATCTACTTTTTTATTGATTCAGAGAGAAAAGGAGAGGGAGAGGAAGATAGAAACATCAATGATGAAAGAGAGTCATTGATTGGCTGCCTCTTTCACGTCCCCTAGTGGGGATTGAGCCCACCTCCTGGGCATGCACCCTGACCAGGAGTTGAACCTTTGACCTTCTAGTTATAGGATGATGCTCAACCACATAGATCAGGCTGAAGGACCCTTTAATAAATCTTCCTGACACTGTTTTAAGTGATGGAGATATGGAAATGATCAAAACAAACACAAATTAAATTTTAGAACCTAGGATAGAAGAAAAAGAGGAGCTTTTCAAAAGCAGTGCATTCCATTTCTACTGACTTATTTGAAATATACCAAAGCTAACTTTAAAAATGAAAACACCTCATATATTTCAAAGACAAATAATTTAGTCTATTTATTCTCTCCCAGAGTCAAATTTTTAAGAAATAACAATTTATGCTTTATATGTTTTGCCCACCTCATTATTGTTTTTTGGATGGATACGTAGAGCATTTCCATTCCAAAGACATTATCAAGGTACCATTGAGTGTCTCTTCTTTTCCACAACATATACCAAAGATGATATAAAAAAATATATCATCTATCTATCTATCTATCTACTTTTTTATTGATTCAGAGAGGCTCATTGCACTAAGATTCATACAACAGGCCTTACTTCCCCTGGCTGCTGGCACCAGTTTTTCTCGGGCACCGAGGACCCAGGCCTTCACTCTGGCCGCAGCAGAGAAGCCAAGCCTCTTCAGTCTTCAGTCTTCTTCAGTCTTCAGTTTTCTGCCATCTTTGTTGGGTTAATTTGCATACTCACTCCTGATTGGCTGATGGTCATCAAGGAGGTTTGGTCAATTTGCATATTTCTCTTTTATTAGTGTAGATATATTAAAATTGAATACTGTTTTATCTTGAGGCTGAGTCAGTAGGTAAAACCCCAAACTAGAAAATACTTCACAGTAAACTTGAAATAAATAGCTTTCCATAAATCATATACTACATACATGGTGTATCATTTTTCTTTTAATTTAATTCACCTCTGTGCAACAGTACACTTTTTGGTAGTGGGAGCAACAGAAATAAATTAATAGAAGAATTGAATAATACAACATTTTATCACTGACTATTATAAATATAGTCCATCTGCTCTTTTCTGGGTTAAATATACCCTTATTTTGAATGCAGGCAAGCAGAGAAAAATAAATTGTCTTTTCCCATCACCGTTTTACTTCTGCGCTTTTTCTGTCTGTTTCAAAAGAGTCTCAGATATGTGACTCCTGACTCCATTCTTTCTACAATAAAATGCAAAACCTGGTTTAGTGTGATATTATGAAACTGGAAATATAACCACATTTTCTCAAGAACCTATTAAATTCAGCCAACAGCAACTTATCATTAAATGCTTCAAAATAAAAATATAGTCAGCCTCAAAATGCATAACCATCTTGTGTATAGAGCAAGCTTTAAATGTAATATAAATATTGATAAAAGTAATATAAAGCAAGCTGTTTTTAGACAGGCAACCTTTAGCAAACACCCCATTTCCCATGTCCCACATCATGAATTTTGAATATTTGCATGGAGAGCATTCCTTCTATATTATGAAATTTAATTAATTCAATTTATATGGATGTATTTGATGATATATGTTTTCCATACTGTATGATTTACTTAATTCAATTTAAAAATCCAATCTATATTATTAAGTGCAAAACAGTGAACAAAGTTTTTTAATCAATAAATTAATGCAGAAATGCAATTAGATCCAAATATGTGACAAATTATATTGTAAGTCTACAAAATATACTGAAATTCTAATGTAGAGTATATATCATTATTCATAAAATTAAAATTTACTCAGAAAACAGACTAACTCTAATTTTTGAATATCACAAAACTTTTATTTTTATCAAAATATTTGAAGTTATTTTGGAAATATATACATATATATATATAAATTAAAAAATAGGAAGAATTCATAAAGGTCTTAAAAACTACCCGTGTTTTGAATGGTTTGTTCAACATGGAACTCTCATTTAAAAAGTTATTCTTGTATTTTCTGATTATAAAAATAACTTATATACTGATTGTAAAACATAGATATTATAAAAAATTTTAAAAAATCAATTACCCTGTATTCAATCATAATTAATTTTTCCAAGCATCCAATTTGAAATTGAGATAACTTTTTTCATTTAAAATTTCAATTTATATCATATGTTCTGCTCTACTCAATAAAAACATGAGCCTTTTCTCAAGTTACTGAAAATGCTCCATAAGCCTAATTTAATGGTTGCTTAATGTTCCATCAAGTGAATTATTTCTTAATGTGTTGTGCTTGGACAATCTGCAACAGGATTTTCTGAAAGTACCTGAAGCAGAAATTGTGGGATAGGGGCTTAATAATGTTCATTTAAAATAATTAGCCCAGATGATTCTTTTTTTATTTATTATTGATTTCAGAGAGGAAGGGAGAGGGGAGGGGAGAAAGAGAAAGAGAAAAAGAGAGAGAGAGAGAGAGAGAGAGAGAGAGAGAGAGAGAGAGAGAGAGAGAATCATTAATGATCAGAGAGAATCATTAATCAGCTGCTTCTTGTATGCACCACACTGGGTTTCAAACCTGCAACTTAGGCATGTGTCTTTACTTGGAATCGAATTGTGACCTTCTGATTCATAGGTTGATGCTCAACCACTGAGCCATGCCAGCCAGACCAGATGATTCTTACACGTTCAATCTTGAGAAGCCATAATTAATTAAGTGCACTAAAATTTGTTTCATCATTTTATCATTTTTTTAGAGACAGAATGTTTCAAATAATTTTTATCATAAATAATAGCATAATTGAAATATATCACATACCATAAAATTCACCCATTTAAAATGGATATTGGTATATTTACAGTGTTGTGCTGGCAACACTATTTAATCTTGGAATATTTTCATTACCCTAAAGGAACTCTGAACTGATCAAGAGGCTTTGGTCACATCCACCACAGGAAACCACCTATATACTTTCTGTCTCCATAGGTTTGCTTTTTCAGATGTCTCATAGAAATGGAATCAAACAGTATGTGGTATTTTATGACTTGCTTATCTTGTTTTCAAGGTTTACAAAAGTTTTATCATACTTTTCCTTTTTTTTATTACCAAATAATATTCCATTTCATTATTATACAACCTTTTGGTTATTGATTTATCACTTGATAGATATTTGGCTTATTTGCATTTATTGGCTATTATCAATAATACATAAACATTTTAATGTAATTGTTTGTGTGGGCATATATGTAAAGTTCTATTGGATTATACACCTAGGAATGGTATATAATCATATACTATATAATCATATAGTGTGGAATCATATAGTATCTCTATGATGAAATACCAAATTGTTTTTCAAAGTCTATCAAGGAGGTTTCTATTTCTTCCCATCTTCACCATCATTTGTTATGTTGGTATTTTTTGATTTACCCATTCAAGAAGTATGAAGTGGTGTCTCATTTTGGTTTTGATTTACTTTCCCCTAAAAACGAATTATGTAAGCATGTTTTTAAAACTGATTTTAGAGAGGGAGGGAGGGAGAGAGAGAAAGGTCAATGTAGTAGAGATACATGGAATGGTTGCCTCCCTCACCTGTCTCCGCTGGGGATCGAACCACAACCTAGGTGCATGGGATGAGGCTCCAACCAACTAAGCCACCAGGCCAGGACAAGCAAACATATTTTCATGAGCTTACTTTGCACAATTTATTTGGAGAAAATCTATTCAAAATTTTTGCCTACTAAGAAATGAGATGTTGCCAACTTCTTTACCTGTTTTCCGTGGGCGTAGGGTGAGTCTGACTATGCCATATAGTGCTGCCTGAGTCATATTCTGTATGGGTAAATTTAAAACCAAGGCAGTTTTAAACCTGACCGACATCTCAGAAAGACAGGAAAGGTATATGCCAATTATATGAAATACTGAGCAGAATGATATCCACATATATTTAACAAGAAAAAAAATAATTCAAAAGCATGTATATATTAAAAAAAAAAAAAACTGACTTGAATCAGTTCTCAGAATGGAAGGACTATGGTTTGTGTAAAAAAGGTAAATGAGAATAGTGAAGAGGTTGAGTTGGTTCAGAATATTAGATTTATACGTTTAGCATAGATATGCCTGTTAGGGGTGTGAGATCAGTATTGTTAAAAAAATAAAAAAAAAGACTATGTGATAAGTATGTGTCCAACGGAAGCCTGATAATATACAGGGAAGAACTGTGATTTAGTTGCATTCCCCTTTTTCCAAGGTCACATCAATTATAAGAAAAATCAAATTCCTCAACTCTGACCAGAGAATTAGATGTTGTAAGAGTTATACTACTGTGTTCTCCCTCTATTATGAGGAGACTCTGATAGAGCAGGAATTTTTGTTATCGCCAATGACATTGTTTCCAACCCCACTAATGTCTCTCATAGGTAAACCTGCTGCTCTGACTGCCCTCATTAAGGCTCACAGTTCTTCCTGCCTGTGTTATTAGGAAGCTGTCCTATGGCTAATTCATCTTTTCTTAAAATTTTGGAGGCCTGTTTCCAAGTCATTTAAAATCCTTAGGTTTCTTTGAAAATTAGCTTTGAATTTTGAGCTTCATAAAACATTGTTAAGGGTGTTATTTTCCAGAGATTGAACATAAACTTGATGTGCTGTTCTGCCTCCTACACTCTACTTAAATGGACTGACACAGTGTTTGGAAATTATGACACACTTTTATTTCTCTTTTAAGCGAACAATTTAATATTCTGTCAGATGCTAGGGATCTTGACCAATGTTTCCTGTTAACTTTTGTCAGGGCACACAAGAGGATTGTATGTTAGCATGTCTTCTGGGTTGTGATCATGTGATATTTTTGGCCAATAAAATGTAAGCGGTGGCATAATGTGTGTCTTTTAAGTGGAAGCATTTAAGAATCAAGGCACAATTCTCTACTCCCTTCTTTCTCATGTAGTGGCCATAAAGCTGTTAAAGATAATTGAGCCTGAGTCCTTGTTCAGAATAGTCACATAAAATAAGAAACTTACTTTTGCTGTTTTATGCTACTGAGATTTTGGAATTGTTTTTACTATAGCAAAATCTAGCATAATATGATTTATTATAGAGATGGACCTTCAAACTTTCTTTATATTCCAAAATATAAAGGCAAAGAGTATTTGCAATAAGTCATATTGACCATAAAACTGATTAAATAGTAATCACGTAAGCTACTTTTACCACAAGAACATTTAATGGTTTCCATAGGCGGTGTCATAGTGCTATACTTTGAAGCAATTCATTTTCATTACAGGCTCCAACAATTTTTAACACAATATCCTGCCTATTGTGTCAACGGAGTGTTGAGGAATGCTGACTGCAGCATAGGCAACACAGTTGCCAATGATTTAGACACAGACTGAATAAACTAAAACCATCATGCACACATTTGCCATCTTGGAAGAGTCAAACTTACATAAGAAAGATATGAAGGTATACTTCAAGAAGGCAACTTTACAAAGAATAAGGCCTCAATGTAAGTATCCTGCAATAAGTAAATTGACTTTCAGTGAAGATAAAAGAGGATAAGACAAAGGAACCAAATTATACCAGAATTATACCAAAATGTTCTTTTAATCTGATTTATTAAGGCTTTTCAGAAATTCTTTAATGATAAAGCTGATTGAAGATTATATTAGTACTTAATATATGTGAATGTGTGTATGTGTACACACCTGTTTTGTTTTTATTGTGGTAAGAACACTTAACATAAGATCTACGCTCTTAAGAAATTTTAAGTGCACAATATAGTATTAACTACAAGCACATTGTTGTACAACAGGTCTCTAGAAATACTTTATCTTTCATAAGTGAAACTCTATACTCTTTGAATGGCAGTTCCCTATTTCCCTCTCCCCATGATCCATGACAACAATTATTATATTTTATTTCTATGTGATTAACTATTTTATATACCTACTAGAGGCCCAGTGCATGAAAATTCGTGCACTTTGGAGGGTCCCTCAGCCCAGCCTACGCCCTTTCACAGTTCAGGACTCCCTGGGGAATTGGGCCTAAGCTGGCAATCAGACATCCCTCTGGCAGCCCAGGAGCCCTTGGAGAGCAGGGAGTGGGGAGTGGGCCTAAGCCATTAGTTGGACATCCTTAGCACTTGCTGGCCAGCCATGAGCCAGCTTCTGGCTAGTGGCACTCCCCCTGTGGAAGAAGACTGACTACCAGGGGGCAGCTCCTGTATTGAGCGTCTGCCCCTTGGTGGTCAGTATATGTCATAGTGACTGGCCATTCCTGGTCTTTCTGCTGTTATGGTTAATTTGCATATTATCCTTTTATTATATAGGATTTTATATAAGTGGTTTCATACAGTATTTTACTTAGCAAAGTGCCCCCAAGATTCATCCATGTTGTCATATGTGTCAAGATTTCATTTTTTAAAAAATTCTGAATAATATTCCATCATATGTATATATCAAATTTTATTATGCCATTCATCCAACAGTGGACATTTAGGTTTTTAGGTTGTTTCCACATCTTGGCTATTGTGAATAATGGTGCAATAAACAGAGAGTGAAAATATCTGTTCAAGGTCCTGATTTAAATTATTTTGGCTACCTACCAGAAATGAGATTGCTAAGTCATATGGTATTTCTATTTTATTTTTTGAGGAACCTCCATACTGTTTCTCTTAGTGGTTGTACCATTTCATATTCCCGCCGACACTGTACAAGGTTTCAATTTCTCCACATCTTCACCAAATTTATCTTTTGTGATGTCATCCAAACAGGTGTGAGGTAATATCTTGTGGGTTGGTTTGCATTTCCATAATTGACATTGAACATCTTTCATACATCATGTAGGGTTTGTAACAATAACTGTTCTGTAGACTTGTGATATAGACAAGACAAAATTTTTTCTTACAATAAGTTTTGAGGTTTGTTAATATGTGTTAACTAGAGAGAAGTCCTGGTCATTCACTAGTTTTTTAACTTATAAATCTAAGAATGATGTTACTATAACATATTTACTATAAATATTACATTGTATATTCAAACTGAAAGCACATAACATCATCAGACTTGGTAAAAGACTGATTTAATGAGATGTGGGAGATAAGGACAGAATACCTACTTGATCTGTCTGTAGTGTTTCTTGGCACTGGATGCTAAACATTTCCTGTTTATATTTTTTACTGCCCAAGTATTTAAAATATTCTTTTACTGAATATAGAATCATTATTTTGTTCCCTAGCAGACTATCAGCCTACTTTTGAAGATACTGTTGAGTGATTTAGAGTCTGCTGAAATGTAAAGCTTGGCAGAATTTTCTCAATCTAATCCTTGAGAGATAGTTATCTAAATAAGTACATTGAATCATCTAATTTTTTAAAATATGCAAATTACCTTACAATTTTAAAGATGTGTTTCTATAATTAAGTCTCAAAAGATCATTTAATGAACAGCCTTCCTCAAACAATTCACTCATATTCTACAACTCATTTACAATTAAAACTGTATATCTTGAAAAGGTGTGAATTATTTTATGCAAATACTATATTTTTATGTAATGCACTGTGTTCCACAGAACATTTAATTAAAGGAAATCTTACAGAAGTATAAATTAATAGTAAATTGAAGCACAGAAAAAAAAATTCAGATTTTCTACTAAATTTAAAAATAATTTTATAATGTTTCATTTTATCTGCTAAGATTGAGTAACTGTCTTTAGCTTTCAAACTTATTTGTACATATGTTAAAAACTTAATTTAATTGCTCCAAGGATGTATTTCAAATGCTAGTTTTTAAATGCTATAAAATATGGGAAGCAAGCATTTGATGTTAAGGACTTCTTAATTAAATGCTGAGATTGGTTAGAAACTGGACTTGCATTAGCCATGATTCTCCTTTTACCCTACCACTCCGAAATAGTTTCTGCTTTTGAGCCTATCCTTTACTTCTTAAGCTTTCAATTCTCTTTCAGATCCTGTTGGTTTGATTGATTTAGAATTTGTCCTTTCCAGATAACCTTATTTTATTCCATTTTTTTGTACTGTCAACTTTCTTTTGAATTACAATCATGTCCAGGTGTGCATTATACTAAATTCTCTTTATCAAATTTCTTATTCTATCCCTCCCATATGTCCAATTAAATAGCTTAAAAATATAGTTTATATGGGGAGTCATTAACATTTCTACCTTCATTTTAGTAATTAATTTCATTGCCTCAACTATCACAATTTTTTAAAAACCCAACTTTGTACATAATCATCTAATTGGAAAAGCCAAAGACTTCTTCATTTTATATTCTATCTAGTCACTTCTAAGTCATCTAAAGTCTTTAATAATTCCTTCTTGAAAACATACACTTTTGGCTTCAACTTCCCCAGTCTATTTCTTTTTCTAAAATATTTTCTACTTTATTGGTTCTTCTTCTTTTTGAACCCTAAAATTTGAGATATTAAAAGGAGGATCCTCAGCCCTATTGTTTCTCTATCCATTTTTGCATTCTATGGGTCTTCTGTTGCATTGCTGTGACCTAAGCACATTCTTCATAGAATTGATGTTAAACAAATGAAATGATAATATAATGATATTATTGTAGATGATATTAGATGATATATGTATATATAATTGATACACATATACCTTTGTATATAACCCACTGGAGATAATAACATAGTATATTTAACATATTTATAAGTATGTATCCTTAATTGTATACTAGTATAAATGGCTACTACATAGCTCCTTTCTGATGCTCAGACCTGTATTTCAAACTGCCTATTTAATATGTTCCATGTGTCTGCCCCTCAAACATATTTTTAAAAAATATATTTTATTGATTTTTCAAAGAGAGGAAGGAAGAGGGATAGAGAGTTATAAAAATCGATGAGAGAGAAACATTGATCAGTTGCCACTAGGGATATGACTGCAACCAAGATACATGCCCCTGACCGGAATCGAACCTGGGATGCTTGAGTCCACAAGCCGATGCTCTATCCACTGAGCCAAACTGGTTTTGGCCCCTCAAACATAATTTTAACTCCAAAATTTATCTAATTATTACATGCCCTCCCCATTTTCATCATCCAACTATTGCCCTTTTGGTTTATGCTAATTATACTAATGGAATCATTGGCCAAATTAAGACATTTTGCATAGGTCGGAAACCTGAAAGTCATATTCTTGCTTTCTTACCCCAGCCCCATATTCAGTGAATCATCAAATAATGTGAAACATAAAATTTTGAAAAAAAATCTCTTAAATCCATCCTCCTTGCTCTCTATTTCTGCTTACGTTCTTGCATTTCAGTCATGTAATCTCTCCTATGGGCTTTTTCGAATATCTAGCCTTTGGCTCCCTGCCTTTAGCTCTTTCAACTCATTCACCCTCTGCCACCACACGCACACAAAGCCTATGATCACTTGCTGAATATTCTGCAGTAGCTCCCCATGGTGTTCGATGCCAGAAAGGCTTTTAGTGATTTGGCTCCAAATGCCTTTTCATGTCTCTCACCTGCCATTCCTACTCTGATGCACCTTATGCTCTAGTCATAATATATTATTATTGACACAACCTCAGAGATTTATTTTGTGATTTACATATTGCTATACTGTAACTCATTTGATAAGAATATTTTCCTCTTAAAATTTCTTTATTCTTTCTGAAGTTTTCCTTGCCCAAGTCACTGCCTAAGAATCTTCAGTGTGAAAAAAGTAATGTAGAAGCACAAATACACATGTATACACTCATGTTGACAGTCTATACTATCAATGTTATTTATATTTCTTGTTGGGTTGACATAATTTTTAAATTAAGTCTAATTTATCATTTTGTTTTATTATAGCTTTTGCTTTATATTTTTCTTATTTAAGAGAGGCTTCCTAATCCCAGTTATCAACATACCTACATTTAAGTTTTACTAATAATTTTATAGACTAAGAAGAGGTCTTAAGTATACATATTTTTCTTTAAATTGTGTTAATAGATGGATTAATTAGTTCTCTCCAACAATAACAACAAAAGTTGCTCTATCCAAATTTATTCAACAACTCTAGATAGTAATTTGATTTGAAATACAATATTGTATCACATGTAAGTCAGTATTTTCCTAGATATTTAATTCTGCTGCATTGATTTTACTCTTTATACCAACACTATATTTAAATATTATAGTTTTATATAATTATATTGTAAAGAAATTTCATCATTTCCATGCTGCTGTATCTTCTTGAGTATTATTATATATTTTAATTTCATGAAGATCTTTAGAATTAGCTTGATCAACTTCCAAAGAATATGCATATTTTTGGAATATAATAAATTTATAGATCAATTTAATAATTTTATAGACATACATAGACATGTATACACATACACACATATACATATATACATTTACATGTTTTGTTTTGCATTTTTAATATAGTCAACATTTAATTAATAATAAACTTTAAAAATTGTTATGTGAATGTTTACTGTTAATTAATATGAACTTACCTTTGTATATAATCTACTAGAGACAATGACATAGTATATTTAACATAGTTATAACTATATATCCAATCTGATTTTGTTAAATATTAAAAGCTGCTTTATAACGTCAAGCTGAATTCATTTACATAGCATTTCTGAATTTATTGTTTAAATATTCAAAATACTGAAAATTAAAATAAATAATATAATTCTATCAAGTATAGTATATTCTAAAATTATACTTTACTAGAAGCCCAATGCACGAATTCGTATACAGGAGGAGTCTGGCCAGCCTGGCCCCAATCTGGGCAGATCAGGGTAGATCAAGGCCAGGCCTGTCAGGAGAAGGAGAAGGCAGGAGGTTGGCCAGTTGGCCTGCCCTGATCAGGCAGATCAGGGCTGGGCCAGCTGGGGGAGGGGCTGTGAGTGATTGGCCTTTGGGCCCCACCTCCAAATGGGGTGGGAGAGGGCGATCATGCATCATTGGCTGGGGGAGGGGCCATGAAAGGTTGGCTGGCCAGCCCCACCTCTGATTGGTATGTGGGGGGTGATCATGGGTGAAGCTGGCTTGGGGTAGGGAAGATTGGGGTGGTGAGGGCTCTTGGAGGTGGGGCCCACCGGTGGGAGGGGCTGCAGGAGGTTGGCCAATGACCCCACCCTCTATTAGGTAGGGGAGATTATCTGGGGGGAGGGGCTGCAGGAGGTTGGCCCATGGCCCCATCCCCTGATCAGGCTGGTTCCCTGGTCACAGTGGGTATCATAGAGACCAGTCATTCTAGTTGATATGGTATACTGGTTGCTGGCTTTTTATATATATATAGATTTTATTTTGTCTTTATTATGACTTTTCAAACATTATACAATTTGTAATTATGATTCAAATTGCAAAGTGACACTTAAACCTTTATCCAATTATCTATGTTAGGACTCTCTATGTTGCAAATAATAGAATATGCAGCCCTATCATAAACAATACAGAAAATTTAATGAGTCGTGTTACTTCGGGATCTGCAATTATGCTTGATTTTACATGAAACAAGATCCAGTGGTCAATAAAGATACTGTGGGTTAGATTTCATCCTTCCCTCTCTTATGTTGCCCCTTCTTTCCTTTCCTTTTTTCTTCTTTCCTATTCTCTTTCTTTTTACCCACTTTTTAATTGATATTTAAGTTATTTGTGGTGAAGTACACAAATCTTAAGTATATAATGACTAATTTTTACGTCTGTGTGCAGCATATAACAACCTAAATCAGGATGTGAAACGTCTCCGGCACCCTCAGATGTTTCCCGTATATTACCTCCCAGCTAGTATTTCCCTCAAGAATGACACTGTAATCATTACCATAATAAAATGGTTTTCTATATCCTTGAACTTCATATAAATGAAACCATATAGTATGTATTCTTTGGTGTCAGGCTTTTTTGATTTACTGCTTCTAGGAAGTCACCTTAAAAATGATCTCTTAATTTTACAAATAAATGACATAATCCTAGTCCTCATTTTCTTGGATCTTTATAAAATGCATTGTTATTAATCATAATTCCTTCATTTCCTCATGCCATCAACCTTATGCTCTTTCTATAGCACACTGTTTCTTCTCTGTCTCAGTTGCCTTGCTCTCTTTCTGTCCCTAGAATAAAAATACTTTGAAAGCATAATCTCACCCCCATTCTATCTAAGATTAAATCTAATTTATCTCAAAATCTTCAAATGTAGATCTTTCCAAGGAGTTCTATTTTCCTCCTGCATTCCAAGTGACACTCACAATAGCATCACTAAATCAATGAAAATCAACCTAAATCTTTTATGTGTCTAGCTTTGATTCCTCAATCATGGCTGCAAATCCAATTTCCTAAGTGCCTGCTGTGCATTATCACTAGTATATCCTGATCATTTCTCAAAAGATAAACATTAAGGTATTACCTTCTCTTTCAAGCCATCAACCATTCTATATTGCCTTCCTTTTGTAGATAATGACATGAGCCTTTTCCATTATATAAGGATTAGATCCTCAAAACTTTACACTTTTTCCTACACTTATACATTTACAGTAGCTAAAACCTACTGATACTTCATTTTAATGTATTTCACATGTTTTCTCTCTTTTTATTCCTAAGCTGTCACCCTAATATGTACTCCTTTGTGACATTATACTTGAACTACTTACAATACCCTTCTGATTCCATTTGTTACTTCAATTATAATGCATCACACACAGCACGTACTAATTGTTATATGTCAGAATACCTATAACAAGTCCTCAAGTATTAAATGAAAAACAATTAAAATAAAGCCTAATTTGCATTCAAAATTCCTTATTACTGAGTTCATCTATAAGCATTGCAACCCTACTCTGTATCACTCAATCAGTTTTTTTAAAAATTTTTTATTGATTTTTTTTTCTTTTTTACAGAGAGGAAGGGAGAAGGATAGAGAGTTAAAAACATCAATAAGGGAGAAACATTGATTAGCTGCCACCTGCACACCCGCTACTGGGGATGTGCCCGAAACCAAGGTACATGCCCTTGACTGGAATCAAACCTGGGACCCTTCAGTCCACAGGCCAACACTCTATCCACTGAGCTAAACCAGTTAGGGTCAGTTACTTTTTTTTTTTTTTTAATAGTCTATTACCTGAACAGACTGTCCAACTTCAGAGAGAAGGCAGGTGTGTGTGTGGGGGAGAAGGGGGAGGTTGAGAAAAGGGGGGAGCAATGTTAGAGATCAACCAAAGGGCTTGTATACATTCATATTAGCATAACCAATGGACACAGACACTGAGGTGGTGGGGCTTGCCCTCAGGGGTGGGAGTGGCAGGGGAGGTCATTCAGGGAAAAAGAAGATATATATAATACTTTAAACAATAAAAATAAAAAAAAAATGAAGTTAACGCCAGAGGTGAGATTTCTATTTCTATTTTGTTTTTAGAGTTCTTAGTCTCTAAAAGAATGTTTAACACGTGGTGAACATTAATTTAAAACTAATGAAAGAACGAGTGGCTTGTTCTATAGTCAAATGGGAATACTTATATCCCCAAACATAATGAATGCTTTTCATTTTCATATCCTAACTTAAGCTATATACCCTTAGTGTAGTGACCTTTCTTTCTATCTATCTTCACATCATTAAGGCACATAATTAAAGATAGATCTCAACTGTAGTAATTCTTTAAGGCTCTTCTTAATCTCCCTAATTCAATGGTAGTTCTTTCTCCTTTAAATTTTCATAACACATTACATCACTTTTATAGGACCTATAATACTAGGCCCTTAAGATTCACTTAAAAAAAATTACTTGTCTTATTCTCCCTAAAAAATCCTATATTCTTTGAGGCCAGAAACTGTGTTTTAGATATTTTTGGAACTCTAATATTTATTAGAATAACATGTAAAAGACATTCAATGAAAATTTATTGGCTGGATATTTATTGGACTGGGTATTGTTTTCAATACCCAGAATAAATTTGGCAGAATAAACAAGTATTTATCAGGTATGAAAATGTCAAAGGATATTGTGCTTATTTTTCTTCCAACAGATTAATTTGCTTGTGTCTGCCAATAAACAATTTAGTTACTATCCCTGGGAACTAAAGACATCCTAATTTTATGAAGAGCTACCAATGTAAACAACCTCTGTGACTTCATGTTTTACACTGTAGTCATTATTTTTAGATAGAACTCATTAAGGAAGGATTGTCCTATTTCAGGAAAAAATGTAATTCATGCTCTGGAAATATAAATGAAGTAGGGTTCAGACTGCTAGCTAGTCTGAATTTCAGTTTGGATACTTAGCATGTTAATTTATACAAATGTATTCCAAATTAATGTGTCACAGTTCCAGCAGGTTTTAAGAATGTTATGAGAATGTGTTATTTGCAAGATTAATAGGGTGAATATATAAATGCACAAGTATACAACCAAAGAGAAAAAGATTAAGTTGTGGCATGATGAGACCCTCATAAAATGGGGCCAGCACTGGTTGATTCTGGAAAACTACTGAAAAACCTATAGTTTCTCCAGGGTACATACAGATTAGACAAATGTTGAATTGGTGTAGAAACTACTGTGCAGGTCAGTGTGAGAAGCAAAGGCTTTGGATTAATATAGAATTGTGCTCATATCCATGACCTGTGGATAAATAGTGGCTCCCTCCCAGGATGATTCAAGGGTTTATTAGTAAAGTGGTGACTAAAATTAAGCACATAATCAATGTTAATGTCTTATATTTGAAGTGCATACAGTAGCTCCTTTGAGGAATACATGAGATGATGCTTTTCAACATTTTTAAGCATAGGGGCTTCATACCAAAAACAGTAGTGGATCTGCAATCCGTATATTATCGTTTTTGTATTTGATTTAAAAAGTTAAAAAATTTAATAGAAAGGTACTATGGTTTTTAAAAACTCTTAAAAATTTTTTTCTTTTATTTAATCATTACAGCACTTACACGACTTCAAAAAAGCAATAATGCACATGTATTTCTAATGAGGTGTTATGTTTCCTGCCAGTGGGGTTTCCCCTAATACTAGAGTCATCCTAACATAAAAAGCAACTCAGTAATGCTAAAGAGTTACTAGTGAAGAAGCTACAGCATTAGTTAAGGTTGTTTCTAAGAGCCCTGCTCACAGGTGAAAACCTTCTCTTTGCAGAGAGATTGAGTGGCCAATAACAAGGGAAAGAACACTGCTGCTGTTGGCAGTGCTGGTAATGTGAATGCCTCCAGTGAACCCTCCCAAAGTTTACTTCTCACACACAGGATTAAAACAACAATGTGACTTCTCATTAAGCAGAAACATTTACATTTTACAAGCAATGGGCTTCCAGAGTGGCATCCCTAAATGCCACTGACAATTTAAGAGTTTGGTTTTTAATTTCCACATGTAGTTTTCAAAGCCAGCTGCAGAAGAATTTGGTTGAGTGCCCATAAAGTGAGAGAGGGGAAAGGAAAATCACAGTTTAAAATATTTCCTTTATAATGACATTTTGTCAGCTGATGAATCGTTTCTGTTACACAGCTAAATAACACCATATGTCAGCTGTGAGTTTATTGCTATAAGATACAGGAGAGATCTACCTCGTGATAAATGATTTGGATATTTTCTAGCTAAAAGTAAAAGAGGGGGAAAATGTTGTCGGAATATTTTTCCCAAAATCATTTAGGTAGTATGATTATTTCACATATATCATAGAAATGAGTGTGTCTTCAGAGATCAGAGCAACACTTTATAAGTTAGCTCTTTGAGGTAAGCCCAAATGGGAAAACACAACTTTCCTTTAAATCTATGTGGATTATATTTTGACGGAATTAGACATTCTTTCCAACACTAGTGACTTGAAATTTAATTAAATGCTTATGATGTTTAAACAACAAAATAATTAAGGATACATTTTTGTTTGCACATGAACATCAAATGAAGCTTGATAATTAATTCTACTATTTTATTCTCCAGTTATGTTTTATTTAATATATAAACAAAATTTAAGAGCAATGAAAATGATAGTAGATTGGAAATTATTTTCTTCATATATGTTATTTGATTCAGTAAAGTCATTCAAATTATTTAAAGTGCCTACTGTATCACTTATGACTTATATGCTTTCAGGATATGACAGAGTTTAAAACACATAAGATATCGTTCTCAAAAAAGTTATATTCTTATTAGGGAAGACATACTATGAATGAACGAATGAATTAATGAATGAATGAATGAACCATTCTATCTACCTAATATAACATGATGCAATATTACCCAATAATTGATAATGACTTCACATTAGATTAGTACCATAAGGAATTTTATTTTTTTATTTTTTTAAAATATATTTTATTGATTTTACACAGAGAGGAATTGAGAGGGACAGAGAGTTAGAAACGTCGATGAGAGAGAAACATCAACCAGCTGCCTCTTGCACACCCCCCACTGGGGATGTGCCCGCAACCAAGGTACATGCCCTTGACCGGAATCGAACCCGGGACCTTTCAGTCCACAGGCCAACGCTCTATCCACTGAGCCAAACCAGTCCCGGCACCATAAGGAATTTTAAATAATGGAATTTACATAACTTCTACAGTAATTTAAAATTAAGAAGGGGAAATAAAATAAAATAATAAAATAAAAGTGAAGTTGCCCAGGAAATTCCTCCTTCCATTCCACCAAATAGATAAATGAGACATAAGAACTTATCTTTTCTCAGATTCTATTTTAAGTAACATGCTATGGTGAATGTATTTCTATTAGCACATAGACACATTTCTTATCATCTGTAAAGGGGAAAGCTATATCAACATTAATCTATTCATTTGTTCTTTCATTAGTTCATTTTTAAATTCATTAGACATGGTCTTGGCAGGGTCAATATAATGCAACATAAAACGTTAGGACTCTGCAGTAGCACTGTCTGGCTGGAAACTTGGCTTGATATTTTATTAGCTGACACCCGTGGTGTTTTTAAACTTCAGAATAATAGCATATACCCTATAGAATTGTGAAGATTAAATGAGACAATACATGGTACTATAAAGCATCCCCCAGTGAATCAAGCCTTTATGAAATCGCCTCTCCTTGAGTATGGGTGGAATCTCTAACAGGCTTCTAAGCGGGAGATTATGGCAAAGATGATGGAATATCACTCCCTTGATTACAGCTCCTTAAATACGACTGTCCTCTCAGACTCTAGTGTCACTTGGTGGCCTTAAAGAAGCAAACAGCAATATTGTGAACTGTACATGGAATCATATGGCAGGGACCTGTGGATGCCCTCTGGGAAATGAGAGCAGCTCCCAGCCAATAGCCATTATGAAGCACAGTCCAGAGTCACTCAGCTGCAGAAAACACTGCCAACAACTAATTGAGCTTGGAAGCAAGTTCTTCCCCAGTCAAGTCCCCAGGTAAAAATGCCATCTCATTAACAGCTTGATACCAGCTTTTTGAGACCTTCAACAGAGGATCCCAGTTAAGCTGTACCCTGACCTCTGATATATAGACACTGAGATAATAAATGTATGCATATAAGCTGCTAAGTTTGTGGTAATTTTTCCAGAACAAAAGAAAATGAATTTTAAATGGAAAGGCCTTAAAATAATACTCCAAATGAATAAAGGACTCAATACATTATAGCTGTTTTTATCATATATACCAGGTCACTTAAAACGAAAAGACGGGCTAAGTATGGTACTTACCTTCCTGAAGTCTGCTGTCAGAAACCAGCCTAAAGGGAAGATAATAATATGGAGCTACTGTTTCAATGGAGGGAATCATGAGATCCTCTGGGAATATCTAGAAATGAAAGAAACACAGGCTGGGGTGATCAAAGAAGGATTTGCCAGAGAAGTTGATGCTTGAACTAAATCTTAAATGATGATCCTCTCTTTCTATTACACAATTAATAATGTTTTTAAAATCCTCATGCAAGGATATTTCCCCATTCATCTTTTAGAGAGAATGGGAGAGAGAGGGGAAGACAGAAAAAAACATTGGTGTGAGAGAAACACTGTAGCCTCCTGCAGGCATCCCGACCAGAGTCTGGGCCAGGGAAAAGCCAGAAACCAAGGTATGTGCTCTTGACTGGCATTGAACCTCGGACCCTTTGGTCCACAGGCTGACACTCCATCCACTGAGCAGAACTGGCTAGGGCCTTAATTAATTACTTTTAATGTATCTACTCCACTAGGATGTAAGCTCCTTGAAGGCAGGACTTTTTGCCTGAATTCCTTGTACCTACATGAATGCTTAGTACATAGTAAGTGCTTAATACATATTTGGTGAATGAATGTATTAGTGAATTCCAAGTAATCACATGGGTAAATTTGGGCAAGGTCACATGGATGTTGGGCATGCAGATATATTGGGAAAAGGTGGTGGCATCTGCAAAAGCTTGGTAGTCAAAGAGCTGCTGTGTCGTGACAGCCAGGAAGTCCTTTTTTTCTCAAAAACTCTCCCTGGCAGGAAAACACACTACACTGTAGCCAACACTTGGCTGCCCAATCACATCTGCAGAAAAATATACCGAAAGTTTCTATGTATTTCTACCCTCACTCATGACATGTTAGATATTACCAAATGATAGGAATTGCCTGAGATGCTTGCTATAATCTTTGAGAGAGCAATAGAAACTGTATTTATATTATCTGGAAAGATTAAAAATCCCTGCAATATGGAGGTCCTCATGGATTTTAGAGCAGTTATAGAATTTCTCAAGGATAACTTCTTGACATTTTATGATCTTCAGCATAGAAAAATATTTGAACAATCTGGATATATTTTTCTTAGTTATCTCTTCCTTTCTCCCTTCTATCTATCATGCATTATTAAGCTAATAGGGCAATACAAGTATTAAATATAACTTAAACCGTCAATAGGGGCAAAAGTTAAAAGCTCAGAGGCAATTTCCTGGGCCTTTTTACCAGATAAAGAAATAATGAGATACAATATTGCTGTATTAAATATAGCATGAGGTTAAAGCATGCAGCATTTAAGCCTGGAGTATTTCTCCAAATCAATTAAGCAATCAATTTGTGTTATTTTAAATTTTATCTAGCTCTGAAATTTAGGATGTGTTTATTTTAGACTGAAGCCTATACTAGAATATTGAAATTCTTCTACATTAGAGATATGCTGTGTTTCACAAACATTTTTTGTCAATAATTTACCAGGGTAAATTATCCTGAATTTCTTACTTCAAACCTATCCACCTAACAGGAGGATTGAAAAATAATTGCAGGCTCACTACCATACTAAAAAAAATAAATAAAAATCACAAATATAAGACTGCTCAGTGAGATCAGTAAATACTCATCATAGAAGTATATTTTTATGGAAGTTATTTTTTTTATAATAGGAATCTGGAATTCTATAAAATCCAATGAATATGTCTTTATTTCTAAAGACTGAAATAATTACTAGTCACGATTTAATCTTACTTCAGGTAAATCAACAACACATGAAGTGTGATTATCATTTTAAATACTATTTTGTGTACATAGATACTATATATGAGGAACAAATAAAAAAACACTTAAATTATTCAAAAATATTCCATAAGGCTATGGTATAGTTACACTTAATTATATTTTGACACAACAGCAAAATAACTTACATTAAAATGTATATCTCCCAAAGCAAAGTTTTTTTTAAATTATTATTGTCATTGCTATTATAGTTGTCATTTTTATCTAAAGCATAGAGTTTTAACTTTTGCCATCTCAGAATTTAAAACTTGACCAGGTAATTTTATATGCATTAAGAACAATTATCCTTGCAACCCTGTCTCTGTCACCCATTTCTATTTCCACTCTAAGTGGAAGGGCATCGAAATAGAAAAAATCTTAGAATATTAACATCTGAAGTACACGACTGGTTTCAGTGCTGCCCGTCTGCCCATCTGAGGGGAAGAAGCCCTGATTTATTATTACTGCTGGTTTCCACAGTGTATACTCCTACTGTGGCTAATTTTAAGCTGCCAAATTATTTAATAATTAATGGAAACATTTCTGAATATTTAATGGTCAGCTTTTGTGAGCCAGTAGGAGCCTCTAAGAGTTGGATGAAGAACAGACAGATGTATTCAAATGCTATGTGGAGGGAGTTTGGGATATTTAAATAGTAAAGTATGGGAAGACTTAATAGGTCATGAGGAAAAAGGAATTTGGGCAAGCTCACTGAGGAGGATCTTTATCATATAAACACACGAGCATTTGTTTGTAAAAATAAAAGCCATCAAAGGTTATAAAAAATATGATATGGTCAATTTGCTAATTTGAAAGATCATTTTGATAGTTATGTGGAATTCAGGCTAGAAAAGATAAGTCTAGAGGCAGAAAGTCAACTGTAGTGCCTTCAAGCTTGATGCAAAAAAATACTAATTTAAAAATCTTTTTAGTGAAGTGCAATGGAGAAATTGACCAGAATTACTGTTCAACATTCAAGGCCTCATAAATTCATTGTGTCTTGGCACTTTGCTATTTCCTCTTTCCCTTCACCCTCTTTGTTAGCTATCTACTATTTCTGCTTCTAAAACATTTTGATAACAGGGAACAAATCAACACAAACAGATTGATTTTGACTCAGTGACAAGAAATTGCAACCTGAGAGACCTCAGTGAAGGGCTAGGAAAAGGTATTAGAGAAGTCTAAAGGGAATCTTCTCTACAGACATTGAAATTTTCAGTGTTAATCACAGGGAAACCTGAAACTCTAGGTCTTGGACTAGATTTGAGGCTGAATTACAGGTCCCAGAACATCAGCCTGTTCCAAAGAGAATGGAGTCAGTATTCCAATTAGAGGGATTGCTTTCTAGAGGAGCCAGTCAGTGGCAGAAGTGGTCAAGAGAAGCAAAGCTTAGGAAAACCAGCCTAGATGACGGCAGGACCAGAAACACAACTGACTTGATGCATGTACAGTACTTGAACTCAGGGTTAAGTAAGGTCCTGCTGACAAGGCCAGTTCTCAGTGTCCACATTGGGTGTGATGCTGCATCTTATAAGCCTGCACAAGTTATACCAGATTTGGAAATGTTTGAACACAAGGACAGAGTGCTAGGCTGATTAGCACAACACCATCTTTGACAAAAGGAAGACTGTAATTTAACATAATACACATTCCTTACTCTCTGATATAATCAAATTACTTGCATAGCTGTCACAGAAATAGATCTGTAGAATTGTGCTAAAAAACAAAATTTTGGTGATTGTGTTTTGAAAAGAATTAAGTACTAGAAGTTATTCTACATAAATAGAGAAGTATAACTTATTAGAAATTGTATGAATATCATTTTTATACTTCCAAAAAGAATTTCTAAGAGAAATACACTTTACATGATGTACAGTTTTCCATTATTAGGAAACGCTTATATTCATGATCACCATTGCCTATGTCAATACTATACAGTGTATTATATATTAGAGAGGAAATTTTCAAATGATTTCAAATCTCTGTTACATAGTAAAAGTGTCAGTTGATAATTCTAATGATTTAAAAATGAATAAATTCTACAGTAGTTTCATGAAAGTACTAAAATTAAAAGCTACCAATCACATATGATAGTTTCCAATTAATACAAATAATAAATTTAAAAAATGGAATTCATATGCATTCTAAAGACAAGAAAACCTCCAAGTTTTAATGCCACTTCCTGCATGTACCTCCTCACACTCAGATCAAGTTGGGGAGGAAGGAATGGATCCTGTGCTTGGAGGAGAGAACTTCTCACCACTCTAGAACCTGCACATGGCACAGGCTGATGGTAGAGAGAGGAGCAGATGTCCTCTAACTGGCCAGGGCCCAGAGGTTATACCGAGCTTCCTCATCTGTTCAAGACAGATTCCAACTATTATGAAAATAAAAGGACATTTGGTAGTGGTATAATTTCAGTGCACCAGAGAAAGGACGAGAGGGCTCTTTATGGTATGCCTCTTATCTAAACCTTTATGTGATAGTAACTCTAGGTAGCAATTCTTTAAAATTATATGACTTAAAAGCAAATAGATTCTCTTAACTCCAATACTTATTTTTAGAAAGTCAAGTCAAAACATTAAAATAAAAGCACAAAATTACTCCTGATTTAAGGACTATAATCTTCAACTAAATATAGAAACAACCGTGTATCCATAATCAGAAAATATATTGCTAGATAGTATTTGCTTAGAGGGCCCAAGGCACCCAAATATGAGATATTTCCCAGGATTCTCTGAGAACACACACATATTTTCTCTCCTTTTATATACTCCTTAATTCCAATACTTTGTTCATTCTCCATTTCCCCTTCTCCATTTAAGCAGCCTGTGGCTTTGTCTTTAATGCCTTTGGAAACAGGGTAATTGAAAGTAGCTAGCAATTTCTTAATTTCTCAACATTATTAATTTCTAGAATTGAAAACTAAATAAAATTTTAAAAAATCAACAAAACAACAAATGAAACACAGAAAGTTCAAGGGTAAAGGAAAATAAAAGAAAATAAATATAACTGGTAAAAACATGAGAAGATTTTTTTTCTAGGCTATCTATATATAGAAAAGCCTAAGCAACTGGTCTACCATTATACTGGTCAACTGGTAGCTATGATGCACACTGACCACCAGGGGGTAGACCTCAACGCACAGTCATGGAAACATGGAACAGACTGATGAATCTCAGAGGAAGGGGAGAAAGGGAGGGTGGGAAGAGATTAACCAAAGATCTTATATGCATACTAGAGGCCCAGTGCATGTTTCTGTACACTGGGCTACCAGTTAAGAAATATACATATATTGTTTTGCTCATCCTAGAATAGAGACTGATTTATTTCTCACAGTATGATTTTGTCTACAGATCCATACTTGCTACATAATAATATGCATTCTTTTTATTTACTATCTTAACTGCAATGTGTAATTTAAATAGAGATGGTATGGTCCATAAAAATATATCTTTATATACCTCCAGTGTCTATCATGTTGTTTGGTCCACAATATGTGTTCAACAGTGTCAGCTGAATGAATAAGCTAACACCTTGGAGAAAGGGCCATCTTGAGACAGGCTAATAAGCCAACACAAGTGGAATAGGGAAACTTGGGCAAATAGCTGAACAAACTGGCTGAGTAATTTATAGCCAGATACAGAAGGTCATCAAGGCAGAAAGCAAAACTGGCAGTGGACCTCACCCTATGGTTGCTATTCCTTCCATAGCATATCACTGGTCATTCGGTTTATATCCCCTAGGCCTTTCCTCCCTTGAGATCACATCAAGGCCTCTGTTGCATTTCAGCTCCAGAAAAGTAGCAAAAACCAGGGGGGAGATGCCAGGACCAGCTGCAATGACTAATGGCCCCCTATCCTGGTACTGACTAATCAGTAGAGATCATGACACTGAAAGAAACATCTGGAAAAGCTGATGAATATTCTATTGAGACCCTACTCTAAGACCTCCACTAAACTACCTGCCTCTAAAACAAGAAACCAGCCTGGGCTTTCCCTCCAGGGAGCATGCCCATGCCTTTCCCTTCCCTTCCCACCACAGGCATCCATCTCCTAAATTCTAAAGGACTCCAGAAGATTTGCAACCAGGGAGGAAATGGGCAGTGGCATTTCCTTCTGGGCTAACCCCTGAACCTGTCCACTAGGTCCCCTTTTCTCTGACTCTCCAAGTGAGCTGACAGCAGCCCCACCTTGACTCACTTCTTTCCCATAATGTTTCTAGAGAATCAAAGTCCCATTTAGTCTCCCCCTGTTGCTTCTTCAATCCTAAGCCCTTCCTTGTTTCACTGTTACCAGGTTCATTAAACATACTCTCAAAATCATATGGACTCATGTTCTACTGAAGTCAAGAATCCACACATTGTAGGCCACCTGAGGCATCCTCATTCCAGTCCTGGTCCTCTTGGTAAAAATTACAGTTAATTGGCAGATATATGACATGAAGGAGCAAACCAGAAGCTTCTCTTCTTTCACTTAATAATCTATTGCTACTGTCTCCTATTGGCAAAACCAAGAGGACCCAACTGATGAAGTCATCCTTCCCAGGCACAGAGCAAGGCAGGGAAAATGGAAATGGATCAGAGTGGTGGAACAGGGAATAATTACCATCATAGCAGCATGATAAAAATTTCTGACACCGTTATTCTGAAACTTTTTTATTCTCCAACATTCCTCTGGGTTTTTAATATATAACTCTTCAAACCTCCCATTTCCTATGAAGTTGTTAATATTTAATCTTTAGGTGAGAAAATTGAGAGTTAGCGAGATTAATAAATATGTTCAAATTTATACAGCCATTCTCAGCTAGTATGTTCCTGCAAATGTCCCTCTCCAAGGACAAATTTTATTTGATTAATCTAAGGGAAATTTGTAGAAAAGAGAATACTGAGGAAAGGAATGACTTAGAATCTCAATGCATTCTCCTCATTTTACAGATATGACAACTAAACTTCAACTTTATAGAAAAAAAAAGAAAGAAAGAAAGTTCTTTTGTAATGTCATTTTGCAAAAGACAAATCCAGGGTCAGATTACAATTTCTTTTTCACTTCCAAATAGATTATGTTTGTAAATCAATAAGCTATAGGGATATTTATATCTTTACTATAGGAATATCAGATTAAGCACTATACAGAAGAGTGATGTTAAATTTTTCAAAGTTGCTTTTGATTTCTATTTCAGAAAATGGCTATTTTTCTCACCTTAATTAATACCCTCAAAACTGTGCTAAACGTAAGTATAGCACAAACATATCTCAGGTGCATGATGGTACTTAACTGGGATCCATTCATTTACTATGACAGCAGATGGTGGTAAATTCTAGGTATTGAAGTATACTATTACTGCAAGGGGAAAATATGGTTTATTAATAAAATAACAGACCTTCCCATTCAATTCTTTCCCTTATTTTCCCATGTTTTATTTCTTGAATGTTTAATTCTTGGTGTCTTCAAGCTACTTAAAAACTTTATATTTTGACTTCTGATTCAAAATATAAAAACCTGAATTACAATGAAATGCTTATGTGTTTATTCTTATTTTAAATATTTTATTCATTTCTGATATTCATTTCTGAATCTTAAAAAAAGGTACAAGTTCACTGCATTAAATTTATCAAATAGAGACAAAAGATAAAAGCAATGTTAAAAATGATGACCTTGTAGAGACTATATAGTTAGAGATGGTAACTTAATGAAGTAGATTGACTGCAGTGATGGCTGTAATTGTTAGCCTTCCAATTTACATGCCTTTTGTGCAGTAACATTTTGGGCCCCTTTGTTAGTCAGGATAGGTAGCTGCTGGACAGGAAGAGTGGGAAGAGAGTGGAGTTTATCTCATCCACTTAAAAAAGAAGTCAGTAATCTTGGGATCTGCCAAGATAAAATCACAAGATATTCTCATACAATCTGGCAAAATCCACAAGAATGTAATCTAGTCTGTTTCCCAATATATCTGGCAGGTGGACCTTGAAACTTATAGGCAGAGGGGGAGAGTATAAAAACCTGGAGTCCCCACCAGGTGGAGTGATCAGACTAGCTGAGCTGCCTGATTGTGCTTTATGCAAGTGTATTTTTTTTTTTAAAAAAAATACATGTTTATTGATTTCAGAGATGAAGGGAGAGGGAGAGAGAGATAGAAACATCAATGATGAGAAAGAACCACTGATTGGCTGCATCCTGCATGTCCCCCCAATGAGGATTGAGTCTGCAACCTGGGCATATGCACTGGCTAGGAATCAAACTGGTGACTTCTTGGTTCCTGGGTCGATGCTCAAGCATCTGGCTGGGCTGCAAGTGTATTCTTCATAAGTTTGCATGCTTTGCTTCAATACTGCTTTCTGTCATTCATCTGAACTCCTTCTCACAGATGTGACAAGAATTGAGGATGGGAGAGCTACCTCTGACTCAGGCTGCTCTCTGCTTAACACCTTCATTCTTTATTCATTCTTTCTTTGAGATGGTTTTGTGAGTTGCTTTGGCCAACAGAATACACCGGAAGGGAACAGTGTGCCAGTCTTGAGTCTCCACCTCACAAGGTCCTGTGGACATCTTGCCTCTCTGCTAAACCCCTAGCTCTGCTGTAACAAGCACAGCCTTGTCCCCTGGAAGATGAGACTGCATGTGAATCAGAGCTGCCTCAGTCCAGTTATCCCAGCCCATGCCCCAGATATGTGAGAGATCTCAATAAAGGCAAACACAGTTGACTTACTATTATAGGGGGAATTGGGGTGTTCCTTTACCCACTGAGTGATGCAGGTGGAGTCCTAATAATATATCAAGAAAAAGGATCTTATGAGACTCACATAGGAGGACGAGTGATTTTTATTTGTATGGGGAATTTCATCCATGGGTTTCCAAAGTTCCATTTCTTTTAATCCAGTCCTGGAAGAAGTGTAATTGGGGTTTATCAAGACTTACAATTTAAAGTAAACAAAATACATATATTCTAACATAAAAATATTTTGAAATGTATAATTACACAAAAATAAGACTTTCTCTCCAAAACCTTTTAGAGCCAGATAAAGCACCATGCCCCTATAGTCATGCTCTATGATATTACACCATTTACTTCTCCATAGAAGATTTTAGGATGTGATATCACACTTGCTAATCTGTTAACAAGTCATAATAATAGCTTTATAGTGTCTAAAATGCTGCCCCAAAATTAGGTATCTTTATCTAGTTCTTTCCTATTCTTACTCACACTTTTTCAATAAGTTCACATCTTTGCCTTCCCTCTTATTACAGTGAGTAAACTTTGCTTTATGGCCAGGTCAACCCTTCAACCATACAGTAGATCCTATCTCCCCTTATCTTCTGAAAATCATCACTCTCTTTTAAATTTATCACTTTTTGCTGAGATCGGTTTGGCTCCATGTATAGAGCGTCGGCTTGGGGATTGAAGGGTCCCAGGTTCGATTCCGGTCAAGGGCATGTACCTTGGTTGCAGGCATATCCCCAGTAGGGGGTGTGCAAGAGGCAGCTGATCGATGACTCTCTCTCATTGATGTTTCTAACTCTCTATCTCTCTCCCTTCCTCTCTGTACAAAATCAATAAAATATATATTTTTAAAAATAAATTTATCACTTTTTTCTTTATTTTTCTCATAACCTGAGGGTCCAAAAACAACATAAAAACTACACTTTTTGTAAGATACAAGTGAGAAGACTTCTCTGCTTTCAATGCTCCAGTGTATCTGGTCTGTCATTCTAGAAGGATAGCCTCAAGGTGAGCATTTTCAATATTATTTAAAATGCCCAAAACCATGGCTGGTAAAAGCTGCCTATGTCACAAGCTATATATAATAAAGAATATCTTGTCCATTCAATTGTTAAATGTTTAGATTATTTTATAGTTGTTTACTTTCCACATAATTATTACATCCAGATTCTTATAAATATTTCATATTTCTTAGTGAAGAAATACCTGAATCAATGGTTATCATATTTTTATGGCTTTTGATATATTTTCTCAAATCAACTTACAGAAAAGTTGCACTAATTTAAATGTCACTAACGGTGTACAACTATGCCTGATACCTACTTTTGAAAGTAAGCTTTCATATATTTGCTAATGACAAGTATAACAATTTTTGTTTTTAATTTCATTTTTGAGACTGTCTTCATCCATATAAAAACGGTATTTTCAATTTTTTCTTATCCAGTATAAGGGTATAAGTTTCTTCTTATCCAGCATAATGTGTGTGTGTGTATATAAATGTCATTGTCATATATATATATATATATATATATATATATATATATATATATATGCATATATAGTATACTAGAGGCCCAAAGCACGAATATTCATGCAAGAGCAGGCCTTCCTTCCCTCTGTTGCCAGCACTGGCTTCCCTCTGGCACCCAAGACCTGGGCTTTTCTCTGGCCACTGACAGGCACCCAGGATGCAGGCTTCATTTGCAGCCCCTGGCTTTGTCCAGAAGGATGTCTAGTCTAATTAGCATCCTCACTTTTATTATTATAGATATGTATATGTACACACATGTACATATATTGCTTTCTTGATTATTATTTAATTTACCTTTTATTTATGTGGTATTTTAAAATATGGGCATTTATGGTAAAATCTAATATATTTTCATATTCAGGCAATGTGGGCTCTCTAATCACATAGACCTGAGTTTGAATTCTTGCTGTGCCATTTACCTGGGGCATTAAACAAGATTGTTGTGAGAATTAAATATAATTCATGTTGAACACTTAAGCAAATAGAAATAAGAAGAGTTAAGAATGAACTCACACTTAAAACATGCAGGAACTTTGCTGAGTGCATTATAATATTATCTCATTATTTTTTAAAACTCTGGGAGCTAGGTAAGATAGTCATAGTTTACAAACATTTAGTAACTTGCCCAACATGACAATGTGAAGAGCCTGCCCTTTTTATTTTTAGGGAGAATGAAAGAGGAGGGAAAGACTGAGATAAATATTGACGTGAGAGAAACATATCAATTGGTTGCCTCCTGTATGCACCCAAACCAGGGCCCAGGCAAGAAGGAGCCTGCAACCAAGGTGCGTGCCTTTCACCAGAATCGAACCCAGGACCCTTTGATCCACAGACTAATGCTCTATTCACTGAGCCAAATCACAAGATTTAACTATCTCACTTGCGAAATGAGTGATTTCTTAGGCAAGAAACCACATAGAGACTGGTTTCTGACGCAAAAGTTTCCATTATGATGAGCACCCTTAGAGGTCTGGTGAAAAATACATATCCTTGGGCTCTACCTACATTTCCAGGGTAAGTTTAATAAATAGCAAGATACTTCTTATAAATAGGTAACTTTGGGAAACATTTTGCTAGGTCAAATATTTGTCATACTCTTCATAGAGTCATTTGTTGTTCTATTATTGTCTAGACATCCAGTGGGATTCCACTACATACATAATCATTCATCTCCCAGAACAAGTTTTCTCTAGTCCATTGATCATAAACTGGTGGGCACTTTAGTCAGTCTGGTTCTATATATATTATATTATATAATCATTATCAAATTGTTAAGCATAAATTACACTTGAATATTTTATTTTAAAAATGAGTCTTTAATCATGTTTATTTTATTGATAAAATTGCAATGGAGAATTTAAAATATATCAAACCAGATCAAAATTCTAGAGGAAGAATTCCTTTGTCTTAATTAATTCTTTCCTGTAGATTTCCATGAGCTTTTCTTTTTTTCTTTTTAAAATATATTTTATTGATTTTTTTTTTTTTTTTTTTTTTTTTTTACAGAGAGGAATAGAAAGTTAGAAACATCAATGAGAGAGAAACATTGATCAGCTGCCTCCTGGACACCCTCGACAGGGGATGTACCCCCAACCAAGGCATATGCCCTTGACCAGAATCGAACCTGGGAACCTTTAGTCTGAAAGCCAACACTCTATTCACTGAGCCAAACTGGTTTCAGCTCCATGAACTTTCTAATATTTTTTATAATCTTTAAGCTATTTCATTTTGTTGCTTCTCTATGTCAAAGTTCAAAGCGTTTTTGATGTGATATTTTCTAATATTTCAGCTTTTAATATATTCTTTTTTTTATATCTATAATCAAAACTTGTTCTCAATTTGCTGATTATTTAAAGAATTACCTTAAACTGTCATTTAGAATGTTTTCCTTGTGCCTGCTTGGTACAGCTTTGAAAAATATTTTTTCAATTTTTTGAGGGGAGACTGAGTTATGGCCTATATAATTTCTGCTTCATGGAATTTATGGGACCATTATATTTTCAATATTTAATTATTTCAGTGGTGGTGATAAAATGTATATAAATGATAGCATATTATTAATTGTAACATTTGAGTACTCTCTATCTGAATTTATGTTTGTAGTCATGTGAGCTATTAAAAACTGAGAGGTATATTATTATCTTCCATCTTTATTCTGCTTCTATAAACTTCTCTATGAATTAGTAAGAGTTTTTTATTATATATTCAAGTGCTATATATTACTCAGCACATGCATTTTTATCCTCTTATCTTTTATAATGAATTATAAACTTCATGAATATAAGATAGTTTTTTTCCAAGTTTATGCTTTTTACTTCAAATTCTACATTGTCAAACTATAATAATGTTAAGTGTGCTTTCTTTATTTGTATACTTATTTATTTGAATTTGTTTTCTGAGGTTTTAGTTAATGTTGTTTTTAATGTTTTTTAAAATGCGTTTTTAAATATTTTTTATTTTTATTTATTTATTTTTAAAATATATTTTATTGATTTTTTACAGAGAAGAAGGATAGGGACAGAGAGCTAGAAACATCGATGAGAGAGAAACATTGATCATCTGCCTCCTGCACACCCCTTACTGGGGATGTGCCTGCAACCAAGGTACATGCCCTTGACTGGAATCAAACCTGCGTCCTTTCAGTCCGCAGGCCGACTCTCTATCCACTGAACCAAACTGGTTTCAGCTTAAATATTTTTTTATAAGCATATATTCCCAAAATTGAATATATATCACTTTGGCTTCACACTGAGATTCAAAATTTAGTCAGATGGCAAGAGAGGCTAGGTAATGTCTCTTAACTAGGTGTTCATATGCCTAAGATCAACAAAAGAACTTATCTATCTATATAAAAGGATAATATGCTAAGTGTCTGACTGTCTGGCTGTTAGGACACATGCTGATCACCAGGAGATGCTCAACACAGGAGCTGCTGTGACATGTACTGGCCATTTACAGAGAAACAACACTGCGGACCTGGTGCCCACAAAGCAATACTTGGATTCCCCAAAGTAGGACATAGGCCCTGCCACCAGCCCAGAGTTACACCCCACCAAATCACAGCAGATTCTGTCAATACAAAATGCAGTCCTCAGCCCAGCACTGCTCAGAAACAGTTGCTGAGGGCGCTGGATAATGACATAATGTAGCAATACCTTATTATTATCACTCTTCTCCCTAGTGACTATCCTCTTTGGAACTTCTTCAGCCTAGGAACACAACTTGCTTCATAGCCAGGTGGAAACATTTTACACTTTAACCAAATGTCTGTGAAGCATTTCTCCATTCCTCATCTCATTTGATCTTCATAGAAGTCATGGAGTAGTTAGATAGGAGACTCAGTGGAATCCTACTTTCTTTACATTTGTGGGAAAACAAAGATTTAGAAAGCTTAGAAACTTGACCTGACCGAAAAGAAGTAAGAAATGTGAAACTTGAAAATGACTCCAGGTTTTCTCACTGCACAGAATATAGTTAAACACTTCTGCAGTTAAATATTTTACCTTTTATTCTCTCCCTTCGTGATCTACAATAATGATTTGCTTCAAGTTGATATTTATTGCTGTGTTGCTAAAAATTATCTGAAAGAGAAGTTGGAGTGCTTCACAGGGCTGGAAAAAGTTAAGCTACATCAGAAATGAGGTCTAATTAAGTAAATTTAAAATGTTAATTCAACTTGTGCATGCGTGATACATACAAAACTCTTATTGGTGCCAATTGCACGCGTGTGTTTTGATCTGTCATTGTCAATCTTGAATTTGGTTGACACTTCTATTATAGAGAAAGGGTGAACAATGATATTAAAATATTTCTTCTGCTGAAACTGGTTTGGCTCAGTGGATAGAGTGTCGGCCTGAGAACTGAGGGATCCTGAGTTCGATTCCCGTCAAGGGCATGTACCTTGGTTGTAGGCACATCCCCAGTGGGGGAGTGCAAGAGGCAGCTGATAGACGATTCTCTCTCATTGATGTTTCTAACTCTCTATCCCTCTCTCTTCCTCTCTGTAAAAAGTCAATATATTTTAAAAAAATATTTCTTCTAATTAATATCCTTTCAATATGCATGAATTTGTGCAATATATATATAAAAGGCTAAGCAACCATCAGGCTGTCTGACCATCAGTCCAGTAGCTATGACATGCAATGACCATCAAGGGAAAATGTTCAACATAGGAGCTGCTGAGCTGCGGTGACTTGGCAGTGGTGGTTCTCATGTAATGCACCCTGGAACCAAAGAGAAGGAAGCCTGATTCCAGGATGTGTCACCCGAGAACCACCCTTTCATAATCAGGACTGCTTGGGGGATGCCAGAGTGCTGGTTTTGGCCTGATTTCTGCAGGCCAGATCGAGAGACCTCACCTGCCAGAGAGATACCACTCACTCCGCAGATACCCTTTGAGCCACAGCGCTGCCCCAGGGGCAGCTGGCTGGCTGAGGCGGGACCAAGGGAGGTTGGCGTAAGGGTGTGTCTGGCCTGTCTTACCCAGTCCCACCCTGCCAGCCACTTTCTAATTAGTTTCCTTTCAATGTGCACAAATCTGTGCACTGGTGCACTAGTATGCATATGTAAGCATAAACAATGGACACAGACATGGGGGGAGGTTTGAAGGCCAGAGCTGGGTGGTGGTGTCAGGTTGGGAGAGGACAATGGGGGGAAAGGGAAGATATGTAAAATTAAAAATAATTAAAAATAATGAAGGGGCAAAATAAATAAATAAATAAAAATATTGGCAGGGGAGGAGACATGTGAGAATAGATATTGGGCCACAGTTAATGCAAATGACAATGGTGCTAATTACATAACAACACATAATAATTACATAATATTTGTGATAAATAGTGTGTCACAAATAAATACTCTATGTTTCTAGATCATCTTGCCTTTCTCCCCTGCCCCTTTTAAAATCTCCCATTATTATTTAAAACTTATTTTTACTCTTGGACATATGTGAAATACATTCAACTGTGATTTTTTTCTATAGAAATGGTATTGAACTTGTTCTTGGCCTAGAAATCAGTTCTAAGTCTCTAGAATCTAGAATTCATATATACAGTAATACTCCCAATTTAAATTCTAAATTTTAATGTATACCTGATCTTCTCTCCTTTTCTAAGGTAGTGCTTTTTTGGGGGGTCCTAAGAATAACTTTTCTAACTTTCAACTCAATTGAGTCCATGAAAAAACTTAGAGGATCTACTGTTAAACACTTTTGCTAGTAACTTATTCCTATTAAACTACTACCTCCAGGAGGTTATGTTCCTTAGGGATTTGGAGAAATGGTGGTAAGAAAATTTGTTTTCTTGCTGTCTCAAGTATCAGTATTTCAATTTTCTGTCTCATTCTCTGAGATAGGAGGCAGACAGTGAAGGAAGAATGAAACAAAGATATGTCATATATAGGCAATTTTCACCTGTAATTGATAGTCTCAGACAAGTTATTTCATCTCTTTCTAGTTTGATATGTGGATGGTATAAACTGTTACTCAAGTAAAAACTCCAGTGTTATAATTTGTGTGTTATTTGATGAATCAGAAACACTAAAATAATTGTATCACAAAGGACAGTTTCAAGTTAGTCGGCAGGAGGCTAGTGAAGGGCACAAGTTATCAATTAATAGAAGAAATACATGTAATGAAAACCATAGAAAGATTTTATGAGAACCTACTCTGTCAGGTGTTGTGCTGGTATTTTCCAATATACAGGGTGTCCCAAAAAATGTATACACACGTGCTCGCTTCGGCAGCATATATACTAAAAAAAAATGTATACACACACTTTGAATAATTATAAAAGCAGTGTTTGTTAAAATACATTTAATTTTCAAAATTGAACTATCAGCTGTTAAAGTATGTATACATTTTTGGGGGACACCTGTATAAGAGTGAATAAAATGGAGTCTCTGCTGAAGTGTGAATATTGGGAAAGGACATATACTAAATGAAAATAAAAGTTAAGGTAGGGGTTTTTTAATGTCTTCTGAGATAGTTTGTAATAAATTCCTGAATTGACACTTCATTCTAAAATCTACTAAATGTAACAACTTGTAGTTCCTTAAACATCACATGCTCATTATACAATAAAACTCTTCAATATCCCTCCCACTGCACCTTGTACCTACCTCATAGATATTCTTAAAACAGTTATAATGTTTTGACACTGTTTACTTCTCTTGACTCCCCGTGACATTGTGAGCTCTTGGAAAGCAGAACATGATAGTCACCATTATATCTCCAGTATTTACTTGGTACAAGGCCTGACACACAGCAGGTTCTCAATAAGCATTGATATTGACTCCATAAGTAAAAGACACAAATATTAGCACAAGGTATTTATCAACTCTCCCCTTTTCTTTCCTGCTAAGGAGAATATTGTTTTTGTTCAAAAACCCTCCAATTTCTACAGTAAAGAAAGGGTAAATTATCTGCATAATTAAAAGAGAAAAGATAAGAAGAAAATTAGAGAAACAAACATATGGTAGAAAATGGCAAAGAAAAGATGGGAGCCCAAAGTGGCTCAGTGACTGAGCATCAAACTATGAACCAGGAGGTCAAAGTTCGATTCTTGGGCAGGGCCTATCCCCAGGTTGCGGTCTTGGTCCCTGGTCATGCAGGAGGCAGCCTATCAATGATTCTCTCTTATACTTGATGTTTTTATCTCTTTTTCCCTTTCTCTTCATCTCTGAAATCAATATATATATATATATTATTTTTTTTAAAGAAAAGACAGCTAACAACATATTTCAAGGCTTAGAAAGAGAGGTTACAGAATAGTTTAAGAAGATATGTAAGTAGGAGATGAAAGAAAAATATATGGACTAATTTTTGTAAAGCATGTATTTAGATTCCTTTCATATCCTTTGAGAAAAGTAAGACATAAAAAGGTGTTAGCGCTGCTTAGAAAATGAGCTTTTAGAATATTGTAGTACTTTGAAATTTATCTCAATAGATTTTTAAAAGAATGGTCAGACATAATCATGGAATAAAGTAGATTGTGAAAAGTGTTTGAGCAAAATGAGCAGAATTTGCATATGTACATGTAGAGAAAAAAGCTGTGCTAGGCACAGTGGCTACCTGGACTAGCATTGATTTTGAAGACTCAGTAACCAATCATTTCTATTACAAATGTAAACATATATACACATCAGTTATCTTACTTTGAACACTTGATTAGGTTTAATCAAAGACTTTTTCTCTTCACTTTAGCTTCTACTTATATTTTATAATTAGATAAACAATCTAAATTGCTAGAGACACTCTTTATTCAAACAAACTGCAGATTTAAGTCAGACTATGTTACTAGAGTTAGTTAGCTAGAGTTGTTAAGCTTATATATGCAGGGTGGTGCATTAATCAACACAAAGCTGAGTGAGTTCACTTACAGCTTAAGGGAGTGATTTCATTACTCAGTAGAGAGATGCTTTATGGTGGTGTAACTGAGCAAAAACACTTGATAAAACAAGCATTTTACACAGTTTTTATAGTTATCATAAACTTTAGAGTTGACAGTCTCATTCTTGGAAGATTAAATAAAGGATTGTAGAATTTATGATAAATACAAACAGCACATGTGACTTTAAAATTTCAAAAGTGCATTACCCTAACTGGATAGCCTCTGCAGTGATTTTTGTCTTCTATTACTATGATAAAAAAACTACAAGTGGTTTCCAAATTGTTCCTTTTTTATCTGATTGAGACAGTAAATAAGTAACTGGGGATTTGAAGTCACACAATGGATTTGTTTTTCAACATTACCAACTAAAATAATTGATTTACTAAATAATTAGAAAGACAGGAGGGAAGAAACTAGGAAAGAAAAAAAGAAGGAATGAAAGGAAGGGAAAGAGGGAATGAAGGAGAAAAAAGAAAAGCCCATTATTTGGTTCATAATAATCCTCCATATAAAATATTTATGCTTATAGTTATTTTATTTTTAAACTATATTTTATTGATATTTTACAGAAAGGAAGAGAGAGAGATAGAGAGAAACATCGATGAGAGAGAATCACCAATCAACTGCCTCTTGCACACCCCTTACTGGGGATGTGCCCGCAACCAAGGTACATGCCCTTTACCAGAATCGAACCCGGGACCTTTCAGTCCGCAGGCTGAAGCTCTATCCACTGAGCCAAACTGGTTTTGGCATAGTTATTTTATTTTTAACTAAAACTAAATTTAAAAGTTTAGCCTTTAGCTTTCTCTGTTTAGCCTTTAGCTTTTGCTAGATGTGCCCTATGTTTTACACAATGTAAACAAAAATTATATTATTTTGAATTTTTCAGAAAAAGTTCAGTTATTATGAGTTCTCTATAATTCCATTACACTCTCTAACCATGCCCCTTGTGGACCATCACAATTGAAAACCAATTATTTTCAGCAGGAGACAAGCAGAACCTCTGGACTATTACATGTTATTTGGTCACTGAATTTACTGAGAATAAGGTAAGACATGGACTCTATGCTTCTTTATGTGATGTCCTCATTTATAATAAAACTGTAAGTTTTTCTCAATTCTGGTTCATGTCAACCTATAACAAGTACGCTGGGCTCATAACATGTAAACAGAAAATTGGCTGATAAGATAGCACTGACCTTTGCTGAAGTAAGCAATGGCAAGATCTAAAAAAATGCTTTAGGGACACTAAAATGTGTGGTATTTTCCTTGTAAAATGTGCTCTTTATAGGTGCAAAATGGTTTTGCCTGTGTGTAGGGCACCTGTATCTGTTATTCAAATTTGTTTTTTCAGGTGCATTAAAAAAACAAACACCCTCCTTCTTACAAATGGGTGTATGAGGAAAATGATTGCATTGCTGTGAAATGGTTTCATAATGTCAGCCTTTATGGTGCATTCATTTAAATTGTGTAGAGATGAGGAAGAAGTACAAACATTCTTTTGTGAAAAGTGATGGTAAATTGTTTTGCTGTATTTTCCATGCTGAAGAATATTTGGAAAAACTGGAGTGGCACAATTTATTGGTACACAATAAATGTTTTATTTAGTAATCAGTTTGCAAAAAAATTCATCTGTTTTTTTGTTTTTTTTTTAAACTTTGTAGACATTTAAATCAGGAACACTACCTTAGTGACACCGGAACTGAAAGGCATTATTGCAGTATGCTTACTATTGCACAATTAGAAATTGATTGATGGTCATTGCATTTTTGGATTTGGGTTTTAGGAGAGCATATGCTTTGTCATTGCTCATTCCCGTTCTATAGAAGACAATTAGTCATCTGGAAAAGACCACACCTGAGGGTAGGTGGCCGTCATGATAATGTGCCTCTTACATCTCTCACTTCAGAAAGCATAACTGACCCATGGCCCCAGCTGCTGTGCTTTGAAATGTATTTCCACATTCATGCCAAGGCCATGCTTTCCATTTGCCTCTCGCTGCTGAAGGTTGAGAAGGGCAGGTATACCACATGCAAGTCCATTTCTGGGAGACAAAAAACTACTGTGATGGGCCACTTGAACTCTGGGACTCCCTGGAAGTCTTGTTGAGCTTTCTTTACAATCGTACTTCAGTTTCAGGTGCTTCTACAGCCCCTTCCATTTTCCCTTTTCTCCTTTGCTCTGCTATACCTGCAGTATAGCACATTCTGATAGTTCTCTCAGCCTCTCAGGACCTCTCCCTTTCTTCTCTAATAGGTATTAACTATTAGATAATTTTTATCAAGTTTAATTTTATCTTAGTGTCTGCTCCCTAGAAAATCTAATTCGGGGAAACTATAATATTTTATATGTCCCAGAGATTTCCCTAGGCCACATCTTGGACTCACTACTGCTATCAGAAACAAGCCAAGCCACTAATGTCAGAATTATTCTACCTATTCTTTCCTAATTGGTTCTGCTTTTGGTCAAGAATAGCCCAAGGGGCACTGTTTTTTGCTCAAAAACAGATACCCTTTCTTATGTAATTCTCAATAATAGCCAGGAGTAAAGATTGGATGCTGATGCCACTGCAGCCTGGAATGGACAAGATTCTTGCACTTCTGATTCTGAATGCAGCAATACTAAGAAAAATCAGAGAGCAGTGATATCAGTTATTACAATAATGGGGAAGGCTGAAAGAACAAAAGCTCAAAATTTCACTACAGAAGTTCTGAAAACCTCATTCCAAATAACAAAATATTTAAAAATAAACTTAACCAAGGAGGTAAGAAATTTACATGTGAAAGACTATGTGATAATAATGTAAAGATATCCCATGATTATGCATTGGAAGATTTAAAATTGTTAAAATGTCCATACTACCCAAAGTGAACTATCTTCAGCTTCAGAGCAGTCTTTTTAAAAAAATATTCTTTTATTGATTTCATAGGGGAAAGAAGAGGGAGAAAGAGATAGAAGCATCAATGAGGAGAGAGAATCATTGATTAGCTGCTTCTACATACCCCACACTGGGGATGGAGCCCGCAACTTGGGCATGTGCCCTAATGGGAATCTTACATACCTTCTGGTTCATAGATTGATGCTCAACCACTGAGCCACACTGACTGGACAATGCAATCTTAATTAAAATCTCAATAGCAATTTGGCAAAAATTGAAAAAACAAAACAAAAACCCAACACCTAAAATTTATGTAAAATCACAAAAGTGTCACATAGCCAAACAAATCTTGAAAAAAAAGAACAAAACGCAAAGCATCACATTTCCTGACTTCAAAATACATTACAAAGCTACAATACTTAAAATAGTATTTTAGTGACATAAAAACAGACATATCAATCAATGGGACATAATAGAACCCCCAGAAATAAGCTTGGTATTCATATACAATCAACTGATCTCTAATGTGGGTGCCAAGAATATACAATGAGGAAACGAATTGTCTTTTCAACAAATTTTTTTTTTTTTGGGGGGGGGGGTTGTGGGTAGAGAATGGTTACCCACATGCAAAAGTATAAGATTGAATCTTTATCTTTCACCATACACAAAAATCAATTCCAACTGGATTAAATATATAAGCACTGAAACTATAAAACACCTAGACATTATAAAAAAAAAGGGGGGGGGGCGAAAACAATGGCATTCGTCTAGGCCAGTGGTCGGCAAACTGCGGCTCGTGAGCCACATGCAGCTCGCGAGCCCTGGTTTACCGCTCTGTTGACCAATGACTTTGCCGACCACTGGGATAGGGGCTTAATCACAAGGAACAACAACAGTCTGTAATTATTGGAATCGAGAGTCTAGGTCACTGGTCAGCAAACTCATTAGTCAATAGAGAAGCAAACCGTGGCTCTCGAGCCACATGTGGCTCTCAGACCGGTTTGCCGACCACTGGTCTGGGCAGTGAATTCTTAGCTATGACACTAAAAGCACAAGTAGCAAAAACAAAAATGGATAGGTGGGACTATATTAACCAAAAAGTTTCTACACTACAAAGGAAAATTCAACAGAGAAAGTGTAATCTATGGAATTTTAGAATATATTTGAAAATTATACTCCTGACCTATGTCAATAGAAATAGTCTGAAAACTGTAGACACCCACTCCACAAATAGTAATTAGTATTAGCATACTGAAATCAATGTAAGGGAAAAGAAAATTTTGGGGCAAAATTTAAATGTGGTATGTATACTGGTACTCAAAGTCCAATCATATAATTACCTGGTATCTTATTTACAATCCCTGTTTAGAGGGCAAGGAAAGTTGGAGCCTTTATGAATTGCCTGTTATATATTTTGTATGACCATACTCTTCTCACTAACAGTTTTGAGAACTGTTATTTTGGGGCAATATTCTCAGCTGCATATCTCCTTCCCTGCATTAACTCAGTCAATGGTTTTCCCAGAACACCTCTCAAAGTGTCCATGATGATATCAAACTATTATGTTCCCTCTCTCCTTCCCCTACCAACTTCCTTACAGTCTCTATGTCAGATAATTCAGATGTATACTTAAGTTTTCTACTCCTCTAGGACACAGGACAGTTAATATTCTCAATTATCAATGGTTGGATAAGATTGAGTGAATGTGTATAAGTGACTAATTCCTATTCTTTCTTATTAAAAATATTACTTTGTATAAATTTTGTACAAATTTTAAGTAAATTATCAGGACCAAATCATCCGTCTTATTTTTAATAAAGTGGCAATATGCTAATAGACTGGGTGACCAGACATCTTCCTGACGTCTGACTTCCTTCCAGACAGTTAGGCGGTAGCCAGGGGGGCAGTTAGGGGGCAGCCAGGCCAGCAGGGGAGCAGTTGGGGTTGACCAGGCTGGCAGGGGGCAGTTGGGGGCAATCAGGCAGGCAAGCAGGCTAGCGTTTAGGAGCCAGCAGTCCAGGATCGCAAGAGGGATGTCCAACTGCTGGTAGGGGGTCCCTGATTGGAAAGGGTGCAGGCCAGGCTGAGGGATCCCCCCTTCCATGCACAAATTTCATGCACTGGGCCTCTAGTACCATTCATATAAAGTAATTCTACCATAATGCTAAAATAATAGGGTTACATTATGTATATTTCAACTTCAAATTTTGCTAATAGAAAGGTGTTGGGTGATCTGCTCATATAATTATCTTTACTGGGAAATAAATTGCTTTTTAAGTGTCATGAATAAAAGAAAATGCTCTTTGAGGAGTGTTTCACACTCTTGAAATTGTAGCTTAAGAAAGAAAAATCAAAGGTGATTGTAACTGATTTCAAATACATGAAATATTTTTGCTGGCAAATTTTCATAAGTTGAAGATTATAAGGGCTACAACAGCAAAACTGAGATCCCTAATGTACTTTCAAGATGTTCAGCACTTAATACCTGGAAAGTTCATATAAATTACAGTTTTTTAAATTTGTGTTGAATGCACTTTCTCTATAGTTGCATTAATTTAGATCATTTATATTGTTCTTCTTCTTGTGGAGGTTCAAGAATCATTTCATTTCCAAAATAAAAGCATATGTTGAAAGCTTCAGGTGCAAAAAAGAGAAATGCCACTGTTGAATCATACAACCACATTTTCACTGTTGTTACCTTCAAATCCAATAAAAATGTTCAGACTGAGTCATTCTAAACTTCCTTATTTTCAAAGACATTTCCCACTTTTATTCCTTATCTTCTCTAACTTCTAAACAGGATGTGTGTGTGTGTGTGTGTGTGTGTGTGTGTTTAATCAAACTCTCTTAGGTTTGATGATTCCACTCTCATTAAAGCTTATTGGTTAGTATGCCTGTGGGTACCTATCTATCCTGCCCTGTGAAAGTTTATATTCCTCCAGGGATCTATACTTGACCCCTTTTATCCTTTCTACAGTCTCTGTCTTTGAAAAATTCCCCATTAGTATTGCGTGACTGCAATAATCTGCAGTCTTAATTCTTACTCTTAATTCTGTATTTCTGGAGTCTTAAAACTTGTTATAAACCTATTATATATCTAAAATCCAATTTGCTTAAAATGCATTTATTACCAAATTTGTTCTTTCTTCCAAGTTCTGAATGTAAAATAATGGTTACATTGACTACTCTGGTTCTGATAAATATTCACATCAATTCATATATCATGTTAATACTATTTCTCAAAACTTGTCCAGACTATATTTTGTTACACTATCAAGACTAGTTAAGAAAGACTAGACTATAGTCTTGGCTGCTTTAATTTCTTACTTGAATAGGCCTTCTACCTTTTTCCTTTCTCATGCTTCACTTAATTTCCAGACTTTCTCCAAAGTAATACTTCTAAAATATGTATCTGATATATTAATTTCAGGTCACCAATGTCTGGTGATATATGCTAGTAGATTAACAAATATATGTTGAATTAATTCAGACCACTGCCTTCTCTTCCAGAACTCTCTGACCTATGATATAGCACCTTGGATGGCACACATGATAAGAATAACATAACTGCTAGCTATATGTTGCCAGAAACTTTTGTATTTTAGAAAGAATAGAAATCACCTTGAAGCAGAACTCTGTGTTTTGCAAATATCCACTTGAATGATTCCCCCTTAATTATGCAAATGTTGGGAGAGTCAGCATTCATTGACCTATAGAGAATAATGTGGAAGAAACTTTGATGTCTTCATCAAGGACATTAATGTGATGCAAAAATACTCTCTGATATTCAAAGCTGGCTGTGGGGTCTGGGTTGAAGTGTAATATCTATTTAAAATTCTTTATTTTTATCTTCAAGTTTAGAAAAGTATTTTCACTAGTTATAGCATACTGGGTTGATAGACTTTTTTCTTGCAATGCCCTATGGTCATCCCATTTGCACAGACTTAGACAATAAAAAGACATATTTATTACCTTTCTTATTTCTACATACTGTTTTATTTTTTCTGGTTGCCTTCATTAGCATTTTTTTACAATTTGTCTTGTGTTTGTTTTCAAGTGTTTATCCTGGGTTCTGTAGGGCAGTGGTCAGCAAACTCATTAGTCAACAGAGCCAAATATCAACAGTACAACAATTGAAATTTCTTTTGAGAGTCAAATTTTTTAAACTTAAACTTCTTCTAATGCCACTCCTTCAAAATAGACTCACCCAGGCCATGGTATTTTGTGGAAGAGCCACACTCAAGGGGCCAAAGAGCTGAATGTGGCTCCAGAGCTGCAGTTTGCCGACCACGGCTCTAGGGTCATTAACTCTATAATTTACAATATTTATCGATTTTGTAAATTATGTGCCATTACTTCTTTAAATATCTCTTGACCCCGTTATCTCTTTCTTCTCTTCCTGAATCCCCAGTGACACATATATTTGGTGGTCTGATATTTTCTCATAGCTCTTTGATGCTCTATTCTGTTTTCCTCCCTACTCTATTTTTCACTTTGTTTCAGCATGGTTAATTGCTATTGACTTATGTTTAAGCCCATAATTCTGTATTTGGCTATGTCAAGTCTACTAATGAGTCCATCAAGCAAACACAATCTTCATCTGTATTATCTTGTTCTTTACTTCTAGCATTTCTAATGGAATTTTTCTCATAATTCTATGCTGAGATTCCTCATTTGTTAGTGTATACTGTTTTCTACTTCTCTAGAGCTTCTAAAATATATGTATACTTAATATTCCCTGTATGATAATAGTAACATATGGATTATCTCTGAGTCTCATTCTGTTCATTACTTTGTTGGCAGTGGATTACTTTTTTCTTGCTTTGTTTAATCTATTTTTAATATTTTTTTATTAGTGGGCAGACATCATGATCACACAGTAAAAATGGTTAATAGTAATTATGTCTGAAAATGGGCATGTCTGTTTTTTTATTAAGCCATTAGTACCTGGGCCATATTAATCAGGAGCTAAGCTACATTTGGATTTTGTGGTTACCTTTATTGTACCAATATCTTCGAATTTTTCTAGTGCTAGCTTGTACTTAAGGGCTGGATTCCTAGAAAGTTTTCCTTATGTTTTTCTTCCATACTCAGCTTTCAGTTTGTCCTTTGTACATATGTCCCGAGGGAGATTTCTCTTCACATTGTCAATGGAAGACTGCTATTGCATGTTACTGAGGAGTTCGGCTTCTGGCAAAAAAGCCTATCAGTGATTTTTCAGGTTCAACCACAAGGCATTTTCAAAGGCTTTACCTGGCAGGCTTAAGGGAAAAGCTGCCCTCTTTGCAGGAAACGTGGTACACAGTCAATGCATCACAGTTTTGGAAGGAAGTTATAGTCAAGGACTCAGGCTTCCCTAGCCAGTTGGCTGTGCTTACACAAATCTGCATTCCTAGCCCAAGGGCCACCATTCAGAAGCCTCTTTATCTGGGCCACTTGGCAAAAGCTTTCCTCAGATGCCTTTGTGTAGACTTCTTTCCTGGGGGGAGGTGGGGAACCTTAAAGACACCTTTCCCCATTCTGACTAAGTACTCAGTCCTTTCCCACTCCTAGCCCTTCTCCCTTGTCCTCTTCCAGCCTCCAGCTCCACACAACTGCACTGTCTGTTCAGAGCGTCACCCACAGAGAGATGACACCCGTATATGTGCTGATTTACCTTCCAGGTACGAACGGAGGAGGGAGGAGTTGGTGCTCTCTCAAGTTGAGCTTCTTGCCTATAATATTACAGTGAGTGGTTCAAGGCTTGATTGTTTCTTCCATTCTGACTTGTCATCTCAGTTACCTGTAATAACTCCTGGCAGCTCAGTGCCATCAGGTTCAGCTGAGCTTTTCATAGTTGCTTCATTTTTGCTAAGTTGGTGGTGGAAAACAGGATTTAAAAAAACATTTCCTCTTTGCAGCATCTACTGTGAGGATGAAGAGCATTCTAGCAATCAGACTGCTGGCATTCCAAAATATGTAGACATCACTCTGAAGGGACACAAAGTTACTGTGAAAAGCCCCAGAGGCACCCTTAAGACAGACTTCAACCACATCAACAAAGAACCCAGTCTCCTTGGAAAGAAAAAGAGGAGGCTCCAGGTTGACAAATGGTGGGGAGATAGAAAGGGACTGGCTACCATTCACACTGTCTGCAGTCATGTAACGACCATGATCAAGGGTGTTGCACTGGGCTCCCGTTACAAGACGAGGTCTGTGAACGCTCACTTCCACATCAAGGTCATTATTCAGGAGAACGGTTCTTTTGTTGAAAGCAGAAATTTCTTGGGTGAAAAATATATCCACAGTGTTTGGATGAGACCAGGAGTGCTTTTTCAGTTATCTGAAGCCCAGAAAGATGAGTTAATTCTTAATGGACATGACATTAAACTTGTATTAATTTTTTTTCAATGTTCTTACTTTTTATTTATTGTCTAAAGTTTTACATATGTCTCCTTTTTCCCTTGCTTGACCCTCCCTGCCCCTCTCCCGCAAGCCATTCCCATCCTGAACAAGCCCCCACAGCCCTAGTGTATTCACTCATTGGTTATGCTAATATACATTCATACAAGTTCTTTGGTTGCTCTCTAACCCCACTCCTCTGCCATTTGTCTCTGGATCTATTCTTGTTCATCAAACAAATTATGTTGATCATTATATCCCAATATGAGTGAGATCATGTGATATTTATCTTTCTCCAATTGGCTTATATCACTTAGCATAATGCTCTCCAATTCCATCCATGCTTTTGTAAATGGTAAATAAACATATTAATTTTAGCTGTTTGACTCAAGCCACAGCAGTTAAAAAATATATCAGAAAATTTGGGAATGGTATCTAGTTTTCTGAAAAAGAAGCAGAACAGCAGGCTGACAAATAAGATCTAAATTACTCAGCTATAGAAACAGTTAAGATGCTGGTGATTCCTCAGACTTATTTGTGGCATTTTAAAGTGCAACTAAATGAAACAAAACAAAGCATTATCTCCCTGGGACTCTAGTTGGGTGTTTTCAAGATCCTACATTTCTCTAGTGGTAGGAGTTGTCTAATAATAGGAACACAGGATGGGTTCTTCTATCTCTAATGAATCCTTCCTCTTTATGCAATATGTGCTGCAGTTTACAGGACTCATTGTCCTTTCCCAGTAATTTAAGACTTTTGCAGCAGAGAAGCATCTGAGTGGGGCTTTGTATCTTCCTTTTGAACAGCAGTTGTTCTCCTCTTCCATGACTATTGATAGACTAGAGGCCCAGTGCACAAAATTTGTGCATGGGGATGGGTCCCCCTCAGCCAAGCCTTCACCCTCTTCAGTCCAGGACCTCTCGGGGGATGTTGATTTAGGCCTGATCCCATAGAACCATTGGCTCCTAATGCTAATCTTTCTGCCTGCCTGATCGCCCCTAACCACCTCTGCCTGCTGGCCTGATTGCCCCACTAACTCCCCCATCTCCCCCATCAGCTGATCACCCATAACCACCTCTGCCTCAGCCCGTCACTATGGCTTTGTCCAGAAGGATGTCTAGAAGATATTCAGTCTAATTAGCATATTACCATTTTATTAGTATAGATGATTCACTCACTCCACCTTGCCTCCAATCTTTCTCCTGCATGCCTTGTTGAAGTACTTGGAGAAGAGCCTGCCTATGGGCCCAAGTGACTGACTTACCGCATTTTACTGCACTTCACAGGTGGTGCATTTTTAAAAAATGAAGTCAGGGCCTTTCACCAGCAAAAATATTATAACATGCTTTCTTGTAATACTTGCTTTATTATGGTTGTCTTAACCAACCCTATAATATTTCTGAGGGATGCTAATCTTCACTTTATTGCAGTGGTTTGGAAGTGAACACTATCTCCAAAGTAGGCTTGGCTGTACATGTTTCTTTAATGCTCATGAGTTTTATATCTGTACACTAGGCCAGATTCAGCTTTTAGTAATTTATTAATATTTTCCCCATTTTTCTTTCTCATTTGTGTAGTGTCCAGCCTATCATCCTCCCGTATTCTGCAAGAGATGACTCAAGCGTTTCCCTCTTGTTTTCCCCCCTGGATTTAAACAATTTTCCCTATTACTTCCGCTGTCTCTTTGGGTTCATGAAAGGTTATGATTTTGTATTATCTAGCTTCTTCTGTTGTTTGAAAGTGGTGCTCTTTCCAGGTTTCTGCATCTCAGGCAAAAACAGAATCTCTTATATTTTGATGGATGCATTTACTTGTGTGTGGCCTTTCATTTCTAAGAATATCACAAAATATTTTTGACTGCCTGGCCAGTCCTGACCAAGCCATAACATATATGACTTCTAGCAAATATTTATTGTTTTGTACAGTTGTGGACACTAATTCACCCCAAAGCATTATGTGCCCTTTGAAACTACCACTTAGGTATATTCAGTCCCCTATTATGTCTTTATCTGTGTGTGACACAGGCATCACATAAATGACCCTTATATATCTCCAGAGGGTATTATTGGTAATGTCATAACACCATATCACATCCAAATTGACCTCCTTGGAGGCTCGTCATGTTCCATTTGCACCTTCTTTAAATGCATACCATTAACATTCACATTCCATATACTCCAAATAGCAAATAAACTTCTGACATGCTAGGCAGGCAGCTGCAATCAGCTTTCAGTCAAACCCAAGCAGCTACTTCAGTAATGCATCATCTTGATTAATAGCCACCCAGAGTGACTGAAGCTCTGACGGTCAGCGTTCTCCACCCTCTATGATTCATTGGTAGTATTTTTCTCAGGTCATCAGAAAAATAACTTTGATGGTAAATATAGACTATAAACTGTGAATCAAATGATAGAAGGTGGCGACTGATAAGATGAGTCATCAGGAGCATTGTGCCACACTTTACAAAAAAAAATCTAGGTGGAGTTTTTGGGCAGAGTGCATAAATAGTCAAGAATCCAATTCCTCTTTTCTGGTGAAAACAGATCCAGAAAATTTCCCCATCATCTACCACAAATGAATGCTGGATTTGACAGAGATGGCTAATGGTATTGTTCTCTTGCTCTGAGACATTCTGTGAAAGTAATTTAAGTGCATTCTTACCTGAGATCATCGTTCAGTGATGAACATCTTTTGTTTGCCACAATAACCCCTACTTCAATTTACTTCTTATTTTGATTAAAATGTTTTTCACCATTTTTTCTATTTTTTCTAGCTCAGATGTACAGTGAGTACATAGCTTGAGCAATAACAGCATGCATACTAATGCTTTTCTTTTACCTAGTCCAGTAGGTTGTCAGAGTTTTGGCGAAATGGAGATAGGTACATAACAAGGGCATTTCAAAGAAAGTTCGTTCCTTCTGGTAAGCCATATTAGTATGTTTTCTAGAATTTCTATTTAAGTATGTTTAAGGTAGATTTTATAGCTCACCTCTCTTTCCTGGGTGACCCAAATAAAAAAGAAATTCTTTTTGCTTTTCAGTAATAAATGTTCACAAGCACAGACAAAGAATGTATGCTGAATAAAGAATTATTTTAATGAATTTGTGCTATTCATGTGATTGGATTTATATCTACTGTGTACATGTTATTAATAAATAAAGAGAAATTTGGGCCATCTGCATGAAATACATATGCCTTTCTACAGACCAATATAATGTTCAACAACCAACCTGAAGAAACAGCTATAACTAGTTTTGAATGCACCTAAGTGTGACTGCTGAATCAAGATGTATAAAGAAAATATCTATGCATCAAATAATGCTATATTTACCCTGTTATGTATAAAATACATTATACATAAATAGTATAAACATGATTATGTGTGTGTGCACCAAATGCTATAAATGCTTTGTGCATTTTCTATGGTTGATATTGGCTGAGAAATAGAGGCAATAAGCAGAGATAGCTCTAAAAATCCACTTGTTTGGATATGTGGCAAACTTCTTAAATAAGTAATATGTTGATTGAGTGGAAAGATATGGAAAATAGAAATTAAAAACAGTAGAGGTATTGTAGGAAAGTATTCAATCTCACATTGTTAAGGGAAACATAAATTACCAAAATGTTTGTAAAGTCATCATAGATAGAAAATAAGAACCCAAAAAAAGGTTTTTACCTGTGATTATATAACCAAAGAAATGATGTGTAAAAGATGTAAATGCTTTTGAAAAATATTAACTTCTTGAATTTAAATTATTGTATTTCCCTAAACTATCTTAAATTCTCATTCTTTAAATATATATTTTTCAGACCATAATTACCATAGCTGGAAATTCCATTTGACCACAAGTTAAAGAAATAACTTTTTTTTCTTATTCATTTCAACCAACATTATGTACTTGATTTCTCTGAAAGTTTTCTTAAAGATTTACAATGCTCTGGCTATAATGCCAATGTTAGAGTTCAGATTACGGCAAAGCAGGCAGATTTCTCTATAATAGAAACTATCAAACATTGGAAGAGAAAGATTAAGCACTGTAAATAAACTTAGAAAATCTGGTCACCCCAGATAATATTGGAATTATGTTCTCTGCCCTACTCCAGTCTTTTATTCATAAGGGGAATATGCAAAGACACAAAGTTTTATATGTAATTATTTAAAAAAATTATCAAAACTCTGGATAATATCACTAAAACAGTTAATGTGTTCGCTAGAGAAGTAATCCAAATTGGAAAGACCATGGATCAAAAATTAGGAACACAAGGTATTTTTTCTTTTATCTTCACCCAAAGATATACTTATTGATTTGAGACAGAGAGAGAGAAAGGTATTGAATGGCTGCCTCCTGTACTTGCCCTGACTGGGGATCAACCAACAGGTATGTGCCCCAATTGGGAATCAAACTTGTAACCTTTTGGTGTACAGGAAATGTTCCGACTAACTGAGCCACCTGGCCAGGGCACACTTGAACTCATCTCTCAGAGAAAATAATTTTCCTTTTATCTCTAGAAATCTCTCTGGACTATTCAGAAAAAAATTTTTTGAAAAAATAAATTAACTGTTAAACAACCACCAATATTTAGAACCAATATTTTTTGGGGGAAGTCAGGGTTAAGAACTCTACTTAGTTTGTTTTTAAGATCCCCTACAAATTTTGCTCAACTTTATAATAATTTTATTTATTATAACTCTTCTTCATTGGGTCCTTCTATTCTGCTCCTTAAGTTGGAAAATTTCCCTTGAACAGTTGCAGGCTGTGGCACTAAGGTTCTTTTCCCAAAACTACTGTTGTTGCAAAAGTTTATCCCTAATCTAAATATTGCCACAGAATTTAATGTCCTGGGAATTTTGGTATTCGATAAAATGCACCCAAGATGATAAACTTTCAAGGATACTTTGCAGCTCCAGCTAACATCTACAGACAGCTGATACAACTAAATAAAAGGAAGATGAATGATCCAATTAAGAAATGGGCAAGGAACCACATCTCTTATTGTGGCTGTGTTCTGACTGTGGGCATTGCCGTCTATAGTACAAGTATTCCTTTTCAAGCTCAACTAACTGCTTATTTTTGAACTATGTTATAGACTTAGGAACAACTTCTATCAGTTGCTGTTTCTCTAAATACATCATAATTAGGATGAGGACCAGTGTTTGGGTCCCTATGACCATTTCTGTCATAATATTTGCTTGTCCTTGGGTACAATTTAGAGACAACAAATATTAAAGATAGACAAGAAAATCTTCAGTATTTGCTACACACAGGTCCTGGCTATAATATGGCTATAAAATAACTTATATTCTAAACATATTCTAAATCTGCACTTCATTCCATTATTCAGACAACAGTAACATGCAACTTGTTTCCTAATTTTGATTTATTGACAAAGCTGAGGCCTAGATTTTATCCTTAATTATATATGTTATTTTTTTTTTTATTGGAACCAATTTTGTTTATTTCCTACATGACTTCATCATTTATCTTTTCTCTTAAAAGACCATGTAAACATAGTGCTAACACTTGGTCCTTATTCATGTGTTGACACTATGCTTTAAAAAAAGGAGTAATGATGATGATTATTATATTAATAATAGCTAACATTTATATTGCCAGGACCTGTGCTTACTATTTTGTACTTATTGATTCATATGATCTACATAACAACTGTCTAAAGTTGGTAAACTTTATGAATGGGGAAACTGAGACTTCGAGCTATTAAGTAACATGTTCAAAGTCACATAACTAGTAAGTGGAAAAATTTTTAAAAGGTGAATATTTTTAGAAATAATTTCATAATTTACAAGTGACCATTTGATATAATTCCAAGAGGAGGAGGGAGGACGGGTGGATCTCTGGCCAGAGGCCGGCCTGGGGCACAGGTTGCTGGCATCATTGCAGGCCAGGCTGAGGGATCCCCTTCTCTCTCCCCTACCCCCCGCCCCCATGCACGAATATCATGCAATGGGCCTCTAGTAGGGATATAAAGTAATAGGTAGTTGAAATATGATAATATAATAACAAAATAATTTGCTGCATAGTTTCTAGACACACTACCATACATTCTGTATGCGTCATTTATTTTAATCCTCCCAATTCTTCTCAGATACATATTGTTAACCCTCTTTTTTACCACACAGGGAATACAGGCCTGGGGAATGAAAGTCACTGCTACTAAATGGCGGAGTTGATTGGAGCAGGCTATGTGACTTAAAATCCCACCACTGTGAGTGAAGCTTAGCAGGTGAAGCCAAGTGTGAAGCTTCAGGCAGAAGTCATACCATAACATCCTGCATATTTGCCAGAAGCAAATGACAGATTTGGCTCAGATTTTCCAGGAAGGAAGCATGGGAAATTTGACTTACAGGTTTTTCTTTTGTTGATAGAGTCCCTCCTAAACAAATACAAATTAATTGATGCTCAACATCTGCTTTTAAAATGTTACATAAGGGAACAAATAATTGGTAGGTAATTACAAAAACCTTCTGTTTTTAACATCTAAAAGGATTTGCAATTTTCTCAGTGGATGTGGCCTTGCTCTATAATTGAAGCATTAGTAATACTAATGCAGTCTCCTATGTACCTTATTTTTAATGTTTTGAATCATTACTACAGCATATTCAGATAGGGGTACTTCACAAATAAGAAAGCTGAAGATCACAGAAGCAAAATATGAATTTGAATCCAGGTTTGCCTGAGTCCTAACACATCCTCTAACTCCAATAGAAATCTAGCCAAATTGCTGAAGCAGAAATATATATATAATTTTTGATAGGTTGTTTTATATTGAATTATAGTTAGCATGCACATTTTATCTTATCTCTTTAGCTTAATTTATGAGTGATAAGAACATATCTAGGTTTACATATGTTATGTACTTCAGCGTGATTTCTAATATAATATTAATGATAAATGATTCCATAAATGAGAACATGTATAAATAAAATACATATCTATTGTGCATTAATTTCAAGTTATCACTATCAATAATACTTCTGCTTAAAAAATGGGAAATAGTGTTTTGTAAGTATACTGGGGCTGGATGACTAGATTGGGGAATCTTAAAAAATCCTCCTCCTTTCCTTCTCTCTCCTCTTATATCAGTATTGATATTCAAGGAAAAAATTTAAAAATGCATTCCTTCCCTATAGCATTAAATTTTTATTCCAATTAAAAATTAAAATGGCACATCCTTTTTCTTTGTTCTCTACTAAAAATATAATCCCTTAGGTTACAGAACTCAATCTGCTTAATTAATTGAGCCATACAAATAAAATTTAATTATTTCTAATGAGTTCTGATAGGTATATGAATTGTTTTTGGATTTATTATGAATAAGTTTTTTCTTTAAGAATACTAAAATTGAAATACTAAAGAAATGCAAATAATTGCTATTTTCAAGAAGATGATAATCTTCTGCAATTCCATAATTCTTCACCAGCACCTCTGTTAATTTACCATTAAATCTCTCATCACTGTTTCTCTTCCATCTGTGAGTCACTGAAGATTTAGCTAATATATTTCAAAACCACAGTCTCGGTGTTTTCAAAAATATTTAAATTTTCAATTATTTTAGATTACATGGTGCTCAATTAATTAGATTGTGATTAATTAATTAAGCACAATGCTCTACAGATATCTAAAATGATTTGGTATAACTCCTGATTATTCAAGATCTCTACCTGGGAAAGAACATTGGGAATTCATGTATCAAATGAAAACAATTTCATTTCAGATAGAGGATTGTTTTACTTAATTTAATAAATATCTGATATGTACCTCTATCAATGTGTAGAAACCTTGGTAAAATCCTCAAGGACATATTATGAGACTGGCCTGGCTGGGCTTGGCAGACAAAATTTGCATTTCAAATATCAAGAGAATTGAATAAAGATGTACATATATTAAGGAAAACAGAGATATAAGTTTTGCTGTGTATCAAGAAATTATAAAAGTCAGTATTCTTTGTGAACTTTTTGTTTAGAGGAGCCATTTTATGACAGAACTCACAAAGTGAAAAAAAAAAAAGTTTCCATTTATATTTGGTTTCAACTAAATTTTGTCCTAAAATTTATAAAGCCTTAATAAAAGTAGTAAAATCTTAAGGATAGAGAGGCAAATGCAAGAAAACAAATAAAAACAAGATAAAAATCCCAAATAGCCAACAATTACATTAACAACATTATAGCAGTAAATCACATTGTAAAATAGAACAGCAAGAAAGCTAGCTTCAGACTTTGCCTCTGCAACATTAGGTTCAAAACTAAATTTAAAAATGCAATGAATTGTTAATAAGTTTTTTATAGGAAAATATTATGAACCAATAATTTAAATCTAGTTCTTTTTCCTACATGAATAATATAAAAGTTTCTCTAATATACAAAGGATTAGAAACATAGCCACCTGCTCATTGCGTATGAAAACATTATAAGTGAAATACTGTATCTGAAAAAATATGAAGAATCAAAGCATGGTGCAGATCAATACACTTTAACATCCCTATTAAGGACCATCCAGTGTAATACTACAATTGCATTAAAAGGGAGTGAAAGAAAACAAAGGTCAAAAGCTCTCAATATAAATCCTGGATAACTGTGACCTGGGACAATTCAATATCTCTTAGATCGCAAAAATACACATATACACATATGCAACACAAAAATAATTATCATCATTCCTCACTGATGAATTTTAAAATTATCTAGAAACAGTAATAGAAGTTCGTGCTTCTCCTTCCAGCAGGATTTTTATTAAAATATAGGTAAGTTTCTTTTTACATGAAATAACCACTTGTATTCGGTATAGCATATTCCATTAACTGGGAAATTCTTCATTCTTTATGACAAAAATGAATCCTTCATTCTTTATGACAAAATAATTGTTTATGAAAAAAAAATCCTGAAATCCAGGAAATAATATAATTTGTCTTTGTTAAGGGAACTAAGTCTCTTATTTGAATCCAATGCCCAGAACCTGGCCCTCCATTCTCTTCAAGCTCTTTTTCTCTAACTCCCATCCTAAAACAGGTAGGCTGCCCCCTCCCCCCTTAGGATATCATCCTTCTCTCCTTGGGCTAACTCTTCAGAAATATTAAGCTTTGTTTTATACTTTCTCTTGTCATGTTCCTTGCTCCAAATATACATCTTTGTCCTCCACTAATTTCATTCTGCCTATTCTGTACAATATTGCTGATGACTTTAGTCACTGTTGGTGTTCCATAGCTCACTATGTAGCTTATTTTGTGAATGGTAAATCATATTTTATTATATTCATATTTCTAAATTTACTTATTTTATATGTTAATAATATAGAATTTTAGGCAATATGTATTTTAATATATTTTTGAAAGGAATTTCAATGACATTGAATTAAAGAGCAAGGGCTGGAATAATGAATTTAAAAATCAAATTTGAGCCCTAACCGGTTTGGCTCAGAGGATAGAGCGTCAACCTGCGGACTGAAGGGTCCCAGGTTTTATTCCGATCAAGGGCATATACCTTGGTTGTGGGCACATCCCCAGTAGGAGGTATGCAAGAGGCAGCTGACCAATGTCTCTCTCTCATCGATGTTTATAACTCTCTATCCCTCTCCCTTCCTCGCTGTAAAAAAAAAAAAAAAAAAAAAAAATTCAATGAAATATATTGAAAAAAATATAACCTCAATTAGTTAGACGTATGCAATAATATAAATGTTTGGAAGTTCAGGCTTGCTGCTCAATGTCCAGATGTAATCGACTTTAAGTACCTAATCTGACAAACCTAAGCTAAACTAGCTGATGGATACAATACCAGAGTATACAATAGTAACACAATTTATAAATTTACACTAATCTATTGAACTATCACAAAAAATAGAAATACTTAAGAGTGCTGCCATTAGTATTGAAAGAGATAATACATGTGAAGCCTGAAATATAGTGAGCAGCACTTGATATATATCACTAATCATTATCTTTGCCTTATTTCTTTTTGTTCAGTTACATAACAATACAAATGATAGCAATGTATAGTTTCTGCACATTTTTATAACAAAATGGCCATATTTAATATGCAATTTCAATGTAAGTGAAAATATTTATTGAAATATTTCAATATTTATCAAATAAATAGGCTTCTTTTCCTTTGGGCTATTATCTCCTCTGAATGTCTTTAATTTTTCCCTTTGTCAGTATTAATATCATTCTCTGTCATATAGTTTTCCCTTTTGTCTTGTTACTACAGACTAACTTGGCCTTAAGTGATATTTTGATAATTAGATTATGAGAAATCTGTAAGCTTTCCCTATAACTTATTATAGAAGTTTATTATTTTAAAATTTACCAAATTCCCCTGTTAAATGTATATTTCCAATTTTAACTGTCAGTGGTCAGTAAATCTTACTTCCCTCATTTTAAACCTTTAAAAAGTTGCCTCCCTGTATCACCAAAGAATTGAAAAAAAAGTATAAAAGTATAGAGAATATCAAATATTCCATAAACATATTGGGATCTAAACCAGAATATTTTAATGATAGCTATGCTTTTTTTCTTTCTCATGACCTGCCCATGACAGTAATTTAGCAATTTATTTGGTTCATCTATTAATCTTGTTTGATTCATTTCAAATATTAGGATAGATATGTGCTTTAATTGGTACCACTCAATCACCATGGAAACTGACACCCAGGTTGCACTTTGCCCTCACAAGCAAGTTTAAGGTGTGTACTTTATATTAAATTAGCAAGCTTATGGCATTTATATAGAAAAATGGCAGTGTAATATTACATATAAGATTTAAAAGTCCTATTGAATTAGTATGAAAGCATTTTTTTTTTAAATATACTTTTAATTGATTTCAGAGAGAGGAAGGGTTAGGGAGAAAGAGATAGAAACATCAATGATGAGAGAGAACCACCAGTAGGCTGCTTCCTGCATACCCAGTACTAGAGATCAAGCCTGCAACCCAGTCATGTACCCTGACCAGAAATTGAAACGTGACCTCCTGGTTCATGGGTTGATGATCAACTTTGAGCCACACTGGTTGGGAATGAAAGCAATTTTGTGTTTCTGTTGATAATTCTACAGTAGATATAAATTAATCCAGGCCATTGTTTCTGAACATAATCCAGATATACAGCCATGGAAGGTATTTGCAGAGCTTAGAGAAATTTGAAAATTATGTAGTGCAAGAATAACATTAATTTCAATAAACTTAATCATTTGTTACCTTATTAATTGTATGTATTAGAAATAAAATATGAGACAAAGGGCATGACTGATTTGAAGCCTTGCTATTGACTGAGAATTTACATACGTTTACGTTACAACCCTTTCATGGATCTCAGTTAGAACAGGAAGTAATGTTTGGGGTTAAAAACCTATAAAGGAATGCTGTGATATACAATTCAGAACTCCTTTCCCACATATGTATAATAATATGTAAATTATAAGATCAGATGGGGAAATATATCTTAGTATTAGCTGAAATTGAGGATATACATCATCCACTGGGGATGAGAGAGACAGGCCAGCCCCAGGTAGACTGCCTCTGGCTTCTCATTTTCCTGCCTCCCTGCACAAAGTTATGAAATAATAAATTATTTTAAAAAATGAAGAAAAGGACTATCGTTTGTAACATGGTCAAATAACTCCTACTGGACACAACCTTCCTGTAAATAGCAACTATAAACCCCAGACAATCTACAAAAATAAAGCACTGACTACTAGGCAATGAATAATGATTAAATGCAAGTACGTTTTTGAGCTGAGCTGATATTTGCTAAAAAAGAATATTTCCTCCCCTCCCCCCCTGCCCCGGCCACCACCACACACACTCCCAAGACTTTTAGTTTTCAGCTAGGCCAGCATTTTCAATGTGTGAAATGACTATAACTTACAGAAAACATGCAGACTTCCTAACCTGAAAAACCAGAAGACATATTTCAAGGCAACTGTACTTATATAAACAGAAGGAAGACTCCTGGAAAGGAGAGAGCCACAGAGGAACTCCCAATTCTGATGTAAACCCTATCCAAAATCCCTGGTGGGTTCCTGAACCATATATGCATGGTATAGCCTCAAAGTAGTTCTCCATGAATGCTAGAATAACTCAATTGAGACCTGAGATGCAATAAAATATTTAAAGATGACCAAATTAATTGCCCATTTAAACAAAACAAAACCATTCTTAAGAAGAATATAACTAAAGGCAAATTAACTATACAATGTCCTTAACTGGGACATAATAGAAATTAATCAAGGATGAGGAACCAGAAAAAATATTACTAATTCTTAAAGAAAAAATTAGCAATAGATTTTTTTTTAACATATTTTATTGATTTTGTACAGAGAGGAAGGGAGAGAGAGATATAGTTAGAAACATCGATGAGAGTCATCAATCAGCTGCCTCTTGCACACCCCCTACTGGGGATATGCCCGCAACCAAGGTACATGCCCTTGACCAGAATGGAACCCGGGACCTTTCAGTCCCCAAGCCAACGCTCTATCCATTGAGCCAAACCGGTTTTGGCAGCAATAGATTTTAACCTTGAGATTATCCAGATGTTGGATTCATCATTCAAGGGCTTTAAAGCAGCTAGCATCTATCTATGTATTCAATGTGATGGAGAAACACTCATAACACATAAAAGTCAGGAAATCTCAGCACAAAAAGGTAAAAGGATAAAACAAAAATGATAAAAATTTCCAGAAAAATATAATAGGTAAATAAAGCATTCTTTGGCTAACAAGAATAAAGATAATGGAGGGGGAAAAAATCAGTAATTTTCAAGATAGAGCAATACAAATAATGCAGTCTGAAGAAGACCAAGAAAAATGTTTGGAAAAAAAGCCTGATAGAGTGGTAGGAACCTGTGGGGCATATCAGAAGTATAAATTACATGTTATTCAAAAGCTCAAGAAGTATTGGCAAGAGAGAACAAGACAGATAAGTTTTTTAAAGAAATAATGGTCAAAAACTCCCCAAATGTGTGCAAGACATTTTACACAAACAAAAGGCTCAATAAAAACCAAATTGGAATAATAAAAATAAAACTAACTCCCAGCACAGAAAGTTAAGATATAATAATCACAAATGTGTATGACCTTATAACCAAGCTTTGAAACACATGATACCAAAACTATAGCACTAACGAAAAAACTACATAATTCCCTAATCATAGTTGAGAGATTTTAACAGTCCCCTTGAACAACTTACTGATTGAGCCACTAGACATAAAAACGTATAGAGATAACCTTGGTCTAAGGGATAATTATATTTTACACATGATAATGTCAGAATATACATTCTTTTTGAATGCTCATATCATATTCACCCAGATGGACCATAAACTGGACCATCAAAAGACTGAATCAATTTAAGAGAATTAAAATTATATGGAAAAAAATTCTCTTATCTAAATGTAATTAGATATCAATAAACACAACATATCAAGGGAAACTGCAAATACTTTAAATTAAATAACATACTCTGAAATAAACGGTTAAAGAAAAAAATCAAAGGAGAAATTATAGACTAGTTTTTTGAACGAAATGATCTTACAAAACACAACATCTTAAAAATGGCAACTTGAGCCATGGCTGGTTTAGCTCAGTGCATTGAGTGTCAGCCTGCTGATTGAAGGGTCCCAGGTTTGATTCTGGTCAAGGGCACATGCCTGGGTTGCAGGCTCAGTCCCCAGTAGGGGGCGTGCAGGAGGCAGCCAATCAATGATTCCCTGTCATCATTGATGTTTCTCTCGCTTCCTCTCTGAAATCAATAAAAATATATTAAAAAATAAAATAAAAAATAGAAAATTGACTTAAAACAATTATTACAGGGAAATTAAAAAAAATAAGGTCTAAAATTGATGATTCAAGATTCTGCATTAAAATAGATTTTAAAAATAAAGGAGCGAAGTAAACTAAAGGTTATGTGGAAATCAGAAAGAAAAAAAAAAATTAAAGATAAAAGTAGATAGCAACAAAATAAAAGCCAGGCTAATTGCAGAAAACTAGCAAAGCAGAAAGCTGTATTTTTGACCCAGAAAATCTGAGCTACAGAGACTGGGCTGCCAAGGGCTCTGACCTCCCTGATCCCCTCCCTGGGCCTGGTACTGGGTCCCCCGGTACCTGGGCGCGGCCTCCTTCCTCTGGCCACAGACCAGCGAGGCAGGCGTGGGCAGGGCCTGTGCCTGGGGCTCCCTGTGCGGCCCAGGGCAGCTTCCGCAGGCTCCTCGCAGCCAGGATGCTGAGCCTCTGGGAGGCGCCCCCACTCTGCGGGCCGCAGGGAGGCGGAGGCTCCGGCCTCAGGGCACAGTCCGCACGGAGGGCAGCGCCTGGCAGGTGAGCGGCGGGGACTCCGCCAGGGCCGGCCGCCGGGGCCTCGCTCAGGAGGACTCTCAGGCCTCCGAGGGCTCAGCCGGGGCCCAGGTGGGCCTCTGGGGCCGGAATGGAGTGCGGCTTCCCGGGGCCTGGGCGCCCTCCGCTCCGGCCATGGGGTGCAGCAGGGGGGACAGGTCATGGGGTGCAGCAGGGGGGACAGGTCATGGGGTGCAGCAGGGGGACAGGTCATGGGGTGCAGCAGGGGGGACAGGTCATGGGGTGCAGCAGGGGGACAGGTGGGCGGGCTGCCCCAGGGCCTGGCAGGACAGGAAGCCGAAGGCCTGGCGTGAGCATGTCCATTCCGGGCCTTGTGATGGGGTATGAGGGGCCCGGAGGCCCAGGGCGGAGGGTGCAGACTCGGAGGCCTGGCTGGGCCGCAGGGCTGTTGGGGGATGAGCGGGTCCTGGCCGGAACTGAGGCACCTGAGGCTCCTCCGAGGCCCCAGGAGGGACCGCCCGCAGGACCGGAAGTGGCTCCTGCTGCGTCTTCTAAGTGGCCCCACCTGGCTCTGCCCCAGCGGCCTCCTCTGGTGCTCCCTCCTGGTGCGCTAGGGTTGCCTGAGGCCTCCAGGGCTGCTTGTTCCCAGGCCCTGTGGAAACCCCTGGGGGATCAGTTTCTAGGATGATGGGCTGGGGAATGTGCCAGAAGCCATTATCCTCATCCCAGCAGGATGGGAGCTTAATCTCCAGGTTTCTGTAGTGGCTGCATCTGCTGCAGGAGCTGCTGGTAGTGCATAGGGCCTTGTTCTCGCTGGTAGATGGTGGCCAAGTTATCTATCTTCTCCAGCGCGCACTCTGACTGCAGATCCCGGATATCTGTCTCTGTCTCTCTCTGTATATAGACATATATACATACATACTAGTACATACATATGTATATGTATGGGGGTTCCCTTTTACACAACAAGTTGTCTCATTTTTTTTTTTTTTTAAGATTCTACCTTTAAATGTAACATTTGACAATTTAATTAAATTGTATTTTAGTGTTTTAGTGTTCTTCTCTTTGGGTTCTTCTTGTTTGAAACACTCTGGACTTCTGGATCTGGATGTCTGTTTCCCTCACCAGTATGAAGACATTTTTAGTCATTATTTCTTCAAATACATGTTCCATCTCTGTGTCTCTTTTCCTTCTGGAATTTCTATATGAAAATATCATACTGCTTGATATTGTCCAAGAGGTCCCTTAAGCTGTCTTCACTTTGTAAAATTCCTTTTCCTTTTGCTGCTCTGTTTGGATAACTTCCACTGCCTTGACTTCCAGACCATGGATTCTTTTTTTTCCATTTCATCTAGCCTGTGATAAACCCCTCTAGTTTATCTTCCTATTCAGTTATTGTATTCATCAGCTCTGTTTAATATTTAAAAAATATATCTCTGTTGAAATTCTCACTGTGTTTACACTTTCTTCTCCTGAGCTGGATGAGCATTATTATGACTATTTCTTTTCATTCTGTATTAGATAATTATTTCTCACTGTTTCATTAAAGTTCTAATTCACTTAGAACATTCCTTGGTTTCTTCATTTTACTTGATTCTCTGTGTTTGTTTCTAGGCAAGACAGCTATCTCCCCCAATCTTGAAGTAGTGGCCTTCTGTAGGAAATGTACCTTATTGTTTAGCCTTGGTTTTCTCTTGAAACTTTTTCATTTTCCAAGCAGCCAGAATCACTTTGATAAGTCTATTGTTGAGGATGTGCCAAGAATTGTGGGTAGTCCAGCGTGAGGGATCTCAGTCAGCTCCTAGTTTCAGGATGACTTGACGCTAGACTCTTCAGCCACAGTTTTGAAGGTATGGAAGTATATAGAGTACGGTGGGACCACACCTATAAACCTCGCCAGCCTTCATAGTAGGCAATCTGGAGACATCTCCTTTGTGACAGTTGCAGAAATCGGGGCTCCGGAGAGTGTATGAGATTATTTCTAGGAGGTACTAGTGATCAGTAACAAGGCCAAGGGGGAGCATGAGGATGGCATCCCCGGTTTACATGTCCTGGCAGCACTTCCATAGTCCCTAGAGGTGTGGCAAACCTGAAGCCTGGGCCTCATGCTGAAGCCCTGGAACAAGTCATAGGCCTTTTCCACAGGAAGACTGGAGATTTGTGTCAGTCTGCTGGCAGTGCGGTGCCCTGGTCGTGGTAGCCTTCCAATGACTATCTCTCCAATAGTTTTAGACCTCAGCCTCAAGAGCCAGGCAGCCGAGGGTCAAACCCTGTGAGGATTCTGTATGCCATATTCACCTGCCTGGCATTGGAGGGATTGCAGGAGTAAGTGGGGCTGGAGTGCTTGTCCAGCCAGCCTTTGGAAAAGTTTAAATTATAGCATCTGCACTGATTGCATTTCTCTTTCCAGGCTATATATTTCTTCCATTGTTGGCCTTTAATCTTGTCTTACTTACTCACTTGCCTTATCCTGACCTACTCCAAAATCACACAATTAAGTAAACACAATATTTCCTGATCTAAGCAATTATTTTGACACCGCCATAGTTAATTAACTTTCTTACTATTGCCATTTATTTTGAACTACCCATGATAATTAAACGAACATTAAAAAAAAACCAAAAACCTGAGGCCACCAATGAATGATGTCTATCATCTTTATAGGTACTCAATAAAGGCACTCTTTGCTAAAAACAAAAACAAAAACAAAAACAAAAAAAACAACAAAACAAACAAACAAAAACCCAGAAAACTATTTGCCCAACAGGATTTGCTTCATTTGAGGCCCACTAATGAAAGTCGGGAACATATATTTTCCAAGCCTTTACTTTCAACTGATGTCTCATTAAAACCATCAGTCAAAAGAATGGCTTAATTGTGTGGTAGGGCCATACCCAAAATATCCAATTACATTTCTTCAATTAACTTTTACTGGCTGATGTTTATAAGTAATTTAGTGAAATTAGGTGAAGGTTAAATTACTGTAGCAATCAGAGGTGCTTTTAAGTAGTAAAATATAGAGAAGGAACCACTTGTTCTAACAGAGATGCACATTTTATACCACTGCCCTTAGGATACAATACCAAACCTCCCCAATTAATATTGGTAATAAATCTTCATGTGCCACTACTTCAGAATGCAAAACTGCAAGATGTATACTCAGCCATTTTAACAAATTAGCTTCCCCTATATAGATTTTAAACTATGCACTTTAAAGCTGTACTTAGTTTATCTGCTGATAGTCTCAATCTGTGTTTCTAGCTCTAACGATTATTTTGGAATTTGCAACCTAACTTTCCATCTTTCAGCTAATTATTACTTCTCAATCAAGTGTCCCTCACAATTTTCTAAATTGAGCTAATCAGTTTCCAAGATAATTTTCTTTTCTCATGAATTTTTGGTTTATATGTAGAATGTTGCCTTTTAAAACCCAAATTTTACTCATCTCTGTGTTCCCACAATTTTCCTTAGTTGGTCCCTAAAATCAATTTTTTTCCATCCACAAAATATTTGTTTCTCCATTTTATCTCTAAAGCATTTATTAGAACCTATTTTAGGAATTATTCATTAATGCTCATTTGAGAAAATGTAAAAATGCAAGTAAGTTCCAGCAAAATAAAATGGTCTCTAATTCCATAACTTGAATTCCTTGCCTCAGTATGTTCATGTATAATCACTCATTTCTTAAATGCAGTCATAAACATATTTAACAACATATTCAATGTGTTTTGTTTCTTCTGGTTTTAGGTTTTTTGTTTTTGTGTTTGTGTGTGAGTTATGTTCTTGGATAGTCCATTTAATATATTGGCATTGTTATATTTAAGAAGATTTTTTTTGGTAAATATCATATAAGTGGGCCTGGTTTTTCCATTTTGATAATCTCTGTCTTTTAATAGTGTGTAAACTGTTACATTTAATATAATTAATATGTGTAAATTTAGAGCTACCATATTTTGTTTTGTTTCATTTGCTCTTTGTCTTTTCTTTTTGTTTATTCCTAGCATTTCCCCTTTTGGGGAGGAAAATGCCCTTTTGGGGAGGAAAATGCTATTTGACCTTTTTTATTATTCTCTTTTTAACTTATCTTTTATGGGTTTGAGTATATCTAGTTTTTTTCTTCCTGTAATTGCTATAAGGATTGCAAAAGACATGCTTAACTTTTCGGTCTACTAAGCATCTATATTTTACCACTTCAACTATAATGTAGAAAACTCATCTATATACCTCAAAATTTCCAACAGTTACAATTTTTGTCAACCATCAGAAAATTTTTTAAAAGAGAAGAATAATCTGTTTGTATTTATCAGGACACTTATCATTTCTATACTTACCATTTCTCTTCCTTTTTTTCTGGTATTCTTGCTCTTTGGTCTGAAGAACTTCCTTTAGAAAATATTTTTAGAGCAAAACTATTGGCTATGAATTGTCTTAGTTGCTCTTCATGAGACATTCATAAGAATGTCATCATTTCACTTTCATTCCTAAAGAATATATATTAGTAATAAATATAAATTATGAGCTTATAGTTCTTTCAATACTTTAAAATGTTGTGCCATATCATCTGGACTCTACAATTTCTTGTGATATATAGTCAATCATTAGAATCATAGTTCTATCAGATATGGCTGCTTCTAATATTTTATCTTTGTGTTTAGCATATTCAACTATGATTATGATTTATCTAGCCCTGCAAATTTTAAATTTATTCAGCTTGAGGCTCACTCAGTCTCTTGAAGCTCAAAGTTTGTGTCTTCCAACCTTACGAAGTTTGGGCCATTATTTCTTCATATAATTTTTTAGAACAACACTCTTTCTACTTTGCTTTTGAGATCCCAATTACAAGAGTATTAGCCTTTTTGTTATGTCTCACAAGTAAATGTGTTTTTTTTTCCCTCTCTTCTTTTTCATTCCTGGTTTTTTCCCCTCTCTATTGTTCAGATAGGATAATTTCTATTGATCTTTTTTAAAATTACTTAACTATTTCTTGTCATGTTGATCTATTACGTAGTTTAGAGTAGGACCTTTAACATTCTTTTCACATTTAATTATTAAATTCTCACAGGTGTCCTAGGAAATATTTTTTCCCTAAGTACAGACAGATGAAAAAACAGAGGCTCAGGGCAATTAAATTATTTGTGTAACATAGGACAGCTGGTATGGAGTTTGGAAGAATTCTTTGCTGAGCTAATTGCAGACAGTGCAAATCAGCCTTTTAAGTGTAATATCTCCCTAATTTGGAATAAATTTTAAATAGGCCAGTTTTAACGACTGAAATGATACTTTTTTTTTTTTTTAATATTTAAGTGTTCCATTTACACTCTTTTAAATAGTGTGAAGTTCTATTACAAGTGATTATTCTTCTATTATTTTGCTAAGAAAATGTCTTTAAAGTTAACTACAAATGCAGTTGGTTAATTTTGTTAAGGTATCACACATCCCAAATTAGTGATTCTGCGTTTTAAGATTATCTAGTTTCAACATATGTATGTAACTGTGAGACTAGATTTACTATGTGTTAACAAAAATAGCATATTTGGAAATGCTGCTTTATCTTCTCTTTTAGCTTACCCAGTTCCTCCTTATCCTCAGGCCTAAAGTAAGAGATAATTTCCTTAGGAAAGCCTTCCTTGGTACTGCTGTGCATATTAGAATAGATCCCTTATTATACAGAAAGCTGTTTACTAAAAATATTTCTAATTAATGCTTAATGCCTTTCTTCTCCAATGTTTAAAAGTTCTAGGAAGGCAGAGACTGTATCTGCTTTCTCTGGTTACTGCCCTATTTCAAGTGGTTAATTCACTTCCTGCTTTTTCTCTATTTTATCACCATCAGTTACTAGTATAAAATTGAATGAATGCAAATTAACATTCACTGAATTTTATAAGCCATTTTAGAGGCCCAGTGTATGATTTCATGCAGGGAAAGGGTCCCTAGTGGCTGCTGGCTGCTGGCCAGGGCGCTGCCCCTCCCCCAGCTGCCTGTTGCCACCACTGCCATCAGCTGGAGCGAGAAGGGTGGGGGGAAGATAGGGGGACAACCCTCCTTTCCCCAGGCCACTGCTGCACCCTTGTTGAACTCCTGGTCAAGGGGTCCATATGCATATTAGGCTTTTATTATATAGAATAGAATAGCTTATATGTTTACTTACAAAAGCACTCTCCCCTCAAGCTTTATTTTCCTCTTTCTATAGAACAGAAATCAATACACATAATAATAAAATAGACATCATAAGTGTGGTAAATTGACAAATGGCTTAGATACTATAGTACATGGAGTAGTTCATATCTTGATTTATTTAATAACTAATGTCCATTTATAGATATAGATGTGTATTTATTTCCTGAGTACATTTTTCTCCCAAATTTGCAGTATGCTGCTGCTTGATATAATTTCAAAACATGTTATCGATAAAAACAAATGAAAATTACTTATTTAATGACACTACCAAATCAAAGAGCAGACATTTATAGCTTTCTTTTTTCTCTAAAGTATGGCAGACAACAAAATTGTTTTGAAAAAAGATTCCAATCCTATACTATGAGAAGAGGCAAACAATGTGGAGTCAGTTTTATTCGTGTATGGAAAATGTTATTTCAGTTTTTTACAGCTTTTATATGCTACTAAGTGTTGTGATGAACAAGTTAAAAATTTTCTACAAACACCTCTTCATAGACCTTATTATTCAACCACACCTTCATACATGACATGAAAGAAGTATAATGAAATATATAAAACATTTTCATTTCTGGCAGTGTCTTTCTTGACCTCTGATTTAAACAGATTGCTATTTAATGTGCTATTGTAAATAATTGCACAGTCTCTGTTTCCACTGCCTCACTGACCCAACCTCCAGTGGACAGCCCACACTCAGGAGGTGGTTGTCTCTAACCAGGCAGTGTTTGGGTCCTGGGTCTCGGGCAAGTCCTCAGAATGTGTGATGGACCAGCTCAGAAGTGGAGATGGCCAATGTGCTCCACACTAAATGCTCCAGATGCCCTGGAGCATATACCTGATCCCGACTCTCCTATGTCTGCACCCAGACCCGCCTGGAATGCAGGTCACTGAGAGGAAGAGGGGGAGATGGAGCAGGGCACCAGGTAGCAGAGGAGTGAATAGCTGAGAACCCATTCATGAAAGATGGGAGGCAACTGGAAGCCAGATATCTGTGAGCCAAGGTTCTAAGCCTCATCTTTCTATCTTTATGTCTCTATTATTCTCCCCCTCTCTCTCTCTCTCTCCCCCCCTCATTGTCCTATCAGACTTTACTAATAATACACAAACTCAAGACACAATTTTTAAAAATTGCAAGACAATGACTGCAGATCATTGAAACTCAAGTGTGGAGCCCTGAGAGCTGAACACTATGCAACTGAACTAATCATTTGTCTATGAAGGTGGCCCAGCAAGCAAGAGAGAGCATACATAGATAATTAAAAAGCATGGTGAAGGCTCAGTGACAGAGTTCTATAGAGACCAAGAAGAGGAGCATCTTTTTCAATAAGGATAGGTCTTTGTGTCTATTCAGGTGGGCAATCTGGGAAATTTTCTTCAGAAGTATGACTTCTGAGCTGAATATTAAAAATGAATAGGTTTGGGCCAGCTAAAGAGGCAAGAAAAATATTCTATGGAGAAAGAGAAAAATCAGCAAAGACACAAATTCAATAAAAGTAAGTGTTTTCAGCTTAGAAGACTTCAGTGTTTCTGGGCCCAGAAATTGAAGCAGGGAGATGTAGAAAATGAGGAGGTAGGAGAAAGCAGGTCAGTGCTGGGCCTTCCTAATGAGTTTAGATATATTTGTGTGGAAAACGAGGAGTCACTAAAGGTTATTGAATATGTGAGTGTTATGGCCTGAACTGACGACATGCATTTCATCTGATGCAAGCCTGGAGGAAGAATACAAACTAGAACCAGACAGTCCTTTCCCTGTGGCACTTTATTATTGGAATACGAAGTTAGCCTGAGCAGAAGTGAGGTGGCGAGAGGGAGTAATTCAGAGTAATCCCTTACATAGGTAAAACATCAATAATGTAACTGATGTAACTGAGATTAACCTGAATAAAAATTATTTAGTTTGTGGATGAGAGAGTTGTATTATCATTTTTTCCAAGTTTGAAATTGAGACTTAAGACATAAATAAGTTTCAAATATATGTTATATTTATACATTCAAATTCATTTAGATAGAAAATCTGAGGTGTTCCTTATCTAATCTGAACTTTTACATTTGTTACATTATGCTTGCTACCTAATCTATAATAACAAAAGCATAATATGCTAATTAGACTAGACAGCCAAAGGTCCTTCCGGACATCCTTCTGAATGTCCTTCTGGGCAAAAGCATGGCAGCTGGGAGGGCTGAGAGCAGCCAGCCTCCGCAGCTGGCAGAGGTAGCAGTCATGAGATGATGGGGGCGGTGCCTGGTCTCCTCTTTCAGAGGGAGGCCAGAGTGAGGCTTAATCCTGCTCCCCATAGGCCTTAGCTGTCAGTCAGACATCCCCTGAGGGCTTCTGGACTGTGAAAAGGGGCAGGTCGGTCTGAGGGACCTCCTAGTGCATGAATTTTCATGCACCGGGCCTCTACTGTATAATATTAAAAGCATAATATGCTAATTGGACCCAGCATTCTTCCAGATGACATTCTGAACAAAGCCAGGCTGTGAGGGAAGCCCAGCTCCTGGGTACCAGAGGGAAGCCAGTGCTGGCCGGCGGGGGAAAGAAAGCCTACTCTTGCACAAACGTCATGCATCAGGCTTCTAGTATTTATAATAAACCTTCCAGGTGATTTTGATACAGGCACATAAACTGTATTTGAGCAAGCCAGCTCTATCATGTGGGTCAAAGAGTTCTCTCATCTGGTGTGGTGGGACTGTTTTGGGCTGCTTATACCGTATTTTTCGGACCATAAGACGCTCCGGACCATAAGACGCACCAGTTTTTAGAGAAGGGAAATGAAGAAAAAAAGATTCTGAAACAAATAGTGTCCTAAAATATTTTATGTGCATTAAAACCCAACATCACAGTCATAAACACATGTAATCAACCCTGTAAAGTAAACAGCAGTATTTAGAACCATTTTAGAGCCGGGCAAGCACACAGAGACCACACAGAGCCGGGCAAGTAAAAAAACCTTTTTTTTTTAAAGTATATGTATAGGCTATATTTGGACCATAAGACGCAGGGACTTCCCCCCCCCACCCCCCACACACACACACACACACTTCTGGGGGAAAAAAAGTGCATCTTATGGTCCGAAAAATACGGTATGTAGACCTATACTAAAAATGGCTGGAGAACGATATGTTATTTCATCTGTACTTTGTCCTTTTCTTTAGGTTTGTCTTTTTATACTTGTACTCCACCATCCAAATACTAAGAGCTCATTGATAATAGTACAAACTATCATTGAGTGCTTATTCTGTGACTTGCACCACAGGAGGCACTTCTCAAGCCATATTTTCTTAAACTTTCACATCAAATCCTGACATAGTAAACAGAGAAGGGAGTAACAAGCTCAAGGCATAGAGCCAGAAATTGCTTGAGGTGGAATATTAGCACAGATCTTCTGTCTTTAGAATACTTGTCTTTAAATTCTACTATGGCCTCAGGGAAGAAGGATGCAGTGTTTATCCTACCTTTTTCAAGACGAACCTTAAAATCAATTATTGTGCTCAGATAAGGTCCAGCCCAGTATTCCAAGGTTATGAGTTCCCAAAAGCTCCCTGGAAATAAAATGACCCTTTCTCCCACACACTTCTTTCAGGAATCTGCAGAAGCTAGAAAAACTGGTTAGGATTTGATGGTTTAACAGGGGTGGGGAACGTCGTCCCGCCAGTGGGCTTTATAAAGCCCATGAAATCCTTTGGTCTGTCCCTGCTAAGACATTAGGAGTGAGCTAATTAAATGTTTGATCAAATATAGTAGGCTACTTTAAACACACACACACACACACACACACACACACACACACATAAAGAGTTAGAAACATCGATGAGAGAGAAACATCTATCAATTGCCTCCTGCATACCCACACTGGGGATGTGCCTGCAACCAAGACACATGCCATTGACTGAATCAAACCTGGGACCTTTCAGTCTGCCGGCCAATGCTCTATCTACTGATCCAAACCAGTGCTGGCATAGCAGGCTAATTTTTGAGTAGATTTTATGGCCCTTGAAGGATGTTATAAATATTCATATGACCCTTGGCACCCTGATTTAGAGGCCCAGAAATTTCTCTCTGTAACTGTATGGCCATGAAAATTTTACTGAAAAACTCAGAAAACGAATTACTAGAGTGTCCTGCTCTTTGGAGTTCCTGGCACCAATTCCAGTGTGTGTGCTGGGGCAAGGGTAACACCAACAAGCAGTTGTCCAGACATCAGCTGGGTGTTCTACTCAATTCAGCTCAATTCTGACACTGTCTACTGGGAGATAGCATCAGATCCCAAAGGTTGAGGGCTCAGTCTTATAAGACTGCCAGACCCTTCTCCTCCAAGTTCAGACATCAGTCACAAACTCAGGTTATTACTGGGTGCCTCTGTCTGACTTGCTATAGTTTGGAGTTTCCCATGACCCCCTTCTCAGATGCCAGATGCCAGTCCAGGTCTGGTAACAAATCAAAAGTTTTCATGACCACCTTTTATAGGTTTGATTAATTTACCAGAGTGGCTCATGGATCTCAGAGAAACCTTTTACTTACTAGACTACAAGATTGTTATAAAAGGATATAACTCAGGAACAGCCAGATGGAAGTATGAGGGAAGGGGCACAGAGCTTCCATGCCCTTTCCACGCACACCACTCTCCCCAAATCTCCACATGTTCACCAACCTGTACACTCTCCAAAAACAGACCTTTTGTGGTTTTATGGAGGCCTCATTACATAGGTATGATTAATTAAAACACTGTTGACTTAACCTCCAGCCCCTCCACTCTCCCTAGACATGGAGTGGGGTGGGATTGAAGTTACAACCATCTGGCTTGGCTGGTTTTTCTGGAAAACAGGTCTCATCTTTAGGAGAAGTTCAAAAGTCACTACCTTAACCTAAAGTATACACCTTTCTCTTTCACATTACTTATGGGAGTTTTAGGAGCTCAGAGCTAGAAACTAGGACAAAGACCAAATACATGTCTTATTATGAATCACAGTATCAACCTGCATATGTTATAATGATGATCAAATTAGGTATTACCAATCAAGGCACTTTTAAAACACATATAAGAATTTAGCTTTTAAATTATTACTTTACCGGAGAAATGTGGAACTCAAATTAGTCAGAGTTAAAGATAATTTAGAATCTTAATACAGATTGGATGTATAAAGAAAATGGTTGGAAGCCATAGAAGAAAAGCAATTGAGAAATAGTTAAGATATCTGGCCAGTTTTCTCTGAGACTTTAGTTTCCAGTAAATATATTTAAAATATTCATCATCTAGAAATATCTAAATTTATTATTTTAAATTTGGAATATGGACACAGTTATATCCACTACCCTTATCTTAATTTTCCATGAATCATAATTACTTAAATGGCTGTAGAGTAATTTCAGAAATAGGTACCATATTTTTTTCTACAGGAAAAAAGTCTTAATATTCTGTAATATTTATGAAGATTGGAAATATAAATAAAACGCTGCAAACTCCCTAGTGTTAGCTGGAAGCAGGCAATTGGAAGAGAATAAAGATCTGTAATGGTAATGCATGGTGGTGATTGTATTTTGCACATACATTTTGTATCTGTGGTACTGGAAGGATTTTGTATGTCAAGAATGTGGTAGCTAATTATTTTAAATTGCATTATTTATAGAAACCTGGTCCATTTACTCACAGAAATGCTATAACTACTATTCTTAGTATCTCTGATTCTAAAGTTTAGAAAAAGAATAGAAGTAGACAGTATAAAATGAGTAATTCTAAAAGAATCAAACATAATCCTATCTGTATTTCAGCATTTCCAATAATAGAACTTCCCTTTTTTTTTTCACCTACTTATAAAATAACTTTTTTTTTTCCTAAGGAAGGTATTAAGTTAGAATTTAAGAAGCATTAGATTAGGAAAGCTATTTTGGTTTCATATATTTTATTTAACAATATAGGTCAAACATGTCTATTAGCATTAAGAGACCCAATGAAGAACATTTTCATCCAAGTTAATATGCTAATTAAGCATGTATCATATAAGCCAAGTTCAATGCATAGTAAAAATACTGGACTCGTAGCATGATTTTTAAAATGTGACCTTACTTTCAAATCAATATGTTCAAATGCATTTATATAGGAAATATAAAGATTATTTCTTATCTAAAGCCAATTCAGAATGTGTAGCCCTTACTAAATCAGAAGGATTTGAATCATGGGATATTACAAATAACTCTGTTCTTGTCAATGCTATAAAACAGAGATCCTGGGTTATATTTTTGGTGTGCTGTCTTCTTGCTGATATATTAGATCAGATCACTTCTTCTGTTGCCTCTCCTTCCTATATTAAAATGAGGGAGTGATCAATATGATTTCATGGATGCTATATGTGTTTATTAAAAAATAATTTATTCATTGTAATTCACGTGCTACCTGGATCCTAGATCCCTCTTCCCACTTCATTGCTAGATATGATTGACTTAAGTGGAAATTTCTAAGCTTTAAAATTCAGGAATTTTCTCCAAGTATATTGAAGTATCTTAGAGGATGGTAAAATGATTCATATTTCATGGTTCATTTACTTACTTTATTGACATGATTTCCTCCCAACCTATATATGTAATATCTGACTTGCATAATATCAATACGGACTTTAAAATGAGGCAGCCCCGCCGAGACCAGTTTGGCTCAGTGGATAGAGCGTCAGCTTGGGGACTGAAGGGTCCCGGGTTCGATTCCGGTCAAGGGTATGTACCTTGGTTGCGGGCATATCCCCAGTAGGGGGTGTGCAAGAGGCAGCTGATCGATAATTCTCTCTCATGGATGTTTCTAACTATCTCTCTCCCTTCCTCTCTGTACAAAATCAATAAAAATATATTTAAAAAAATAAAAAATAAATAAAATAAAATGAGGCAACCCCCCCCCCCTTTTTTTTGGGAAAAATCAAAGCAATACATCACACTCATGTGCCTACCCCCCCCCCCATCCCCCCCCCCCCACATATCTTTCACAGAAGAGATACAGTTGTCTATTAGATGTTATTGAGGATTTGGGAAAAGATGAGAAGGTGCATATGATATCTTAGCAATATAAACATCTTAAAATTAAATACTAGCAACCTTGTTTCATGAAGAGCCTTTGGTCATTGAGGCCTTTTAATAAATAAACTTCTGTGGCCTGAAACTCACTGGATTGTTTCATGCTTCCCTTTTCTCTCCTTTTCAATTCTTCTTTACCTTCTTCATGAGGAAACCCAATCTCTCATTTTTATCTTGCTGAGAATTGCAATTGGTTTTTATTGGCTCCAGTGCATACTCATCCCATGACTGATGGTTTGCCGTTCTTACCTTCCAGCTTTCAACACACACATTTTGCTCCTCCTACATTAGGGCCAAACACTGTGCTGGAATGTGGAATCTATCATTTTCAGGTAGAAACAATGAATTTTTGTGCATGCTATAAGTACTTGAAAGAAATAGATAGGTGATTCACCATACTTTGCTCTGTGCTGAAGGAAGGGAATGCCGTGGATTTCTTAAAAGCTTCTCTCTTCTCTCTCACTTTGAGACACGAAAGCAAGTGTGATGTAAAGATAATTATTAAAACCACTAAATACTCTTCATAGAAAGTATGACTGACACTTGGAAAGTTTTAATCTGCATGCAAGGCTGCAGGCCTATACCTAATTTCTACTCTACCTAAGTGATATGCCTTTTAGAACTACAAGTCATTGTGCATGAGCAACTTATGATCCCACTTGGCTCCCTTAGGTCCTTTAATTCACTTTCTATCCAGTTTTCTAACAACTTCAGGCAGTAAATTCATGTAGAAAGAGAGGTACTTATTGGGGTGCAGTTACAAAGCGCTAGCCACCGGAAGAATCAATAGTTGTGGAATCAATGGCTTTCTGCCCCGTTATCTCTTTGATACAGACTCCTAATGCCTGAGCCAGATACCAGGTAGAGGCAGAAAGATGAAGCAGGACCATTTTTTCATTCAATCTAGAAAACTTGTCTTTTCAAGGTGGTAAAACTTGTGTTCATAAGAATTCTGACTCAATACCACTGCCTTATAATTACTGGAAACACCCCTCATATAAGGCAATATGATGGTCTTCAGACTTTTCTTTTGGAGTTATCAATTTTGATTTGTTTATTACTTTCAAGTAGTTTAATAGGAACTTGAACAGAAACACCAGGATTTCCTACTAAGATAATGTTTTAGACTAAAAATAATTTAAAACAAAATGGTTATGTATTATGTTAATGGTGGGACTAATAATGTCAATATAGAGGCAAACATAGATTATGAGATATCACCATAATAATACTAATTTGAAATGTTAACAGTAAAAGACCTTTACATATCTGGAATATATTTTTGAGATACATTTCCAAGCCACCATTTCTTCAACAGAAAAAAAGAGGATGAGTCTTCTCTAATAAGCTCACTGGTGACATTATGTTATAGGATAAGAAAAAGGTGTTTTGTAAAAAAAAAAAAAAAAAAAAAAAAAAAAAAAGCCAAGTGAATTAAAGGACCTCAGGGAGCCAAGTGGGATTATATATATATATATATATATATATATATATATATATATATAGAGAGAGAGAGAGAGAGAGAGAGAGAGAGAGAGAGAGAATTGCTGTGATCTGAATGCGTTTCCTTAAAATTAATATGTTGAAATGTTAACCCCAAAGATGATGGTATTGGGAGGTGGAGCCTTTGGGAGGTGATTAGGTCATGACAGCACAGACCTCATGATTAGAATTAGTCCTCTTACAAAAGGGACCCCAGAGAGCTAGCTTGTCCCTTCTGTCATTTGAGGATAGGAAGAGAAGTCTGCAACCCAGATGAGGACTCGAACATGTCCACCCTGATGCTTCTATCTTGGACTTCCATCCTCTAAAACTGTGAGAAATAAATTCTGATGTTTATAAGCCCCAGTCTATGGTATTTTTGTTATAGCAGCCCAAATGGCTAAGACGGTGTTATTTGACTATGAATTCTTTCATTCAGCAATTCATTTATTAAGCTTGAGTCAATTTGCTTCTAAGTGATTTTTTTTTTTTTTTGCAAAATTAAGTCCAAGTTAATGACATGTCAGTATTTTAATTGAAAAGGGGCCATCTAGAATTAGTTGGAGACTTAAGGGGGCTGATCTCATTCCTTGGCCTTAATGATGGTATGTGGGCACATTTATAATTATGAAATTAATATTACTATATAGTGATAGCTATAGATATGAGTTAGATTGCTTTTGCATTAATTTGTAGTATATTACTCTTCTATTTCATGGTGCTTTACTGAGTTAAGCTTAGATTTAGTGTGTGCAAACGAATTAATAGATCATGGACCTCTACTATTGTCAAATATCTATTAGGCAGAGGGTATTTAATTGGAAGGAGAGCTATTCACTGGAATTAATACATATTAATGCCTACTTTATTTAATGCTTGTCTGGTTGATACTGCATTTTTTGTTCTTATTTCTAGAATGATGATTTTTCACATAACCTTTCTAGTTCCCATAAGCTTTCTTATTCACACATCTTACTTGAGTCTATAAATAAATTATTTAGGAAGTTTACTCCATGTTTAAAAATATTTTAATAATTTCCCAGAAAAACCAAAGCAGCATTCTTGGAAAATACTGTCAAGTGACTGAAATTTTATGTATATTGATATGTGGGGAAACAGATCAACATGATATGCACTTCTCAGACAGTTTGAAAGATTCAAAGGATATCTAAATCAAGTCTTAGTAAGTGGCTAGGATATTGCCCCAGGCATGTAATATACTGCAATATTTCAAATGTGTAATTTTCTCTTGATATTGTCACTCATAGGCTCTCATTTTGCAACTGAAGCAAATAGTTGGTTCCTTACTGGTCTAATTTAGACAGCCATAGAGTCTTTGTAGTTCATCAAATTATTCTTTTTTAAAATATTTATTATACAGCATTGATTTTTCATAGGAACTTGTGGTGTCCTTCATAATTAGTGTTCAGAAATATACTAAAATATGAATAGAGTAACTCTGAAGGTTCTCTTGGAAAGTAAATATTTTAATGACTCCCAGGTGTACATATATACTATATATATATATATATATATATATATATATATATATATATATATATGTGTGTGTGTGTGTGTGTGTGTGTGTGTGTGTGTGTGTATGTATGCATGAGCTTATTAAAATAAATATTGTATTCATGGGTATTTTCTTTCACTTTGAAAAGGATAATTATTAAGTGTTGAGTCAGACTTTTGGTCTTCTTAAAACTGGTTTTATATGTATTCAAATAATGTACCATTTATTATTGTCACTAATAACATAAAGAGACCTGTTTTGTTTTTCTTTGCTAATACATTTGCAATGGTATATGTTGCTCAATTTGATCAAGATGGAGACTTATCATTTAACTTTGTTTTAATTGCTAATAGTATTTACTAACACATTTTCATATGTGCTCTGGTTAGGCAGATAATGCCATTTGGGCCTATTGAGTAAGTAGTTAAGAACCAATGACTTTATCCATTCATTGAATAAGAGTTTATTAAATGTCCATTGTGGACGTTTTTGCTGAATTTACAACATTAAAGCACTGAGTGAGAAATGCTTCCACTTAGGAAACCTTGATTCTTATGGGAGAGATAAGCAATAAACAGAAGTAATAAGTGAAAATTCATTTCATATAGTAAAACGTGCTAAGAAATGAAAGAATGTGGGTTGTGATGGTGACAGTGTAATTGTATTTTGTGAAGAGTAGTCGGGAAAGATCACATAGACAAAGTGATTCATGAGTTGATGACTGACATAGATGAGGAAGCTGGCCACTCAGGCAGATACTTGGTGTTCCAGCCTGTGAGAACAGCAACTGCAATAGCCCTGATTCACTACGTGAATTTAATCAACAGATCGGATCAATGTGGAGAGTGGAGCAAAGAGAATGATAGGAGTTAATGGGACACTTGGGAGGCTTTGGCAGATGAACAGTCCTCCAGGAAAGCAGAAGGAGGTGTATTTTCTGTATAAAATATATGAATTATAATAATACTGAGCAAAAGTAGTTTTAATTGTCACTATGTAACTGTTGATTATACAAAATATCAGTGATAAAAGTTTCCTCTATCAACAGCAGACCACTTCCTTCGCTCTTGTGTTAGGATGAACCTGTTGAGACTTGAGATTAAAACGGTAATAGGGAAATCAGAGCATATAAGTCCTTAAAAACTATATAAAGGACTTTGAGAGTTACTTTGTATGAAGAAGACTACATAATCTAATATTAAAATGCTGAGAAAGAAATAGAAGGAGGAGGGAGATGGAGAGGGAAATGGAGAGAAAGAAAAGAAGAGAAAAAAAGGAAGAGGGGTCAGGGGAGAAGAAAAATAGAGAATAAAAAAGAAGCAGGTGGAAAAAATAAAACAAATCATGTCTATATTTAGAATTTATGCATGCTGAAGCTTAACTCTTAGGCCTGTGTTTGACTAAAGAAGGTAGACAGGGAAGTGTAGGCCAGAATACAGAGAAGACAAGGTGGACAATAAGTCTATTGGTTTTGGAATGGTGACTGAATATAATGTATGTCCATTGCATGTACATTTATCCATATATTGAATGAAGTAAGAGTTCTTTGGAGAAAAGAGTTGCAGCATCAAATAAATTTGGTTTATTAACCTTTTAGCAGAAATTAAGAAGGGGGTATTGTGGGTATTCAAAGTATTGAGAAAAATGCAAGAATTTTCCCCCCTTTATTTATTAAGGTATTACATATGTGTCCTTATCCCATCAATCCCCCCAACCCCCAGTCATTCTCTCTCCCCTGTTGTCTATGTCCATTGGTTAGGCTTATATGCACACATACAAGTCCTTTGGTTGATCTTCTCCCCCTTTCCCCTCCCCTCCCCTCCCTTCCCTCTTAAGTTTGATGGTTTGATCGATGCTTCTCTGTCTCAGGATCTGTTTTTGTTCATCAGTTTATGTTGTTCAATATACTCTGCAAAATAAGTGATATCATGTGATATTGGTCTTTCTCTGACTGGCTTATTTCACTTAGCATAATGCTCTCCAGTTTCACCTATGCTATTGCAAATGGTAAGAATTCCTTCTTTTTTTATAGCAGCATAGTATTCCATTGTGTAGATATACTACAGTTTTTTAAACCACTCAGATGCTGATGGACACTCAGGCTGTTTCATGCTGCTATGAACATGGGAGTGCATATATTCTTTCTGATTGGTGTTTCTAATTTCTTGGGGTATATTCCTATAAGTGGGATCACTGGGTCAAATGGGAGTTCCATTTTTAGTTTTTTGAGGAAACTCCATACTGTTCTCCAAAGTGGCTGCACCAATCTGCAGGAAGGTTCCTTTTTCTCTGCATCCTCACCAGCACTTGTCATTTGTTGATTTATTGATGATAGCCATTCTGACAGGTGTGAGATGGTACCTCGTTGTTGTTTTGATTTGTATCTCTCAGATGATTAGTGACTTTGAACATGTTTTCATATCAAATTGAATATGTTAAAATTTTGATTCATCCAATAATAAATCATGGAAAATGATTCTATGATTTAGGACATTTCAAGCACAACTTTTTTTTTAATTTTCATAATTTTATAGGGATGACATTGTTAATAAAATTATATATCGTATGTATATTGCATTGTGTATTCACCACCCAAACTTGTGTTTAAATATCAAACTTGCCTGTGTTAAAAACACTATTTTCTAATTGATAAGTTGAATAATCAGGAACATATTAAGTAGTATAAATAAGAATAAAGTAAGTTTATCATCTTCCTTAAAGTTGTTTTATTTGCTCCATCTATTTTCTGTTTTTACTAGAGGCCCAATGCACAAAATTCATTCAAGAGTAGGCCTTCCTCCCCCAGCTGCCAGCACCGGCTTCCCTCTGGCATCGGGACCAGGCTGCCGGCAGGCACCAGGGACCTGGGCTTCCCTGGCAGCTGTGGCTTCATTTGGAAGGTTGTCTGGAAAGATGTCTGGTATAATTAGGATATTACACTTTTATTGTTATAGATTATTTGCTCTAATGTATTGAATAATTTACCATGTACACTTAAGTTACAGTATCTTTAATTCCTAGCCCAAGGCTAATGCAATAATATTTGGTAATGTAAAATTACCTGGTGAATATTCATATATGTAGAATTATGAATCAATTAAAAGGCACACATTAGAATATTTTGTTATGAAGGTTAAAGAATACCAGAATGCAAAACAGAAAAATTTGAAAATATCTATGGTTTATCCCTTGAGTATTGAGAGATCCTATACCCTATAGCATTCAATGTCCTGTTTATCAACTTAAGAGCTGGATAGCGGTCTGTATGTGCTTTGCATTGGAATAATTAAATAATTTTTTTGATAATAACAATATTGGTCTTCTAGAATTTTGAAAATAAATTAAAAATAGAAAAGTTTCTGTTTTGCTTCCATTTAAGTACTTTTATAGACCCATAGCCCAATTTTTAAAGGAAAAAAATCAGCAAAATGTAACTAATAAAAAATGATGTAGCTGTATCATAACTATCTGGTTTAGCAGTGCAAATATTAGTTAAAGGATTAAGTGGTAAAGAAATCATGTTCTCATTCAGACTTCCTAACTTTAAAGAATGACTAACACATACAAGTCCAACCTTTGGTGATGCATTGATCTCTATCTGTGCATCATTGCCGTCATCTCTAAAAAGAGGACACTATTATTTGTTGTGATCACTAATTGAATTATTAATTCAGGATACTAAGAGGAGTGTCCAGCACATAAAAACTGCTCAACAAATAATCACTAGTTTTTATCTCCTAACCACTTCACTTTTACAAATACAGGTCCACACAATTATTTGTTGAAGGTTTTATATCTAATGTGTGACCTAGTTAACATTTGCAATAAAATCTATTTGGACCTCAGGATTTATGCTTTATTTGAGCTCCATTTTAAGGGCAACAGCATAGTTATTGACTAGTCTGAAATGCAAGCAAAACTGTAAGAAGAAAGAAGTCAAACACCTGGAAAACCCATACACTGGGTAATCCATTTCTGAATGAGAGTTTGAGAAAAGAGTTAAGCTCAGCGAATTTAGTGCTGCAACTAAGAAAAAAAAATTGTAAGAGGCTCATGTTAGGCTTATTTGTGGAATTGTATTTAAATTATGTCTTTTAAATTGTGGCGGCATCTTGCTATTATAGTTTGGTACAAGAGAAATAAATACAGTTTTCTAAGAATACCTTTGAAGGTGACATACTTAATTCTAAAATACAAATACCCTATTGCTATTCTATTTAACAACAATAACAACAAAAAGGTGTCTGTGTGTATATAATCAGCCAGTTTTGTACAACATTTAAATGCAGTACCTGTTTAAAAACATTGAAAGCAGCTGCAGACATGTAAATTAAATTCTCTGGTCTGTTCTTCTTATTCACCTTGTCAATTTCCCCATAGAGCAGTCTGCTTAGCATTTTATCTGCTTTTCCTACTTTAAGATTAACATAAGGCATGAGAAAAAGCAACTTTTAGATTTGAGGTTCTGCTCTGTGTTTCAAAAGGGTAATTGTTTATCTTGTGGCAATTTTGTTCCAATCTTGTTCTGTTTATTTAACACCAAATAGGGATAAAATGTTTTAATAGAGTTATAATACTCAGAATTCTTATTAAAAAGTATTTTATACTTTTACAATTAAAATCAATGCATTTTATTTTCTTCTTTAGTTATAGAAACTAAAATTTATGCTAAAAGAAAGTATTTGTAGAATGAACATCTGGATTCTCCAAGTGAAATCTTTTCAACTTACTACAGAAGTTTATGATTTTATTTATTTTTGATATTTGGTATACACTGAGTGGCCAGATTGTTATGATCTCTGAATATTATATATATATTATATATATATAAAATAATCTGAGTGGCCAGATTATTTTTATTATAGGCCCAGTGCATGAATTTGTGCATGGGTGGGGTCTGGCCAGCCTTGCCAGGGGGAGGGGACACGGGCAGTTGGCCAGCCTGCCTGCTGGTCAAACTCCTGGTCAAGGGGACAATTTGCATATTAGCTTTTTATTAATATAAATACACTGAGTGGCCAGATTATTACACATTCAGAGATCATAATAATATGGCCATTCAGTGTATATGTATTCATATGAGATACTGTATATAAAAATTACTACATATATATATATAAACATTTATATAGTGTGCTACTTACATCATTTTGTAGAGGGCTATACTCACTTAACTATGTCATTTCAATGTCATGTTACTAAACATTTCAAATCTGATTTATTTCACTATTTTTAAATTAATAATGTCCTTGTAGCTGTTAAAATAATGCTTTAAGGAGTACTTTTTCATTATGATAGAAATCTATCATTAGTGATTTATTTGCATGCATTTAATTATTTTTGTAGTTTTAAGATCTAATACCGGTCATTTCATTTCTTCTTCTTCTTTTTAATCCTCACCAAATTATATATTTCCATTGTTTTATAGAAAGAGAGAGCAGGGAGGGAGGGAGAGAGGGAAAGAAAGAGAGAGAGAGAGAGAGAGAGAGAGAGAGAGAGAGAGAGAGAGAGAGAGAAACATTTATTGGTTGCCTCCCATATATGTCCAGCCTGGGATTCAAACCTGCCATCTTATTGTGTGTATATGAGATGACACTCCAACCAACTAAGCCACATGGCCAGGACACACCGGTCATTTCTATTATTTATATTTTCTATTCATGTCCAACACATTAACATTGCCTAGTGCATCAGTTTTGTTGTGTGTTTGTTGTTGTTGTTGTTTTTGTTGTTGACTATTAAGGCCACCAAACCCAATTTGAGGACAAAATAGGGCATAGACTAAAATATAAAACAAAGTAAATCTTTCACTATAAATTGTTAATCCCTTGTCTCTGCATCTGTTGTAGGTATTCTGTCTTAGTCCATTATTTGTCTTCAATTTTGTTTGCTATATTAACTGGCATAAAGTTCCTTTTTACTCATAGACTAACAATATATGTATGTTTTTCTTTTGATTCTATTTATTTAAATAAAATCTAAATAAATAATGCCTTTTTAAGGTATTAGCTCTTGGTGGTTTCATTTTTATATAGTTCTTAACATTTTTACTAATTCATCTTACATCTTGTTTGGCTTAATAGTAAGAGTGCAGTAGGAGAAATAATTGCTCTACCAATAATAACCAATCATTAGCCAAGATTTTTTTTTTTTTTTAAAGACTCTTTTTAAATGTTAGTTTTGTAATATCACAATGAGAGCACAGTGGTGTGTGATTAGTTGGAAAAGCTTTCTTGGAGAAGGTCATTAATTAAAGGTTAATTAGATAATTAAAAACAATGTGTTTAAAGTTCTTTGTAAACTTCAATGTACTTACTCTCAAATGTAATGTAAATAATGTAAGTTATCATTATTGATGCTACTAAATATTCTCTCCTTTTTTCTCATATCACTGGCAATGAATGCCTGCAGCACTAAATTATAATTCCTTCTTTGTAATCAGATCAAACAGAAACATTATAGAATTATAATGAAAAAGAATATCAGGCACTTGTAGCAGGGTTTATATTACTTATTCTAATGTAGCTCAAGTTAATGGTTTTATTCAGTCTCATGTGTCTGTTAGCTTGTTTTTTTTATATGTAATTTTTTAAAGAGAGAAGGGAATGAAATATGTGTGTTATTCTGCATTCAGAATGTTTATCTGTTGACATCTTACCTTGTATTTATTTACCAACTTTGTCATTAATAGTCAAAGTAAAAGTATTGGTGGGTATAAGTTGAACTTAATTAAATGTAAAAAAGGCATTAAATTACCGTATTTTTCAGACCATAAGACGCTCTGGACCATAAGACGCACCAGTTTTTAGAGAAGGGAAATGAAGAAAAAAAGATTCTGAAACAAATAGTGTCCTAAAATATTTTATGTGCATTAAAACCCAACATCACAGTCATAAACACATGTAATCAACCCTGTAAAGTAAACAGCAGCATTTAGAACCATTTTAGAGCCGGGCAAGCACACAGAGACCACACAGAGCCGGGCAAGTAAAAAAACTTTTTTTTTAAAGTATATGTGTAGGCTATATTTGGACCATAAGATGCACTTTTTTCCCCCCAGAAGTGGGGGGAAAAAGTCCCTGCGTCTTATGGTCCGAAAAATACGGTATTAACAATGAAATTTTATCTTAAAATTTTTACCTTTAAAGAAAATTTTTCCTTTAGAAACTTTTACATATTTTATCTCAAAATGAATAATTTCAAGCTTTGTTTATATTAGCATATCAGTTAAAGAAGTAATTTGCAACTCTATTAACATCTAAGTATAATAATTTACCAATGTGTAGACAAATATTTACATTGTATTAATATAATTCTGAAATAATAATAGAGTAGTATACTTTTTAATTTTATTTTTTAAAATATCTTTTTTATTGATTTCAGAGAGGAAGGGGGAGGGGAAAAAAGAGAAAAATCAATGATGAGCGAGAATCATTGATCAGCTGCTTCCTCCCATGCCCCCAACTGGGGATTGAGCCCACAACCTGGAATCAAATGGTGACCTCCTGGTTCATAGGTCATCTCTCAACCATTGAGCCATCCTGGCTGGGCAAGTAGTAAGTTTTTTAAGTTGCTTATTTTAACATCCTACAAAACAAGACTTATCTATGGCTATCTGTTCTGCATTGCAGTCAAGAAACTAGGATATAAAACTTCTTGACATAGTTAATTTTGCAAAATTACTGTTTCCATCTTTGTATATTTTTCCCCTCTTTTCCAGAATCTGAGAGTCTAGTTAACATCTAAGGTTTCTGTAGCTGGCAAAAGCTCATCCTCCTTAGAAAATAACTAAAGCATAATGAATAAAAAAATTATAAAGTGTAGCCTTCATTTTTAAAGTTTACTTGCATGCTGTCTTTTCAGTTATCACAAATAGGCAATTATTTTCCCTACTGTATCTGTGAATTCAGAAGCAATTGTAACCTGAACAGTGCGTAAGCAAAATGCTTATATCTAGACCAAATAGGCAGATGTGATAAATGGTGTGCAGAAAAAAATATTTTTCCTAACTCAGCAACTTGAGATAATTTGGATTTGCTAAACTTGGTATAATTATATAGCAGTCTATTGTACATGGTGATATTAATTATTTAAAGCTATATATATTACAATGTCTGCCTCTATGCTTTTTCTAATTAATATTCTTGTCCCTAAGACCTGCGTCTCTGGTAAATAGGAAGTGTTCAATAACTAATTTATTTTTGAATGAAATACTTAGGTAAACCTTTTGAAATTCTAGAGAATTTCTATTGCCTTATTTTATGAAATACCTATTCATTATATCTGTGTTTTTTAGTAGGATATTTAAAAAAAAGAGCCCCAGAACATATATTGATCATCATCTTACACAAATTAGCCTTTATAGATGTCCTACACAACTAATAAATCAGCCTTTAAAAACCTTCCAATTTCCTCAGCCTACCTCACTCAAGAGGAAAAATAAAAGAAAAATTAAAGGGAAAGATCATGTGTATGTAAATACATACTCTGCAATGAGCTCATCGCCTCAGGTTAGATTTCCACTGAAGTCACAGCAAGCCAGAGCTAGAAAAGCCACCGACTCTTCTCCTCAGGAATTTGTTTGACTGCAACATGTAAACCAGGACTAACTAGACTTTTGGCTTTTATTCTGTAGAGGAGTAGAAAGCCTTTCAAGGAGATTTGAGCAAGAAACAAAAAGCTCAGGTTTATGTTTTAGAGAAGTCAGTCACTATAGCTACCTTGCGAAGAGTGAATATAAATGGTAAGACACCAGAAGGCCAATCATGGGGAAAATAAAAAGAAAATGAGATCCAGACCAAGGCGGTGGTATTGGGAATGGAAAGACCGGATGGATGTGAGAAAGCCTAGGTGGTAACAGAAGTGAGAGCCCACAGCAAACCCAGGTCTTCACTCTGCTTATTGCTTACATGGAACAAGAGCACAGAGCTTGGGGGAGGGGGGTGATGGGATAGAGGATGAAGTTCCATTTCAGAATATTTGAAGATTTTTCTGCATTTTAGACAAGGTGAGCAATAGTGAAAGTAAAAATAAAAACCACACATATAATCTCCCCCCCCCTTTTTTTTTTTTATATAGATGCATTCACATGAAATAATTTTGTAAGAATATAAATATAGTTTAAATAAAATGGTGATCATGGTAAATAGGTAGGCTTATAAACTGTTCTTTTTATTTCAATTTTATTTTATTATATACATTTTTTGATCCTCACCTGAGGATAATTTATCAATTGATTTTTAGAGACAGTGGAAGGGAGTGGGAGAGACAGAGAGAGAGAGAAACATCGATCTGAGAGAGACACAGCAATTGGTTGTCTCCCACTCCTACCCTGACCAGGGTCGGGGATTGAACCTGCAACCCAGATACAGGTACTTGCCCTTTACTGGAATTAAACCCGCAATCTTTCAGTATGCATGCCTATGCTCTAACCACTGAGTGAAATTGGGTAGGACTAAATTTTATTTTAAATATCATATTGGTAAAGTTAGGCTGCCATAAGAAAATGCCATGGACCGAACAAATTAAAGAAATGTATTTTCTCAATTCTTGGAGGATTGAGATCAGGGTGCTTCATGATCGGGTTGTAGTTAGTACTCTCTTCCTGACTTGCAGATGGCTGTCTTCTCATTATAATCACACCTGGTGAGAGAGAGGATCTTCTCAGGTATCTCTTGTAAGGCAACTTTATGAGAGCTTACCTCATAACCTGACCTAACACTAATCAAGCCAGAAATCGATCATGTAAAGATATCTAGAAAATTCATCCATAATTCAAAATTTAGAAACATTCTAGTAAATGACAACTGAGTCATGATGAGCATTTTGCCTATTATGAATAATGCTGCCATGGATAATTTAACTCTTAGAGAAAATTATTTCTGTGTACATTTATAATGGATATCTAGTTGTCAATGGAATGTTAGCTAATCCAGCATGTATATAGCCAGCCTTAGTACATAATGTTAACAGTTTACCAAAACCTGTGGCAGGTTGCAGTCACACTAGCAGTATATAAGAGTTTCAGTTATTTTACATTCTCAGATGGTATCCAGCTTCACTTCTCAGACCACTCATTTCTAGAAAATTTTCATAATCTCTCTAGGAGATGCCTATATTGTAAATCTCTCTAATATATTAAAAAGATAAAATATGAAGAAAATTCTTCTCAGTATGTATTGATAACAGCAGTGGTCCTGAATGAAATACTTCAGTAAGTTAGAAAAAAGTACCCACTTATGATGTGCTGTGTTCAGATGCCTGACCCACTAGCTTTATTTTAGTAATTTCATTTTCTGCCTTAGGGTAGAAAGACATCAACTGACAATGATTGGGTAAAGCAGGAAGAGAGGAATCATTATGACTGGCATTAAACAAATCATGGTATCTTATAGAAGAGAAGTGGTTGATTGTAAGATCTACCATTTACCACGGGTTTATATATGCCATAACCTCCCCTCCCCCCCCCCAAAAAAAAAAAAAAACCCACACACACACAAAAAGAAAACATGTGTCTTGTTAATTCTCTCTTTAGCCATGGAAGAAAGATATTTGCATTTATACCTTACAGATGAGGAAATAGAAATTTAGAAAGTTTAAATATTAGTACCTTCAACTTTCTCAGTCAATCATTAGCAGAGATAGAATATTCCCCCAATATATTTTAATTCCAAAATTAGGCATTTTAAAGTTTATTATGTATAATGAGATAATCTTTCTATCTGGGTGGTGACAAATGAATCAATATAGAATACCTATATCCATGACGTCAGGGTTTATAAAATGTGTATACATTTATAATTAAAAGATGGCTAGTTTATAAAATAACCCAATGGTCACATGACTCATAGAACTTTTCCAAAATCACTGATTTTATCTTTGGAATGTATTGACTTATATATCTATATCTCAAAATAAGAAATATTTTAGGAGATTAGGAGATGATGTGAAATTAAATTATGATTCTGTATTTCTGTTTTCCAGAACTGTAATGAGATCAATAAGCAGAATGAATGCTTTTCCAGAGGTAAGTAAAAAAAGGCATGTGACCTTATATTATTGAGCTCAGGGAACAGCTTACAATGACTAATGTTTTTATACAGCCATCTGAAAGTACTAAAAAGTAAATTAAAGTGTGTAATGTTTGATTTAATGTCAAATTTCAGAGTTGAAGGCATGACTTTAATTGGACTGTGCTTAGTTATACAAACTACAATCGACATCACTCAGCAATAGTACAATTAATGTAACATATCCTTTAATTTCTTTTCTCTTTGCTTTTTATTTGTTGTTTAAAGTGTTGTTGTTTTTTTAATTGTTGACACTATTACAGATGTCCCCCATTTTCGCCCCTTTGCCCACCTCCACCCAGCCTCTGCCCCTCCTGCCATGGCCTTCACCACACTGATGTCTGTGTCCCTGGGCTATGCATACATGTTCTTTGGATTATCTCTTCACCTTCTTTTATCTTAAAATCAGTTTTGAAGTATGAAAGAATGAGAACCCAAATCTTCAAACCTTTTAGTTCCCCCTAAAAATATGCTGTGTATGAAATCAAATGATTGAAATAGTAATATTGAAGTATATTGTACTGGGATTACAATATTGTATTAAATATTGTATTAAATATTATAATTAGGAATTATGTTGTAATTGTAAAAATAATTTTCAGGATTCTTCTAGAGATTTAGGGAATATCTCATGTTACAGAATTATAACATTAGTGTCAGAAGGTCATCAAGTATAACATCTTACTCATCTAAATCAATCTCAGAATGTAATCCACGGCTCACTTTAAAAAAACCACAACAACAAACATAACTAAAACACAATGTTAGTCCAACTGCAGAAGTGATATCTCAAACAGACCTCGCTGACTCACAGCCTTCTTCTCTAACATCATCTGCATGGACTGTGGCCTTGGCCTTGGCAAAAGGCCACTCAACTGTGAGACAACACTAATCATCATGACTTAGATACAAACCAAAATAAATGTTTGTAACTACTCTAGACTTTAGGTCATTTTATTTTTTTAATAATTGTCAAATGTTCAAAAGAGAAATTTCAGAATTAGTTATTCTATAATAAAGTGGTTCTCAACTGGGACAAAACTCCCTCTAGAATTATTCTGGAAATACTTAGAGAATTTATTATTGTCACAATGACTGTGTCTCAGCTCTCCAAGGATATTAACAGGATATATGATTTAGATGGATTTTTTTTATTATACAACCAATTTGTTCCAAGTTGATGCTAAAGAACACCAAACATGTGATGGAAAGAAAATAAAGTAAGAAATCCAAATCATTTGGACTTCACTCTTTATGTCCTATTTAAATAGGGTGACCTGTACACATAAATTATTTAATTTTAGTATGCCTCAATTAACTTCATTAATGAAAATAGATAATAGCTACTTAATAGTTTTATTTTTAGAATATAATATTTTAAAAAATATTTGAAAATGAGCTGGATAATCTCTTTATAGTATCTTTACTCCATTTTATGTCCTCTACTCCTAGTATATTTCTAACTCACTTTCTTTGCCTGAAAATGAAAGTTTCAACCTCCCTAATTAGCAGTATTTTTCTTACCTTGCAAAGCCCAGTTAATTATCCCTGATGCAATTAGACATAATTGATTCATAGCTGCCTTTTTACATTATCTAAATCATGCCTTCATATTATTTTTGGAGTTTATTAGTGTATATACAATCTATTTGTTACTAGTTTTTAATTTCCTTAGGTGACAAAATGATGCTAATATAAATTGTTATTGATATGGAAGAAAACATGACATAGTATTTTGAAAACATCGTTTCAAATTGTTTAAATGTAGTACTTTTAATTTTGTTAAAGTATGTATATATGATAGTCTTCCCAATAATTTATGGCCTTAATCTAATTATGACAAAACATCAGATAAAACCAAATTGAGAGCCATTCATCAAAATTCTTGGCCAATAACTTTTGAAGGTGTCAATGTTTTGAAAGTCAAGACTGAAGTGTATTATAAATTGCAAAAGGTTAGGGGGAAGTACAACCAAATAAAATATTTCTATATAGAATCTTAGAACCAAAATAGAACATTAGTAGAAAATTGAAGACATGTAAATAAAGTATGTAGTTTAGTTAAGAGCATAATAGCAATATTAATTCCATAATTTTGAACATTGAATCATGATTATGTTAGATATTAATATTAGGGGAATAAGGGTAAACTGTATACAAAAATTCTCTCTATAGCTTTGAAACTCTTCCTTAAATCTAAACTCATCAAAATAAGTTAAAAAATAATTTAGTATGTTTAACAACATATAAAATGGCTAAAAGTAAATATGCTTACTGTTCGTTATTATTCAGTAGATGGTAGGATTGGTTGTTGATTTTCCTTAGATATTTATAATTTTTATGTTTTAAAATAATAATTAGCATAAACTAAAAATGTGTAACTAAATGAAAAATCAAAATATAAAGTGTCATGTGCAAAATAATGGAGCACTCACCACCCTCATGTACTTTTTTCATTAGAAAAAGATTGGCTGAACTCAATTTAGTATCCTATCTAGTTATTATGATTGATTCTTTTTTACTCTTGAAGTGTTCTTTCTGTGCTAGTAGACTCTTGAAGAGTCTTAAAGGGTCTACTAATTCATAATTACATTAAGTTGGATATATTGTATTATAAATGATTTTTTATTTTTTTAAATAAATCCTTAGTTTATTTTAAAATTATTGTTTCAAAGTTATAGTAATTACATAGCTTTACCCTATTGGGTCTCTCTTAGTTCAATTATTCTTTTAAAAAATTTTCTTGATTTAAAAATATTCTTTTTAAAATATTTATATTTTGATTGATTTCAGGGAGGAAGGGAGAGGGAGAGATAGAAACATCAATGATGAGAGAGAACCATTGATCTGCTGCCTCCTTCACACTCTCCACTGGGAATGGTGCCTGTAACCCAGGCATTTGCCCTGATGAATTGAACCTCCACCTCCAGATACATAGCTGGATGCTCAACCACTGAAGCATGCCTGCTGGGTTTATTCTACAGTTTTTATCAAATACCTATATTTGCCTATCTAATTTATTCTTTCCCTGAAATTTACCATCATTTTTCTCTATCACTTTTTTTTTAATTTCCATACAGATTATTTATTTCTTGGTTTACTGTTAATATCTTTGATCTCTTTTCTATTTCCTGTGGAGAAGGCATAGACGTTCCTTGCCACAATAATCATGGTTTTCATTCTATTAAGTGTGCTGATATGCATAGGGTGACTTTTGCAATTTTTGTTAAATGTTATGGTTTGTGCACTACACTGCATGGGTGAATAGATAGCTAAGCATTGCACTTGGCTTCTGAACCACTTTTCTGCCATTTCACTCCTAAGAATTGTCAGACACTTCTGTTTTATTACCATAAAGTTTTACCTAGGATTTTTTTTTTTGCCATCCTTAAAGATCAATTTCAGTCCCCAATATAGTGCTCAGCAATTCAAAAGTTCACTAATTCTAATTTGCATAAAATTTCATAAGACATCTGTAGCTCTTTGTCTCTATTCTCTGTGTCCATTGGTTAGGCTTATATGCATGAATACAAGTCCTTTGGTCGATCTCTCCCCCTCCCCCCACCCTCCCTTACCTTCTCTCTGAGGTTTGACAACCTTTTTTTAAAGAGGAAATAATAAAAGTAGATAATTGTGTTCTCAACACTTCCATATATTCAAAATGTATACACACACTGCTATGATATTGTAATAATTGAACCATGGAAATCAGCAATAGTCAGGGGCATTGATATGGCACACTCAGTCCCCCATTTTAGTTCGATGGAAAAAGATTTCTTAAAGCATTTGAAGTAGAGGAAACTGTTTGGCAATATAAAACCTCATATTACAATATAATTTGGAGTTTAGAGAAGAGGATATTGGTGGTAAATGAGATGGTAAATGAGAGATGGATAAAATCTTACATTTTTTTTTGCTTCTGAAACACATTAATCCCAGCACTAATTTATAATTTGAAAAGCATTGAGAATCTCAATAACTTTGATTATGGTGGGTTAAATCTGGAAGTCAACATAAAAGTTAAGCAGTTAATTATTAGTTCATTTAAAAATAACAATAATAAACACGGTAGAGTTAGCATACATTACATTACCAGTATTATACAAAACATAGCTATATTTCCAAAGTGAAAACTTAGTGTAAGGAGCTACATTGTTTTACTTTTAAAATAAATTCTCTATAAAATTATAATAGAAATTAACACCATTCCCAAACATGCTTCTGCATTTTATTTATTACAATATTGTTTTGGTTGAAGTACTTGGAAAGAACTTTATCTCAGAATTATGTGTAGTTGGGAAGGAAGGAGTATGGTAATAGACATTTTTAATAATTGTGGATTTTTTAATATGTCAAAATTTGATAAGAAGTAGTTTCATACAGGTTAGTTGCAATATGAATTATAAATGTATTTTCTATTAAAATACATTTGTCTGTCTTGAATCTTGAAAATACCATTTACCCAGATTTTTTTATTCTAAACTTTCTGCATTGGTTTTTGGAAAATATTGGTCACTGGGTCATGCATGTCTTTCAAATATATTACTTATTTTACTATACAATATCAAAAATTCACAACACCATTCTAATATGATAAGCTTTTATTAAAGTGTAAAACTTATAGCGGATACAAGTTTTCAAGAACTCTTTTATTTTATTTTTTTGGTTGCTTGAAAGCTCAAATTTTATCATTGGGAACACATATTACCAATTGTTTTTCTTGAAGTGGTACCTACAGTTAGTTCATTTTGAAAACATGTCTACTATTTGGGAGAATCCTTTATCCAGGATTGACTAATGATAGTTTTCCTATTAGTCATTCAACCAAGTACAAATGCAATTTCATAAAAATTTATGTTAAAGTAGTGTTTCATTTAGAGCTATTAGTTCACTACACAGCATATTCAACTGCACAAGTTCCTTTTCTTGAGAGAGCCAACACACTTGGTATGCAGCAGAATTGCTGTATATGTGCTTCTCATGTTTTCACATAGAAAATGACATGTCATAGAGACTTAATACAATTAATAATTTTTACTATTTAGGACATTCTAAGTGAAATTTGCTTCTTCCTCTTTTTGTGTGTGTGTGTGTGGGGGAGGCAAGCTCATGTGGTAAAGGATACAGTGACTACTTTCTCCACTCCATCACTACTGCTGTGATTCATGCTAAGGCATGAGCAGTTTATGTGTCCATGTTGTTGAGCCATCGGTATTAATGTCAGGACAATAAAATATTTGGTAACTACCTTTGTATTATTATGCAAATAGTTTTGACTGCCCAGATCTCTTTAAAGTATTCCTGAGACCCCAAGAGGTCTATGAATAATGCTTTGAGAACCACAGTTGTAAAGAAAATTCCACTATATCTTATGAGCCGCACAGGCTCTTTAATATTTTTTAGCAAAGGACTGATGTGGGCATAATTATGTTTAAAATATTGACTCTAAATTTTGAGAAAAAACTCATCACCATCCTAAAATATATCCTTTTCAAATTAGATATGTAAGATCTAAATTGGCAGCAGGCCAACATCTTCTAAAACAACTTCAATAACACAACTAGCCATGGAGGCACAGAAATCTAGGAACTAACAATGTTACTGTGAACTAACAATGCAAGCTAAGAAAGCAAAGCACATTAGTTTGCTGAACAAATGCAATTATAAAAACAGTAAGAGGGAACTTTATTTCAAGAGTGAATGTCATAAATCCATCAACTTGGGTTCAGATATTCATGGTAAGGTAGAAGTCATTATCATGCCAAGGGTGAAGGAACCAAAGAAAAAATGGGTTTCTAAAGCTAAGTGAGACATGGAATTTTGAAGAGGGGCCTCTTGGTAGGACATAAAACTGATGTCAGAATAGGAAGTGAGCACATGTGAAATATCTCCACATTTGTTTTCTCGCACCTTCTCATCTTTGCTTATATTTCCATGGCTGGACCCAATCTGAAGCTGACTGTAAAGAAAGCCTAAATGAAGTAATACTCCATGGGGCTTGGCCTTCATTTCACAAACCAGGGAAGAGAAAGTGAATAATGGATTCATGGGGAAGGATGTAAATGAAAAATAACCAGTACCTTGTTCTCTTCAAGTTTGGTCCTATTGGTTTTATCTTTTCCTAAGGTCATGGTAATCATAGGGAATTGGTAAATTTAGAGTAGATTGGGATTTATTCTAAATTAGAGGTCTGATGCACAAAGATTCCGGTAAGAATAGGTCTTTATTCCTCTGGCTACCAGCATCACCTTATTTCTGGCCCAGAGCCACCTTTCACCTCTTGCCTTGTTGCATCAATTTGCATATTCCCTCCTTATTGGCTCTTCAGCTTTGTCTCAGAGTTATGGTCAATTTGCACATTCCATCTTTATTATGTAGGATAAGGCAGAACTGTGGTTCTGAGGGTTTTGTAAAAGGTGTAAAATATAAGATAATCAGATTTTTAAAATAGCTTTGTTGGATTTGGGGAAATATTTAGGGTTGCTCATATAAATGGTAAGGATTGGGTGTAATTTATGATACAGAATTAGGTAATATATACTTTTAGCTCTCATTTCCTTACCAAGATCATCGAGTTATTTGGTAAAATCTGATTTATCAGTGTCCACAGGTAAAGTGGTTGACATATGCAACCCTTGATTTGCCTCTTGAAGTCATAATTCTGGTCATAGAGAAAGTTCACAAAATCCAAGATACATAATGAAGCTTAGACTGTTAAGGATTTCTGAATGCATGTCAGAGATGATAAAAAGAAATGCTTAGAATATAAGGAGACTTTTGGGGGATTGTTCCAGAACAAAAAGTAGAGCGTTAGTAGTTGCTTTATTTTTCCTTTACTGAGAACATTCTTTCTGTGTATCCTCAACTCCACCCTCACCTCCCAAATCCTATAACTTGCACTTGGTGAAGGTAAAGTGATTGAGCACTGGAGAAGTGAGGTCTGGCTTATAAAACCTTTGTACAAGAATCGCTAAGCCAAGGGTGAACCTGAAGAATTTCTGACATCAATGGTTATTAGCAACAAGGAAAAGTCAATAAAATCTCTTAAAGGCTTCCTTTCCGCAGTATCTATTTCTGTGAACATAAGTCCCTACAGGTTCATGCTACATGAGAGATTGTCCATGATAAGTTACACTGACCACTTCAAAGTTGGTCAAAGAAATAGAACTGAGCATTTTGAAATAGTGATTTTCAAAAATTCAGAAAAGTTACTTTCAAAAGGGAAGCATGTGCAGTTTAGCCAAACAACTAATAGCCTCTTAGCTCCTGCATTGCAAATGTAAGCAAGCATGCTGTGTTGGTGGTATAGTGGTGAGCATAGCTGCCTTCCAAATGTAAGCAAGCAGGATGATATTCTGATCAGAATACAAATAAATGTTTTCATTATTGAAAAACTAAGTTTGGGCATATTGTACTTTTTAACCTCAGATTAATCTTGCTATGAGAATCCCATTGCAATTGCAGTTTTAATATACTGTTAAGTATTTAATAGCCCAAATCTCTGAAACAAGGGCTTCATATAGTGTCATGTTCCTTTTAGAACTTAGCTCTAACTAACTTTTGACAAGTAAATGTATAAAACCTATTATAAAAAGAATTCAACACGTCAAAACTCTGAAACATGAAATATGTTTCCCCTAAAGTTGTACCTCCCTTGATGTGCTGCCATTGTCAAAATATCTTCTGTTATTGTCAACAAGGACTATTACTTTAAATATAATTCTTATATTTAACCCAACACACGAGTGTTATTAAAATATTAGAATGAAACCAAAAGAAGCAAACAAAAAGTATAACTATCTAAAAGCATCACTTAAAATGTCATTGTGTTGCAATTCTAATTTTTTTCTGTGCAATGTTTTATTTACTTTTACTTTCCAATTTACTTTTATTTTTCTAGAATTGGGCCTTAAGGAAGGTTACTTAAATCATTCTACCGCACTCATATCAATGTTTCTGAGGCTCACATCACATTTATTTTGAGAAAAATATGGAAACAGAAATGCCAAGTGCCTGGCTTATTCCTTTCTGGTGTAGGAGGTAGAATTATCAGGGATGGCAAAGCACAAGCATATGCTCCACAAATGTCTCGCTCTCATGACTAAATGGAAGGCCCTGACAAATACCTTCTTGATATTCACACAACACCCCGCCATACATGTCCCCAGACTTCGCAATATAGCTTACATATGTAAAGTTAAATGAGGCAGAATTTTTCAGATGTTCTTCATTTTAATGTGTGTGTATGTGTGTGTGTGTGTGTGTGTGGAGGGTGGCTTTGAGTTGATTTGCTTAAATAAAAAGAAAGAACATTTTGCTTTCATGGAGCTGCACCCAGGGATTTGTGTTGTTGGTTCTAGGAAAATAATACCGAGGAAGCATATTTTGGGGATTCTTTCCAGTTAATAAACCAATTATTGAGCCTAGAGTATATCACAGAGCTTAGCTCCCACAGCTTCCCCTGGTCAATAGAAAAAGGAGAGATTAAAAGTGTCTCAGATTTATTCTTTTTACTTTTTAAAATATCACTTTATTGGTTAAGGTATCACATATTTGTCATCATCCCCCCCATTCCCATCCCAAACCCCTCCCTACGTATGCTCTCACCCCCCTGTTGTCCATGATCACAGGTTAGGCTCATATGCATGCACACAAGTCCTTTGGTTGATCTCTCTCCCTTATCCCCACCCTTCCCTACCTTCCCTCAGAGGTCCGACAGTCTGATTGATGCTGCTCTTGTTCATCGGTCTACATTGTTCATCATTTCCCCTGTATGAGTGAGCTCACATGATACTAGAAATACACTTATAAGAACCGAAAATGAGACAAGCAATAATGGTTATGCTGAGAGGCATATGAATCAGTCTATAGAGAGTTTCTTTCTAAGGAGAGCTCTATTTGAAATGCAGCCAGTGCTGTTGACAGAATAATCCTGCTATGTTATTTTTCAATTATACAATTATCACTAGACAGGAGTCAGAAGTAGTTTAAAAATTCTAATAATTAACACATCTCTCATCTGAACAACAGATTTCTGAGGCTTTTACCTGTTCCATGGCTACCAGGCTGCATAGCCTATGCCTGGATATTCTGATAGTCTGTTCATTAGGGAAAAACAACTTTTTTTTTTTTCCAAATTCCCAAAACATTTGAGAATTATAGTCCACTAGCTTGTTGTTTCCCAGTGCTTAAAAACCATTCATACACTTGAAGGGAATTTCCCTATATTTGTGCTGGGCATAGCACACTTGAATGTTACACACTTATGTCCATGCTTTGGAGAACAGCATATGTAGGGTGGCAGTTAGTGATTAAGCTCAGTTTTGCCCTTTAGGACTGAAGCAATTATAAACTTGCACTCGCACAGCTGTGCATTCAGAGGTATCATTGGCTTTATTTTCAATGATTCCAGTGAAAAATACTCACTTTTTTGTTGGTGCTCTGGATTTGCTTGTTATTTAACTATTTGTCATCCGCTAACAATTATCAAGTTGTTTTCCTTAGTTTTTGAAACAAAGGTGACAACAGCTAAGTAGGTAACAATCACATCTTTCAAAACAACTGGGGAAACATGCCATTCCTTGTTTATTTAGTTTTACAGTGAGCAAAAATCTATTGGAGTGTTTAAAACACTGGCAGAACCAAAACACAGAATTCCCCAAGCGTACCCCCAGGGGTACGGGAAGATTTTGGTGGGGGTATGCATTGCACCAGAGTTTGGTGGAGATATGCACTGCACCGTGCTTAGCTGCGCCTAATTCTACATTCTCATGGGTATGAGGGGTACTCAGCGTTACGAAAATTATAGAAGGGGTACACATATGTTAAAAGTTTGGGAAACACTGGCTTAGTGGATAGAGTGTCGGCCTGCAGACTGAAAGGTCCCAGGTTTGATTCTGGTCAAGGGCATGTACATTGGTTGTGGGCACATCCCTGGTGGGGGTGTGCAGGAGACAGCTGGTCAATGTTTCTCTCTCACCGATGTTTCTAGCTCTCTATCTCTCTCCCTTCCTCCTGTAAAAAAAAAAAAAGAATCAATAATATTTATATATATATATATACATATATATATATATATATGTATATATATATATATTTTTTTTTTTTAATGGCAGAATTAAGTGTATATTTCTTATTCATTTTGACCACCGACAGCCTAGAGAAAGACAAATAGAAATACAATAGGAAAATATGCTTGGGTATTCCATGATGCTATTGCCCCCAAGACAGGCCATACATTTTAATTAATTTTGAAGTTTTATTCTGAGTTCAGGTTTGTTTGTTTTTTTCTCCCCAACAGAAATTTTCTACAAGAAATAAATTCCATTTGTTTGGTACATGTGAAAAGAGAGAAGAATAGCTCACAGGTAATTAATCACAAGGAATACATGCTTGAGAAAATTGAGACATGAAATGAGGAGGAAAACCCAGGCCCTGTTTTCCATCAGAATGAAACAGGGAAAGAAACTTAATCAATAAAGAGAAAAGAAATATGATGCTTATTAGTGACAAATAGGTGAATATGAGGGAACCGGGTAGGCTAAACATTTTTGAAATTCAGGACACATTCTCAAGGTCAAGTTCAGTTTCTCACTTTAAAAAAATGTAACCTTTCAAGGAAAACTGGAAACTAAGAGTTTGAGGAAAATGTAATATCACATACAAGAAACTAATTTTATGCCTTATATGGGAAATTTCAAGATGAAAGTTAAAGAAGCTTTAGGTAGATATTTGATGCATTGAACCCTATTAAACCTGGACCCAACTCAGGAAAAATGGCTAGAATCTTTCTGTGTAACTAAAGAATAAGTTGTCACTGTGATTTTGTTTTGGGCAACTTCAAATTTTGTTAGATTATCAGATTATTGTCATGTGTGCTTCCCTTCCCAATAGAATTTTTGCCTTATAAAAATTCTATTGGCAGACACTAAAATCAAAAGAGACTCATCTAGAAGAGCATTTCAATTTTGAATCAGTTGTGAGCTCCTGCTGACATGAAATAGAAATAACTGGAATAAATTACCATAGATGAAGAAAAATATTACCTTGAAAGTTTGAAATTACCCCAAAAAAGTTAAACTCACCTTTTAAATATTTTGACAGAATACTCTAGGGAGAATGATGATGTGATTGCTCTTTACTGGCTTTCTTTGACTAAATTGAGACTTGATGAATATTCTAATATAGGAAAGTATCTCTTTTTTCTCCTTGTATATCTCTGAGATCCTTTGGTCACTTAGTTTATGAGAGAAAGAACAAACACCTTCTTTGTGGTATGGCATTTTATTGAAGGGAGCAAAAAATAAAAATTGAGACTTAGTAGCCTTCAATTCTAATCTTTGGTAAGTTTCCTGGCTATTTCAGTAAAATACTAAATGGGATCATTGGGCTGATTTCTCCTGCCTACCTGATGTCCCCCAACTGCCCTCCCCTGCTGCCTGATCGCCCATAATTGCATCTGCCTGCCTGATCACCCCCAATTGCCCTACTCTGCCGGCCAACTTGGTTCTGATTGGTTGGTTTCCATGCCAGTCAGTGTCAAAAGCTCTGCCTCCTAGGCAGCCATTGGCTCCTCACAGTTGACCCAGATTTGGTTCTGATTGGTTGGTTTCTATGCAAGTCAGAATCTCAAGGCCTATCAAAGGGGCCTGATCAGAAAGGTGGGGCTTATCAGCAGCCTAGGTAGAGGCCTGGAAAGAAATGAAGGTACTGCTGCTGGCCACGCCCTGAGAGAAAAAGAGAGGCAAATACTGATCAACAGCTGCCACAGAGGCTATGGATCAGATCTTGCTTCTCTCTTCAGGCCTCTCTCTGGGCCTGATTTGCAGCCCTTCAGCAGTTAGTGCTGGATCACCATGGCAATCCAGTGCTTACTGCAGGATTGACTTCCAGTTATTTGAGCCTCCAGTCATTTTAGACCCTGGTTTTTGTTTTTTTGTTTTTATATTAGGATATGCAGAAACTATGGACATAGACAATAGTGTGGTGAAGGCCTGGTGTGGGGAACAGGTGCGGGCTAGAAGAGGTCAATGGGGGGAAAAAGGGAGAAATCTGTAATACTTTTAATAATAAAGATATATATAAAACAAAACAAGGTAAAAATTAGTATCTTCCTGTTGTGGATCTTAGTCTCATTCCAAAAAGGAATAAGGGAATATTAGTCCTTGAGATAAAATTTTAGGAAAATCATCACTTAAAAATCTAATGACTTGACCTCTCCATACAGCTTAGGGTAGAATGAATGTTCAGGAGTTATAACCAATGATTAACCTTGAATCTGGAAAAACGAGCTCAACCAAATCAATACATTGCTTTCAAGCAATTAGGATCTTTAGTTTTTCTGCATTGTACAGAGCAGAGGGAAATCAGTGTAGAGACTCTTATGACCTACAAGTAGGAAGAATGGATTTAGTAGTTGAAAATAAATGAGGATGACCTGGAAGTACCCGTCCTCAATATGAGGGGCATGAAGGATCATAATTTCATGGGCTTATGTGAGATAGACTAATCCTCATTGGGAAATGAGGGAGCAAAGCAAGAAAATATTCTGGTGGTGGTCTTTGAGAATAGAATGGTATTTTTTTCTCGATTATTTAAAGTTAGTTAAGTGATTTTACTTACCTTATTCATGATTAAAAGGAATTTGTCGTGCTTTGGCTCTGAAAATGTACAATAGCCATATAATTAGAAACCTCATAAAAATGTATGCTTTAAAACCAAAAAAAAAAAAATGTTCAGAACAATCAGTTGGTATTTTCAGGACTACCATAGGACTAAATCTTCAACCTGAAAACAAATTGTATTTTAAGCTACTCCCATTGTATGTATGACAGAACATTTATAATCTTTCCAAAAAGAGACAATCATGCTGATTGTCCTAAATGGAATATAATGTGTCTTTCCCTTACAAAGGCAATGTACATTACACAATAGCTTGAATTGCTATTGCAGTGATATTCAGTGGAATTACTTCCTCATCTACCATTAAATATTATAGATACCATGAAATGAAGCTTGAAATGTTGGGTCAGAGAACATGCTCTCTTCTCTTTGCATCTCATTAATTCCAGTATGGTTTCAAGATAAATATTAGAAAGCAGAGAGAGAATACTGAATTCACTAAAGAAAATAAGGTTGATTTGCAAAAATAGGAATAAGGAAACCAACCATTTTTATCAGAATACATCATGCTAGTTCTTTGAGAAAAACAGATAAACAATCTATAACTCTTCCCTTCAATGAATGAGTAGCCTGGTGAGATATATGAACAATACACACCTTTAAGCACCTTATATTAGAAATAAAGTCAGTGTTTCAGAAACAACTCAGGTGTCAAGGTTTTTTCTTGGTCAAGTAAAGTCAGAGATTAGATGACCCTGGACATGAGTTATAGCAGTAGAGCACGTAATTACTAGGCAGGGGAAAAAAGGACTTTCTAAAAAGGGGAAAAAAGCATGGAATGTGTCAGAAACCAAAAAGAGCACTGTGCACTCATAAAATAAAAAGTAAGTTAGTATCATTGGAGTGTATCAGGGTAATAAAACAGTGATAGCAATAGTAATATTTATATTAACTTAACAAGTCTTCCTCAATGCATGTTTTATGTTGTGCCCATTTGTAGGAGCAAAATATAATTTATCGCATGCTTTCTAGGTATCCAATACTACTTAAAACTGTGCATGTGTGTGTGTTTGTGTGTATGTCTTGTCGTGTGTGTGTGTGTGTGTGTGTGTGTGTGTGTGTGTGTATAAAATATATCATACCAGAGGCCCGATGCACAAAGAATGAGCCTTCTATCCCCTAGCTTCTGGCACCACCTTTGCTCTGGCCAGAGCCACATTTTCAATCTAGGCCTGAGCCACATTTCCACCTTCCCATGCTGCCCAGGAGCCCAGAGCAGTTGGGGTGGTGCAGAATGCCCCTGGTTGCTCAGTGCTTGTGTATGCAAATAAACCCACCATCTTTGTTAGGTTAATTTGCATACTCCTGATTGGCTGGTGGGCATTGTGAAGGTATGGTCAATTTGCATGTTACTCTTTTATTAGTTTATATTACTATATAATTGTAATAGCTAATTATAATTTATATATAATATATCATATAATTATATGACATATATTATATCATTTAATTTATGTGACAAATAGTAACATACAATTTATTTCCATTTTAAATGTAGGAAACTTAATTTTTCAAAAAGTTAAGTAATTAGCCTAAGGTAATTCATTCAATAAGTTGTTGAACCAGGATTCAAAGCTGATATGTCTAACTCATAAAATGAGCATATAACCTCTAAAAAATGAGATTGGAGAAATAGACAATTATTAGATTAAAACTTCTGGTCTTCCATGAATCCAATGCAAGATTTGGCCTGGCCAGCAACTCAGTGGTTGGGTGTTGACCTATGAACTAGGAGGTCTCAGTGGTTTGATTCCCCATTAAGGCATAAGCCTGGGTTGCTGGCTAGAACCCCAGTGTGGTACATGCAGGAGGTAGCTGATCATTGATTCTCTCTTGTCATTGATGTTTCTGTTTCTCTCTCCTTCTCCCTTCCTCTCTGAAATCAATAAAAATATATATTTTTTAAAATGTAGATATTTGTAGCCATTGTGAAAAGCAATATGAGTTACATGCCTTAAAAAAAAAAACTAAAAGTGGAACTGCCTTATGACTCATTTCCTTTCATTTTTATCTATTTTTACCTCAACAGTATTTTGAATTAGCTACTGGAAAATTATTCTTAAAAATATGCTCTTTTATTTCAAAAGCTGTGCTTAATCTGATGGCTATCTATCCATTTTACCAGTCATTATATTTCTTAAGAGTAAAGGAGATATCTCTGAAATGACAGTTCTGTGAGCTTTAACTTTAAAAGTGGGTGTTACTGATTTCAGTAAAGGCAGAAAACGTTTGGAAAGGACTTACCAAGGAAATAAGGTTATCTGATAATGGCAAACTGCTAATTCATGACTTTTATGATGCCTATATGTTGAGAACAAAGACCTAAAACTTTGTATTTAAATTATTCTTTTATTACCAGATTTATTTGTAGAAAAACTCCATAAAATAGTCATGTTAGAAACATTACACATAAAAAAAGATTCAATACAAAATTCCCAATGAGGTTTGCTTAGTTTGTTACACTTGCTTCCATTTCCCTTCTTGAGAAGCAGAATATACCAGAATAATTGAAACTAAATTATTCATGTTTTTCCTCCCTCAGCTAATTTTTCAATAACATAACTGGAATACATAAACTATGTACATAATTTCCCTATAAATAGTGATGGGAAGGCAGAATTATTATACTTTTCAGCAATACCACTTTTCTGGATGTTCCAGAAACTTTCTAGAAAATATAATTATTCAGCAAATATTTGTTTGATGCCTAGTAATTTTAAGGTTCTATGAGAGCCATAAAGATAAAAAGATAAGTTCCATCTTTAAGAAAAAAATAATAGCTAGACTAAAAGAATACGGCTATACACATTATAATATAGAGGTCGGTGTAAAGGAGATACAAACACTGGTACAAAAAGAAAAAGTGCTGCAAGAAGAGATATGCCCAAATTACAGTTGGGCACTAAAGGGAGAATCTTTCTCAACATGCATGGAGAATAGAGGGGATTCTTCTGGTTTGAGGCAGTTTGTCTGAGAGGACAAGATATCCTAGCTAAGGCAATGGATGTGACAAGTCACAGAGTGTGAACAGAGATGGAAATGTTAGGATCATACCGTTCATTTGACATGTCCTGATGATGCGTAAGTTTGGGGACAAACAAGGAATGAATCCGAGGGATTGCCTGTGGCCAGTGTGGATTTTAGTCTGAAGAAGATGAGGTATCCTTATGCAGGAATGTAATATGTTTACTTGGAATTTTAATAAAATCACTATGGCCATTTAAGGTTGGTGGAGGCAGCAGGGATAATAAATAGATTGTTAAATTACCATGGAAGCTAAGATTTAGGGATTATATTGTCCTAGGTTTTACAAGTGGCAGAATGATTAACTTTCTCATCTGAAACTGTCCTGCCGACATTGCAGTTAAAACGGTTTATATGATCCTGCATGCAAGAGACAGGTCCCAAGGAAGTAATTTCACTAGGTGTCAGCACCCCACCTAATTGCTACTCTTTCTATTAGTCCATGCTGGTATTTCTTGAACAAAGAAGTGCCACAGGCAGGAGTGATGGACTTTAATTAAAAATATCACAAAATTATATCAAAATAGCAGAAATAATGAGAACAAACATAGAGAAAGACTGATACTGATAGGGCAACCACAAGTAGTGTCCAGAGTTGAGAAGGAAAGGTCATTAGAGGTAGAGGGGAGGGATGACTGAGGGAAGCTTATACTGATGAAATCAGCAACATATTGTACTTTTGTTTCTCTCTTGCTTTTAGACTCTAGAGACAGTACACTCAGCTTTGCCTGAAAATCACTGGTCTTACCTCGTGAACTTGTTTTTGTTTGGTCCACTATCACTAAGTCTGCTGTGCAGAAATAGCCAAGAGGAGAATACTTAATATAAACTGCCTTTGGAAAGGGAGTCCATTAAAAATGCAACATAAGCATCAAGGATGCGAATCAATAAGTACTCTTATAACAATAGATTGACTGACATGAGACAGGAGAGATGATAAAAACAAACAAACAAACAAACAAACAAATAACACAAACCTGAGAAAGAATAAGAAATAACCACTATAGTTGAGATATGTATACTTGGAGACCTAGACTTATTCTTCTTTGTATCTCAATATGTAACATAATTCCAGGCACATGGGAGATGCTCAACAAAGATCTAATGAATGAATTGGGAGTGCTCTATAGCATGCTGAATGAGCCCCAGGAACAGTACTATGATTTCATTGTTTTTACTGTTGTTTTGCAGGGGAGGGGAATGATAACAGTAGGTCCCGCAAGTTGAATGAAATTGTATTAGTTCAACCTGGTTAGTTTAGTTTAGTTTTGTTTTGTTTTGCTATATTACACATAAGTTTTAGATGGTCTTTATTAAATGACTAGATTTCTAAAGAGTAAGGATATTGCTATTTTCTTAAAACAAATACAAAACATGCTATTTTGTCTGTCTTATATTTGCTCTTCAAGATTCAATCTTCATCTTTCTCATTCAACTCTGGCCCTGAAAGCTTATCCATGTTAATTAAATTGGCTGGTTCTCTTACTTTCTGGCTTTCTAATGAGGGGGCCACCTCAGCTCATCCTTCTTCTTCTTTTCCTGTCTCTTCATGCCTATGGGGGAATACAAGCTTAACTGTTACTCCCCAAAGTATTGCCACATCCCTGTGATTTCCCTATATCCTACTGAAACTATTTATTATACTCTGCAAATTATTCAATTCTATCTTGACATTTATTTCTTGTCAGGACTCTGATGGATACAGTTGATCATCCATATAATGTATAATACATTTCACTTGACTTGATTTTGATGAATTATTCAATATATTGATAGTTGATCTCTTGAAATACACACATATAGAAGCATTAAAAGTAAGGTATTTTTTGCTTTTTAGGATAATCTTGTCTTATTTGTTTATTTACATTCCACATTTGATGGCTGGCAATCTATCAAATGATATAGATATATACCATCTTAATATTGATTACGTGAAAAATCATTAATGGTTTCTGTTGAGAATAGAAAATATACCCAGATAAAAATAGCTGTTCAAGAAGTATTCAGTATCATGAATAGACACTTATAAATGAGTTTAACAGAAAGAACAATTTGTGTAAACTATTCCAGATCCAATCAATAAATGATTTATAATTCTCTAGCTCAGTGTTTTTTGATCATTTGTGGTGTCAAATGCATAAAATAAGACATTTATAAGTTTATTTGTAAAAATTTCAGAATTTATAAAGAATCTTTATTAATTTATTTACAAAATTAAATGTTTTTGCTTAACAATTTCTAAGGGAAATCATATGGAAAATTTTTGTACTTAGACCATATAAAAGATGAACAATTTCTCTAACATGATTATAGGTAATATATTTGTTAATTATTTATAAAGAAAATTAGAATTTAGATGTATTATTCATATTTTTACATTAGAACAATACCTTTTAATTTTCAAATACTAGTAATTATAAATTACTTGTATAAATCAAGACACACACAGCAAATAATATAGACATCTCTGAATCCTTCACTTAGTTTCTTCCAGTGGTAATTGCAAGACCTTAGTGCAATATTACAACCAGAATTATTGGCATTGATATAATCCACATGTTATTTCAGCTCCCCAACCTTAATTATATTTGTTTGTATTCATATTTGTATATTTTTGTGTGTCCATCTTGTTTGTGTTAGGGATGGAAAGCTACTTGAATGAAAGTCCTTGAATGACATTTTTGGTGAAAAATTAAAAACATATTGTTTATTGAAAAAAAACATTTTAGTTTTCTTTTCAATTTACAAATCATCATAATGAATTTATTTAATTAAACTTGTGAAATAATAAATTATTTCAGAATTTATTTTCTTTTGTAAAATTAAAAGATAATTGTAAAGATTGGAAATAATTGTAAAGCTGTCATTACAAAAATAGTTAAGAGACTTCTGTATATGATATCAATAGAAACTAAATCACTCCCCCCACACCTTGATCACTATTGAGACTGATAACAGAAATATGAGAATCAAGACCCTGAGTGGCCCTAAAACTTGGATATATTTTAACACATGCCAAAATCTTTTATTTATAGGGAGAAAACATAGCAAATATGTTGACTTGTAGCAACTTCTCCTGAAAAAAAGTGAAGGGAAAAAAAACAAGGTAGGTTTACAAAGCCTCATTAATGTCCACCAAATGGTAAGGAGAAATGATTAAAGGAGACTTTAAGCCAATAGAAGCTATTTACCTGTCTGTGGATCATCAGTATTTGAAAACAATTTTTCTTAGGAGGCTAAATCTAATGCAGCAGCATCAAACCTAAGGCAAAGAGCAGTAACTTGATTGTCCTTGATTTGGCAGAACCACTATCCTCTAACAATGAAAACAAGGGTGGGCCAGGCACATCTTGTAACTGATGCGGTGCCTGGCCAAAAAAGCCAGAATGTGCAAAACTGGATCCTACACAGTGCACACAAACATAGTATATTTCGTCAACATAGAACTCCTTTTAAACATCTCCTGAGACCATCTAGAGGGCCAGCTCCCTTCCTTTTGGTGCAATGCTGAGATAGTAATGTAAGCTTATATTGACTAACCATTTAATCTAACATGCATTGGGTAGAGTGTAATGGTGAGCAGGTGCAATTTGATATTGGCAATGAATCTCATTTCCCTTGCTTTGGGCACATATCAAGGCCATAAAAATCTCTTTATTTAAGGAGGAGTAAATTTTAGAACAAAAATCAACAAAGTGCCTGGAGCACTTAAAAATTGTTTGTCATAAATCTAGAAAATGTTTTAGGTCAGGTGCAGTAAATAGAAGTCATCTTTTAAAATTACTGTAGTAAAAAAAAAAAGCCATTTCTCAATGATGTGAATGAAGAACAGGTAAAGGGAACGATAGAAATAAAATTGAAAGGTTAATTTGTTGTAAGACAGAGGAATAATGTGAGGGAGTAAGAACTGAATAATTAATACATGGAAAACTTCCAGGCAACCATGATTTACAAAGTAAGCTGTGGGAGTAGATGCCTTACATAGATTATAGAGGAAGCTCATTAGAGTCAAGAGCAAGGAATTCAGAGACTCAGGTTTGGATAGATTAGCCTTGAGGTCATTGAACATACTATATTAAGAATTAAGGTCACAGGTAAACTGAGAACTAGAAATGAGAGTAACTGTTATACTGGTATATCAGTTAGCAACAATAGAGACAGGGAAGAGGGTTATGCTAGAGGCCTTTCCTAAGTCCCAAGTAAAATTCATATTCAGGTAAAGAAGAACATATAGAATTATCTGTATTATATAGGTATTTAATGAATAGTTGCTAATATTATTGCAGTTTATGACATGAAGCAAGATATATGTTGGTGGTCTGCTTCTCAATAATTTATTGACATATCCAATTTTTAAGTTATGAAATGAAATTCTTTTTTCTTCAGAAATTTTAGTTTTATTATGGAGCTGCCAAAGTAGCACCCAAAGAATGAACATAGACTAAATATAAGAACTGGTGGCGATGCAGACCAAGTGCACATCTCTTTTGGAAAATCATTCTGTAGTATTCTCATTTCATAATTCCCCAAAGACTGAATAGCAAAGCTCATTAATTGAAGAATGTAATGTTAAATACATTTTTAAAATACTGGAGGTGGGGGTGAGATGATACTGTGCATTTCCTTAATGGCACATATCAACTCTGCTAAAGAAAAAAACATCACATTATGATTCAGCCTGCTGGTATACTTACTATCAAAAATAGAGATTGTTCTTAGCCTCAAAGATATGATTGAATTATTAACCCATCTCAAAAATTCTCTTTTCTATTATGTTATATATGGGATATAATAATACATCAACATGAATTTATTTTAAACTAGGAGCCCAGTGCATGAATTTGTGTACCTTGAAAAGAACTGTGGGCCATGAGGCTAAGGTGGGCACAGGGGCAGGTCTGGACCCATCCTCAACACTCCAGCATGGCCCTCCTGCAGTGGCCTCTGTTCTCCTGTCTGCCAGCAACCCTGCTCCCCTCAACGCCACTCCCACATGCTGATAGCTCAGGGCAGTTGGGGCAGGCAGGCAGAGGGGTTAGAGGCAATCAGGCAGGCAGGCAGGTGAGCAGTTAGGAGCCAGAGGTCCTGGAGCTAGAGGGATGTTCGACTGCCAGTTTAGCAGGTGTAAGAGGTGGCTGCTGGCCCCGATTACCCCTCAGGAGCAGGAGGAGGTGGAGAAGCCCTGAGGGGCAATCGGGGCTGGCAGCCTCCACTCACACCTGTTCACTGCACCAAGTGATTTTGGCCAGCACTTGCAGCAAGTGCAAGTGCTGGGTGGGACTGTGGTGCACAGGAGCAAAGAATTTTCAGTAACCACCAGAGGCTTGCCCCGATGATAGTGACTGGTATCCCACCTTGGTCTGGCAACCCACTCATCTGCTCCACCATCCTGTTGAGGCCTGTGCCCTCCATGTTCCGCAGACACCCCTTGGTGGTCAGTGCATGTCATAGCAACCGGTTGTTCGATTGTTCCACAGTTTGGTCTATTTACATATTAGGGTTTTGTATCCCTGGGACAATGGCTGTTATAAACATTCACCTATTCTGTGCTCTGTAGAAAGAGGTGAAAAATGGTGCTTTTGTTGCCAGTCTGCTGGGTTCATATTTAGGCTTGACTGTTTATTAGCTGTATAATCTTTGGTGATGAAGTTAACTTATTGGCCTTAAGTTTTTTTCACTTAAAAATAAGGATATTAGGGTAATTTTAAGGGAAGGGATCACTTTATATCTAGCACATACTACCAGTATTTTATAACATATATTGATATAATATTGTAGTAAATTGTATAGCACCACTTAGTGAATATTAAAATACATCATATTATTGCTATTATCTATGCTAATAAAAGGGGTAATATGCTAATTAGTGTGGACATCTTCCAGGCATCCTTCTGAACAAAGCTGCAGTGGCTTCGAGGGCCAAGGCTCAGGCAGCCATGGAAGCTGCAAAGGCCCAAGGCGTGGCTGCAAAGGGCCTAGGCTCAAGCTAGCAGTGGCAGCAGCAGCGGGGTAATGGGGGTGGTGCCCTCCCCTGATCTGCTAGGTTGCTTGCCACAGAGGGAGGCCAGACTGCAGGTTAGGCTGAGGACAGAGGAGGTTAGGGTCAATCAGGCCAGCAGGGGGGCAAGGTAGGGTTGATGAGGCCAGTAGGGGGGGCAAGTTAAGGGTTATCAGGCTGGTAAGTAGAAGGGTTAGGAGTGATCAGGCAGGCAGGCAGAAGGGTTAGGGCAATCAGGTAGGCAGGCGAGTGGTTAGGAACCAGAGGTCCCAGATTGGAGAAGGTACAGGCCGGACTGAGGCCCCCTCCTCACCCCCATCCTGTGCACAAATTTTGTGCACTGGGCCTTTAGTTATTATTTTAAAAAGGCAGAATATTAAGGAGGTTGAGAAGGTAATGATATCATACACTGAATACTACTAGATACTAGAGATATTTTGAATGAATATTTTTAAATTTAATCCTTACAACAGCCACATTATTATTATTATATCATTTTATGGATGCAGAAATTAATGCTTACTGAAGCCAGAACAAATTGCTTCTAGATACCATGCTTGTCCCCTTTTATCATTTGTTATCTCTTTCATTTAAACTTTCACCACAACTGATGTAATTTCATATAGAAAATTGTGTTTTATTTGCTTTTCCCACTCATAATTTTTACCTTTGAATATATGACTCTAGCAATCTTGTCATACTCTTAGATTTTAAAGAGTGAATGATAAATTATGTAAATTAACTTTAACTTTTAGTCCAGTTTGGAGATTAACTAAACGTACATCTTAAAATACTATTTGATGGAATTTCTGGTGGTCAGAATATCACCATATTTTTAGCATTGTATTTCTGTATGGAAGATATTGATAATTCATTTAAAAATATATAACCTTGAAATGACACTGGATTCTACTTTTTTAATTATCTACATATTAAAATCATTTTTGTGAGACAACTATAAATTTTATAGTAATCCATTAGATTTTAGAGATAGAACTATTCTAAAAACTTTTATTAGATAATCTGCATTATTCCTCAATTAAAATGTAACCTCCCAAACTCCTTTCATAATGAAATCTTCCATCAAGTTTAGTTACATCATGTAGAGATAGTTAATTTACTACCCACTGACATAACTAATTATAAATTCATAAATTATAATTCAGTTTGAACTTAATGTTTTCAGCTATTTCTGATTATAGTTCAATAATAGGTTAAAAGTACAAAATGTTCTTTGTGACCTTTATCTTCCAAAAAATACCATTTGCATTTCTAATAAAATTGGTATATTTTACTGAAGGGAATTCTGGTAGTTTAATATAACCTTATTTTGTATATTTAAGATTACATGATTATTCTGTGCTAATACCTTTATATTCTTTGTTCATTTTTACCTATCTATATAATATTTTAACCAGAAGCCATTTTTGCAAAACTAAAACAATCAAATCAGAGAAACCACAAATACATACTGAACATCACAATCATTTCTACCAACTTCTTCATCAAGCAGACTGAGTCAGGATTGTGCAAATATGTGTATCCATGTAATTTTAGGGGATTCCTATATGTTTCCTTAGAAAGTTTCATTTATTTTGTTTGATTTTTTTTAAGGTTTAAAGAGTTTATATTTTCTATGTGTATTTTTCAACTTGGGCATTTTAGTGCAATTCATTATAATTCATTACAGTAAAAGTCATGAATATAATCATTTGAAATATTTCTAATTCATTAGAAAATGATCTAATCATTTTATTAAAATTCATTGGGGTGACACCGATTAACAAAATGATACAGGTTTCAGGTGCACAATTCTGCAATACATTATCTGTACACTGTATTATGTGTTTACTATCCCAAGTCAAGTCTCCATGCATACACATCCATGCTGCTAATATAAGAGTCACTGCCATATCATGGTTAATAAACAAGCTAAATATCCTGGATTTGCTAAGCTTTCACCAACTTTTAGCAGGGTATAATCTTGTAAATATTTTTAATTAACCAGGAAATTTTTTTGTCAAATGTACCTATAACTACTATAGTATTCATGTTGGTTGGGGTTCAGTGCTTCAGCTTTTGTCTTCCAGGCTGGGTACTAAGAATCTCGAGCATTAGCCCTGGCCAGGTAGCTTAGATGGTCAAAGTGTCGTCTGCTAGCCAAGGCTACAGGTTTGTTCTTTGGTCAAGGCACACATAAGAATCTACCAATGAATGCATAAATAAGTAGAAAAACAAATTCTCGATTTCTCTTTCTCTCATTTACTCTCTCAAAAAACCACACAAAACAAACCATAATTCAATTAAAAAATGTTAAAAAGCTCTTTTCCAGACAATAAGGAAATAACTCATGAGATAAAGTGAAAAATCACTAAAACTGAAATGCTATATTATAATGTAGTAATTTAATGCAAAATAAAACAATAAGGAGGAAATAGAAAAATAAGAGACATGTGACATAAAAATACAATGCATAAAAGATATGACTTCTATCAATCAGAAGAAGCAAGTGCAAATAGGAAAAGCATAATGAGATGACAATATAACTAAAAATTATAGGTTTAGGAGAGAAAATGAAGGAAAGTATATGAGAAATCATTTTAAAACACAAAATATGTATAATAAAATAAAACTAACATTTAAGGCAAATATAAAAGTGAGGTCACAAATCATAAGTTTTTGCCAAAATTGTAGTTCAATCAATTTAAAGAACATGTCAAATCTTTCAGAGTTAGCAAATCCATCTCTAAGTTTTCTCTCATTAGATAGATTTATGCCAGGAAAAAAGGAAGATTATAGCAGAATTATTTTGAAAATTGAATACAGGAAATTTATGTTGTTTCTATGAGAATAAAAAAAATCAGAATAATGAAATCCAATCAGTCATATGGAAAGAAAACATGAAAATAATTTAGAATAAACAGGCAAATAAATAAAAATTAAGAGAAGAAATTTTATATAGAATATTGAGAATATACTGAGAATATAAAAGTGCAAAAATAATTTTTTTTAAACATTACAAAAATAATGTTCCTTAGTAACATCTGGAAGCAAATTAAATTAAGCTTTAATAACGCATATATTATATATTACTTTTCTTTATATAAAGATTTTTATTTTGTGATGACTTATATTTCAATCAGTACACCAGGAAATATAATTCAATAAACCTGTCCTAGAAATTAAAAATGAAGTTAGCTTTACATTTTATTTTAAAACAAATACATTTTATTAAAAATCAAATAATACAGGAAAATAAGTAAAAATATAAAATTTTATTCAAAAAATATCCATTATTAACCTTGTGGTGTCTGTATTTTCAGATGGTTTTCTCTGTATACCTTGATATACACTAACATGTTTCCAAATTAGGACAATAGTTAACAAACTCTTCAGGTTATGTTAACCATTATTTTTCAATTAGCAGAGCATGATGAATTTTTCTCTTTTAATATAATAGTTCAGAGAATTAATATCACATTGCTTGATGGTCTTATAACTTATGTTAGGGTATAGGGTATCCTGCATTTTTTACCATTAAACAATACTAAACTGTCTAGTGTGTGAATATATATAGAGTGACAGTGACACATGGACCTGATGTTGAGGAATAGAAGGTAAATGTATGGACATTTGTTATAAATTTTATGGAATTCTATGTAATAAAACATAATATGCAAATATACTGAACGGTGGGGGATGGGACCAGTGAGCAGGCAGTACCAGGCCAGCCAAGGTGCATGCCAGTGGGCAGAGGGATGGAAGGGCAATCTGGGGTGGCTGGTACCAGTGGTGGCAGATGGGCAGTTCGGAGGAGGGGCTCCACTCGCCTGCAGGCACCATCCTTTGATCAGCCCACCCAGTCACTTCCCACAGAGGGAGGCCAGTCATGACATCCCCTGATTCAGGACTGCAAGAGGGCACAAATCAGCTGCAGGAATCCACACCCCCCCCCACCCCCCCAGTGCATGAATTTTCATCCACTGGGCCTCTAGTATAGAATGAAAGTATTGCCAAACATGGAAAAATAAGTTGCAACCAAATATATAGTTGAGTCTATCTGCTATAAAACTGAGCAATACCCAAAAGGTTGAAGATCTGGCTTATGTGAATCTGTAATTATTCCCCAATTTATTTTTATTTAAGTGTATAATTTTTAAATAAATTATTTTCTTGTTTTATGTTTTGATATAATTTTACTCATATAAATTACCTTAATACTTTCATATTTGGACAGTCATGTATTTGTGCAGTGAGCAATAAACAGCCTTACTTTAGTTTTGCAAAACTTAGAAAATACTACAACTTAGATCTAGTAGTTCTATATGACTGAGCCAGGCCAAAGAAGTTATAATTTTTAGACTTAGTGAAAATAATAGTTCAAAATATGTTCAGTTGCAATCATTTAAAAATTTACTTCTTGGGGAGGCATTTAATTTTGTGGTAATTATAATAAATTTCCCCCCCAAAAAAATACCTGAATAGGCACCATTTCACTTTGCTTCCTGAGAAACACAGGGGCTGGCTTATAGTCTCCTTTTGAAAATTAGAGTCATAAGTGAGGTAAAAATGAAGTGATTTTAAAGTTCTTAAGTAATTTAGTTTTGAAATTAAAGACACTAAACCTGCCATTTCACATTTCATTAAACTGTTTGGATAATATAATCCATTTTAAAAATTAACTTTTTAGGTTCATGTCAACTTTAGTTTGTACAATTCAGACAGTATATGCTAAGTCGCTCCCATTCCAATTCTCCAAAACAAATGCAGTTTTGATGATTCAGAAGTTTATTATAATATTATTATGTATTTTTTACTGTATTATTTTTCATATGAACAACTGTAAACCTACTTTTGCTCCACCGTGTTTATAAACATGTTATCAAGAAATAGAGTGTGGCTAAGCAGTTTAGAGAAAGCTTTATTTAAGAAGCCTTTTTTTTTTTTTTTCTATTCGGATAGATTGAGTCAATATATAAATCTAGTTCTTATATAGCTCATCTATTAATGAAATTGCCAGGTTTAAAGTAACTAATAAATATAGATAGTAGTATATTAGCACAAAAATTCTTCATAGTTTACATTAACATTAATAATTTCATCTCTTGAAATAAAGGCTCAGCAATCCATGTTGAAGTTTGATGGGTTTTAAACGGAAAATTTATATTCTTGTCACACAATAAAGATAGAATATTTTAATATTTTATAACTAAGTTAAGGTTAAATTTAAGTAAATTTTATAAAATTTTTAGTCAAAACCCTTTTAAATAACTTTCAATAATGTTCCATATTTCAAAGAAGCATCAAACATGTGAAACAATTAAAAAAATCAGAAAGATAAATGTAAAAATTACCAATATTAACTAGGATTAGAATTTTATCTACAGTTCAACATTTGTGATTTTTTATTCTTAAGGTTAAAAACATAAAGTAAATAATTATTACTTTTAGTATGTATATTTGTAAATAGATACTGAAAAAGTAAAGTCTTCAAAATTATGATCTACAGAGACCAAGGTTACATTAATACTATGGTTATATTGTTGCATTTATTTTTTCCATCTTATGTGGCTAATCTAAATAATTAAATAGTTGTCTAATAGTCACTTAATATTACTCTTTAGTTAATTATTATTTAGTTATTATATTCTATGAATACCAATACATTTCAGTTAAATTTTAATTCATATGAGATAGTAAGTACATTCACAGCATTATCTTAAAGTTTATTTTATTTAAGCAATGTCTGTTTATATGTATTTGAACACATTTAAAAAGGAAAAAGAAAACAAAATGTTAAAAGGAACTTGTTTCACATTTTGTCCACAGTCCCCAAACTGAGCAGAATAGTAATTAAGTATATATGTATATATTTAAAGAAAAAATCAAGAAGGGATAGGGCTCTGGACCACATGCAACCATCTGGATATATCTGATACACATACTGTTAACATTTAAAAATTTAAAAATGGGGAAATGTAAATTGTTACTTATAAATTAAAAACTGGTAGTAAAAACTCATTCAAAGTAAAAGAGAAAGTAAAGAAAACAAATAATGCCCTCGCTCGTTTGGCTCAGTGGGTAGAGTACAGGCCTGTGGACCAAGGGGTCCTGAGTTAGATTCCAGTAAAGGGCACATGCCTGGTTTTATATCTATCTATATTAGAGACTTGGTGCACAAATTTGTCAAGGGTGGGGTCCCTCGGCCTAGCCTATGCCCTCTTGCAATTTGGGAATCCTCAGGGGATGTTGGAGAGCCGATTTTTGGCTTGATCCCTACAGGCCAGGCCGAGGGACTCCATCGGTGCATAAATCTGTGCACTGGGCCTCAAGCCACACACACACACACTCTAGGCAGCTAACAATCTGAGGGGTATAAGGAGAGGAACAAATGTGTAAGATCAGCACGAACAAGGAACTGCAGACCTGCAAGCAGTCCAGATGTAGAGCGAAGAGTGATTTGGAGAGGTCTCATTGCACAGATGGGAGTTATTATGGGTTGAATTGTGTCTCCCCCAAAAAGATATGTTGACGTCCTAACCCTCAGGACCTATTGGGAAATAGGGTCCTTGCAGATGTAATTAGTTAGGATGAAGTCATAGTGGCTTAGGGTGGGCCCTTAAGTCAAAATTTGGAACACCCAAAATTAGAGAGGAGGGAGCCTGATTTAAAGGTGTGTCACCTGAGAACCGCCCTCTTGTGATCCGGGACCCCTCAGGGGATGTCAGAGAGCAAGTTTCATCAAGTTTCATTCTGATCCCCACGGCCAGGCCTAGGGACCCCACCAGTGCATGAATTAGTGCACCGGGCCACTAGTTTTCTTATAAAAATATAAAAAAAAGAAGAAAGAAAACAAACAATGATCATGAAAGTCAGTACAGTACCTTTGAGGTAAGAGAAGCATTATGACTGATAAAATCAGTTTATCAACTCAGGTGTTGGTTTTATGGGTTTTACCTTAAAATATTTGTGAAATTGTGCAATTATGCTTCATTCATCTTTCTACATCGACATTACTTTTTGCAATATAAAAATTTAAAAACTATTAATGAAGCTATTTCTTTTTTAATATATATTTTTATTGATTTCAGAGAGGAAGGGAGAGGGATAGAGAGAACCATCAGTGATGAGAGAGAATCATTGATTGGCTGCCTCCTGTACTCCCCACCCTGGGGATCACCTTACACTGGGGATGCAGCCCCTAACCTGGCATGTGCCCTGACCTGGAACCAAATCATGACCTTCTGGTTCATAGGTTTACAGTAGGTCTACCGACCAAGCAATGAAGCTGTATTTCTTAATTGTACTCTACTGAGTTTATTCAGTAACCCAATATATTTAATAATCTGCATTCCTACATTTGGTAGGCCATAAGCAGAAAATAGCTTCACGGTGTGTAGTTCTTCTTACAGATCCACGCTTAACTGAGAGAGGTTAACTTATAGTCTATCAATTACTCCACATGAAGACTGCTTCCCTGCTATGCTAAATCCTGAACACGCATGCCCAGTGAGCTGAATTTCACTAACCTGGACACTTCTGTTCCACCAGGTGCTTTATTAAGAACATAACAAAATTATTTGAGTTCAGTTACATAATAATCATTATTATTTATTGCACTTGTTAATACAAGCATATAGTTTTTTAAAAATATATTTTATTGATTTTTTACAGAGAGGAGGAGAGAGGGCTAGAGAGCTAGAAACGTCGATGAGAGATGAACATCGACCAGCTGCCTCTTGCACACCCCCCACTGGGGATGTGCCCGCAACCAATGTACATGCCCTTGACCGGAATCGAACCTGGGACCTTTCAGTCCGCAGACTTACGCTCTACCACTGAGCCAAACCGGTTTCGGCTATACAAGCATATAGTTTTATTAACTATTATCTAAAAATAAAATATACCTATGAAAATGAGGCACTGTTTCTTGAAAGTTCAATGAAATGCTTTAGAAAATAAAGGTTTTACCAATCCTGCAGCATTCATTTTAGGAAATGATTAGTGAAAACATCTATATAAATCTAGTTGATTCCTCTTCAAATAGTTTTGCAAGTATCTTTAATGTTATGCTTTAAAGAAATATCCGATTTTGCGCCACCAGTTATTTATTAAAATTGCTATTTACGTAGGAAAAATGATATGAGCGCTAATCAGCAATCTTTAAGAAAGAACTTAGCCCTATAGTAAATAATGGCAATTGTTGTTTTTTCTAAGTGAATGTTTGTTTTTGAAGAGACAATCTTCATCAATGAAATAATATGTGCCTTCATTTATATACATGTGTGCATGAGTGTCCACACAGGTGTGTGCGTGAAATTAAAGTTCATATTTCCAATTGTAGGTGACTTGTCCAATTACCCAACCAAAGATTGTTTCTGATTGGATAATAAATCAAGGTTTTTACTCTATTCCCATATGTTAAATAAATAATAACCATAAATATTATAGTATTTTTTGTCCTTAGCTTTTATACAATGTGTTTTTTCCACTTTGTTCTTGAGTTTGTTTTGAGAATGTGCTCTTTATTGAATACATAGCTATCTAATGTACAAATGCATTATTAATTTTAGTATTTCTCCAGCTTTGGATATTTAAATCTCTGGCATCTGAATTTTCTCTATAATTTTTTCATCTCTGAGGATGAAGTGTCTGTGTTTTCAGGGAAGAATATGACCTCTTCTCATTTTCTTTACATGTTCAGCCACAAGAAGGAAGTCATCAGTAGGCTTTGTGTTGAATTTCCAGATTCCTAGGAAAATTAATATACACAGTCCTGCTTAGTCAAACATTTACAATCAGATATCTATCAAATACCTATATTTGCCAAGCACTTGCCTAGAAACTGCTAAAAATAAAAGATATAATCTTTACATATGGCGGTTCTCTTCCCATCTCCATGAACCTCGTGCAGAGGGCATCCATGAGAGGAAGATGCTAAATGTGCTTCTGACAGAAGTACAATATCTAAATATGATTTAATTTTTACTTTCACTTGTATATAAAAGTTTGAGAAGCGCTTAACATAACCTAAACATTTTCCCATATGTTCTTTTTCTCTACATATAAGGAAGAAGAGGTCTTTTCTTTCTTTTAATTTTTCAAAGTCCTCAGATGACACCATGTCGGTATGTAATGCTATTATAAACAAAATATTTTTCTTTACAAGCAAACCACTTCTTTGTAGACATTCTGTGTACCAAATTGCAATCCACTCCATCAAACCAGAGTTACACTTATAAATCTCTTTGTGACAAGCCTCTCTCTGTCTTGGACTCAGAGTCAAGGTGCTGATGGATAATATTATAAGCCCTCTTATCTATAAAAGAGGATCTAAGAATAATGCCCATAGAACTCTTAGAAAAAAATTGTGGCTAGCTGAGAGTGTTTATGAGGCACATCCTAAATCTTTCTGAGGTTTCACACACACACACACACACACACACACACACACACACACACACACACACAAATAAAAAAATAAAGCATTACCACCACACCCTTGGGCATTAACCCTGAGATCACATTTTACTGACAGAGCCCTGGATTTGGTCTTTTCTCTCAGGCCATTTCTTACTTTGAAATCTGTGTGAAACAGTTTTATTCCCTAACCCAGCAGGACCTTACATGGAAATGTATTCTCTAGCTTCCCTTGGAAACTTAAATGTTTCTTCTTTGTGAGTTTCTCTTTATCAAATGATAGACAGATAGATAGCCTTATTCAAACCAGTTAGCACTTTCGAAATTCCGCCTGGAAAGCTGCTTACCAAACACTCAATTATATTAGGTTTATTTTTCATTTTTCACATTATCCTACGTAGCAGTGTGGCTCAGCTTTCCACCACCACATAAAACTGGTCACGTTTTGAGCCTACAGGAGCTGAGAAGTGTGGGGAGTGCGGATCATGGGGATCAGCAGCCTGACCTCAGTGGAGGTCGTTGCAGGTTTTTTATTCAGGTGCAGAGAAAGGGCTGCTGTCCTGTCAGAGGGTCAACACCAGCGAAGGCTTCAAAGTCCTTGGCTTCACTGGAAATTGCCCAAATGACTCCATAATCAGTCCAGGGGCTCTTTCCCAATTAAAGCCTTGACTTTAACATTAGACTCTGCAGATTGTGAGTATATTTTGTGGACTAATGCACTGACCTGTGGGGTCAGGGTTTGTGTCTAGTTTTGAGAAAGACGACCCTGTGGTTGCAGCAGTCAGTCATTTCCTTTGGGACAGTTAGAGAAGTTTTTTGGGTCCTGGCCAAATTCTGAAAAGTTTATCACCTTATTTCTCCAAGTGATTCAATGCAAATAGAAGTAGCAGCTTAAACCAAGCATACTCCTTAAATTCCTTTATGCCACTGTTTTCACTATCACAACAACTTCATGGTCACCAAAATACCTGCTTTCTATAAGCAATTGTCACCTCATCCTAGTGAAAGCCTTCATGACTTCATAGTCAAGTATTGGGGCATAGGTTTGGGTTGATATTTGCTACTATAGGCACATGTTGGGAAGAGGGGATGGACATGTATTATAGTTGGTCAGACATGCTGGAAGCTGCTGGCGTAGCTCACTCTGTCTCCAGTAGTGACACCTACCACGTGAGCCTGTGCTACACCTGCATATCCCAAATCTCATGATTTCCTGCCTTTTATGTTTTCAGACTATTGTTAACCTAGAATCAAACAGGGTGTGTATTCTCAGAGATTGGGTTTTAGCTGATCCAGGTTAATGTGGTTCAAAATGATCACAATGAAACCATAGAGAGAAGTAGCACAGGCTTAGGTAAGTTGACAGAGCTTAGATAACTTTACACAGACAAGATTCATTGTCCTTGTTTTTACATAATTATAAATAAAATTTTAAAATAAAACAAACAAAAGCCCTCTGTAGTTTTATTCAAGGCATTAAAGAATGAGAAATTAAAAAAATATACATATATTTTATTGATTTTTACAGAGAGGAAGGGGAGAAGATAGAGAGCTAGGAATGTCGATGAGAGAGAGACATCGACCAGCCGCCTCTTGCACATCCCCCACTGGGGATGTGCCCACAACTGATGTACATGCCCTTGACCGGAATCGAACCTGGGACCTTTCAGTCCAAAGACCAACGCTCTACCACTGAGCCAAACCGGTTTCGGCAGAATTAGAAATTTTGAGCAAAAAGTTGTTCACCATCAGGTGACCAATAGAGATTTGATAAAGTATGATGCATCATTTAAGAAAGTAAGACAGTAGGATAAGGAGCTGTTGAGAATTGAGACTGGAAACCTAAAACATGTTAATATTAGCAGCAAAGAGGTTCTAAGGCAGTGGCAATATGGTGTGTGGTATTTGTGTGTGTGTGTGTGTGTGTGTGTGTGTGTGTGTGTGTGTGTGTGTGTGTAAAAGAGAAAGAGAGAGAGAGAGAGAGAGAGAGAGAGAGAGAGAGAGAGAGAGAGAGAGAGACTAAATACAGAATAAGAAACTTTTTATCTTGATTCAGTCTCAAATTTGAGTCTTATAGTGGCTGAGAGACTGAAATAGAGTGCTTTATATGTAATCTTAATATAGAATTTACTTCATCCCAACTTAGATTTTAAACTTTGATGTTTAGAAAAATAGGTTGTTTTTTTCTGAAATATATAATCCTATGAATAACAAAAATGAAATGAAATTATTTCTATGTATCAAAATAAGTTGTATTTAAATTGTTACATTTTATTTTAACATATAAAATGAGTGGTATAGTATCTTCTTAGGAAAAACACTAAACATTTGATGGAGGAGCAGAATAGGGTGAAAGAGACAATGATTGATTTTTATCTATTTTTGCTTTTAACCTGTTAGAACTTGAAGTCCAGCAGACTCTGAGATAGCCAAAGGTGATTTAAGAAATAAACACTGAGAAGCTACCATGGAAACAGATGCTGCAAAAGCATTGCAGTGTATTTCAAAAAGAGGGCACTGGCCTTTACTACAGTGGCTGGGTACTAGGAGGCTGCTATTCTTTAAGAGCCTATGGTTTACAAGACAGAAAACAAGAGGATTTATATAAATTTAATTCTTTCAACAACCCAATGAGTATAATTTATTATTTACCTGTTATTTTTCAGAAAGCTGAGATTCTGATACAATTTAAGAAGCTTGCTCAAGGCATATACATAGCAGAATTGAGAAGAAAGTCTGTTATTGAAAAGTTGTGAAGGACCATAGAAATCATAGAAAAATAGAGTGTAGTTGAAATAGCAGATCTGCCAGTTGCCACTGAAACCTTATTTTTTTCACTTTTAAAATGAAAATACAAATCATGTTTACCATAAATTATCACAAAAATTGAATAGAAAAAAATATTATTTGGTTAATCATGGTAGCTTTTCTAATGTTTTCATTATTATTCCACTGTTTTGCACTGCTGAATTACTTGAATAAATAGGGCTACTCTTGGCTAATAGCTATTGCCTAAATCTGAATATTCTAAGTATCTTCTGAAATAACCATGATATAAACAAATAAGATAAATATGACATTTAAAAATAATTCTTCAAAATATAGCAATACTAGGAGACATAGGTTTTCACAAATGAAATTATTTATTAGAGAAATAATCACCAAATTTCAATAGTGCATTCTAAGGGTGCAAGGAATGAGGGAGAAGAGACTTAAGAGACTGCAGAAGAGAAGAGAGTGAAGGTCTTAGACAAAGCACAGATAAAATCACCCACAGAAAGAAAAAGTCTAAAACTAAGTTCAAAATACTGAACACATACCTGGGACTTGATAATTCACAGCACTAGCTGCAAAAATGAAGTTCAAAGGAACCTGACCCAGAGGTGACACCAACAGAGAACCATTTTTTTTTTCCTGGATAAAAGGGAACTAGATAGGACAAATGGTGCTTCTGAGAGAAATGGCAAGAATGGGATAGAAGACTAAATAGGATACCCAGAAATAAGGAAAAGTGAGATGACTCTGTATGAAGCTACTGTATTAAGCACAGAGAGAATGTAAATTAGCAGATTAAAATCTCTCACAACAAAATCACTTCAAAATAAAAGGCAATTATAATACAACTAGAGGCCCAATTCATGAAATTCCTGCTAGAGTAGGCCTTTCTTCTCCCAGTGCTGACACTGGCTTCCCTCTAGCCCCCGGGACCCATGTGTCTGGAAAATCATCTGGAAGGATGTATGGTCTAATTAGCCTATTATGCTTTTATTATTATAGATACCCCAAATAGTCAAACAATAATGAATAAATATTAAACTAGAATGAAGTCAGATATTCAAATTTTAATAATGAATTTCGATGAAAAAGAAAAGCAGAATAAAATACAATGAGATTGAACTCAAGAAAATAGATTAATTAGGTTATTAAAACAAATATAAAGAAGATAAAAATATATAAAAAACTCAAATGGATTAAAAATATAATAGCTTAAAAAGAATAAAAAATAGCCCCACTGGATAGGATAAATACCCTATTTGAAACAGCAGAAGAAAAAAAAACACATATGAATTTAAAAAATGTACAAAATGGTGTGAGAAAAATAATTTAAGTAAGACACAAATACTCAGTAAGCTTGAGATCAATCAAGTAGCATGACAGTTAAACAAAACCACTGAAGCTGGAGGTGGAGAAAAGAAAAATATTGAAAAAATAATAAGCACAATTTTCTACCTTTAAAAAAAATAGTATGTATTTACACATTGAAGCAATTCAAGAAACCACAGCAGATTTGTAATACAGAAAGTCACATCAGGGCACATCATAATTAAATAGCTGAAAATGAGAGATGAAGGGAAAATATTAAAAGCAGTTGTGAAAAAGGACACATTGATTGCAGATACATAGACAAGTAATATATGATAAACCTGTTTTAATAGTAGAATGCTGATTAATAGATATAGAATAGATTATCAATTGAAAAATTACTATTTTAGAATTAATACTAGAGGCCTGTTGCACAATATTCATGCAAGAATAGGCCTTCCTTCCCCTGGCTTCACTCCCAGCCTCCTGGGAGCCATCAAGTCCTCGCTCCTGGCTGGAGCACCACTCCTGTAGCTCCCTCCATCCCCCCCTCCCTGTCATAGCATGCATCCTGCCCCGCCCAGCCACTCCATGCCTGCATCTGCAAATTAACCCACTGTCTTTGTTGGGTTAATTTGCATACTCACTCCTGGTTGGTTGTGATCATAGCAAAGGTATGGTCAATTTACATGTTTGTCTATTATTAGGTAAAATAATAGATTGAATTCTGGTAAGAATCATTATTGGGTGCTAAAGCCATAGAGTGGAGGGGTTGTCATATAAAACTGTGATATAATAAATGTGTGTGTGCTTCAAACTGTCAATTTTGTAGCTCTATTATTATGCAAAAATAGATAAGTAATATACTAAGCAATCAAAATTAACATAATCACTAATACATACATTAAAATTATATGCTACTAGTATGTTACATCACTTATGTAGTGTCCCAGCCCCAATTGCATAACTTGAATCTTTTCATAGGAAAAAAGAGCAATACCCAAGTTAAGGAATGTAAAACTATAATATTTCTAGTTATATTATTCAAAAATATTAATGGCATGAAAGAAAGAAAATATAAGGAACTGCTTCAGGTAGAAGGAAACTTAATAGACCTGATAAATAAATACATATGCCGATCCTAGACTGGATCTTATAGAAGAAAATAAGTAACTATAAAGCATGTCACTCTGACAATTGATGACATTGGAATATAAAATGTATAGTATATAAAAAGTGTATTGAGTCTAGCCAGTGTTGTTCAGTGGTTGAGTATTGACCCATGAACCAGGAGGTCATGGTTTGAATCTGGATCAGGGCACATTCCCGAGTTGTAGGCTTGATCCCCAGTAAGTCATTCAGAAGGTGGCTGATCAATGATTCTCACTCATCATTGATGTTTTTTTTTTTATCTCTCTCCCTTTTCCTTCCTTTCTCTGAAGTCAATAAAAACATAAAAAATAATGTCTATTGATGTTATGTTTATTAAATTTGATTATTGTATTATGTATCATGGATATATAATTTAAGATCTTAGAAAATACATGCTAAAGTATTATAAAACTACATGTTTTTATGTAGAGAGGAGATAAAGCAAATGCACGAAGTTATTAAAAATTAATAAGTATAAAAATATTCAGTTATTTTGGAAAAATTTTACACATTTTCTCTAAGCTTGATATTTTTTAAATATATGTTTTATTGATTTTTAACAGGGAGGAAGGGAGGATAGAGTGTTATAAACATTGATGAGAGAGAAACACCAATCAGCTGCCTCCTGCACACCTCCTTCTGGGGATGTGCCTGCAACCAAGGTACATACCCTTGACCGGAATAGAACGTGGGACCTTTCAGTCCGCAGGCCGACACTCTATTCATTGAGCCAAATCGGTTGGGGCTAAGCTTAATATTTTTTAGTAAAATGGTAAAAATAATTATTAATAGGTATTCAAGTTTTTCTCAATACATTGTATTACACTGAGAAAACTATTAGAACTTACAATTTCCCAGGATACAACCAAGGGAATGTCACACAATGAGCCCCATATACCTTTAGTTTAAAATGCTCAAACTACTAATACTTTTTAGTTTCTACTAGCTTGCAGAAATCTTGACATGTAGAGGTAGAAAAAAATGCAACTGTTCTCTAATCCTAGTTTATAAAGTATCCTTACACATTTTATCAAAAGCTAATTAAAATTCCATGCCACTGGTTAAAAGAACATGGTCACAAAATTTAGCAAAGGTAGATAAATCACTGGGACACTGGGAATTGACTACAGGGAGAGAAAAAAAACAAAACTTGAAAGTTGCAGCAAAACTAGGCCATCTATTCACTTCAGCAGGAATCGATTGCTTATAATTTATCTGCAGGGCTTCCTGAGAAAAGAGAGGGAAAGCCACAGTTATCATTATCATCATCATACAATTCCTTATATGTTAATTGATAATAAAGTGTAATGATATGCATAGCACTGAAATATAGAGAGGGAGGAGATCAGAATAGGACATGGAAAGAGGAAAAGTTTAGTTGTAGTGAAAACACAAATAAACCATTTTCTTCCTACAACTTACCATTCTCTGAACTCTAGACTGGAAAAACAAAAAAGTAAAAAAATAAAAAACACCACAAAACCACGGTTGTATTTTCCTAAATAGTCATTGCTATTCTCTAGTAATCACAGTGAAGCTTAAAGCTGTGAAGCATATATGCACTCTACATTCTTTTCCTCTGCAATCTTCAAAATGCTATTTTACGACATAGCAACTTCAAAATCAAAAGGGTGTTTACAAACTATTGGCAGGCTGGCTGGCCCAAGAGATTTATAATAGGCCATACAGTGGCTTTGATTTCTAGGCCATTGCTTTAAATCCATTCTACCTAATGACCATTGGCTGCTCAAAGTGAAATGAACTGTTGAGTTTAGCAGAGTTCCAGTAATTTGTGTTATCTGCTGCCTTTTCCAGTTTGTGAGTAGACTCTCTACTCACCCCAGTGCTTGTAGCAAGAGAGTTAAGTGGTTCAAGTTGGAAATATGACTTTAAGATTAAGATGCAATCACTTTTTTTTAAACTATATAATTATTAACAACTAGATTGCCTTCTCTTAGTCTTAATTTTTCTTTATTTAAAAATTGTGCATAAATGGGTTTGTATTTAATAGTCTACTTATCTGGATTTTTTAATTAAATAAGTACTTTATATGACCCCAGCAACTTGAGAGTCCACCAAGGGACAAATATTACAGTTCATATTACTTCATTTAATTTCATGTAATGCTCACAACTTTCTGTGAAGTAATTTTAAAAATATATATATTTTATTGATTTTTTACAGAGAGGAAGAGAGAGAGATAGAGAGTTAGAAACATCGATGAGAGAGAATCATCGATCAGCTGCCTCTTGCACACCCCCTGCTGGGGCTGTGCCTGCAACCAAGGTACATGCCCTTGATCGGAATCGAACCCGGGACCTTTCAGTCCGCAGTCCGATGCTCTATTCAGATCGCATAAATCTTTCACCTTTTTCTGTGAAGTAATTTTTTAATACATGGAAATACCAACTCAGAGACATTATATAGCTTCCCTATGACACATAGCTTTTTAAAAAATTTAAAGTAAGTTCTAAAGCTGAAAATCATTTAATTATTAAGTCAACAAAGATGACTTCCACAATTTGCTTCTGTCAAATATGGTTCAGATCACTGGAGAGACAGTGATTGAGGAAAGAGGCAAGTACCAAGCTCTTGGAGCTACTTTTTGGAGGGCAAGACCCCCAAACAGCAAACATATCAGTAACAGTTCAGTTACTAGTAATATTATAAAGACTATAAATGCATTTAGAGAAGATGGAGTGAGGAGGCATGTTTTGCATGGAATGATCCAGAAAAATACTCTATAGAAGGTGACATTCTACCAGAGACCTAATTAATGCACAAAATCTGAACAGCCTCAGAGCTGTCCAAACAGGGGGAAGTATGAAGTGCTGTAGCAGGAATGACCTTAATTGTCTGAAGGAAAGCAAGAGGGCTAGTATGCCTGGAGAACAATGAGGAGGAGAGCACCCATAATGAATGGGGTCCTCATACCATTGGGAGGATGACTGGGGAGAGGTGCCATGTTGACTGGTTTCAGTCAGAAGCATGCACTGAGAAGCAATTAGGAGAGCCTTACTGTATACCAGTGCATGAGAATCATAAAAGAGGGAGAAGCAGCTAAGTAGAAATACCTCCAGACTTCAATGCAGATCTGACAGGGACCCGTAGGAAAAAAAGCAGGTTTGGGCACGGAGTGCTTCAGATTGTGATCTGGATCATGACACAGACCTGAAGAAGGGTAGGTCAACCCAATGGAAGACCCCAAGCAAAAATTGGCCCCGAGGGAGTCCTGTCAGCTCAGGCGTTGGCTGGTCTCTCCGTGACAGAATACAACCTCCACTCTTACACTGAGGAGGATCCTGACTGTGCTGGAGCTGCAGACTGACTACACTCCTTGCAGAAGAATAGCAAATTCCTTCTTGTAGGAAGATTTGGACAGTGCACCTCCATACTTGTCACAAGGGACTGTGTTTGGTATATTTTTGTCATACTCCTGCCCTCTTTAAAAGTCACTGCTCTAGGGTTTGTTTGGAGTTTTCTCAGCCATGCTGTCTCCGACATTTGGGAAATAAATCTTGCCAGAGCTGAAGCCCTGCGAAGACATCATGATCTATTACTGTCCTCAGTGGGCCTCCAAGGAAGGAATGCGCAAGAAGGAACCAGAGACCCAGCCTGGCAGCTTCTACTGAAGACACTACCTAGTCAGTTTGAACTTTGAAGGCTAATCCTAATACTTATACCATTTGAAAAGGAAAATTTCAATTCCACTTGAAAATTCTATTTTTAAATGCCGAGTTTCAAATATATTTTTATTTTTAAATTATATTTTTTATATCCATATATGGTAAATGCTCCCAATTTTTGGTCTTTGGGAACCATTTTGCTAAATGTTAGATAGAATTCAGGAGCATTAAGACAGAAAAGAAAAACGAATTATAAATAATTTATAAGTAATTGAGCACCTACCACCTCTAAAGGTTTTCTTCTCCCTATTCTACAGACAAAGGTATTGTTACACAGGGATTCAACTGGTGTCCCAGGAACTCCAAAAACCATGCGAAATGTGCTATTTCTCACTTCTCAGACATCCATATAGGGTTTCTCTTACTGTACATTTTAATGTCTTTTGTATAGGAAGTTGGGTAGGAGCTGGTGAGTGGCTCACTGTGTGATTTCCCCTGATCTCCAAAATCAGGACACCTGCTCGCTTTACTTTTTGTGAGTCACTTATCTGGACCCCTATTGGCAGTAATTGAAGTGCGTGCGGGTCAGAATTTCAGTTCAGCTCTTATGTCCTATGCCAATAGGCTAAGATGGATGTGCAAATTTATTGTATTCTAATTTAGATCTATCCATACTCTTTTGTAGTTTTTTTTAAATGAACTCCTGTCTCTCTCTCTTGATTTTAAAAGATTGATGATTACCATCTCCAATAATGGAAATGGTTTCACAATCTTAAAATTACTGAGAAGAAATAGAAAGTTGAAAAAATGAAATAGACTTGCTTTTATAATAAAATGGCCCTGAGGTTCCATTTCATCCATGCCACATACCTGCCATGTGGTTTGTGAGTTGGCCAAATTCCCTCCTCATCTTCCTCTTCTTCCTCTTCTGCAGATATCTTTAATTTTTTAAAGTGTATGACTCATCTTTCTCTTGCTTAAAATAACATGCTAATTGAAAGCCATGCTATGGATTTTAAAATATGACAATAAAACATAATTGTAAAGAAAGCAGGAACTTTGTGACTCCAGAACATGTTAGTTGTAAGCTAACTTGTGCATACATGCATGTATTTATCCGCTTTTCTTCAACTGCATTGTTTAATTTCGTTAGTTGTTCAATGTAGACATCAGAATTGATCGTTTGGTTGGGTGGTAAGAGTTCAAAGTAGACAATTCCTTTGTAATCTCACCAAACTGATAACAAAACCTACTTTTGATGAATATCAGCTTTTGATGTTGTTTGAGTTGGTTCACCTGGCCTGCTCCACGATCTTTTCCACTTGATATTGTTGTAAACAACCCATTTTTCATCGCCAGTTATCAGTCGTTTTAAAAATGGATCATTTTCATTACGTTTCTTTAGCAAATCGCAGCTGCTAATGCGTTGCGTTAACTGTGATTCTTTCAGTTCGTGAGGAACCCATGTATCGAGTTTTTGAACATAGCCAAGTTGTTTTAAGTGATTTTCAATGCATGTATGTGATACATGAAGCTTCTCTGCAATCTCACGTGTTGTACTGTGACAGTCCGAATTGATTATTGCTTTGATTAGGGCGTCATCAACTTCAACTGGATTCCATTCAAACAATTATTAGTTATCTATTCTCAAATAATGTGTTACACATCAGAGAAAAAAAGCTAAGTAAGAGTGATACTTGCCTCCAAAATATTTAAATAAATAATTAAATGCCATTAATAATACACAGAAATCAAGAATAGACCTAAATTTAATTTCAGACATTTTATCTAGTAAGTAGATAAATCTTTATATTCTAAAATTAGAATTTTAAAGGATACATTTTCCACCTTAAAAGATGGACAATTTGCATATTAGTATTGTAAAAAGTTATGAGAAATATTGTTCATATATTAATAATTTAAACAAAATAAACACACATATGTAACATTGACTAAGACTGGACCTGTTGCCAAAACTACTTTGGCTCAGTAGATAGAGCATCAGCCTGCGGACTGGAAGGTCCGAGGTTCAATTCCTGTCAAGGGCATGTACCTTGGTTGCGAGCACATCCCCAGTAGGGGGTGTGCAAGAGGCAGCTGGTCAATGTTTCTCTCTCATTGATGTTTCTAACTCTATGCCTCCTCCTTCCTCTCTGTAAAAAATCAATAAAACATATTAAAAAAAAAAACCATAGAACCATCCAGCTTCATTGTTGATATATTGTAGCCTCCCCCTTTCTTGCAGCAAAAGAAGTATCTTTCAAAGTGTTTAATGCTAAGAATATTCTAAGACTGATACTATAATATTAGAGGCCCAGTGCATGGATTTGTGCACTCTGAAAGGAAATAAAATAAAATAAATATTTTAGGACCATGGGAAGTTGGCTCCAGAGCATGTCCAGCCTGTCTTACCCAGTACTGATAGGCCAGACCCCAGCAGCAAGCTAACCTACTGGTCAGATTGTCTGCCCTCTGAACAGTCGAACAGTCAGAGGGACACTTTGCATATTAGGTTTTTATATATATAGATTAATGCACTAATGTCTTATTTTGTAAAGGGAAATAACATTTAATAGGATTTATTATGGAAAGTTCTCCAAATTATGCAGTGGTCAAATCATTACTGTTATTGATTGCTTATGAAAAAATATTTGCAGAAATATAGATTTTTAAAAATTACAGTATTTAATCTATCAGAAGGAAACTAATGCACAGGACAAATCAATATCCAGAATATACATAGGCAATTTAATTGCTCCATTGATGATAATATTGAGAAAAACAATTTCCATGAAGCATAAAATTTGGGAATTGAACTGTTTAATTTTATGAGTAAAATTGCTGTACAGACCATTCATGCCTGATCCTATTATTAGTTATACAAGTTCTAAGGTGAACATCAATTCTTTTCATTTATGAGAGCCACAGCATATTAGTGTAGATCTTTCTTTGAAAACCTCATTGAAGTATTTTTCATACAAGTGTTCTATAGAGAAGACATGAAATATTAAAAATAATTCTAATGATATTAATGTACAATCACTCTTCTGAAAGAGTATTCCAATCAATCTTTGGAATGGAGGAGCAGTAATGCTAAACTCATTATACTTATGGAAAATTGTGAGACAGTGAACTCAAGCAGCTTGTTCAAGGTCACAAAATAAAATAATTTCTGACATACAAACAGAATCCAGTTCTTCAAAGCCCAGCCCAGAGATATGCCTAGTAATCTCCATCCCCTAAAACATAACTGTTATTCTTAACTAATCTCAATATTTAGAACTGTGCTTCTCTCAAAGGTATTTTTATTTGTGCTATTTTATTCGATCAATAATATTTTTAAATAGATTGAAAATGCATTATATTTAAATTGGAGGATATTTTCCTTTTTCTCAACTCAGTCTTATGTAAATAAGAGATAAACTACGCTATCACAATTTGGTAGAAAAATAAATATTTGTTTTTTATATACAACTAGAGACCTAGTGTATAAAATTTGTGCGTGGGTGATGTCCCTTGGTCTGGCTGGCAATCAAGGACTATTAGGGCCATCTTGACCAGTCGTGATCGAGCCTAGGCAGGCTGGGGCCTGCCAACTGCTAGCTTTCAGTAAGGGCCTCCTGCCAGCTGCCGGCCAGGGCCTGCGGCCAGGACAGGAGGAACAGGGGGAGAGACTGAGGGAAGTTGGCTGTCCATGGGAGGTTGACTATGGGGAGTTGGCTGTGGGAGCTCATTGACCACCAAGGGTAGCTCCTGCATTGAGCATCTGCCCCGTGCACATTATAGTGACTGGTTGTAATGGTAGCTAAGGCTTTTGTATGCATAGTTGATTTTATCTTTTAGTAAACCCTAGTTGAATATTACCAAAGTTTAATGTGCTAGCAAACTTAACATTTCTTACCCTATCAGGTTTTTTTTTCCTATTGTGGTTTTATTCCAACAGATGTTCATCCTTTGTAAGTATAAGTTAAACTCAAATTTTCTCTTTTGTCAACTATTCTCAATTTTGTTTTTGTGGACTTTGGAAAGCTCAGAATGTTCATTGTGAAAATATAATATGCATATTTGCCTAACCTTAGAAGGACAATAGTTAGGATTCATGGTTAAATGTAACAGGAGACTGATTTTTATATCCAAATCAT